>NW_026988581.1:0-600000 GCF_030222135.1 Aotus nancymaae | reverse complement strand
ACTTCCAGAGTTAAACCCGTGTGTGGATTCAGCAGTCTGCAAACACTTTCTGTGCAGAGTTTCAAAACAGGCGTTTTCAGCCCAATACCGGCATATGGAAGAAACAGCAGAAAGCACAGGGAAATATCTGCTTCTAAATCCAAAACGCAGCTATCTAACAGAACGGTTGTCAATGTGTGCACTCAACTTCCAGAGTTAAACCCGTGTGTGGATTCAGCAGTCTGCAAGCACTTTCTGTGCAGAGTTACAAAACAGGCGTTTTCAGCCCAATACCGGCCTATGGAAGAAACAGCAGAAAGCACAGGGAAATATCTGCTTCTAAATCCAAAACGCAGCTATCTAACAGAACGGTTGTCAATGTGTGCACTCAACTTCCAGAGTTAAACCCGTGTGTGGATTCAGTAGTCTGCAAGCACCTTCTTTGCAGAGTTACAAAACAGGCGTTTTCAGCCCAATACCGGCATATGGAAGAAACAGCAGAAAGCACAGGGAAATATCTGCGTCTAAATCCAAAACGCAGCTATCTAACAGAACGGTTGTCAATGTGTGCACTCAACTTCCAGAGTTAAACCGGTGTGTGGATTCAGCAGTCTGCAAACACTTTCCGTGCAGAGTTTCAAAACAGGCGTTTTCAGCCCAATACCGGCATAAGGAAGAAACAGCAGAAAGCACAGGGAAATATCTGCTTCTAAATCCAAAAAGCAGCTATATAACAGAACGGTTGTCAATGTGTGCACTCAACTTCCAGAGTTAAACCCGTGTGTGGATTCAGCAGTCTGCAAACACTTTCTGTGCAGAGTTTCAAAACAGACGTTTTCAGCCCATTACCGGCATATGGAAGAAACAGCAGAAAGCACAGGGAAATATCTGCTTCTAAATCCAAAACGCAGCTATCTAACAGAACGGTTGTCAATGTGTGCACTCAACTTCCAGAGTTAAACCGGTGTGTGGATTCAGCAGTCTGCAAACACTTTCTGTGCAGTGTTTCAAAACAGGCGTTTTCAGCCCAATACCGGCCTATGGAAGAAACAGCAGAAAGCACAGGGAAATATCTGCTTCTAAATCCAAAACGCAGCTATCTAACAGAACGGTTGTCAATGTGTGCACTCAACTTCCAGAGTTAAACCCGTGTGTGGATTCAGCAGTCTGCAAACACTTTCTGTGCAGAGATTCAAAACAGGCGTTTTCAGCCCAATACCGGCCTATGGAAGAAACAGCAGAAAGCACAGGGAAATATCTGCTTCTAAATCCAAAACGCAGCTATCTAACAGAACGGTTGTCAATGTGTGCACTCAACTTCCAGAGTTAAACCGGTGTGTGGATTCAGCAGTCTGCAAATACTTTCCGTGCAGAGTTTCAAAACAGGCGTTTTCAGCCCAATACCGGCATATGGAAGAAACAGCAGAAAGCACAGGGAAATATCTGCTTCTAAATCCAAAACGCAGCTATCTAACAGAACGGTTGTCAATGTGTGCACTCAACTTCCAGAGTTAAACCCGTGTGTGGATTCAGCAGTCTGCAAACATTTTCTGTGCAGAGTTTCAAAACAGGCGTTTTCAGCCCAATACCGGCCTATGGAAGAAACAGTAGAAAGCACAGGGAAATATCTGCTTCTAAATCCAAAACGCAGCTATCTAACAGAACGGTTGTCAATGTGTGCACTCAACTTCCAGAGTTAATCCCGTGTGTGGATTCAGCAGTCTGCAAGCACCTTCTTTGCAGAGTTACAAAACAGGCGTTTTCAGCCCAATACCGGCATATGGAAGAAACAGCAGAAACCACAGGGAAATACCTGCTTCTAAATCCAAAACGCAGCTATCTAACAGAAAGGTTGTCAAAGTGTGCACTCAACTTCTAGAGTTAAACCGGTGTGTGGATTCAGCAGTCTGCAAACACTTTCCGTGCAGAGTTTCAAAACAGGCGTTTTCAGCCCAATACCGGCATAAGGAAGAAACAGCAGAAAGCACAGGGAAATCTCTGCTTCTAAATCCAAAAAGCAGCTATCTAACAGAACGGTTGTCAATGTGTGCACTCAACTTCCAGAGTTAAACCCGTGTGTGGATTCAGCAGTCTGCAAACACTTTCTGTGCAGAGTTTGAAAACAGGCGTTTTCAGCCCTTTACCGGCATATCGAAGAAAGAGCAGAAAGCACAGGGAAATATCTGCTTCTAAATCCAAAACGCAGCTATCTAACAGAACGGTTGTCAATGTGTGCACTCAACTTCCAGAGTTAAACCGGTGTGTGGATTCAGCAGTCTGCAAACACTTTCTGTGCAGAGTTTCAAAACAGGCGTTTTCAGCCCAATACCGGCCTATGGAAGAAACAGCAGAAAGCACAGGGAAATATCTGCTTCTAAATCCAAAACGCAGCTATCTAACAGAACGGTTGTCAATGTGTGCACTCAACTTCCAGAGTTAATCCCGTGTGTGGATTCAGCAGTCTGCAAACACTTTCTGTGCAGAGATTCAAAACAGGCGTTTTCAGCCCAATACCGGCCTATGTAAGAAACAGCAGAAAGCACAGGGAAATATCTGCTTCTAAATCCAAAACGCAGCTATCTAACAGAACGGTTGTCAATGTGTGCACTCAACTTCCAGAGTTAAACCGGTGTGTGGATTCAGCAGTCTGCAAACACTTTCCGTGCAGAGTTACAAAACAGGCGTTTTCAGCCCAATACCGGCATATGGAAGAAACAGCAGAAAGCACAGGGAAATATCTGCTTCTAAATCCAAAACGCAGCTATCTAACAGAACGGTTGTCAATGTGTGCACTCAACTTCCAGAGTTAAACCGGTGTGTGGATTCAGCAGTCTGCAAACACTTTCTGTGCAGAGTTTCAAAACAGGCGTTTTCAGCCCAATACCGGCCTATGGAAGAAACAGCAGAAAGCACAGGGAAATATCTGCTTCTAAATCCAAAACGCAGCTATCTAACAGAACGGTTGTCAATGTGTGCACTCAACTTCCAGAGTTAAACCCGTGTGTGGATTCAGCAGTCTGCAAACACTTTCTGTGCAGAGTTTCAAAACAGGCGTTTTCAGCCCAATACCGGCCTATGGAAGAAACAGCAGAAAGCACAGGGAAATATCTGCTTCTAAATCCAAAACGCAGCTATCTAACAGAACGGTTGTCAATGTGTGCACTCAACTTCCAGAGTTAAACCGGTGTGTGGATTCAGCAGTCTGCAAACACTTTCCGTGCAGAGTTTCAAAACAGGCGTTTTCAGCCCAATACCGGCATATGGAAGAAACAGCAGAAAGCACAGGGAAATATCTGCTTCTAAATCCAAAACGCAGCTATCTAACAGAACGGTTGTCAATGTGTGCACTCAACTTCCAGAGTTAAACCCGTGTGTGGATTCAGCAGTCTGCAAACATTTTCTGTGCAGAGTTTCAAAACAGGCGTTTTCAGCCCAATACCGGCCTATGGAAGAAACAGCAGAAAGCACAGGGAAATATCTGCTTCTAAATCCAAAACGCAGCTATCTAACAGAACGGTTGTCAATGTGTGCACTCAACTTCCAGAGTTAAACCCGTGTGTGGATTCAGCAGTCTGCAAGCACCTTCTTTGCAGAGTTACAAAACAGGCGTTTTCAGCCCAATACCGGCATATGGAAGAAACAGCAGAAACCACAGGGAAATACCTGCTTCTAAATCCAAAACGCAGCTATCTAACAGAAAGGTTGTCAAAGTGTGCACTCAACTTCTAGAGTTAAACCGGTGTGTGGATTCAGCAGTCTGCAAACACTTTCCGTGCAGAGTTTCAAAACAGGCGTTTTCAGCCCAATACCGGCATAAGGAAGAAACAGCAGAAAGCACAGGGAAATCTCTGCTTCTAAATCCAAAAAGCAGCTATCTAACAGAACGGTTGTCAATGTGTGCACTCAACTTCCAGAGTTAAACCCGTGTGTGGATTCAGCAGTCTGCAAACACTTTCTGTGCAGAGTTTCAAAACAGACGTTTTCAGCCCATTACCGGCATATGGAAGAAACAGCAGAAAGCACAGGGAAATATCTGCTTCTAAATCCAAAACGCAGCTATCTAACAGAACGGTTGTCAATGTGTGCACTCAACTTCCAGAGTTAAACCCGTGTATGGATTCAGCAGTCTGCAAACACTTTCTGTGCAGAGTTTGAAAACAGGCGTTTTCAGCCCTTTACCGGCATATCGAAGAAACAGCAGAAAGCACAGGGAAATATCTGCTTCTAAATCCAAAACGCAGCTATCTAACAGAACGGTTGTCAATGTGTGCACTCAACTTCCAGAGTTAAACCGGTGTGTGGATTCAGCAGTCTGCAAACACTTTCTGTGCAGAGTTTTAAAACAGGCGTTTTCAGCCCAATACCGGCATATGGAAGAAACAGCAGAAAGCACAGGGAAATATCTGCTTCTAAATCCAAAACGCAGCTATCTAACAGAACGGTTGTCAATGTGTGCACTCAACTTCCAGAGTTAATCCCGTGTGTGGATTCAGCAGTCTGCAAACACTTTCTGTGCAGAGATTCAAAACAGGCGTTTTCAGCCCAATACCGGCCTATGGAAGAAACAGCAGAAAGCACAGGGAAATATCTGCTTCTAAATCCAAAACGCAGCTATCTAACAGAACGGTTGTCAATGTGTGCACTCAACTTCCAGAGTTAAACCGGTGTGTGGATTCAGCAGTCTGCAAACACTTTCCGTGCAGAGTTACAAAACAGGCGTTTTCAGCCCAATACCGGCATATGGAAGAAACAGCAGAAAGCACAGGGAAATATCTGCTTCTAAATCCAAAACGCAGCTATCTAACAGAACGGTTGTCAATGTGTGCACTCAACTTCCAGAGTTAAACCGGTGTGTGGATTCAGCAGTCTGCAAACACTTTCTGTGCAGAGTTTCAAAACAGGCGTTTTCAGCCCAATACCGGCATATGGAAGAAACAGCAGAAAGCACAGGGAATTATCTGCTTCTAAATCCAAAACGCAGCTATCTAACAGAACGGTTGTCAATGTGTGCACTCAACTTCCAGAGTTAATCCCGTGTGTGGATTCTGCAGTCTGCAAACACTTTCTGTGCAGAGATTCAAAACAGGCGTTTTCAGCCAATACCGGCCTATGGAAGAAACAGCAGAAAGCACAGGGAAATATCTGCTTCTAAATCCAAAACGCAACTATCTAACAGAACGGTTGTCAATGTGTGCACTCAACTTCCAGAGTTAAACCCGTGTGTGGATTCAGCAGTCTGCAAGCACCTTCTTTGCAGAGTTACAAAACAGGCGTTTTCAGCCCAATACCGGCATATGGAAGAAACAGCAGAAAGCACAGGGAAATATCTGATTCTAAATCCAAAACGCAGCTATCTAACAGAACGGTTGTCAAAGTGTGCACTCAACTTCCAGAGTTAAACCGGTGTGTGGATTCAGCAGTCTGCAAACACTTTCCGTGCAGAGTTTCAAAACAGGCGTTTTCAGTCCAACACCGGTATATGGAAGAAACAGCAGAAAGCACAGGGAAATATCTGCTTCTAAATCCAAAACGCAGCTATCTAACAGAACGGTTGTCAATGTGTGCACTCAACTTCCAGAGTTAAACCCGTGTGTGGATTCAGCAGTCTGCAAACACTTTCTGTGCAGAGTTTCAAAACAGGCGTTTTCAGCCCAATACCGGCATATGGAAGAAACAGCAGAAAGCACAGGGAAATATCTGCTTCTAAATCCAAAACGCAGCTATCTAACAGAACGGTTGTCAATGTGTGCACTCAACTTCCAGAGTTAAACCCGTGTGTGGATTCAGCAGTCTGCAAACACTTTCTGTGCAGAGATTCAAAACAGGCGTTTTCAGCCCAATACCGGCCTATGGAAGAAACAGCGGAAAGCACAGGGAAATATCTGCTTCTAAATCCAAAACGCAGCTATCTAACAGAACGGTTGTCAATGTGTGCACTCAACTTCCAGAGTTAAACCCGTGTGTGGATTCAGCAGTCTGCAAGCACCTTCTTTGCAGAGTTACAAAACAGGCGTTTTCAGCCCAATACCGGCATATGGAAGAAACAGCAGAAAGCACAGGGAAATATCTGCTTCTAAATCCAAAACGCAGCTATCTAACAGAACAGTTGTCAATGGGTGAACTCAACTTCCAGAGTTAAACCGGTGTGTGGATTCAGCAGTCTGCAAACACTTTCCGTGCAGAGTTTCAAAACAGGCGTTTTCAGCCCAATACCGGCATAAGGAAGAAATAGCAGAAAGCACAGGGAAATATCTGCTTCTAAATCCAAAAAGCAGCTATATAACAGAACGGTTGTCAATGTGTGCACTCAACTTCCAGAGTTAAACCGGTGTGTGGATGCAGCAGTCTGCAAACACTTTCTGTGCAGAGTTTCAAAACAGACGTTTTCAGCCCATTACCGGCATATGGAAGAAACAGCAGAAAGCACAGGGAAATATCTGCTTCTAAATCCAAAACGCAGCTATCTAACAGAACGGTTGTCAATGTGTGCACTCAACTTCCAGAGTTAAACCCGTGTGTGGATTCAGCAGTCTGCAAACACTTTCTGTGCAGAGATTCAAAACAGGCGTTTTCAGCCCAATACCGGCCTATGGAAGAAGCAGTAGAAAGCACAGGGAAATATCTGCTTGTAAATCCAAAACGCAGCTATCTAACAGAACGGTTGTCAATCTGTGCACTCAACTTCCAGAGTTAAACCCGTGTGTGGATTCAGCAGTCTTCAAACACTTTCCGTTCAGAGTTTCAAAACAGGCGTTTTCAGCCCAATACCGGCATATGGAAGAAACAGCAGAAAGCACAGGGAAATATCTGCTTCTAAATCCAAAACGCAGCTATCTAACAGAACGGTTGTCAATGTGTGCACTCAACTTCCAGAGTTAAACCCGTGTGTGTATTCAGCAGTCTGCAAGCACTTTCTGTGCAGAGTTACAAAACAGGCGTTTTCAGCCCAATACCGGCCTATGGAAGAAACAGCAGAAAGCACAGGGAAATATCTGCTTCTAAATCCAAAACGCAGCTATCTAACAGAACGGTTGTCAATGTGTGCACTCAACTTCCAGAGTTAATCCCGTGTGTGTATTCACCAGTCTGCAAACACTTTCTGTGCAGAGATTCAAAACAGGCGTTTTCAGCCCAATACCGGCCTATGGAAGAAACAGCAGAAAGCACAGGGATATATCTGCTTCTAAATCCAAAACGCAGCTATCTAACAGAACGGTTGTCAATGTGTGCACTCAACTTCCAGAGTTAAACCCGTGTGTGGATTCAGCAGTCTGCAAGCACCTTCTTTGCAGAGTTACAAAACCGGCGTTTTCAGCCCAATACCGGCATACGGAAGAAACAGCAGAAAGCACAGGGAAATATCTGCGTCTAAATCCAAAACGCAGCTATCTAACAGAACGGTTGTCAATGTGTGCACTCAACTTCCAGAGTTAAACCGGTGTGTGGATTCAGCAGACTGCAAACACTTTCCGTGCAGAGTTTCAAAACAGGCGTTTTCAGCCCAATACCGGCATAAGGAAGAAACAGCAGAAAGCACAGGGAAATATCTGCTTCTAAATCCAAAAAGCAGCTATATAACAGAACGGTTGTCAATGTGTGCACTCAACTTCCAGAGTTAAACCCGTGTGTGGATTCAGCAGTCTGCAAACACTTTCTGTGCAGAGTTTCAAAACAGACGTTTTCAGCCCATTACCGGCATATGGAAGAAACAGCAGAAAGCACAGGGAAATATCTGCTTCTAAATCCAAAACGCAGCTATCTAACAGAACGGTTGTCAATGTGTGCACTCAACTTCCAGAGTTAAACCGGTGTGTGGATTCAGCAGTCTGCAAACACTTTCTGTGCAGAGTTTCAAAACAGGCCTTTTTAGCCCAATACCCGCATATGGATAAAACAGCAGAAAGCACAGGGAAATATCTGCTTCTAAATCCAAAAAGCAGCTATCTAACAGATCGGTTGTCAATGTGTGCACTCAACTTCCAGAGTTAAACCCGTGTGTGGATTCAGCAGTCTGCAAACACTTTCTGTGCAGAGATTCAAAACAGGCGTTTTCAGCCCAAAACCGGCCTGTGGAAGAAACAGTAGATAGCACAGGGAAATATCTGCTTCTAAATCCAAAACGCAGCTATCTAACAGAACGGTTGTCAATCTGTGCACTCAACTTCCAGAGTTAAACCCGTGTGTGGATTCAGCAGTCTGCAAACACTTTCCATGCAGAGTTTCAAAACAGGCGTTTTCAGCCCAATACCGGCATATGGAAGAAACAGCAGAAAGCACCGGGAAATATCTGCTTCTAAATCCAAAACGCAGCTATCTAACAGAACGGTTGTCAATGTGTGCACTCAACTTCAAGAGTTAAACCGGTGTGTGGATTCAGCAGTCTGCAAACACTTTCTGTGCAGAGTTTCAAAACAGGCGTTTTCAGCCCAATACCGGCCTATGGAAGAAACAGCAGAAAGCACAGGGAAATATCTGCTTCTAAATCCAAAACGCAGCTATCTAACAGAACGGTTGTCAATGTGTGCACTCAACTTCCAGAGTTAATCCCGTGTGTGGATTCAGCAGTCTGCAAACACTTTCTGTGCAGAGATTCAAAACAGGCGTTTTCAGCCCAATACCGGCCTATGGAAGAAACAGAAGAAAGCACAGGGAAATATCTGCTTCTAAATCCAAAACGCAGCTATCTAACAGAACGGTTGTCAATGTGTGCACTCAACTTCCAGAGTTAAACCCGTGTGTGGATTCAGCAGTCTGCAAACACTTTCTGTGCAGAGATTCAAAACAGGCCTTTTCAGCCCAATACCGGCCTATGGAAGAAACAGCAGAAAGCACAGGGAAATATCTGCTTCTAAATCCAAAACGCAGCTATCTAACAGAACGGTTGTCAATGTGTGCACTCAACTTCCAGAGTTAAACCGGTGTGTGGATTCAGCAGTCTGCAAACACTTTCCGTGCAGAGTTTCAAAACAGGCGTTTTCAGCCCAATACCGGCATATGGAAGAAACAGCAGAAAGCACAGGGAAATATCTGCTTCTAAATCCAAAACGCAGCTATCTAACAGAAAGGTTGTCAATGTGTGCACTCAACGTCCAGAGTTAAACCCGTGTGTGGATTCAGCAGTCTGCAAACACTTTCTGTGCAGGGTTTCAAAACAGGCGTTTTCAGCCCAATACCGGCATATGGAAGAAACAGCAGAAAGCACAGGGAAATAGCTGCTTCTAAATCCAAAACGCAGCTATCTAACAGAACGGTTGTCAATGTGTGCTCTCAACTTCCAGAGTTAAACCCGTGTGTGGATTCAGCAGTCTGCAAACACTTTCTGTGCAGAGATTCAAAACAGACGTTTTCAGCCCTTTACCGGCATATGGAAGAAACAGCAGAAAGCACAGGGAAATAGCTGCTTCTAAATACAAAACGCAGCTATCAAACAGAACGGTTGTCAATGTGTGCACTCAACTTCCAGAGTTCAACCTGTGTGTGGATTCAGCAGTCTGCAAACACTTTCTGTGCAGAGTTTGAAAACAGGCGTTTTCATCCCAATACCGGCCTATGGAAGAAACAGCAGAAAGCACAGGGAAATATCTGCTTCTAAATCCAAAACGCAGCTATCTAACAGAACGGTTGTCAATGTGTGCACTCAACTTCCATAGTTAAACCGGTGTGTGGATTCAGCAGTCTGCAAACACTTTCCGTGCAGAGTTACAAAACAGGCGTTTTCAGCCCAATACCGGCATATGGAAGAAACAGCAGAAAGCACAGGGAAATATCTGCTTCTAAATCCAAAACGCAGCTATCTAACAGAACGGTTGTCAATGTGTGCACTCAACTTCCAGAGTTAAACCGGTGTGTGGATTCAGCAGTCTGCAAACACTTTCTGTGCAGAGTTTCAAAACAGGCGTTTTCAGCCCAATACCGGCATATGGAAGAAACAGCAGAAAGCACAGGGAATTATCTGCTTCTAAATCCAAAACGCAGCTATCTAACAGAACGGTTGTCAATGTGTGCACTCAACTTCCAGAGTTAATCCCGTGTGTGGATTCTGCAGTCTGCAAACACTTTCTGTGCAGAGATTCAAAACAGGCGTTTTCAGCCAATACCGGCCTATGGAAGAAACAGCAGAAAGCACAGGGAAATATCTGCTTCTAAATCCAAAACGCAACTATCTAACAGAACGGTTGTCAATGTGTGCACTCAACTTCCAGAGTTAAACCCGTGTGTGGATTCAGCAGTCTGCAAGCACCTTCTTTGCAGAGTTACAAAACAGGCGTTTTCAGCCCAATACCGGCATATGGAAGAAACAGCAGAAAGCACAGGGAAATATCTGATTCTAAATCCAAAACGCAGCTATCTAACAGAACGGTTGTCAAAGTGTGCACTCAACTTCCAGAGTTAAACCGGTGTGTGGATTCAGCAGTCTGCAAACACTTTCCGTGCAGAGTTTCAAAACAGGCGTTTTCAGTCCAACACCGGTATATGGAAGAAACAGCAGAAAGCACAGGGAAATATCTGCTTCTAAATCCAAAACGCAGCTATCTAACAGAACGGTTGTCAATGTGTGCACTCAACTTCCAGAGTTAAACCCGTGTGTGGATTCAGCAGTCTGCAAACACTTTCTGTGCAGAGTTTCAAAACAGGCGTTTTCAGCCCAATACTGGCATATGGAAGAAACAGCAGAAAGCACAGGGAAATATCTGCTTCTAAATCCAAAACGCAGCTATCTAACAGAACGGTTGTCAATGTGTGCACTCAACTTCCAGAGTTAAACCCGTGTGTGGATTCAGCAGTCTGCAAACACTTTCTGTGCAGAGATTCAAAACAGGCGTTTTCAGCCCAATACCGGCCTATGGAAGAAACAGCGGAAAGCACAGGGAAATATCTGCTTCTAAATCCAAAACGCAGCTATCTAACAGAACGGTTGTCAATGTGTGCACTCAACTTCCAGAGTTAAACCCGTGTGTGGATTCAGCAGTCTGCAAGCACCTTCTTTGCAGAGTTACAAAACAGGCGTTTTCAGCCCAATACCGGCATATGGAAGAAACAGCAGAAAGCACAGGGAAATATCTGCTTCTAAATCCAAAACGCAGCTATCTAACAGAACAGTTGTCAATGGGTGAACTCAACTTCCAGAGTTAAACCGGTGTGTGGATTCAGCAGTCTGCAAACACTTTCCGTGCAGAGTTTCAAAACAGGCGTTTTCAGCCCAATACCGGCATAAGGAAGAAACAGCAGAAAGCACAGGGAAATATCTGCTTCTAAATCCAAAAAGCAGCTATATAACAGAACGGTTGTCAATGTGTGCACTCAACTTCCAGAGTTAAACCGGTGTGTGGATGCAGCAGTCTGCAAACACTTTCTGTGCAGAGTTTCAAAACAGACGTTTTCAGCCCATTACCGGCATATGGAAGAAACAGCAGAAAGCACAGGGAAATATCTGCTTCTAAATCCAAAACGCAGCTATCTAACAGAACGGTTGTCAATGTGTGCACTCAACTTCCAGAGTTAAACCCGTGTGTGGATTCAGCAGTCTGCAAACACTTTCTGTGCAGAGATTCAAAACAGGCGTTTTCAGCCCAATACCGGCCTATGGAAGAAGCAGTAGAAAGCACAGGGAAATATCTGCTTGTAAATCCAAAACGCAGCTATCTAACAGAACGGTTGTCAATGTGTGCACTCAACTTCCAGAGTTAAACCCGTGTGTGGATTCAGCAGTCTTCAAACACTTTCCGTTCAGAGTTTCAAAACAGGCGTTTTCAGCCCAATACCGGCATATGGAAGAAACAGCAGAAAGCACAGGGAAATATCTGCTTCTAAATCCAAAACGCAGCTATCTAACAGAACGGTTGTCAATGTGTGCACTCAACTTCCAGAGTTAAACCCGTGTGTGTATTCAGCAGTCTGCAAGCACTTTCTGTGCAGAGTTACAAAACAGGCGTTTTCAGCCCAATACCGGCCTATGGAAGAAACAGCAGAAAGCACAGGGAAATATCTGCTTCTAAATCCAAAACGCAGCTATCTAACAGAACGGTTGTCAATGTGTGCACTCAACTTCCAGAGTTAATCCCGTGTGTGTATTCACCAGTCTGCAAACACTTTCTGTGCAGAGATTCAAAACAGGCGTTTTCAGCCCAATACCGGCCTATGGAAGAAACAGCAGAAAGCACAGGGATATATCTGCTTCTAAATCCAAAACGCAGCTATCTAACAGAACGGTTGTCATTGTGTGCACTCAACTTCCAGAGTTAAACCCGTGTGTGGATTCAGCAGTCTGCAAGCACCTTCTTTGCAGAGTTACAAAACCGGCGTTTTCAGCCCAATACCGGCATACGGAAGAAACAGCAGAAAGCACAGGGAAATATCTGCGTCTAAATCCAAAACGCAGCTATCTAACAGAACGGTTGTCAATGTGTGCACTCAACTTCCAGAGTTAAACCGGTGTGTGGATTCAGCAGACTGCAAACACTTTCCGTGCAGAGTTTCAAAACAGGCGTTTTCAGCCCAATACCGGCATAAGGAAGAAACAGCAGAAAGCACAGGGAAATATCTGCTTCTATATCCAAAAAGCAGCTATATAACAGAACGGTTGTCAATGTGTGCACTCAACTTCCAGAGTTAAACCCGTGTGTGGATTCAGCAGTCTGCAAACACTTTCTGTGCAGAGTTTCAAAACAGACGTTTTCAGCCCATTACCGGCATATGGAAGAAACAGCAGAAAGCACAGGGAAATATCTGCTTCTAAATCCAAAACGCAGCTATCTAACAGAACGGTTGTCAATGTGTGCACTCAACTTCCAGAGTTAAACCGGTGTGTGGATTCAGCAGTCTGCAAACACTTTCTGTGCAGAGTTTCAAAACAGGCCTTTTTAGCCCAATACCCGCATATGGATAAAACAGCAGAAAGCACAGGGAAATATCTGCTTCTAAATCCAAAAAGCAGCTATCTAACAGATCGGTTGTCAATGTGTGCACTCAACTTCCAGAGTTAAACCCGTGTGTGGATTCAGCAGTCTGCAAACACTTTCTGTGCAGAGATTCAAAACAGGCGTTTTCAGCCCAAAACCGGCCTGTGGAAGAAACAGTAGATAGCACAGGGAAATATCTGCTTCTAAATCCAAAACGCAGCTATCTAACAGAACGGTTGTCAATCTGTGCACTCAACTTCCAGAGTTAAACCCGTGTGTGGATTCAGCAGTCTGCAAACACTTTCCATGCAGAGTTTCAAAACAGGCGTTTTCAGCCCAATACCGGCATATGGAAGAAACAGCAGAAAGCACCGGGAAATATCTGCTTCTAAATCCAAAACGCAGCTATCTAACAGAACGGTTGTCAATGTGTGCACTCAACTTCAAGAGTTAAACCGGTGTGTGGATTCAGCAGTCTGCAAACACTTTCTGTGCAGAGTTTCAAAACAGGCGTTTTCAGCCCAATACCGGCCTATGGAAGAAACAGCAGAAAGCACAGGGAAATATCTGCTTCTAAATCCAAAACGCAGCTATCTAACAGAACGGTTGTCAATGTGTGCACTCAACTTCCAGAGTTAATCCCGTGTGTGGATTCAGCAGTCTGCAAACACTTTCTGTGCAGAGATTCAAAACAGGCGTTTTCAGCCCAATACCGGCCTATGGAAGAAACAGAAGAAAGCACAGGGAAATATCTGCTTCTAAATCCAAAACGCAGCTATCTAACAGAACGGTTGTCAATGTGTGCACTCAACTTCCAGAGTTAAACCCGTGTGTGGATTCAGCAGTCTGCAAACACTTTCTGTGCAGAGATTCAAAACAGGCCTTTTCAGCCCAATACCGGCCTATGGAAGAAACAGCAGAAAGCACAGGGAAATATCTGCTTCTAAATCCAAAACGCAGCTATCTAACAGAACGGTTGTCAATGTGTGCACTCAACTTCCAGAGTTAAACCGGTGTGTGGATTCAGCAGTCTGCAAACACTTTCCGTGCAGAGTTTCAAAACAGGCGTTTTCAGCCCAATACCGGCATATGGAAGAAACAGCAGAAAGCACAGGGAAATATCTGCTTCTAAATCCAAAACGCAGCTATCTAACAGAAAGGTTGTCAATGTGTGCACTCAACGTCCAGAGTTAAACCCGTGTGTGGATTCAGCAGTCTGCAAACACTTTCTGTGCAGGGTTTCAAAACAGGCGTTTTCAGCCCAATACCGGCATATGGAAGAAACAGCAGAAAGCACAGGGAAATAGCTGCTTCTAAATCCAAAACGCAGCTATCTAACAGAACGGTTGTCAATGTGTGCACTCAACTTCCAGAGTTAAACCCGTGTGTGGATTCAGCAGTCTGCAAACACTTTCTGTGCAGAGATTCAAAACAGACGTTTTCAGCCCTTTACCGGCATATGGAAGAAACAGCAGAAAGCACAGGGAAATAGCTGCTTCTAAATACAAAACGCAGCTATCAAACAGAACGGTTGTCAATGTGTGCACTCAACTTCCAGAGTTCAACCTGTGTGTGGATTCAGCAGTCTGCAAACACTTTCTGTGCAGAGTTTGAAAACAGGCGTTTTCAGGCCAATACCGGCATATGGAAGAAACAGCAGAAAGCACAGGGAAATATCTGCTTCTAAATCCAAAACGCAGCTATCTAACAGAACGGTTTTCAATGTGTGCACTCAACTTCCAGAGTTAAACCGGTGTGTGGATTCAGCAGTCTGCAAACACTTTCTGTGCAGAGTTTCAAAACAGGCGTTTTCAGCCCAATATCGGCAAATGGAAGAAACAGCAGAAAGCACAGGGAAATATCTGCTTCTAAATCCAAAACGCAGCTATCTAATAGAACGGTTGCCAATGTGTGCACTCAACTTCCAGAGTTAAACCCGTGTGTGGATTCAGCAGTCTGCAAACACTTTCTGTGCAGAGATTCAAAACAGGCGTTTTCAGCCCAATACCGGCCTAAGGAAGAAACAGTAGAAAGCACAGGGAAATATCTGCTTCTAAATCCAAAACGCAGCTATCTAACAGAACGTTGTCAATCTGTGCACTCAACTTCCAGAGTTAAACCCGTGTGTGGATTCAGCAGTCTGCAAGCACTTTCTGTGCAGAGTTACAAAACAGGCGTTTTCAGCCCAATACCGGCATATGGAAGAAACAGCAGAAAGCACAGGGAAATATCTGCTTCTAAATCCAAAACGCAGCTATCTAACAGAACGGTTGTCAATGTGTGCACTCAACTTCCAGAGTTAAACCAGTGTGTCGATTCAGCAGTCTGCAAACACTTTCTGTGCAGAGTTTCAAAACAGGCGTTTTCAGCCCAATACCGGCATATGGAAGAAACAGCAGAAAGCACAGGGAAATATCTGCTTCTAAATCCAAAACGCAGCTATCTAACAGAACGGTTGTCAATGTGTGCACTCAACTTCCAGAGTTAAACCCGTGTGTGGATTCAGCAGTCTGCAAACACTTTCTGTGCAGAGTTTCAAAACAGGCGTATTCAGCCCAATACCGGCATATGGAAGAAACAGCAGAAAGCACAGGGAAATATCTGCTTCTAAATCCAAAACGCAGCTATCTAACAGAAAGGTTGTCAATGTGTGCACTCAACGTCCAGAGTTAAACCCGTGTGTGGATTCAGCAGTCTGCAAACACTTTCTGTGCAGGGTTTCAAAACAGGCGTTTTCAGCCCAATACCGGCATATGGAAGAAACAGCAGAAAGCACAGGGAAATATCTGCTTCTAAATCCAAAACGCAGCTATCTAACAGAACGGTTGTCAATGTGTGCACTCAACTTCCAGAGTTAAACCCGTGTGTGGATTCAACAGTCTGCAAACACTTTCTGTGCAGAGATTCAAAACAGACGTTTTCAGCCCTTTACCGGCATATGGAAGAAACAGCAGAAAGCACAGGGAAATAGCTGCTTCTAAATACAAAACGCAGCTATCTAACAGAACGGTTGTCAATGTGTGCACTCAACTTCCAGAGTTAAACCTGTGTGTGGATTCAGCAGTCTGCAAACACTTTCTGTGCAGAGTTTCAAAACAGGCATTTTCAGCCCAATACCGGCATATGGAAGAAACAGCAGAAAGCACAGGGAAATATCTGCTTCTAAATCCAAAACGCAGCTATCTAACAGAACGGTTGTCAATGTGTCCACTCAACTTCCAGAGTTAAACCGGTGTGTGGATTCAGCAGTCTGCAAACACTTTCTGTGCAGAGTTTCAAAACAGGCGTTTTCAGCCCAATACCCGCATATGGATAAAACAGCAGAAAGCCCAGGGAAATATCTGCTTCTAAATCCAAAACGCAGCTATCTAACAGAACGGTTGTCAATGTGTGCACTCAACTTCCAGAGTTAAACCCGTGTGTGGATTCAGCAGTCTGCAAACACTTTCTGTGCAGAGATTCAAAACAGGCGTTTTCAGCCCAATACCGGCCTATGGAAGAAACAGTAGAAAGCACAGGGAAATATCTGCTTCTAAATCCAAAACGCAGCTATCTAAAAGAACGGTTGTCAATCTGTGCACTCAACTTCCAGAGTTAAACCCGTGTGTGGATTCAGCAGTCTGCAAACACTTTCCGTGCAGAGTTTCAAAACAGGCGTTTTCAGCCCAATACCGGCATATGGAAGAAAGAGCAGAAAGCACAGGGAAATATCTGCTTCTAAATCCAAAACGCAGCTATCTAACAGAACGGTTGTCAACTTGTGCACTCAACTTCCAGAGTTAAACCCGTGTGTGGATTCAGCAGTCTGCAAGCACTTTCTGTGCAGAGTTACAAAACAGGCGTTTTCAGCCCAATACCGGCCTATGGAAGAAACAGCAGAAAGCACAGGGAAATATCTGCTTCTAAATCCAAAACGCAGCTATGTAACAGAACGGTTGTCAATGTGTGCACTCAACTTCCAGAGTTAAACGCGTGTGTGCATTCAGCAGTCTGCAAACACTTTCTGTGCAGAGTTTCAAAACAGGCGTTTTCAGCCCAATACCCGCATATGGATAAAACAGCAGAAAGCACAGGGAAATATCTGCTTCTAAATCGAAAACGCAGCTATCTAACAGAACGGTTGTAAATGTGTGCACTCAACTTCCAGAGTTAAACCCGTGTGTGGATTCAGCAGTCTGCAAACACTTTCTGTGCAGAGATTCAAAACAGGCGTTTTCAGCCCAATACCGGCCTATGGAAGAAACAGTAGAAAGCACAGGGAAATATCTGCTTCTAAATCCAAAACGCAGCTATCTAACAGAACGGTTGTCAATCTGTGCACTAAACTTCCAGAGTTAAACCCGTGTGTGGATTCAGCAGTCTGCAAACACTTTCTGTGCAGAGTTTCAAAACAGGCGTTTTCAGCCCAATACCGGCATATGGAAGAAACAGCAGAAAGCACAGGGAAATATCTGCTTCTAAATCCAAAACGCAGCTATCTAACAGAACGGTTGTCAATGTGTGCACTCAACTTCCAGAGTTAAACCCGTGTGTGGATTCAGCAGTCTGCAAGCACTTTCTGTGCAGAGTTACAAAACAGGCGTTTTCAGCCCAATACCGGCCTATGGAAGAAACAGCAGAAAGCACAGGGAAATATCTGCTTCTAAATCCAAAACGCAGCTATCTAACAGAACGGTTGTCAATGTGTGCACTCAACTTCCAGAGTTAAACCCGTGTGTGGATTCAGTAGTCTGCAAGCACCTTCTTTGCAGAGTTACAAAACAGGCGTTTTCAGCCCAATACCGGCATATGGAAGAAACAGCAGAAAGCACAGGGAAATATCTGCGTCTAAATCCAAAACGCAGCTATCTAACAGAACGGTTGTCAATGTGTGCACTCAACTTCCAGAGTTAAACCGGTGTGTGGATTCAGCAGTCTGCAAACACTTTCCGTGCAGAGTTTCAAAACAGGCGTTTTCAGCCCAATACCGGCCTATGGAAGAAACAGCAGAAAGCACAGGGAAATATCTGCTTCTAAATCCAAAAAGCAGCTATATAACAGAACGGTTGTCAATGTGTGCACTCAACTTCCAGAGTTAAACCCGTGTGTGGATTCAGCAGTGTGCAAACACTTTCTGTGCAGAGTTTCAAAACAGACGTTTTCAGCCCATTACCGGCATATGGAAGAAACAGCAGAAAGCACAGGGAAATATCTGCTTCTAAATCCAAAACGCAGCTATCTAACAGAACGGTTGTCAATGTGTGCACTCAACTTCCAGAGTTAAACCCGTGTGTGGATTCAGCAGTCTGCAAACACTTTCTGTGCAGCGTTTCAAAACAGGCGTTTTCAGCCCAATACCGGCATATGGAAGAAACAGCAGAAAGCACAGGGAAATATCTGCTTCTAAATCCAAAACGCAGCTATCTAACAGAACGGTTGTCAATGTGTGCACTCAACTTCCAGAGTTAAACCCGTGTGTGGATTCAGCAGTCTGCAAACACTTTCTGTGCAGAGATTCAAAACAGGCGTTTTCAGCCCAATACCGGCCTATGGAAGAAACAGTAGATAGCACAGGGAAATATCTGCTTCTAAATCCAAAACGCAGCTATCTAACAGAACGGTTGTCAATCTGTGCACTCAACTTCCAGAGTTAAACCCGTGTGTGGATTCAGCAGTCTGCAAACACTTTCCATGCAGAGTTTCAAAACAGGCGTTTTCAGCCCAATACCGGCATATGGAAGAAACAGCAGAAAGCACCGGGAAATATCTGCTTCTAAATCCAAAACGCAGCTATCTAACAGAACGGTTGTCAATGTGTGCACTCAACTTCAAGAGTTAAACCGGTGTGTGGATTCAGCAGTCTGCAAACACTTTCTGTGCAGAGTTTCAAAACAGGCGTTTTCAGCCCAATACCGGCCTATGGAAGAAACAGCAGAAAGCACAGGGAAATATCTGCTTCTAAATCCAAAACGCAGCTATCTAACAGAACGGTTGTCAATGTGTGCACTCAACTTCCAGAGTTAATCCCGTGTGTGGATTCATCAGTCTGCAAACACTTTCTGTGCAGAGATTCAAAACAGGCGTTTTCAGCCCAATACCGGCCTATGGAAGAAACAGAAGAAAGCACAGGGAAATATCTGCTTCTAAATCCAAAACGCAGCTATCTAACAGAACGGTTGTCAATGTGTGCACTCAACTTCCAGAGTTAAACCCGTGTGTGGATTCAGCAGTCTGCAAGCACCTTCTTTGCAGAGTTACAAAACAGGGGTTTTCAGCCCAATATCGGCATATGGAAGAAACAGTAGAAAGCACAGGGAAATATCTGCGTCTAAATTCAAAACGCAGGTATCTAACAGAACGGTTGTCAATGTGTGCACTCAACTTCCAGAGTTAAACCGGTGTGTGGATTCAGCAGTCTGCAAACACTTTCCGTGCAGAGTTTCAAAACAGGCGTTTTCAGCCCAATACCGGCATCAGGAAGAAACAGCAGAAAGCACAGGGAAATATCTGCTTCTAAATCCAAAAAGCAGCTATATAACAGAACGGTTGTCAATGTGTGCACTCAACTTCCAGAGTTAAACCCGTGTGTGGATTCAGCAGTCTGCAAACGCTTTCTGTGCAGAGTTTCAAAACAGACGTTTTCAGCCCATTACCGGCATATGGAAGAAACAGCAGAAAGCACAGGGAAATATCTGCTTCTAAATCCAAAACGCAGCTATCTAACAGAACGGTTGTCAATGTGTGCACTCAACTTCCAGAGTTAAACCCGTGTGTGGATTCAGCAGTCTGCAAACACTTTCTGTGCAGCGTTTCAAAACAGGCGTTTTCAGCCCAATACCGGCATATGGAAGAAACAGCAGAAAGCACAGAGAAATATCTGCTTCTAAATCCAAAACGCAGCTATCTAACAGAACGGTTGTCAATGTGTGCACTCAACTTCCAGAGTTAAACCGGTGTGTGGATGCAGCAGTCTGCAAACACTTTCTGTGCAGAGTTTCAAAACAGGCCTTTTCAGCCCAATACCGGCATATGGAAGAAACAGCAGAAAGCACAGTGAAATATCTGCTTCTAAATCCAAAACGCAGCTATCTAACAGAACGGTTGCCAATGTGTGCACTCAAATTCCAGAGTTAATCCCGTGTGTGGATTCAGCAGTCTGCAAACACTTTCTGTGCAGAGATTCAAAACAGGCCTTTTCAGCCCAATACCGGCCTATGGAAGAAACAGCAGAAAGCACAGGGAAATATCTGCTTCTAAATCCAAAACGCAGCTATCTAACAGAACGGTTGTCAATGTGTGCACTCAACTTCCAGAGTTAAACCGGTGTGTGGATTCAGCAGTCTGCAAACACTTTCTGTGCAGAGTTTCAAAACAGGCGTTTTCAGCCCAATATTGGCAAATGGAAGAAACAGCAGAAAGCACAGGGAAATATCTGCTTCTAAATCCAAAACGCAGCTATCTAACAGAACGGTTGCCAATGTGTGCACTCAACTTCCAGAGTTAAACCCGTGTGTGGATTCAGCAGTCTGCAAACACTTTCTGTGCAGAGATTCAAAACAGGCGTTTTCAGCCCAATACCGGCCTATGGAAGAAACAGTAGAAAGCACAGGGAAATATCTGCTTCTAAATCCAAAACGCAGCTATCTAACAGAACGTTGTCAATCTGTGCACTCAACTTCCAGAGTTAAACCCGTGTGTGGATTCAGCAGTCTGCAAGCACTTTCTGTGCAGAGTTACAAAACAGGCGTTTTCAGCCCAATACCGGCATATGGAAGAAACAGCAGAAAGCACAGGGAAATATCTGCTTCTAAATCCAAAACGCAGCTATCTAACAGAACGGTTGTCAATGTGTGCACTCAACTTCCAGAGTTAAACCAGTGTGTCGATTCAGCAGTCTGCAAACACTTTCTGTGCAGAGTTTCAAAACAGGCGTTTTCAGCCCAATACCGGCATATGGAAGAAACAGCAGAAAGCACAGGGAAATATCTGCTTCTAAATCCAAAACGCAGCTATCTAACAGAACGGTTGTCAATGTGTGCACTCAACTTCCAGAGTTAAACCCGTGTGTGGATTCAGCAGTCTGCAAACACTTTCTGTGCAGAGTTTCAAAACAGGCGTATTCAGCCCAATACCGGCATATGGAAGAAACAGCAGAAAGCACAGGGAAATATCTGCTTCTAAATCCAAAACGCAGCTATCTAACAGAAAGGTTGTCAATGTGTGCACTCAACGTCCAGAGTTAAACCCGTGTGTGGATTCAGCAGTCTGCAAACACTTTCTGTGCAGGGTTTCAAAACAGGCGTTTTCAGCCCAATACCGGCATATGGAAGAAACAGCAGAAAGCACAGGGAAATAGCTGCTTCTAAATCCAAAACGCAGCTATCTAACAGAACGGTTGTCAATGTGTGCACTCAACTTCCAGAGTTAAACCCGTGTGTGGATTCAACAGTCTGCAAACACTTTCTGTGCAGAGATTCAAAACAGACGTTTTCAGCCCTTTACCGGCATATGGAAGAAACAGCAGAAAGCACAGGGAAATAGCTGCTTCTAAATCCAAAACGCAGCTATCTAACAGAACGGTTGCCAATGTGTGCACTCAACTTCCAGAGTTAAACCCGTGTGTGGATTCAGCAGTCTGCAAACACTTTCTGTGCAGAGATTCAAAACAGGCGTTTTCAGCCCAATACCGGCCTATGGAAGAAACAGTAGAAAGCACAGGGAAATATCTGCTTCTAAATCCAAAACGCAGCTATCTAACAGAACGTTGTCAATCTGTGCACTCAACTTCCAGAGTTAAACCCGTGTGTGGATTCAGCAGTCTGCAAGCACTTTCTGTGCAGAGTTACAAAACAGGCGTTTTCAGCCCAATACCGGCATATGGAAGAAACAGCAGAAAGCACAGGGAAATATCTGCTTCTAAATCCAAAACGCAGCTATCTAACAGAACGGTTGTCAATGTGTGCACTCAACTTCCAGAGTTAAACCAGTGTGTCGATTCAGCAGTCTGCAAACACTTTCTGTGCAGAGTTTCAAAACAGGCGTTTTCAGCCCAATACCGGCATATGGAAGAAACAGCAGAAAGCACAGGGAAATATCTGCTTCTAAATCCAAAACGCAGCTATCTAACAGAACGGTTGTCAATGTGTGCACTCAACTTCCAGAGTTAAACCCGTGTGTGGATTCAGCAGTCTGCAAACACTTTCTGTGCAGAGTTTCAAAACAGGCGTATTCAGCCCAATACCGGCATATGGAAGAAACAGCAGAAAGCACAGGGAAATATCTGCTTCTAAATCCAAAACGCAGCTATCTAACAGAAAGGTTGTCAATGTGTGCACTCAACGTCCAGAGTTAAACCCGTGTGTGGATTCTGCAGTCTGCAAACACTTTCTGTGCAGGGTTTCAAAACAGGCGTTTTCAGCCCAATACCGGCATATGGAAGAAACAGCAGAAAGCACAGGGAAATAGCTGCTTCTAAATCCAAAACGCAGCTATCTAACAGAACGGTTGTCAATGTGTGCACTCAACTTCCAGAGTTAAACCCGTGTGTGGATTCAACAGTCTGCAAACACTTTCTGTGCAGAGATTCAAAACAGACGTTTTCAGCCCTTTACCGGCATATGGAAGAAACAGCAGAAAGCACAGGGAAATAGCTGCTTCTAAATACAAAACGCAGCTATCTAACAGAACGGTTGTCAATGTGTGCACTCAACTTCCAGAGTTAAACCTGTGTGTGGATTCAGCAGTCTGCAAACACTTTCTGTGCAGAGTTTCAAAACAGGCATTTTCAGCCCAATACCGGCATATGGAAGAAACAGCAGAAAGCACAGGGAAATATCTGCTTCAAAATCCAAAACGCAGCTATCTAACAGAACGGTTGTCAATGTGTCCACTCAACTTCCAGAGATAAACCGGTGTGTGGATTCAGCAGTCTGCAAACACTTTCTGTGCAGAGTTTCAAAACAGGCGTTTTCAGCCCAATACCCGCATATGGATAAAACAGCAGAAAGCCCAGGGAAATATCTGCTTCTAAATCCAAAACGCAGCTATCTAACAGAACGGTTGTCAATGTGTGCACTCAACTTCCAGAGTTAAACCCGTGTGTGGATTCAGCAGTCTGCAAACACTTTCTGTGCAGAGATTCAAAACAGGCGTTTTCAGCCCAATACCGGCCTATGGAAGAAACAGTAGAAAGCACAGGGAAATATCTGCTTCTAAATCCAAAACGCAGCTATCTAACAGAACGGTTGTCAATCTGTGCACTCAACTTCCAGAGTTAAACCCGTGTGTGGATTCAGCAGTCTGCAAACACTTTCCGTGCAGAGTTTCAAAACAGGCGTTTTCAGCCCAATACCGGCATATGGAAGAAAGAGCAGAAAGCACAGGGAAATATCTGCTTCTAAATCCAAAACGCAGCTATCTAACAGAACGGTTGTCAACTTGTGCACTCAACTTCCAGAGTTAAACCCGTGTGTGGATTCAGCAGTCTGCAAGCACTTTCTGTGCAGAGTTACAAAACAGGCGTTTTCAGCCCAATACCGGCCTATGGAAGAAACAGCAGAAAGCACAGGGAAATATCTGCTTCTAAATCCAAAACGCAGCTATCTAACAGAACGGTTGTCAATGTGTGCACTCAACTTCCAGAGTTAAACGCGTGTGTGCATTCAGCAGTCTGCAAACACTTTCTGTGCAGAGTTTCAAAACAGGCGTTTTCAGCCCAATACCCGCATATGGATAAAACAGCAGAAAGCACAGGGAAATATCTGCTTCTAAATCGAAAACGGAGCTATCTAACAGAACGGTTGTAAATGTGTGCACTCAACTTCCAGAGTTAAACCCGTGTGTGGATTCAGCAGTCTGCAGACACTTTCTGTGCAGAGATTCAAAACAGGCGTTTTCAGCCCAATACCGGCCTATGGAAGAAACAGCAGAAAGCACAGGGAAATATCTGCTTCTAAATCCAAAACGCAGCTATCTAACAGAACGGTTGTCAATCTGTGCACTAAACTTCCAGAGTTAAACCCGTGTGTGGATTCAGCAGTCTGCAAACACTTTCTGTGCAGAGTTTCAAAACAGGCGTTTTCAGCCCAATACCGGCATATGGAAGAAACAGCAGAAAGCACACGGAAATATCTGCTTCTAAATCCAAAACGCAGCTATCTAACAGAACGGTTGTCAATGTGTGCACTCAACTTCCAGAGTTAAACCCGTGTGTGGATTCAGCAGTCTGCAAGCACTTTCTGTGCAGAGTTACAAAACAGGCGTTTTCAGCCCAATACCGGCCTATGGAAGAAACAGCAGAAAGCACAGGGAAATATCTGCTTCTAAATCCAAAACGCAGCTATCTAACAGAACGGTTGTCAATGTGTGCACTCAACTTCCAGAGTTAAACCCGTGTGTGGATTCAGTAGTCTGCAAGCACCTTCTTTGCAGAGTTACAAAACAGGCGTTTTCAGCCCAATACCGGCATATGGAAGAAACAGCAGAAAGCACAGGGAAATATCTGCGTCTAAATCCAAAACGCAGCTATCTAACAGAACGGTTGTCAATGTGTGCACTCAACTTCCAGAGTTAAACCGGTGTGTGGATTCAGCAGTCTGCAAACACTTTCCGTGCAGAGTTTCAAAACAGGCGTTTTCAGCCCAATACCGGCCTATGGAAGAAACAGCAGAAAGCACAGGGAAATATCTGCTTCTAAATCCAAAAAGCAGCTATATAACAGAACGGTTGTCAATGTGTGCACTCAACTTCCAGAGTTAAACCCGTGTGTGGATTCAGCAGTGTGCAAACACTTTCTGTGCAGAGTTTCAAAACAGACGTTTTCAGCCCATTACCGGCATATGGAAGAAACAGCAGAAAGCACAGGGAAATATCTGCTTCTAAATCCAAAATGCAGCTATCTAACAGAACGGTTGTCAATGTGTGCACTCAACTTCCAGAGTTAAACCCGTGTGTGGATTCAGCAGTCTGCAAACCCTTTCTGTGCAGCGTTTCAAAACAGGCGTTTTCAGCCCAATACCGGCATATGGAAGAAACAGCAGAAAGCACAGGGAAATATCTGCTTCTAAATCCAAAACGCAGCTATCTAACAGAACGGTTGTCAATGTGTGCACTCAACTTCCAGAGTTAAACCCGTTTGTGGATTCAGCAGTCTGCAAGCACTTTCTGTGCAGAGTTACAAAACAGGCGTTTTCAGCCCAATACCGGCATATGGAAGAAACAGCAGAAAGCACCGGGAAATATCTGCTTAAAAATCCAAAACGCAGCTATCTAACAGAACGGTTGTCAATGTGTGCACTCAACTTCCAGAGTTAAACCGGTGTGTGGATTCAGCAGTCTGCAAACACTTTCTGTGCAGAGTTTCAAAACAGGCGTTTTCAGCCCAGTACCGGCCTATGGAAGAAACAGCAGAAAGCACAGGGAAATATCTGCTTCTAAATCCAAAACGCAGCTATCTAACAGAATGGTTGTCAATGTGTGCACTCAACTTCCAGAGTTAATCCCGTGTGTGTATTCAGCAGTCTGCAAACGCTTTCTGTGCAGAGATTCAAAACAGGCGTTTTCAGCCCAATACCGGCCTATGGAAGAAACAGCAGAAAGCACAGGGAAATATCTGCTTCTAAATCCAAAAAGCAGCTATCTAACAGAACGGTTGTCAATGTGTGCACTCAACTTCCAGAGTTAAACCCGTGTGTGGATTCAGCAGTCTGCAAGCACCTTCTTTGCAGAGTTACAAAACAGGCGTTTTCAGCCCAATACCGGCATATGGAAGAAACAGCAGAAAGCACAGGGAAATATCTGCGTCTAAATTCAAAACGCAGCTATCTAACAGAACGGTTGTCAATGTGTGCACTCAACTTCCAGAGTTAAACCGGTGTGTGGATTCAGCAGTCTGCAAACACTTTCCGTGCAGAGTTTCAAAACAGGCGTTTTCAGCCCAATACCGGCATCAGGAAGAAACAGCAGAAAGCACAGGGAAATATCTGCTTCTAAATCCAAAAAGCAGCTATATAACAGAACGGTTGTCAATGTGTGCACTCAACTTCCAGAGTTAAACCCGTGTGTGGATTCAGCAGTCTGCAAACACTTTCTGTGCAGAGTTTCAAAACAGATGTTTTCAGCCCATTACCGGCATATGGAAGAAACAGCAGAAAGCACAGGGAAATATCTGCTTCTAAATCCAAAACGCAGCTATCTAACAGAACGGTTGTCAATGTGTGCACTCAACTTCCAGAGTTAAACCCGTGTGTGGATTCAGCAGTCTGCAAACACTTTCTGTGCAGCGTTTCAAAACAGGCGTTTTCAGCCCAATACCGGCATATGGAAGAAACAGCAGAAAGCACAGGGAAATATCTGCTTCTAAATCCAAAACGCAGCTATCTAACAGAACGGTTGTCAATGTGTGCACTCAACTTCCAGAGTTAAACCGGTGTGTGGATTCAGCAGTGTGCAAACACTTTCTGTGCAGAGTTTCAAAACAGGCCTTTTCAGCCCAATACCGGCATATGGAAGAAACAGCAGAAAGCACAGGGAAATATCTGCTTCTAAATCCAAAACGCAGCTATCTAACAGAACGGTTGCCAATGTGTGCACTCAAATTCCAGAGTTAATCCCGTGTGTGGATTCAGCAGTCTGCAAACACTTTCTGTGCAGAGATTCAAAACAGGCGTTTTCAGCCCAATACCGGCCTATGGAAGAAACAGCAGATAGCACAGGGAAATATCTGCTTCTAAATCCAAAACGCAGCTATCTAACAGAACGGTTGTCAATGTGTGCACTCAACTTCCAGAGTTAAACCGGTGTGTGGATTCAGCAGTCTGCAAACACTTTCCGTGCAGAGTTTCAAAACAGGCGTTTTCAGCCCAATACCGGCATATGGAAGAAACAGCAGAAAGCACAGGGAAATATCTGCTTCTAAATCCAAAACGCAGCTATCTAACAGAACGGTTGTCAATGTGTGCACTCAACTTCCAGAGTTAAACCCGTGTGTGGATTCAGCAGTCTGCAAACACTTTCTGTGCAGAATTTCAAAACAGGCGTTTTCAGCCCAATACCGGCATATGGAAGAAAAAGAAGAAAGCACAGGGAAATATCTGCTTCTAAATCCAAAACGCAGCTATCTAACAGAACGGTTGTCAATGTGTGCACTCAACTTCCAGAGTTAAACCGGTGTGTGGATTCAGCAGTCTGCAAACACTTTCTGTGCAGAGTTTCAAAACAGGCGTTTTCAGCCCAATACCGGCATATGGAAGAAACAGCAGAAAGCACAGGGAAATATCTGCTTCTAAATCCAAAACGCAGCTATCTAACAGAACGGTTGTCAATGTGTGCACTCAACTTCCAGAGTTAATCCCGTGTGTGGATTCAGCAGTCTGCAAACACTTTCTGTGCAGAGATTCAAAACAGGCGTTTTCAGCCCAATACCGGCCTATGGAAGAAACAGCAGAAAGCACAGGGAAATATCTGCTTGTAAATCCAAAACGCAGCTATCTAACAGAACGGTTGTCAATGTGTGCACTCAACTTCCAGAGTTAAACCGGTGTGTGGATTCAGCAGTCTGCAAACACTTTCCGTGCAGAGTTTCAAAACAGGCGTTTTCAGCCCAATACCGGCATATGGAAGAAACAGCAGAAAGCACAGGGAAATATCTGCTTCTAAATCCAAAACGCAGCTATCTAACAGAACGGTTGTCAAAGTGTGCACTCAACTTCCAGAGTTAAACAGGTGTGTGGATTCAGCAGTCTGCAAACACTTTCCGTGCAGAGTTTCAAAACAGGCGTTTTCAGTCCAACACCGGCATATGGAGGAAACAGCAGAAAGCACAGGGAAATATCTGCTTCTAAATCCAAAACGCAGCTATCTAACAGAACGGTTGTCAATGTGTGCACTCAACTTCCAGAGTTAAACCCGTGTGTGGATTCAGCAGTCTGCAAACACTTTCTGTGCAGAGTTTCAAAACAGGCGTTTTCAGCCCAATACCGGCATATGGAAGAAACAGCAGAAAGCACAGGGAAATATCTGCTTCTAAATCCAAAACGCAGCTATCTAACAGAACGGTTGTCAATGTGTGCACTCAACTGCCAGAGTTAATCCCGTGTGTGGATTCAGCAGTCTGCAAACACTTTCTGTGCAGAGATTCAAAACAGGCGTTTTCAGCCCAATACCGGCCTATGGAAGAAACAGCGGAAAGCACAGGGAAATATCTGCTTCTAAATCCAAAACGCAGCTATCTAACAGAACGGTTGTCAATGTGTGCACTCAACTTCCAGAGTTAAACCCGTGTGTGGATTCAGCAGTCTGCAAGCACCTTCTTTGCAGAGTTACAAAACAGGCGTTTTCAGCCCAATACCGGCATATGGAAGAAACAGCAGAAAGCACAGGGAAATATCTGCTTCTAAATCCAAAACGCAGCTATCTAACAGAACAGTTGTCAATGGGTGAACTCAACTTCCAGAGTTAAACCGGTGTGTGGATTCAGCAGTCTGCAAACACTTTCCGTGCAGAGTTTCAAAACAAGCGTTTTCAGCCCAATACCGGCATAAGGAAGAAACAGCAGAAAGCACAGGGAAATATCTGCTTCTAAATCCAAAAAGCAGCTATATAACAGAACGGTTGTCAATGTGTGCACTCAACTTCCAGAGTTAAACCGGTGTGTGGATGCAGCAGTCTGCAAACACTTTCTGTGCAGAGTTTCAAAACAGACGTTTTCAGCCCATTACCGGCATATGGAAGAAACAGCAGAAAGCACAGGGAAATATCTGCTTCTAAATCCAAAACGCAGCTATCTAACAGAACGGTTGTCAATGTGTGCACTCAACTTCCAGAGTTAAACCCGTGTGTGGATTCAGCAGTCTGCAAACACTTTCTGTGCAGAGATTCAAAACAGGCGTTTTCAGCCCAATACCGGCCTATGGAAGAAACAGTAGAAAGCACAGGGAAATATCTGCTTCTAAATCCAAAACGCAGCTATCTAACAGAACGGTTGTCAATCTGTGCACTCAACATCCAGAGTTAAACCCGTGTGTGGATTCAGCAGTCTTCAAACACTTTCCGTTCAGAGTTTCAAAACAGGCGTTTTCAGCCCAATACCGGCATATGGAAGAAACAGCGGAAAGCACAGGGAAATATCTGCTTCTAAATCCAAAACGCAGCTATCTAACAGAACGGTTGTCAATGTGTGCACTCAACTTCCAGAGTTAAACCCGTGTGTGTATTCAGCAGTCTGCAAGCACTTTCTGTGCAGAGTTACAAAACAGGCGTTTTCAGCCCAATACCGGCCTATGGAAGAAACAGCAGAAAGCACAGGGAAATATCTGCTTCTAAATCCAAAACGCAGCTATCTAACAGAACGGTTGTCAATGTGTGCACTCAACTTCCAGAGTTAATCCCGTGTGTGTATTCACCAGTCTGCAAACACTTTCTGTGCAGAGATTCAAAACAGGCGTTTTCAGCCCAATACCGGCCTATGGAAGAAACAACAGAAAGCCCAGGGATATATCTGCTTCTAAATCCAAAACGCAGCTATCTAACAGAACGGTTGTCAATGTGTGCACTCAACTTCCAGAGTTAAACCCGTGTGTGGATTCAGCAGTCTGCAAGCACCTTCTTTGCAGAGTTACAAAACCGGCGTTTTCAGCCCAATACCGGCATACGGAAGAAACAGCAGAAAGCACAGGGAAATATCTGCGTCTAAATCCAAAACGCAGCTATCTAACAGAACGGTTGTCAATGTGTGCACTCAACTTCCAGAGTTAAACCGGTGTGTGGATTCAGCAGACTGCAAACACTTTCCGTGCAGAGTTTCAAAACAGGCGTTTTCAGCCCAATACCGGCATCAGGAAGAAACAGCAGAAAGCACAGGGAAATATCTGCTTCTAAATCCAAAAAGCAGCTATATAACAGAACGGTTGTCAATGTGTGCACTCAACTTCCAGAGTTAAACCCGTGTGTGGATTCAGCAGTCTGCAAACACTTTCTGTGCAGAGTTTCAAAACAGACGTTTTCAGCCCATTACCGGCATATGGAAGAAACAGCAGAAAGCACAGGGAAATATCTGCTTCTAAATCCAAAACGCAGCTATCTAACAGAACGGTTGTCAATGTGTGCACTCAACTTCCAGAGTTAAACCGGTGTGTGGATTCAGCAGTCTGCAAACACTTTCTGTGCAGAGTTTCAAAACAGGCCTTTTTAGCCCAATACCCGCATATGGATAAAACAGCAGAAAGCACAGGGAAATATCTGCTTCTAAATCCAAAACGCAGCTATCTAACAGAACGGTTGTCAATGTGTGCACTCAACTTCCAGAGTTAAACCCGTGTGTGGATTCTGCAGTCTGCAAGCACCTTCTTTGCAGAGTTACAAAACAGGGGTTTTCAGCCCAATATCGGCATATGGAAGAAACAGTAGAAAGCACAGGGAAATATCTGCGTCTAAATTCAAAACGCAGGTATCTAACAGAACGGTTGTCAATGTGTGCACTCAACTTCCAGAGTTAAACCGGTGTGTGGATTCAGCAGTCTGCAAACACTTTCCGTGCAGAGTTTCAAAACAGGCGTTTTCAGCCCAATACCGGCATATGGAAGAAACAGCAGAAAGCCCAGGGAAATATCTGCTTCTAAATCCAAAACGCAGCTATCTAACAGAACGGTTGTCAATGTGTGCACTCAACTTCCAGAGTTAATCCCGTGTGTGGATTCAGCAGTCTGCAAACACTTTCTGTGCAGAGATTCAAAACAGGCGTTTTCAGCCAATACCGGCCTATGGAAGAAACAACAGAAAGCACAGGGAAATATCTGCTTCTAAATCCAAAACGCAACTATCTAACAGAACGGTTGTCAATGTGTGCACTCAACTTCCAGAGTTAAACCCGTGTGTGGATTCAGCAGTCTGCAAGCACCTTCTTTGCAGAGTTACAAAACAGGCGTTTTCAGCCCAATACCGGCATATGGAAGAAACAGCAGAAAGCACAGGGAAATATCTGCTTCTAAATCCAAAACGCAGCTATCTAACAGAACGGTTGTCAAAGTGTGCACTCAACTTCCAGAGTTAAACCGGTGTGTGGATTCAGCAGTCTGCAAACACTTTCCGTGCAGAGTTTCAAAACAGGCGTTTTCAGTCCAACACCGGCATATGGAGGAAACAGCAGAAAGCACAGGGAAATATCTGCTTCTAAATCCAAAACGCAGCTATCTAACAGAACGGTTGTCAATGTGTGCACTCAACTTCCAGAGTTAAACCCGTGTGTGGATTCAGCAGTCTGCAAACACTTTCTGTGCAGAGTTTCAAAACAGGCGTTTTCAGCCCAATACCGGCATATGGAAGAAACAGCAGAAAGCACAGGGAAATATCTGCTTCTAAATCCAAAACGCAGCTATCTAACAGAACGGTTGTCAATGTGTGCACTCAACTGCCAGAGTTAATCCCGTGTGTGGATTCAGCAGTCTGCAAACACTTTCTGTGCAGAGATTCAAAACAGGCGTTTTCAGCCCAATACCGGCCTATGGAAGAAACAGCGGAAAGCACAGGGAAATATCTGCTTCTAAATCCAAAACGCAGCTATCTAACAGAACGGTTGTCAATGTGTGCACTCAACTTCCAGAGTTAAACCCGTGTGTGGATTCAGCAGTCTGCAAGCACCTTCTTTGCAGAGTTACAAAACAGGCGTTTTCAGCCCAATACCGGCATATGGAAGAAACAGCAGAAAGCACAGGGAAATATCTGCTTCTAAATCCAAAACGCAGCTATCTAACAGAACAGTTGTCAATGGGTGAACTCAACTTCCAGAGTTAAACCGGTGTGTGGATTCAGCAGTCTGCAAAGACTTTCCGTGCAGAGTTTCAAAACAGGCGTTTTCAGCCCAATACCGGCATAAGGAAGAAACAGCAGAAAGCACAGGGAAATATCTGCTTCTAAATCCAAAACGCAGCTATCTAACAGAACGGTTGTCAATGTGTGCACTCAACTTCCAGAGTTAAACCGGTGTGTGGATGCAGCAGTCTGCAAACACTTTCTGTGCAGAGTTTCAAAACAGACGTTTTCAGCCCATTACCGGCATATGGAAGAAACAGCAGAAAGCACAGGGAAATATCTGCTTCTAAATCCAAAACGCAGCTATCTAACAGAACGGTTGTCAATGTGTGCACTCAACTTCCAGAGTTAAACCCGTGTGTGGATTCAGCAGTCTGCAAACACTTTCTGTGCAGAGATTCAAAACAGGCGTTTTCAGCCCAATACCGGCCTATGGAAGAAACAGTAGAAAGCACAGGGAAATATCTGCTTCTAAATCCAAAACGCAGCTATCTAACAGAACGGTTGTCAATCTGTGCACTCAACTTCCAGAGTTAAACCCGTGTGTGGATTCAGCAGTCTTCAAACACTTTCCGTTCAGAGTTTCAAAACAGGCGTTTTCAGCCCAATACCGGCATATGGAAGAAACAGCAGAAAGCACAGGGAAATATCTGCTTCTAAATCCAAAACGCAGCTATCTAACAGAACGGTTGTCAATGTGTGCACTCAACTTCCAGAGTTAAACCCGTGTGTATTCAGCAGTCTGCAAGCACTTTCTGTGCAGAGTTACAAAACAGGCGTTTTCAGCCCAATACCAGCCTATGGAAGAAACAGCAGAAAGCACAGGGAAATATCTGCTTCTAAATCCAAAACGCAGCTATCTAACAGAACGGTTGTCAATGTGTGCACTCAACTTCCAGAGTTAATCCCGTGTGTGTATTCACCAGTCTGCAAACACTTTCTGTGCAGAGATTCAAAACAGGCGTTTTCAGCCCAATACCGGCCTATGGAAGAAACAACAGAAAGCCCAGGGATATATCTGCTTCTAAATCCAAAACGCAGCTATCTAACAGAACGGTTGTCAATGTGTGCACTCAACTTCCAGAGTTAAACCCGTGTGTGGATTCAGCAGTCTGCAAGCACCTTCTTTGCAGAGTTACAAAACCGGCGTTTTCAGCCCAATACCGGCATACGGAAGAAACAGCAGAAAGCACAGGGAAATATCTGCGTCTAAATCCAAAACGCAGCTATCTAACAGAACGGTTGTCAATGTGTGCACTCAACTTCCAGAGTTAAACCGGTGTGTGGATTCAGCAGACTGCAAACACTTTCCGTGCAGAGTTTCAAAACAGGCGTTTTCAGCCCAATACCGGCATAAGGAAGAAACAGCAGAAAGCACAGGGAAATATCTGCTTCTAAATCCAAAAAGCAGCTATATAACAGAACGGTTGTCAATGTGTGCACTCAACTTCCAGAGTTAAACCCGTGTGTGGATTCAGCAGTCTGCAAACACTTTCTGTGCAGAGTTTCAAAACAGACGTTTTCAGCCCATTACCGGCATATGGAAGAAACAGCAGAAAGCACAGGGAAATATCTGCTTCTAAATCCAAAACGCAGCTATCTAACAGAACGGTTGTCAATGTGTGCACTCAACTTCCAGAGTTAAACCGGTGTGTGGATTCAGCAGTCTGCAAACACTTTCTGTGCAGAGTTTCAAAACAGGCCTTTTTAGCCCAATACCCGCATATGGATAAAACAGCAGAAAGCACAGGGAAATATCTGCTTCTAAATCCAAAAAGCAGCTATCTAACAGATCGGTTGTCAATGTGTGCACTCAACTTCCAGAGTTAAACCCGTGTGTGGATTCAGCAGTCTGCAAACACTTTCTGTGCAGAGATTCAAAACAGGCGTTTTCAGCCCAATACCGGCCTATGGAAGAAACAGTAGATAGCACAGGGAAATATCTGCTTCTAAATACAAAACGCAGCTATCTAACAGAACGGTTGTCAATCTGTGCACTCAACTTCCAGAGTTAAACCCGTGTGTGGATTCAGCAGTCTGCAAACAGTTTCCATGCAGAGTTTCAAAACAGGCGTTTTCAGCCCAATACCGGCATATGGAAGAAACAGCAGAAAGCACAGGGAAATATCTGCTTCTAAATCCAAAACGCAGCTATCTAACAGAACGGTTGTCAATGTGTGCACTCAACTTCCAGAGTTAAACCCGTGTGTGGATTCAGCAGTCTGCAAGCACTTTCTGTGCAGAGTTACAAAACAGGCGTTTTCAGCCCAATACCGGCATATGGAAGAAACAGCAGAAAGCACCGGGAAATATCTGCTTCTAAATCCAAAACGCAGCTATCTAACAGAACGGTTGTCAATGTGTGCACTCAACTTCCAGAGTTAAACCGGTGTGTGGATTCAGCAGTCTGCAAACACTTTCTGTGCAGAGTTTCAAAACAGGCGTTTTCAGCCCAATACCGGCCTATGGAAGAAACAGCAGAAAGCACAGGGAAATATCTGCTTCTAAATCCAAAACGCAGCTATCTAACAGAACGGTTGTCAATGTGTGCACTCAACTTCCAGAGTTAATCCCGTGTGTGGATTCAGCAGTCTGCAAACACTTTCTGTGCAGAGATTCAAAACAGGCGTTTTCAGCCCAATACCGGCCTATGGAAGAAACAGAAGAAAGCACAGGGAAATATCTGCTTCTAAATCAAAAAGGCAGCTATCTAACAGAACGGTTGTCAATGTGTGCACTCAACTTCCAGAGTTAAACCCGTGTGTGGATTCAGCAGTCTGCAAGCACCTTCTTTGCAGAGTTACAAAACAGGGGTTTTCAGCCCAATATCGGCATATGGAAGAAACAGTAGAAAGCACAGGGAAATATCTGCGTCTAAATTCAAAACGCAGGTATCTAACAGAACGGTTGTCAATGTGTGCACTCAACTTCCAGAGTTAAACCGGTGTGTGGATTCAGCAGTCTGCAAACACTTTCCGTGCAGAGTTTCAAAACAGGCGTTTTCAGCCCAATACCGGCATCAGGAAGAAACAGCAGAAAGCACAGGGAAATATCTGCCTCTAAATCCGAAAAGCAGCTATATAACAGAACGGTTGTCAATGTGTGCACTCAACTTCCAGAGTTAAACCCGTGTGTGGATTCAGCAGTCTGCAAACACTTTCTGTGCAGAGTTTCAAAACAGACGTTTTCAGCCCATTACCGGCATACGGAAGAAACAGCAGAAAACACAGGGAAATATCTGCTTCTAAATCCAAAACGCAGCTATCTAACAGAACGGTTGTCAATGTGTGCACTCAACTTCCAGAGTTAAACCCGTGTGTGGATTCAGCAGTCTGCAAACACTTTCTGTGCAGCGTTTCAAAACAGGCGTTTTCAGCCCAATACCGGCATATGGAAGAAACAGCAGAAAGCACAGGGAAGTATCTGCTTCTAAATCCAAAACGCAGCTATCTAACAGAACGGTTGTCAATGTGTGCACTCAACTTCCAGAGTTAAACCGGTGTGTGGATGCAGCAGTCTGCAAACACTTTCTGTGCAGAGTTTCAAAACTGGCCTTTTCAGCCCAATACCGGCATATGGAAGAAACAGCAGAAAGCACAGTGAAATATCTGCTTCTAAATCCAAAACGCAGCTATCTAACAGAACGGTTGCCAATGTGTGCACTCAAATTCCAGAGTTAATCCCGTGTGTGGATTCAGCAGTCTGCAAACACTTTCTGTGCAGAGATTCAAAACAGGCCTTTTCAGCCCAATACCGGCCTATGGAAGAAACAGCAGAAAGCACAGGGAAATATCTGCTTCTAAATCCAAAACGCAGCTATCTAACAGAACGGTTGTCAATGTGTGCACTCAACTTCCAGAGTTAAACCGGTGTGTGGATTCAGCAGTCTGCAAACACTTTCCGTGCAGAGTTTCAAAACAGGCGTTTTCCCCCCAATACCGGCATATGGAAGAAACAGCAGAAAGCACAGGGAAATATCTGCTTCTAAATCCAAAACGCAGCTATCTAACAGAACGGTTGTCAATGTGTGCTCTCAACTTCCAGAATTAAACCGGTGTGTGGATTCAGCAGTCTGCAAACACTTTCTGTGCAGAGTTTCAAAACAGGCGTTTTCAGCCCAATACCGGCATATGGAAGAAACAGCAGAAAGCACAGGGAAATATCTGCTTCTAAATCCAAAACGCAGCTATCTAACAGAACTTTTGTCAATGTGTGCACTCAACTTCCAGAGTTAATCCCGTGTGTGGATTCAGCAGTCTGCAAACACTTTCTGTGCAGAGATTCAAAACAGGCGTTTTCAGCCCAATACCGGCATATGGAAGAAACAGCAGAAAGCACAGGGAAATATCTGCTTCTAAATCCAAAACGCAGCTATCTAACAGAACGGTTGTCAAAGTGTGCACTCAACTTCCAGAGTTAAACCGGTGTGTGGATTCAGCAGTCTGCAAACACTTTCCGTGCAGAGTTTCAAAACAGGCGTTTTCAGCCCAATACCGGCATAAGGAAGAAACAGCAGAAAGCACAGGGAAATATCTGCTTCTAAATCCAAAAAGCAGCTATATAACAGAACGGTTGTCAATGTGTGCACTCAACTTCCAGAGTTAAACACGTGTGTGGATTCAGCAGTCTGCAAACACTTTCTGTGCAGAGTTTCAAAACAGACGTTTTCAGCCCATTACCGGCATATGGAAGAAACAGCAGAAAGCACAGGGAAATATCTGCTTCTAAATCCAAAACGCAGCTATCTAACAGAACGGTTGTCAATGTGTGCACTCAACTTCCAGAGTTAAACCCGTGTGTGGATTCAGCAGTCTGCAAACACTTTCTGTGCAGCGTTTCAAAACAGGCGTTTTCAGCCCAATACCGGCATATGGAAGAAACAGCAGAAAGCACAGGGAAATATCTGCTTCTAAATCCAAAACGCAGTTATCTAACAGAACGGTTGTCAATGTGTGCACTCAACTTCCAGAGTTAAACCGGTGTGTGGATGCAGCAGTCTGCAAACACTTTCTGTGCAGAGTTTCAAAACTGGCCTTTTCAGCCCAATACCGGCATATGGAAGAAACAGCAGAAAGCACAGTGAAATATCTGCTTCTAAATCCAAAACGCAGCTATCTAACAGAACGGTTGCCAATGTGTGCACTCAAATTCCAGAGTTAATCCCGTGTGTGGATTCAGCAGTCTGCAAACACTTTCTGTGCAGAGATTCAAAACAGGCCTTTTCAGCCCAATACCGGCCTATGGAAGAAACAGCAGAAAGCACAGGGAAATATCTGCTTCTAAATCCAAAACGCAGCTATCTAACAGAACGGTTGTCAATGTGTGCACTCAACTTCCAGAGTTAAACCGGTGTGTGGATTCAGCAGTCTGCAAACACTTTCCGTGCAGAGTTTCAAAACAGGCGTTTTCCCCCCAATACCGGCATATGGAAGAAACAGCAGAAAGCACAGGGAAATATCTGCTTCTAAATCCAAAACGCAGCTATCTAACAGAACGGTTGTCAATGTGTGCTCTCAAATTCCAGAATTAAACCGGTGTGTGGATTCAGCAGTCTGCAAACACTTTCTGTGCAGAGTTTCAAAACAGGCGTTTTCAGCCCAATACCGGCCTATGGAAGAAACAGCAGAAAGCACAGGGAAATATCTGCTTCTAAATCCAAAACGCAGCTATCTAACAGAACTTTTGTCAATGTGTGCACTCAACTTCCAGAGTTAATCCCGTGTGTGGATTCAGCAGTCTGCAAACACTTTCTGTGCAGAGATTCAAAACAGGCGTTTTCAGCCCAATACCGGCATATGGAAGAAACAGCAGAAAGCACAGGGAAATATCTGCTTCTAAATTCAAAACGCAGCTATCTAACAGAACGGTTGTCAAAGTGTGCACTCAACTTCCAGAGTTAAACCCGTGTGTCGATTCAGCAGTCTGCAAACATTTTCTGTGCAGAGTTTCAAAACAGACGTTTTCAGCCCATTACCGGCATATGGAAGAAACAGCAGAAAGCACAGGGAAATAACTGCTTCTAAATCCAAAACGCAGCTATCTAACAGAACGGTTGTCAATGTGTGCACTCAACTTCCAGAGTTAATCCCGTGTGTGGATTCAGCAGTCTGCAAACACTTTCTGTGCAGAGATTCAAAACAGGCGTTTTCAGCCCAATACCGGCCTATGGAAGAAACAGCAGAAAGCACAGGGAAATATCTGCTTCTAAAATCAAAACGCAGCTATCTAACAGAACGGTTGTCAATGTGTGCACTCAACTTCCAGAGTTAAACCGGTGTGTGGATTCAGCAGTCTGCAAACACTTTCCGTGCAGAGTTTCAAAACAGGCGTTTTCAGTCCAATACCGGCATATGGAAGAAACAGCAGAAAGCACAGGGAAATATCTGCTTCTAAATCCAAAACGCAGCTATCTAAAAGAACGGTTGTCAATGTGTGCACTCAACTTCCAGAGTTAAACCCGTGTGTGGATTCAGCAGTCTGCAAACACTTTCTGTGCAGAGTTTCAAAACAGGCGTTTTCAGCCCAATACCGGCATATGGAAGAAACAGCAGAAAGCACAGGGAAATATCTGCTTCTAAATCCAAAACGCAGCTATCTAACAGAACGGTTGTCAATGTGTGCACTCAACTGCCAGAGTTAATCCCGTGTGTGGATTCAGCAGTCTGCAAACACTTTCTGTGCAGAGATTCAAAACAGGCGTTTTCAGCCCAATACCGGCCTATGGAAGAAACAGCAGAAAGCACAGGGAAATATCTGCTTCTAAATCCAAAACGCAGCTATCTAACAGAACGGTTGTCAATGTGTGCACTCAACTTCCAGAGTTAAACCCGTGTGTGGATTCAGCAGTCTGCAAGCACCTTCTTTGCAGAGTTACAAAACAGGCGTTTTCAGCCCAATACCGGCCTATGGAAGAAACAGCAGAAAGCACAGGGAAATATCTGCTTCTAAATCCAAAACGCAGCTATCTAACAGAACGGTTGTCAATGGGTGAACTCAACTTCCAGAGTTAAACCGGTGTGTGGATTCAGCAGTCTGCAAACACTTTCCGTGCAGAGTTTCAAAACAGGCGTTTTCAGCCCAATACCGGCATAAGGAAGAAACAGCAGAAAGCACAGGGAAATATCTGCTCCTAAATCCAAAAAGCAGCTATATAACAGAACGGTTGTCAATGTGTGCACTCAACTTCCAGAGTTAAACCGGTGTGTGGATGCAGCAGTCTGCAAACACTTTCTGTGCAGAGTTTCAAAACAGACGTTTTCAGCCCATTACCGGCATATGGAAGAAACAGCAGAAAGCACAGGGAAATATCTGCTTCTAAATCCAAAACGAAGCTATCTAACAGAACGGTTGTCAATGTGTGCACTCAACTTCCAGAGTTAAACCCGTGTGTGGATTCAGCAGTCTGCAAACACTTTCTGTGCAGAGTTTCAAAACTGGCCTTTTCAGCCCAATACCGGCATATGGAAGAAACAGCAGAAAGCACAGTGAAATATCTGCTTCTAAATCCAAAACGCAGCTATCTAACAGAACGGTTGCCAATGTGTGCACTCAAATTCCAGAGTTAATCCCGTGTGTGGATTCAGCAGTCTGCAAACACTTTCTGTGCAGAGATTCAAAACAGGCCTTTTCAGCCCAATACCGGCCTATGGAAGAAACAGCAGAAAGCACAGGGAAATATCTGCTTCTAAATCCAAAACGCAGCTATCTAACAGAACGGTTGTCAATGTGTGCACTCAACTTCCAGAGTTAAACCGGTGTGTGGATTCAGCAGTCTGCAAACACTTTCCGTGCAGAGTTTCAAAACAGGCGTTTTCCCCCCAATACCGGCATATGGAAGAAACAGCAGAAAGCACAGGGAAATATCTGCTTCTAAATCCAAAACGCAGCTATCTAACAGAACGGTTGTCAATGTGTGCTCTCAACTTCCAGAATTAAACCGGTGTGTGGATTCAGCAGTCTGCAAACACTTTCTGTGCAGAGTTTCAAAACAGGCGTTTTCAGCCCAATACCGGCATATGGAAGAAACAGCAGAAAGCACAGGGAAATATCTGCTTCTAAATCCAAAACGCAGCTATCTAACAGAACTTTTGTCAATGTGTGCACTCAACTTCCAGAGTTAATCCCGTGTGTGGATTCAGCAGTCTGCAAACACTTTCTGTGCAGAGATTCAAAACAGGCGTTTTCAGCCCAATACCGGCATATGGAAGAAACAGCAGAAAGCACAGGGAAATATCTGCTTCTAAATCCAAAACGCAGCTATCTAACAGAACGGTTGTCAAAGTGTGCACTCAACTTCCAGAGTTAAACCGGTGTGTGGATTCAGCAGTCTGCAAACACTTTCCGTGCAGAGTTTCAAAACAGGCGTTTTCAGCCCAATACCGGCATAAGGAAGAAACAGCAGAAAGCACAGGGAAATATCTGCTTCTAAATCCAAAAAGCAGCTATATAACAGAACGGTTGTCAATGTGTGCACTCAACTTCCAGAGTTAAACACGTGTGTGGATTCAGCAGTCTGCAAACACTTTCTGTGCAGAGTTTCAAAACAGACGTTTTCAGCCCATTACCGGCATATGGAAGAAACAGCAGAAAGCACAGGGAAATATCTGCTTCTAAATCCAAAACGCAGCTATCTAACAGAACGGTTGTCAATGTGTGCACTCAACTTCCAGAGTTAAACCCGTGTGTGGATTCAGCAGTCTGCAAACACTTTCTGTGCAGCGTTTCAAAACAGGCGTTTTCAGCCCAATACCGGCATATGGAAGAAACAGCAGAAAGCACAGGGAAATATCTGCTTCTAAATCCAAAACGCAGTTATCTAACAGAACGGTTGTCAATGTGTGCACTCAACTTCCAGAGTTAAACCGGTGTGTGGATGCAGCAGTCTGCAAACACTTTCTGTGCAGAGTTTCAAAACTGGCCTTTTCAGCCCAATACCGGCATATGGAAGAAACAGCAGAAAGCACAGTGAAATATCTGCTTCTAAATCCAAAACGCAGCTATCTAACAGAACGGTTGCCAATGTGTGCACTCAAATTCCAGAGTTAATCCCGTGTGTGGATTCAGCAGTCTGCAAACACTTTCTGTGCAGAGATTCAAAACAGGCCTTTTCAGCCCAATACCGGCCTATGGAAGAAACAGCAGAAAGCACAGGGAAATATCTGCTTCTAAATCCAAAACGCAGCTATCTAACAGAACGGTTGTCAATGTGTGCACTCAACTTCCAGAGTTAAACCGGTGTGTGGATTCAGCAGTCTGCAAACACTTTCCGTGCAGAGTTTCAAAACAGGCGTTTTCCCCCCAATACCGGCATATGGAAGAAACAGCAGAAAGCACAGGGAAATATCTGCTTCTAAATCCAAAACGCAGCTATCTAACAGAACGGTTGTCAATGTGTGCTCTCAAATTCCAGAATTAAACCGGTGTGTGGATTCAGCAGTCTGCAAACACTTTCTGTGCAGAGTTTCAAAACAGGCGTTTTCAGCCCAATACCGGCCTATGGAAGAAACAGCAGAAAGCACAGGGAAATATCTGCTTCTAAATCCAAAACGCAGCTATCTAACAGAACTTTTGTCAATGTGTGCACTCAACTTCCAGAGTTAATCCCGTGTGTGGATTCAGCAGTCTGCAAACACTTTCTGTGCAGAGATTCAAAACAGGCGTTTTCAGCCCAATACCGGCATATGGAAGAAACAGCAGAAAGCACAGGGAAATATCTGCTTCTAAATTCAAAACGCAGCTATCTAACAGAACGGTTGTCAAAGTGTGCACTCAACTTCCAGAGTTAAACCGGTGTGTGGATTCAGCAGTCTGCAAACACTTTCCGTGCAGAGTTTCAAAACAGGCGTTTTCAGCCCAATACCGGCATAAGGAAGAAACAGCAGAAAGCCCAGGGAAATATCTGCTTCTAAATCCAAAACCCAGCTATCTAACAGAACGGTTGTCAATGTGTGCACTCAACTTCCAGAGTTAAACCCGTGTGTCGATTCAGCAGTCTGCAAACATTTTCTGTGCAGAGTTTCAAAACAGACGTTTTCAGCCCATTACCGGCATATGGAAGAAACAGCAGAAAGCACAGGGAAATAACTGCTTCTAAATCCAAAACGCAGCTATCTAACAGAACGGTTGTCAATGTGTGCACTCAACTTCCAGAGTTAATCCCGTGTGTGGATTCAGCAGTCTGCAAACACTTTCTGTGCAGAGATTCAAAACAGGCGTTTTCAGCCCAATACCGGCCTATGGAAGAAACAGCAGAAAGCACAGGGAAATATCTGCTTCTAAAATCAAAACGCAGCTATCTAACAGAACGGTTGTCAATGTGTGCACTCAACTTCCAGAGTTAAACCGGTGTGTGGATTCAGCAGTCTGCAAACACTTTCCGTGCAGAGTTTCAAAACAGGCGTTTTCAGTCCAATACCGGCATATGGAAGAAACAGCAGAAAGCACAGGGAAATATCTGCTTCTAAATCCAAAACGCAGCTATCTAAAAGAACGGTTGTCAATGTGTGCACTCAACTTCCAGAGTTAAACCCGTGTGTGGATTCAGCAGTCTGCAAACACTTTCTGTGCAGAGTTTCAAAACAGGCGTTTTCAGCCCAATACCGGCATATGGAAGAAACAGCAGAAAGCACAGGGAAATATCTGCTTCTAAATCCAAAACGCAGCTATCTAACAGAACGGTTGTCAATGTGTGCACTCAACTGCCAGAGTTAATCCCGTGTGTGGATTCAGCAGTCTGCAAACACTTTCTGTGCAGAGATTCAAAACAGGCGTTTTCAGCCCAATACCGGCCTATGGAAGAAACAGCAGAAAGCACAGGGAAATATCTGCTTCTAAATCCAAAACGCAGCTATCTAACAGAACGGTTGTCAATGTGTGCACTCAACTTCCAGAGTTAAACCCGTGTGTGGATTCAGCAGTCTGCAAGCACCTTCTTTGCAGAGTTACAAAACAGGCGTTTTCAGCCCAATACCGGCCTATGGAAGAAACAGCAGAAAGCACAGGGAAATATCTGCTTCTAAATCCAAAACGCAGCTATCTAACAGAACGGTTGTCAATGGGTGAACTCAACTTCCAGAGTTAAACCGGTGTGTGGATTCAGCAGTCTGCAAACACTTTCCGTGCAGAGTTTCAAAACAGGCGTTTTCAGCCCAATACCGGCATAAGGAAGAAACAGCAGAAAGCACAGGGAAATATCTGCTCCTAAATCCAAAAAGCAGCTATATAACAGAACGGTTGTCAATGTGTGCACTCAACTTCCAGAGTTAAACCGGTGTGTGGATGCAGCAGTCTGCAAACACTTTCTGTGCAGAGTTTCAAAACAGACGTTTTCAGCCCATTACCGGCATATGGAAGAAACAGCAGAAAGCACAGGGAAATATCTGCTTCTAAATCCAAAACGAAGCTATCTAACAGAACGGTTGTCAATGTGTGCACTCAACTTCCAGAGTTAAACCCGTGTGTGGATTCAGCAGTCTGCAAACACTTTCTGTGCAGAGATTCAAAACAGGCGTTTTCAGCCCAATACCGGCCTATGGAAGAAACAGTAGAAAGCACAGGGAAATATCTGCTTCTAAATCCAAAACGCAGCTATCTAACAGAACGGTTGTCAATCTGTGCACTCAACTTCCAGAGTTAAACCCGTGTGTGGATTCAGCAGTCTTCAAACACTTTCCGTGCAGAGTTTCAAAACAGGCGTTTTCAGCCCAATACCGGCATATGGAAGAAACAGCAGAAAGCACAGGGAAATATCTGCTTCTAAATCCAAAACGCAGCTATCTAACAGAACGGTTGTCAATGTGTGCACTCAACTTCCAGAGTTAAACCCGTGTGTGTATTCAGCAGTCTGCAAGCACTTTCTGTGCAGAGTTACAAAACAGGCGTTTTCAGCCCAATACCGGCCTATGGAAGAAACAGCAGAAAGCACAGGGAAATATCTGCTTCTAAATCCAAAACGCAGCTATCTAACAGAACGGTTGTCAATGTGTGCACTCAACTTCCAGAGTTAATCCCGTGTGTGTATTCACCAGTCTGCAAACACTTTCTGTGCAGAGTTTCAAAACAGGCCTTTTTAGCCCAATACCCGCATATGGATAAAACAGCAGAAAGCACAGGGAAATATCTGCTTCTAAATCCAAAACGAAGCTATCTAACAGAACGGTTGTCAATGTGTGCACTCAACTTCCAGAGTTAAACCCGTGTGTGGATTCAGCAGTCTGCAAACACTTTCTGTGCAGAGTTTCAAAACAGGCGTTTTCAGCCCAATACCGGCCTATGGAAGAAACAGCAGAAAGCACAGGGAAATATCTGCTTCTAAATCCAAAACGCAGCTATCTAACAGAACGGTTATCAATGTGTGCACTCAACTGCCAGAGTTAATCCCGTGTGTGGATTCAGCAGTCTGCAAACACTTTCTGTGCAGAGATTCAAAACAGGCGTTTTCAGCCCAATACCGGCCTATGGAAGAAACAGCAGAAAGCACAGGGAAATATCTGCTTCTAAATCCAAAACGCAGCTATCTAACAGAACGGTTGTCAATGTGTGCACTCAACTTCCAGAGTTAAACCCGTGTGTGGATTCAGCAGTCTGCAAGCACCTTCTTTGCAGAGTTACAAAACAGGCGTTTTCAGCCCAATACCGGCATATGGAAGAAACAGCAGAAAGCACAGGGAAATATCTGCTTCTAAATCCAAAACGCAGCTATCTAACAGAACGGTTGTCAATGGGTGAACTCAACTTCCAGAGTTAAACCGGTGTGTGGATTCAGCAGTCTGCAAACACTTTCCGTGCAGAGTTTCAAAACAGGCGTTTTCAGCCCAATACCGGCATAAGGAAGAAATAGCAGAAAGCACAGGGAAATATCTGCTCCTAAATCCAAAAAGCAGCTATATAACAGAACGGTTGTCAATGTGTGCACTCAACTTCCAGAGTTAAACCGGTGTGTGGATGCAGCAGTCTGCAAACACTTTCTGTGCAGAGTTTCAAAACAGACGTTTTCAGCCCTTTACCGGCATATGGAAGAAACAGCAGAAAGCACAGGGAAATATCTGCTTCTAAATCCAAAACGAAGCTATCTAACAGAACGGTTGTCAATGTGTGCACTCAACTTCCAGAGTTAAACCCGTGTGTGGATTCAGCAGTCTGCAAACACTTTCTGTGCAGAGATTCAAAACAGGCGTTTTCAGCCCAATACCGGCCTATGGAAGAAACAGTAGAAAGCACAGGGAAATATCTGCTTCTAAATCCAAAACGCAGCTATCTAACAGAACGGTTGTCAATCTGTGCACTCAACTTCCAGAGTTAAACCCGTGTGTGTATTCAGCAGTCTTCAAACACTTTCCGTGCAGAGTTTCAAAACAGGCGTTTTCAGCCCAATACCGGCATATGGAAGAAACAGCAGAAAGCACAGGGAAATATCTGCTTCTAAATCCAAAACGCAGCTATCTAACAGAACGGTTGTCAATGTGTGCACTCAACTTCCAGAGTTAAACCCGTGTGTGTATTCAGCAGTCTGCAAGCACTTTCTGTGCAGAGTTACAAAACAGGCGTTTTCAGCCCAATACCGGCCTATGGAAGAAACAGCAGAAAGCACAGGGAAATATCTGCTTCTAAATCCAAAACGCAGCTATCTAACAGAACGGTTGTCAGTGTGTGCACTCAACTTCCAGAGTTAATCCCGTGTGTGTATTCACCAGTCTGCAAACACTTTCTGTGCAGAGATTCAAAACAGGCGTTTTCAGCCCAATACCGGCCTATGGAAGAAACAGCAGAAAGCACAGGGAAATATCTGCTTCTAAATCCAAAACGCAGCTATCTAACAGAACGGTTGTCAATGTGTGCACTCAACTTCCAGAGTTAAACCCGTGTGTGGATTCAGCAGTCTGCAAGCACCTTCTTTGCAGAGTTACAAAACCGGCGTTTTCAGCCCAATACCGTCATATGGAAGAAACAGCAGAAAGCACAGGGAAATATCTGCTTCTAAATCCAAAACGCAGCTATCTAACAGAACGGTTGTCAATGTGTGCACTCAACTTCCAGAGTTAAACCGGTGTGTGGATTCAGCAGTCTGCAAACACTTTCTGTGCAGAGTTTCAAAACAGGCCTTTTTAGCCCAATACCCGCATATGGATAAAACAGCAGAAAGCACAGGGAAATATCTGCTTCTAAATCCAAAACGCACCTATCTAACAGATCGGTTGTCAATGTGTGCACTCAACTTCCAGAGTTAAACCCGTGTGTGGATTCAGCAGTCTGCAAACACTTTCTGTGCAGAGATTCAAAACAGGCGTTTTCAGCCCAATACCGGCCTATGGAAGAAACAGTAGATAGCACAGGGAAACATCTGCTTCTAAATCCAAAACGCAGCTATCTAACAGAACGGTTGTCAATCTGTGCACTCAACTTCCAGAGTTAATCCCGTGTGTGTATTCAGCAGTCTGCAAACACTTTCTGTGCAGAGATTCAAAATAGGCGTTTTCAGTCCAATACCGGCCTATGGAAGAAACAGAAGAAAGCACAGGGAAATATCTGCTTCTAAATCCAAAACGCAGCTATCTAACAGAACGGTTGTCAATGTGTGCACTCACCTTCCAGAGTTAAACCCGTGTGTGGATTCAGCAGTCTGCAAGCACCTACTTTGCAGAGTTACAAAACAGGGGTTTTCAGCCCAATACCGGCATATGGAAGAAACAGTAGAAAGCACAGGGAAATATCTGCGTCTAAATTCAAAACGCAGGTATCTAACAGAACGGTTGTCAATGTGTGCACTCAACTTCCAGAGTTAAACCGGTGTGTGGATTCATCAGTCTGCAAACACTTTCCGTGCAGAGTTTCAAAACAGGCGTTTTCAGCCCAATACCGGCATCAGGAAGAAACAGCAGAAAGCACAGGGAAATATCTGCTTCTAAATCCAAAAAGCAGCTATATAACAGAACGGTTGTCAATGTGTGCACTCAACTTCCAGAGTTAAACCCGTGTGTGGATTCAGCAGTCTGCAAACACTTTCTGTGCAGAGTTTCAAAACAGACATTTTCAGCCCATTACCGGTATATGGAAGAAACAGCAGAAAGCACAGGGAAATATCTGCTTCTAAATCCAAAACGCAGCTATCTAACAGAACGGTTGTCAATGTGTGCACTCAACTTCCAGAGTTAAACCCGTGTGTGGATTCAGCAGTCTGCAAACACTTTCTGTGCAGCGTTTCAAAACAGGCGTTTTCAGCCCAATACCGGCATATGGAAGAAACAGCAGAAAGCACAGGGAAATATCTGCTTCTAAATCCAAAACGCAGCTATCTAACAGAACGGTTGTCAATGTGTGCACTCAACTTCCAGAGTTAAACCGGTGTGTGGATTCAGCAGTCTGCAAACACTTTCCGTGCAGAGTTTCAAAACAGGCGTTTTCAGCCCAATACCGGCATATGGAAGAAACAGCAGAAAGCACAGGGAAATATCTGCTTCTAAATCCAAAACGCAGCTATCTAACAGAACGGTTGTCAATGTGTGCTCTCAACTTCCAGAGTTAAACCGGTGTGTGGATTCAGCAGTCTGCAAACACTTTCTGTGCAGAGTTTTAAAACAGGCGTTTTCAGCCCAATACCGGCCTATGGAAGAAACAGCAGAAAGCACAGGGAAATATCTGCTTCTAAATCCAAAACGCAGCTATCTAACAGAACGGTTGTCAATGTGTGCACTCAACTTCCAGAGTTAATCCCGTGTGTGGATTCAGCAGTCTGCAAACACTTTCTGTGCAGAGATTCAAAACAGGCCTTTTCAGCCCTATACCAGCCTATGGAAGAAACAGAAGAAAGCACAGGGAAATATCTGCTTCTAAATCCAAAACGCAGCTATCTAACAGAACGGTTGTCAATGTGTGCACTCAACTTCCAGAGTTAAACCCGTGTGTGGATTCAGCAGTCTGCAAGCACCTACTTTGCAGAGTTACAAAACAGGGGTTTTCAGCCCAATACCGGCATATGGAAGAAACAGTAGAAAGCACAGGGAAATATCTGCGTCTAAATTCAAAACGCAGGTATCTAACAGAACGGTTGTCAATGTGTGCACTCAACTTCCAGAGTTAAACCGGTGTGTGGATTCAGCAGTCTGCAAACACTTTCCGTGCAGAGTTTCAAAACAGGCGTTTTCAGCCCAATACCGGCATCAGGAAGAAACAGCAGAAAGCACAGGGAAATATCTGCTTCTAAATCCAAAAAGCAGCTATATAACAGAACGGTTGTCAATGTGTGCACTCAACTTCCAGAGTTAAACCTGTGTGTGGATTCAGCAGTCTGCAAACACTTTCTGTGCAGGGTTTCAAAACAGACGTTTTCAGCCCATTACCGGCATATGGAAGAAACAGCAGAAAGCACAGGGAAATATCTGCTTCTAAATCCAAAACGCAGCTATCTAACAGAACGGATGTCAATGTGTGCACTCAACTTCCAGAGTTAAACCTGTGTGTGGATTCAGCAGTCTGCAAACACTTTCTGTGCAGCGTTTCAAAACAGGCGTTTTCAGCCCAATACCGGCATATGGAAGAAACAGCAGAAAGCACAGGGAAATATCTGCTTCTAAATCCAAAACGCAGCTATCTAACAGAACGGTTGTCAATGTGTGCACTCAACATCCAGAGTTAAACCGGTGTGTGGATTCAGCAGTCTGCAAACACTTTCTGTGCAGAGTTTCAAAACAGGCCTTTTCAGCCCAATACCGGCATATGGAAGAAACAGCAGAAAGCACAGTGAAATATCTGCTTCTAAATCCAAAACGCAGCTATCTAACAGAACGGTTGCCAATGTGTGCACTCAAATTCCAGAGTTAATCCCGTGTGTGGATTCAGCAGTCTGCAAACACTTTCTGTGCAGAGATTCAAAACAGGCCTTTTCAGCCCAATACCGGCCTATGGAAGAAACAGCAGAAAGCACAGGGAAATATCTGCTTCTAAATCCAAAACGCAGCTATCTAACAGAACGGTTGTCAATGTGTGCACTCAACTTCCAGAGTTAAACCGGTGTGTGGATTCAGCAGACTGCAAACACTTTCCGTGCAGAGTTTCAAAACAGGCGTTTTCAGCCCAATACCGGCGTATGGAAGAAACAGCAGAAAGCACAGGGAAATATCTGCTTCTAAATCCAAAACGCAGCTATCTAACAGAACGGTTGTCAATGTGTGCTCTCAACTTCCAGAGTTAAACCCGTGTGTGGATTCAGCAGTCTGCATACACTTTCTGTGCAGAGTTTCAAAACAGGCGTTTTCAGCCCAATACCGGCATATGGAAGAAACAGCAAAAAGCACAGGGAAATATCTGCTTCTAAATCCAAAACGCAGCTATCTAACAGAACGGTTGTCAATGTGTGCACTCAACTTCCAGAGTTAATCCCGTGTGTGGATTCAGCAGTCTGCAAACACTTTCTGTGCAGAGATTCAAAACAGGCGTTTTCAGCCCAATACCGGCCTATGGAAGAAACAGCAGAAAGCACAGGGAAATATCTGCTTCTAAATCCAAAACGCAGCTATCTAACAGAACGGTTGTCAATGTGTGCACTCAACTTCCAGAGTTAAACCCGTGTGTGGATTCAGCAGTCTGCAAACACTTTCTGTGCAGAGTTTGAAAACAGGCGTTTTCAGCCCTTTACCGGCATATGGAAGAAACAGCACAAAGCACAGGGAAATATCTGCTTTTAAATCCAAAACGCAGCTATCTAACAGAACGGTTGTCAATGTGTGCACTCAACTTCCAGAGTTAAACCGGTGTGTGGATTCAGCAGTCTGCAAACACCTTCCGTGCAGATTTTCAAAACAGGCGTTTTCAGCCCAATACCGGCATATGGAAGAAACAGCAGAAAGCACAGGGAAATATCTGCTTCTAAATCCAAAACGCAGCTATCTAACAGAACGGTTGTCAATGTGTGCACTCAACTTCCAGAGTTAAACCGGTGTGTGGATTCAGCAGTCTGCAAACACTTTCTGTGCAGAGTTTCAAAACAGGCGTTTTCAGCCCAATACCGGCATATGGAAGAAACAGCAGAAAGCACAGGGAAATATCCGCTTCTAAATCCAAAACGCAGCTATCTAACAGAACGGTTGTCAATGTGTGCACTCAACTTCCAGAGTTAATCCCGTGTGTGGATTCAGCAGTCTGCAAACACTTTCTGTGCAGAGATTCAAAACAGGCGTTTTCAGCCAATACCGGCCTATGGAAGAAACAGCAGAAAGCACAGGGAAATATCTGCTTCTAAATCCAAAACGCAGCTATCTAACAGAACGGTTGTCAATGTGTGCACTCAACTTCCAGAGTTAAACCCGTGTGTGGATTCAGCAGTCTGCAAGCACCTTCTTTGCAGAGTTACAAAACAGGCGTTTTCAGCCCAATACCGGCATATGGAAGAAACAGCAGAAAGCACAGGGAAATATCTGCTTCTAAATCCAAAACGCAGCTATCTAACAGAACGGTTGTCAAAGTGTGCACTCAACTTCCAGAGTTAAACCGGTGTGTGGATTCAGCAGTCTGCAAACACTTTCCGTGCAGAGTTTCAAAACAGGCGTTTTCAGCCCAATACCGGCATAAGGAAGAAACAGCAGAAAGCACAGGGAAATCTCTGCTTCTAAATCCAAAACGCAGCTATCTAACAGAACGGTTGTCAATCTGTGCACTCAACTTCCAGAGTTAAACCCGTGTGTGGATTCAGCAGTCTGCAAACACTTTCCGTGCAGAGTTTCAAAACAGGCGTTTTCAGCCCAATACCGGCATATGGAAGAAACAGCAGAAAGCACAGGGAAATATCTGCTTCTAAATCCAAAACGCAGCTATCTAACAGAACGGTTGTCAATGTGTGCACTCAACTTCCAGAGTTAAACCCGTGTGTGGATTCAGCAGTCTGCAAGCACTTTCTGTGCAGAGTTACAAAACAGGCGTTTTCAGCCCAATACCGGCATATGGAAGAAACAGCAGAAAGCACCGGGAAATATCTGCTTCTAAATCCAAAACGCAGCTATCTAACAGAACGGTTGTCAATGTGTGCACTCAACTTCCAGAGTTCAACCGGTGTGTGGATTCAGCAGTCTGCAAACACTTTCTGTGCAGAGTTTCAAAACAGGCGTTTTCAGCCCAATACCGGCCTATGGAAGAAACAGCAGAAAGCACAGGGAAATATCTGCTTCTAAATCCAAAACGCAGCTATCTAACAGAACGGTTGTCAATGTGTGCACTCAACTTCCAGAGTTAATCCCGTGTGTGTATTCAGCAGTCTGCAAACACTTTCTGTGCAGAGATTCAAAACAGGCGTTTTCAGCCCAATACCGGCCTATGGAAGAAACAGAAGAAAGCACAGGGAAATATCTGCTTCTAAATCCAAAACGCAGCTATCTAACAGAACGGTTGTCAATGTGTGCACTCAACTTCCAGAGTTAAACCCGTGTGTGGATTCAGCAGTCTGCAAGCACCTTCTTTGCAGAGTTACAAAACAGGGGTTTTCAGCCCAATACCGGCATATGGAAGAAACAGCAGAAAGCACAGGGAAATATCTGCGTCTAAATTCAAAACGCAGCTATCTAACAGAACGGTTGTCAATGTGTGCACTCAACTTCCAGAGTTAAACCGGTGTGTGGATTCAGCAGTCTGCAAACACTTTCCGTGCAGAGTTTCAAAACAGGCGTTTTCAGCCCAATACCGGCATCAGGAAGAAACAGCAGAAAGCACAGGGAAATATCTGCCTCTAAATCCAAAAAGCAGCTATATAACAGAACGGTTGTCAATGTGTGCACTCAACTTCCAGAGTTAAACCCGTGTGTGGATTCAGCAGTCTGCAAACACTTTCTGTGCAGAGTTTCAAAACAGACGTTTTCAGCCCATTACCGGCATATGGAAGAAACAGCAGAAAGCACAGGGAAATATCTGCTTCTAAATCCAAAACGCAGCTATCTAACAGAACGGTTGTCAATGTGTGCACTCAACTTCCAGAGTTAAACCCGTGTGTGGATTCAGCAGTCTGCAAACACTTTCTGTGCAGCGTTTCAATACAGGCGTTTTCAGCCCAATACCGGCATATGGAAGAAACAGCAGAAAGCACAGGGAAATATCTGCTTCTAAATCCAAAACGCAGCTATCTAACAGAACGGTTGTCAATGTGTGCACTCAACTTCCAGAGTTAAACCGGTGTGTGGATTCAGCAGTCAGCAAACACTTTCTGTGCAGAGTTTCAAAACAGGCGTTTTCAGCCCAATACCGGCATATGGAAGAAACAGCAGAAAGCACAGGGAAATATCTGCTTCTAAATCCAAAACGCAGCTATCTAACAGAACGGTTGTCAATGTGTGCACTCAACTTCCAGAGTTAATCCCGTGTGTGGATTCAGCAGTCTGCAAACACTTTCTGTGCAGAGATTCAAAACAGGCGTTTTCAGCCCAATACCAGCCTATGGAAGAAACAGCAGAAAGCACAGGGAAATATCTGCTTCTAAATCCAAAACGCAGCTATCTAACAGAACGGTTGTCAATGTGTGCACTCAACTTCCAGAGTTAAACCGGTGTGTGGATTCAGCAGTCTGCAAACACTTTCCGTGCAGAGTTTCAAAACAGGCGTTTTCAGCCCAATACCGGCATATGGAAGAAACAGCAGAAAGCACAGGGAAATATCTGCTTCTAAATCCAAAACGCAGCTATCTAACAGAACGGTTGTCAATGTGTGCTCTCAACTTCCAGAGTTAAACCGGTGTGTGGATTCAGCAGTCTGCAAACACTTTCTGTGCAGAGTTTTAAAACAGGCGTTTTCAGCCCAATACCGGCCTATGGAAGAAACAGCAGAAAGCACAGGGAAATATCTGCTTCTAAATCCAAAACGCAGCTATCTAACAGAACGGTTGTCAATGTGTGCACTCAACTTCCAGAGTTAATCCCGTGTGTGGATTCAGCAGTCTGCAAACACTTTCTGTGCAGAGATTCAAAACAGGCGTTTTCAGCCCAATACCGGCCTATGGAAGAAACAGCAGAAAGCACAGGGAAATATCTGCTTCTAAATCCAAAACGCAGCTATCTAACAGAACGGTTGTCAATGTGTGCACTCAACTTCCAGAGTTAAACCCGTGTGTGGATTCAGCAGTCTGCAAACACTTTCTGTGCAGAGTTTGAAAACAGGCGTTTTCAGCCCTTTACCGGCATATGGAAGAAACAGCAGAAAGCACAGGGAAATATCTGCTTCTAAATCCAAAACGCAGCTATCTAACAGAACGGTTGTCAATGTGTGCACTCAACTTCCAGAGTTAAACCGGTGTGTGGATTCAGCAGTCTGCAAACACTTTCTGTGCAGAGTTTCAAAACAGACGTTTTCAGCCCATTACCGGCATATGGAAGAAACAGCAGAAAGCACAGGGAAATATCTGCTTCTAAATCCAAAACGCAGCTATCTAACAGAACGGTTGTCAATGTGTGCACTCAACTTCCAGAGTTAAACCGGTGTGTGGATTCAGCAGTCTGCAAACACTTTCTGTGCAGAGTTTCAAAACAGGCCTTTTTAGCCCAATACCCGCATATGGATAAAACAGCAGAAAGCACAGGGAAATATCTGCTTCTAAATCCAAAACGCAGCTATCTAACAGATCGGTTGTCAATGTGTGCACTCAACTTCCAGAGTTAAACCCGTGTGTGGATTCAGCAGTCTGCAAACACTTTCTGTGCAGAGATTCAAAACAGGCGTTTTCAGCCCAATACCGGCCTATGGAAGAAACAGTAGATAGCACAGGGAAATATCTGCTTCTAAATCCAAAACGCAGCTATCTAACAGAACGGTTGTCAATCTGTGCACTCAACTTCCAGAGTTAAATCCGTGTGTGGATTCAGCAGTCTGCAAACACTTTCCATGCAGAGTTTCAAAACAGGCGTTTTCAGCCCAATACCGGCATATGGAAGAAACAGCAGAAAGCACAGGGAAATATCTGCTTCTAAATCCAAAACGCAGCTATCTAACAGAACAGTTGTCAATGTGTGCACTCAACTTCCAGAGTTAAACCCGTGTGTGGATTCAGCAGTCTGCAAGCACTTTCTGTGCAGAGTTACAAAACAGGCGTTTTCAGCCCAATACCGGCATATGGAAGAAACAGCAGAAAGCCCAGGGAAATATCTGCTTCTAAATCCAAAACGCAGCTATCTAACAGAACGGTTGTCAATGTGTGCACTCAACTTCCAGAGTTAAACCGGTGTGTGGATTCAGCAGTCTGCAAACACTTTCTGTGCAGAGTTTCAAAACAGGCGTTTTCAGCCCAATACCGGCCTAAGGAAGAAACAGCAGAAAGCACAGGGAAATATCTGCTTCTAAATCCAAAACGCAGCTATCTAACAGAACGGTTGTCAATGTGTGCACTCAACTTCCAGAGTTAATCCCGTGTGTGTATTCAGCAGTCTGCAAACACTTTCTGTGCAGAGATTCAAAACAGGCCTTTTCAGCCCTATACCAGCCTATGGAAGAAACAGAAGAAAGCACAGGGAAATATCTGCTTCTAAATCCAAAACGCAGCTATCTAACAGAACGGTTGTCAATGTGTGCACTCAACTTCCAGAGTTAAACCCGTGTGTGGATTCAGCAGTCTGCAAGCACCTACTTTGCAGAGTTACAAAACAGGGGTTTTCAGCCCAATACCGGCATATGGAAGAAACAGTAGAAAGCACAGGGAAATATCTGCGTCTAAATTCAAAACGCAGGTATCTAACAGAACGGTTGTCAATGTGTGCACTCAACTTCCAGAGTTAAACCGGTGTGTGGATTCAGCAGTCTGCAAACACTTTCCGTGCAGAGTTTCAAAACAGGCGTTTTCAGCCCAATACCGGCATCAGGAAGAAACAGCAGAAAGCACAGGGAAATATCTGCTTCTAAATCCAAAAAGCAGCTATATAACAGAACGGTTGTCAATGTGTGCACTCAACTTTCAGAGTTAAACCTGTGTGTGGATTCAGCAGTCTGCAAACACTTTCTGTGCAGGGTTTCAAAACAGACGTTTTCAGCCCATTACCGGCATATGGAAGAAACAGCAGAAAGCACAGGGAAATATCTGCTTCTAAATCCAAAACGCAGTTATCTAACAGAACGGATGTCAATGTGTGCACTCAACTTCCAGAGTTAAACCTGTGTGTGGATTCAGCAGTCTGCAAACACTTTCTGTGCAGCGTTTCAAAACAGGCGTTTTCAGCCCAATACCGGCATATGGAAGAAACAGCAGAAAGCACAGGGAAATATCTGCTTCTAAATCCAAAACGCAGCTATCTAACAGAACGGTTGTCAATGTGTGCACTCAACATCCAGAGTTAAACCGGTGTGTGGATTCAGCAGTCTGCAAACACTTTCTGTGCAGAGTTTCAAAACAGGCCTTTTCAGCCCAATACCGGCATATGGAAGAAACAGCAGAAAGCACAGTGAAATATCTGCTTCTAAATCCAAAACGCAGCTATCTAACAGAACGGTTGCCAATGTGTGCACTCAAATTCCAGAGTTAATCCCGTGTGTGGATTCAGCAGTCTGCAAAAACTTTCTGTGCAGAGATTCAAAACAGGCCTTTTCAGCCCAATACCGGCCTATGGAAGAAACAGCAGAAAGCACAGGGAAATATCTGCTTCTAAATCCAAAACGCAGCTATCTAACAGAACGGTTGTCAATGTGTGCACTCAACTTCCAGAGTTAAACCGGTGTGTGGATTCAGCAGTCTGCAAACACTTTCCGTGCAGAGTTTCAAAACAGGCGTTTTCAGCCCAATACCGGCGTATGGAAGAAACAGCAGAAAGCACAGGGAAATATCTGCTTCTAAATCCAAAACGCAGCTATCTAACAGAACGGTTGTCAATGTGTGCTCTCAACTTCCAGAATTAAACCCGTGTGTGGATTCAGCAGTCTGCAAACACTTTCTGTGCAGAGTTTCAAAACAGGCGTTTTCAGCCCAATACCGGCATATGGAAGAAACAGCAAAAAGCACAGGGAAATATCTGCTTCTAAATCCAAAACGCAGCTATCTAACAGAACGGTTGTCAATGTGTGCACTCAACTTCCAGAGTTAATCCCGTGTGTGGATTCAGCAGTCTGCAAACACTTTCTGTGCAGAGATTCAAAACAGGCGTTTTCAGCCCAATACCGGCCTATGGAAGAAACAGCAGAAAGCACAGGGAAATATCTGCTTCTAAATCCAAAACGCAGCTATCTAACAGAACGGTTGTCAATGTGTGCACTCAACTTCCAGAGTTAAACCCGTGTGTGGATTCAGCAGTCTGCAAACACTTTCTGTGCAGAGTTTGAAAACAGGCGTTTTCAGCCCTTTACCGGCATATGGAAGAAACAGCACAAAGCACAGGGAAATATCTGCTTCTAAATCCAAAACGCAGCTATCTAACAGAACGGTTGTCAATGTGTGCACTCAACTTCCAGAGTTAAACCGGTGTGTGGATTCAGCAGTCTGCAAACACCTTCCGTGCAGATTTTCAAAACAGGCGTTTTCAGCCCAATACCGGCATATGGAAGAAACAGCAGAAAGCACAGGGAAATATCTGCTTCTAAATCCAAAACGCAGCTATCTAACAGAACGGTTGTCAATGTGTGCACTCAACTTCCAGAGTTAAACCGGTGTGTGGATTCAGCAGTCTGCAAACAATTTCTGTGCAGAGTTTCAAAACAGGCGTTTTCAACCCAATACCGGCATATGGAAGAAACAGCAGAAAGCACAGGGAAATATCCGCTTCTAAATCCAAAACGCAGCTATCTAACAGAACGGTTGTCAATGTGTGCACTCAACTTCCAGAGTTAATCCCGTGTGTGGATTCAGCAGTCTGCAAACACTTTCTGTGCAGAGATTCAAAACAGGCGTTTTCAGCCAATACCGGCCTATGGAAGAAACAGCAGAAAGCACAGGGAAATATCTGCTTCTAAATCCAAAACGCAGCTATCTAACAGAACGGTTGTCAATGTGTGCACTCAACTTCCAGAGTTAAACCCGTGTGTGGATTCAGCAGTCTGCAAGCACCTTCTTTGCAGAGTTACAAAACAGGCGTTTTCAGCCCAATACCGGCATATGGAAGAAACAGCAGAAAGCACAGGGAAATATCTGCTTCTAAATCCAAAACGCAGCTATCTAACAGAACGGTTGTCAAAGTGTGCACTCAACTTCCAGAGTTAAACCGGTGTGTGGATTCAGCAGTCTGCAAACACTTTCCGTGCAGAGTTTCAAAACAGGCGTTTTCAGCCCAATACCGGCATAAGGAAGAAACAGCAGAAAGCACAGGGAAATCTCTGCTTCTAAATCCAAAACGCAGCTATCTAACAGAACGGTTGTCAATCTGTGCACTCAACTTCCAGAGTTAAACCCGTGTGTGGATTCAGCAGTCTGCAAACACTTTCCGTGCAGAGTTTCAAAACAGGCGTTTTCAGCCCAATACCGGCATATGGAAGAAACAGCAGAAAGCACAGGGAAATATCTGCTTCTAAATCCAAAACGCAGCTATCTAACAGAACGGTTGTCAATGTGTGCACTCAACTTCCAGAGTTAAACCCGTGTGTGGATTCAGCAGTCTGCAAGCACTTTCTGTGCAGAGTTACAAAACAGGCGTTTTCAGCCCAATACCGGCATATGGAAGAAACAGCAGAAAGCACCGGGAAATATCTGCTTCTAAATCCAAAACGCAGCTATCTAACAGAACGGTTGTCAATGTGTGCACTCAACTTCCAGAGTTAAACCGGTGTGTGGATTCAGCAGTCTGCAAACACTTTCTGTGCAGAGTTTCAAAACAGGCGTTTTCAGCCCAATACCGGCCTATGGAAGAAACAGCAGAAAGCACAGGGAAATATCTGCTTCTAAATCCAAAACGCAGCTATCTAACAGAACGGTTGTCAATGTGTGCACTCAACTTCCAGAGTTAATCCCGTGTGTGTATTCAGCAGTCTGCAAACACTTTCTGTGCAGAGATTCAAAACAGGCGTTTTCAGCCCAATACCGGCCTATGGAAGAAACAGAAGAAAGCACAGGGAAATATCTGCTTCTAAATCCAAAACGCAGCTATCTAACAGAACGGTTGTCAATGTGTGCACTCAACTTCCAGAGTTAAACCCGTGTGTGGATTCAGCAGTCTGCAAGCACCTTCTTTGCAGAGTTACAAAACAGGGGTTTTCAGCCCAATACCGGCATATGGAAGAAACAGCAGAAAGCACAGGGAAATATCTGCGTCTAAATTCAAAACGCAGCTATCTAACAGAACGGTTGTCAATGTGTGCACTCAACTTCCAGAGTTAAACCCGTGTGTGGATTCAGCAGTCTGCAAACACTTTCTGTGCAGAGTTTCAAAACAGACGTTTTCAGCCCATTACCGGCATATGGAAGAAACAGCAGAAAGCACAGGGAAATATCTGCTTCTAAATCCAAAACGCAGCTATCTAACAGAACGGTTGTCAATGTGTGCACTCAACTTCCAGAGTTAAACCCGTGTGTGGATTCAGCAGTCTGCAAACACTTTCTGTGCAGCGTTTCAATACAGGCGTTTTCAGCCCAATACCGGCATATGGAAGAAACAGCAGAAAGCACAGGGAAATATCTGCTTCTAAATCCAAAACGCAGCTATCTAACAGAACGGTTGTCAATGTGTGCACTCAACTTCCAGAGTTAAACCGGTGTGTGGATTCAGCAGTCAGCAAACACTTTCTGTGCAGAGTTTCAAAACAGGCGTTTTCAGCCCAATACCGGCATATGGAAGAAACAGCAGAAAGCACAGGGAAATATCTGCTTCTAAATCCAAAACGCAGCTATCTAACAGAACGGTTGTCAATGTGTGCACTCAACTTCCAGAGTTAATCCCGTGTGTGGATTCAGCAGTCTGCAAACACTTTCTGTGCAGAGATTCAAAACAGGCGTTTTCAGCCCAATACCAGCCTATGGAAGAAACAGCAGAAAGCACAGGGAAATATCTGCTTCTAAATCCAAAACGCAGCTATCTAACAGAACGGTTGTCAATGTGTGCACTCAACTTCCAGAGTTAAACCCGTGTGTGGATTCAGCAGTCTGCAAATACTTTCTGTGCAGAGTTTGAAAACAGGCGTTTTCAGCCCTTTACCGGCATATGGAAGAAACAGCAGAAAGCACAGGGAAATATCTGCTTCTAAATACAAAACGCAGCTATCTAACAGAACGGTTGTCAATGTGTGCACTCAACTTCCAGAGTTAAACCGGTGTGTGGATTCAGCAGTCTGCAAACACTTTCTGTGCAGAGTTTCAAAACAGGCGTTTTCAGCCCAATACCGGCATATGGAAGAAACAGCAAAAAGCACAGGGAAATATCTGCTTCTAAATCCAAAACGCAGCTACCTAACAGAACGGTTGTCAATGTGTGCACTCAACTTCCAGAGTTAATCCCGTGTGTGGATTCAGCAGTCTGCAAACACTTTCTGTGCAGAGATTCAAAACAGGCGTTTTCAGCCCAATACCGGCCTATGGAAGAAACAGCAGAAAGCACAGGGAAATATCTGCTTCTAAATCCAAAACGCAGCTATCTAACAGAACGGTTGTCAATGTGTGCACTCAACTTCCAGAGTTAAACCCGTGTGTGGATTCAGCAGTCTGCAAACACTTTCTGTGCAGAGTTTGAAAACAGGCGTTTTCAGCCCTTTACCGGCATATGGAAGAAACAGCACAAAGCACAGGGAAATATCTGCTTCTAAATCCAAAACACAGCTATCTAACAGAACGGTTGTCAATGTGTGCACTCAACTTCCAGAGTTAAACCGGTGTGTGGATTCAGCAGTCTGCAAACACTTTCCGTGCAGAGTTTCAAAACAGGCGTTTTCAGCCCAATACCGGCATATGGAAGAAACAGCAGAAAGCACAGGGAAATATCTGCTTCTAAATCCAAAACGCAGCTATCTAACAGAACGGTTGTCAATGTGTGCACTCAACTTCCAGAGTTAAACTGGTGTGTGGATTCAGCAGTCTGCAAACACTTTCTGTGCAGAGTTTCAAAACAGGCGTTTTCAGCCCTTTACCGGCATATGGAAGAAACAGCAGAAAGCACAGGGAAATATCCGCTTCTAAATCCAAAACGCAGCTATCTAACAGAACAGTTGTCAATGTGTGCACTCAACTTCCAGAGTTAATCCCGTGTGTGGATTCAGCAGTCTGCAAACACTTTCTGTGCAGAGATTCAAAACAGGCGTTTTCAGCCAATTCCGGCCTATGGAAGAAACAGCAGAAAGCACAGGGAAATATCTGCTTCTAAATCCAAAACGCAGCTATCTAACAGAACGGTTGTCAATGTGTGCACTCAACTTCCAGAGTTAAACCCGTGTGGGGATTCAGCAGTCTGCAAGCACCTTCTTTGCAGAGTTACAAAACAGGCGTTTTCAGCCCAATATCGGCATATGGAAGAAACAGCAGAAAGCACAGGGAAATATCTGCTTCTAAATCCAAAACGAAGCTATCTAACAGAACGGTTGTCAAAGTGTGCACTCAACTTCCAGAGTTAAACCGGTGTGTGGATTCAGCAGTCTGCAAACACTTTCCGTGCAGAGTTTCAAAACAGGCGTTTTCAGCCCAATACCGGCATAAGGAAGAAACAGCAGAAAGCACAGGGAAATCTCTGCTTCTAAATCCAAAAAGCAGCTATATAACAGAACGGTTGTCAATGTGTGCACTCAACTTCCAAAGTTAAACCCGTGTGTGGATTCAGCAGTCTGCAAACATTTTCTATGCAGAGTTTCAAAACAGACGTTTTCAGCCCATTACCGGTATATGGAAGAAACAGCAGAAAGCACAGGGAAATATCTGCTTCTAAATCCAAAACGCAGCTATCTAACAGAACGGTTGTCAATGTGTGCACTCAACTTCCAGAGTTAAACCCGTGTGTGGATTCAGCAGTCTGCAAACACATTCTGTGCAGAGTTTCAAAACAGGCGTTTTCAGCCCAATACCCGCATATGGATAAAACAGCAGAAAGCTCAGGGAAATATCTGCTTCTAAATCCAAAACGCAGCTATCTAACAGATCGATTGTCAATGTGTGCACTCAACTTCCAGAGTTAAACCCGTGTGTGGATTCAGCAGTCTGCAAACACTTTCTGTGCAGAGATTCAAAACAGGCGTTTTCAGCCCAATACCGGCCTATGGAAGAAACAGTAGATAGCACAGGGAAATATCTGCTTCTAAATCCAAAACACAGCTATCTAACAGAACGGTTGTCAATGTGTGCACTCAACTTCCAGAGTTAAACCCGTGTGTGGATTCAGCAGTCTGCAAACACTTTCCGTGCAGAGTTTCAAAACAGGCGTTTTCAGCCCAATACCGGCATATGGAAGAAACAGCAGAAAGCACAGGGAAATATCTGCTTCTAAATCCAAAACGCAGCTATCTAACAGAACGGTTGTCAATGTGTGCACTCAACTTCCAGAGTTAAACCCGTGTGTGGATTCAGCAGTCTGCAAGCACTTTCTGTGCAGAGTTACAAAACAGGCGTTTTCAGCCCAATACCGGCATATGGAAGAAACAGCAGAAAGCACCGGGAAATATCTGCTTCTAAATCCAAAACGCAGCTATCTAACAGAACGGTTGTCAAGGTGTGCACTCAACTTCCAGAGTTAAACCGGTGTGTGGATTCAGCAGTCTGCAAACACTTTCTGTGCAGAGTTTCAAAACAGGCGTTTTCAGCCCAATACCGGCCTATGGAAGTAACAGCAGAAAGCACAGGGAAATATCTGCTTCTAAATCCAAAACGCAGCTATCTAACAGAACGGTTGTCAATGTGTGCACTCAACTTCCAGAGTTAATCCCGTGTGTGTATTCAGCAGTCTGCAAACACTTTCTGTGCAGAGATTCAAAACAGGCGTTTTCAGCCCAATACCGGCCTATGGAAGAAACAGAAGAAAGCACAGGGAAATATCTGCTTCTAAATCCAAAACGCAGCTATCTAACAGAACGGTTGTCAATGTGTGCACTCAACTTCCAGAGTTAAACCCGTGTGTGGATTCAGCAGTCTGCAAGCACCTTCTTTGCAGAATTACAAAACAGGGGTTTTCAGCCCAATACCGGCATATGGAAGAAACAGCAGAAAGCACAGGGAAATATCTGCGTCTAAATTCAAAACGCAGCTATCTAACAGAACGGTTGTCAATGTGTGCACTCAACTTCCAGAGTTAAACCGGTGTGTGGATTCAGCAGTCTGCAAACACTTTCCGTGCAGAGTTTCAAAACAGGCGTTTTCAGCCCAATACCGGCATCAGGAAGAAACAGCAGAAAGCACAGGGAAATATCTGCTTCTAAATCCAAAAAGCAGCTATATAACAGAACGGTTGTCAATGTGTGCACTCAACTTCCAGAGTTAAACCCGTGTGTGGATTCAGCAGTCTGCAAACACTTTCTGTGCAGAGTTTCAAAACAGACGTTTTCAGCCCATTACCGGCATATGGAAGAAACAGCAGAAAGCACAGGGAAATATCTGCTTCTAAATCCAAAACGCAGCTATCTAACAGAACGGTTGTCAATGTGTGCACTCAACTTCCAGAGTTAAACCCGTGTGTGGATTCAGCAGTCTGCAAACACTTTCTGTGCAGCGTTTCAATACAGGCGTTTTCAGCCCAATACCGGCATATGGAAGAAACAGCAGAAAGCACAGGGAAATATCTGCTTCTAAATCCAAAACGCAGCTATCTAACAGAACGGTTGTCAATGTGTGCACTCAACTTCCAGAGTTAAACCGGTGTGTGGATTCAGCAGTCAGCAAACACTTTCTGTGCAGAGTTTCAAAACAGGCCTTTTCAGCCCAATACCGGCATATGGAAGAAACAGCAGAAAGCACAGTGAAATATCTGCTTCTAAATCCAAAACGCAGCTATCTAACAGAACGGTTGCCAGTGTGTGCACTCAAATTCCAGAGTTAATCCCGTGTGTGGATTCAGCAGTCTGCAAACACTTTCTGTGCAGAGATTCAAAACAGGCCTTTTCAGCCCAATACCGGCCTATGGAAGAAACAGCAGAAAGCACAGGGAAATATCTGCTTCTAAATCCAAAACGCAGCTATCTAACAGAACGGTTGTCAATGTGTGCACTCAACTTCCAGAGTTAAACCGGTGTGTGGATTCAGCAGTCTGCAAACACTTTCCGTGCAGAGTTTCAAAACAGGTGTTTTCAGCCCTTTACCGGCATATGGAAGAAACAGCAGAAAGCCCAGGGAAATATCTGCTTCTAAATCCAAAACGCAGCTATCTAACAGAACGGTTGTCAATGTGTGCTCTCAACTTCCAGAGTTAAACCGGTGTGTGGATTCAGCAGTCTGCAAACACTTTCTGTGCAGAGTTGCAAAACAGGCGTTTTCAGCCCAATACCGGCATATGGAAGAAACAGCAGAAAGCACAGGGAAATATCTGCTTCTTAATCCAAAACGCAGCTATCTAACAGAACGGTTGTCAATGTGTGCACTCAACTTCCAGAGTTAATCCCGTGTGTGGATTCAGCAGTCTGCAAACACTTTCTGTGCAGAGATTCAAAACAGGCGTTTTCAGCCCAATACCAGCCTATGGAAGAAACAGCAGAAAGCACAGGGAAATATCTGCTTCTAAATCCAAAACGCAGCTATCTAACAGAACGGTTGTCAATGTGTGCACTCAACTTCCAGAGTTAAACCCGTGTGTGGATTCAGCAGTCTGCAAATACTTTCTGTGCAGAGTTTGAAAACAGGCGTTTTCAGCCCTTTACCGGCATATGGAAGAAACAGCAGAAAGCACAGGGAAATATCTGCTTCTAATTACAAAACGCAGCTATCTAACAGAACGGTTGTCAATGTGTGCACTCAACTTCCAGAGTTAAACCGGTGTGTGGATTCAGCAGTCTGCAAACACTTTCTGTGCAGAGTTTCAAAACAGGCGTTTTCAGCCCAATACCGGCATATGGAAGAAACAGCAGAAAGCACAGGGAAATATCTGCTTCTAAATCCAAAACGCAGCTATCTAACAGAACGGTTGTCAATGTGTGCACTCAACTTCCAGAGTTAATCCCGTGTGTGGATTCAGCAGTCTGCAAACACTTTCTGTGCAGAGATTCAAAACAGGCGTTTTCAGCCCAATACCGGCCTATGGAAGAAACAGCAGAAAGCACAGGGAAATATCTGCTTCTAAATCCAAAACGCAGCTATCTAACAGAACGGTTGTCAAAGTGTGCACTCAACTTCCAGAGTTAAACCGGTGTGTGGATTCAGCAGTCTGCAAACACTTTCCGTGCAGCGTTTCAAAACAGGCGTTTTCAGCCCAATACCGGCATATGGAAGAAACAGCAGAAAGCACAGGGAAATATCTGCTTCTAAATCCAAAACGCAGCTTTCTAACAGAACGGTTGTCAATGTGTGCACTCAACTTCCAGAGTTAAACCCGTGTGTGGATTCAGCAGTCTGCAAACACATTCTGTGCAGAGTTTCAAAACAGGCCTTTTTAGCCCAATACCCGCAAAAGGATAAAACAGCAGAAAGCACAGGGAAATATCTGCTTCTAAATCCAAAACGCAGCTATCTAACAGATCGGTTGTCAATGTGTGCACTCAACTTCCAGAGTTAAACCCGTGTGTGGATTCAGCAGTCTGCAAACACTTTCTGTGCAGAGATTCAAAACAGGCGTTTTCAGCCCAATACCGGCCTATGGAAGAAACAGTAGATAGCACAGGGAAATATCTGCTTCTAAATCCAAAACGCAGCTATCTAACAGAACGGTTGTCAATCTGTGCACTCAACTTTCAGATTTAAACCCGTGTGTGGATTCAGCAGTCTGCAAACACTTTCCGTGCAGAGTTTCAAAACAGGCGTTTTCAGCCCAATTCCGGCTTATGGAAGAAACAGCAGAAAGCACAGGGAAATATCTGCTTCTAAATCCAAAACGCAGCTATCTAACAGAACGGTTGTCAATGTGTGCACTCAACTTCCAGAGTTAAACCCGTGTGTGGATTCAGCAGTCTGCAAGCACTTTCTGTGCAGAGTTACAAAACAGGCGTTTTCAGCCCAATACCGGCATATGGAAGAAACAGCAGAAAGCACCGGGAAATATCTGCTTCTAAATCCAAAACGCAGCTATCTAACAGAACGGTTGTCAATGTGTGCACTCAACTTCCAGAGTTAAACCGGTGTGTGGATTCAGCAGTCTGCAAACACTTTCTGTGCAGAGTTTCAAAACAGGCGTTTTCAGCCCAATACCGGCCTATGGAAGAAACAGCAGAAAGCACAGGGAAATATCTGCGTCTAAATTCAAAACGCAGCTATCTAACAAAACGGTTGTCAATGTGTGCACTCAACTTCCAGAGTTAAACCGGTGTGTGGATTCAGCAGTCTGCAAACACTTTCCGTGCAGAGTTTCAAAACAGGCGTTTTCAGCCCAATACCGGCATCAGGAAGAAACAGCAGAAAGCACAGGGAAATATCTGCTTCTAAATCCAAAACGCAGCTATCTAACAGAACGGTAGTCAATGTGTGCACTCAACTTCCAGAGTTAAACCCGTGTGTGGATTCAGCAGTCTGCAAACACTTTCTGTGCAGCGTTTCAAAACAGGCGTTTTCAGCCCAATACCGGTATATGGAAGAAACAGCAGAAAGCACAGGGAAATATCTGCTTCTAAATCCAAAACGCAGCTATCTAACAGAACGGTTGTCAATGTGTGCACTCAACTTCCAGAGTTAAACCGGTGTGTGGATTCAGCAGTCAGCAAACACTTTCTGTGCAGAGTTTCAAAACAGGCCTTTTCAGCCCAATACCGGCATATGGAAGAAACAGCAGAAAGCACAGTGAAATATCTGCTTCTAAATCCAAAACGCAGCTATCTAACAGAACAGTTGCCAGTGTTTGCACTCAAATTCCAGAGTTAATCCTGTGTGTGGATTCAGCAGTCTGCAAACACTTTCTGTGCAGAGATTCAAAACAGGGCTTTTCAGCCCAATACCGGCCTATGGAAGAATCAGCAGAAAGCACAGGGAAATATCTGCTTCTAAATCCAAAACGCAGCTATCTAACAGAACGGTTGTCAATGTGTGCTCTCAACTTCCAGAGTTAAACCGGTGTGTGGATTCAGCAGTCTGCAAACACTTTCTGTGCAGAGTTTCAAAACAGGCGTTTTCAGCCCAATACCGGCATATGGAAGAAACAGCAGAAAGCACAGGGAAATATCTTCTTCTAAATCCAAAACGCAGCTATCTAACAGAACGGTTGTCAATGTGTGCACTCAACTTCCAGAGTTAATCCCGTGTGTGGATTCAGCAGTCTGCAAACACTTTCTGTGCAGAGATTCAAAACAGGCGTTTTCAGCCCAATACCGGCCTATGGAAGAAACAGCAGAAAGCACAGGGAAATATCTGCTTCTAAATCCAAAACGCAGCTATCTAACAGAACGGTTGTCAATGTGTGCACTCAACTTCCAGAGTTAAACCCGTGTGTGGATTCAGCAGTCTGCAAATACTTTCTGTGCAGAGTTTGAAAACAGGCGTTTTCAGCCCTTTACCGGCATATGGAAGAAACAGCAGAAAGCACAGGGAAATATCTGCTTCTAAATCCAAAACGCAGCTATCTAACAGAACGGTTGTCAATGTGTGCACTCAACTTCCAGAGTTAAACCGGTGTGTGGATTCAGCAGTCTGCAAACACTTTCTGTGCAGAGTTTCAAAACAGGCGTTTTCAGCCCAATACCGGCATATGGAAGAAACAGCAGAAAGCACAGGGAAATATCTGCTTCTAAATCCAAAACGCAGCTATCTAACAGAACGGTTGTCAATGTGTGCACTCAACTTCCAGAGTTAAACCCGTGTGTGGATTCAGCAGTCTGCAAACACTTTCTGTGCAGAGATTCAAAACAGGCGTTTTCAGCCCACTACCGGCCTATGGAAGAAACAGCAGAAAGCACAGGGAAATATCTGCTTCTAAATCCAAAACGCAGCTATCTAACAGAACGGTTGTCAATGTGTGCACTCAACTTCCAGAGTTAAACCGGTGTGTGGATTCAGCAGTCTGCAAACACTTTCCGTGCAGAGTTTCAAAACAGGCGTTTTCAGCCCAATACCGGCATATGGAAGAAACAGCAGAAAGCACAGGGAAATATCTGCTTCTAAATCCAAAACGCAGCTATCTAACAGAACGGTTGTCAATGTGTGCACTCAACTTCCAGAGTTAAACCGGTGTGTGGATTCAGCAGTCTGCAAACACTTTCTGTGCAGAGTTTCAAAACAGGCGTTTTCAGCCCAATACCGGCATATGGAAGAAACAGCAGAAAGCACAGGGAAATATCTGCTTCTAAATCCAAAACGCAGCTATCTAACAGAACGGTTGTCAATGTGTGCACTCAACTTCCAGAGTTAATCCCGTGTGTGGATTCAGCAGTCTGCAAACACTTTCTGTGCAGAGTTTCAAAACAGGCGTTTTCAGCCCAATACCGGCCTATGGAAGAAACAGCAGAAAGCACAGGGAAATATCTGCGTCTAAATTCAAAACGCAGCTATCTAACAAAACGGTTGTCAATGTGTGCACTCAACTTCCAGAGTTAAACCGGTGTGTGGATTCAGCAGTCTGCAAACACTTTCCGTGCAGAGTTTCAAAACAGGCGTTTTCAGCCCAATAACGGCATCAGGAAGAAACAGCAGAAAGCACAGGGAAATATCTGCTTCTAAATCCAAAACGCAGCTATCTAACAGAACGGTAGTCAATGTGTGCACTCAACTTCCAGAGTTAAACCCGTGTGTGGATTCAGCAGTCTGCAAACACTTTCTGTGCAGCGTTTCAAAACAGGCGTTTTCAGCCCAATACCGGCATATGGAAGAAACAGCAGAAAGCACAGGGAAATATCTGCTTCTAAATCCAAAACGCAGCTATCTAACAGAACGGTTGTCAATGTGTGCACTCAACTTCCAGAGTTAAACCGGTGTGTGGATTCAGCAGTCAGCAAACACTTTCTGTGCAGAGTTTCAAAACAGGCCTTTTCAGCCCAATACCGGCATATGGAAGAAACAGCAGAAAGCACAGTGAAATATCTGCTTCTAAATCCAAAACGCAGCTATCTAACAGAACGGTTGCCAGTGTTTGCACTCAAATTCCAGAGTTAATCCTGTGTGTGGATTCAGCAGTCTGCAAACACTTTCTGTGCAGAGATTCAAAACAGGGCTTTTCAGCCCAATACCGGCCTATGGAAGAAACAGCAGAAAGCACAGGGAAATATCTGCTTCTATATCCAAAACGCAGCTATATAACAGAACGGTTGTCAATGTGTGCACTCAACTTCCAGAGTTAAACCGGTGTGTGGATTCAGCAGTCTGCAAACACTTTCCGTGCAGAGTTTCAAAACAGGCGTTTTCAGCCCAATACCGGCATATGGAAGAAACAGCAGAAAGCACAGGGAAATATCTGCTTCTAAATCCAAAACGCAGCTATCTAACAGAACGGTTGTCAATGTGTGCTCTCAACTTCCAGAGTTAAACCGGTGTGTGGATTCAGCAGTCTGCAAACACTTTCTGTGCAGAGTTTCAAAACAGGCGTTTTCAGCCCAATACCGGCATATGGAAGAAACAGCAGAAAGCACAGGGAAATATCTGCTTTTAAATCCAAAACGCAGCTATCTAACAGAACGGTTGTCAATGTGTGCACTCAACTTCCAGAGTTAATCCCGTGTGTGGATTCAGCAGTCTGCAAACACTTTCTGTGCAGAGATTCAAAACAGGCGTTTTCAGCCCAATACCGGCCTATGGAAGAAACAGCAGAAAGCACAGGGAAATATCTGCTTCTAAATCCAAAACGCAGCTATCTAACAGAACGGTTGTCAATGTGTGCACTCAACTTCCAGAGTTAAACCGGTGTGTGGATTCAGCAGTCTGCAAACACTTCCTGTGCAGAGTTTCAAAACAGGCGTTTTCAGCCCAATACCGGCATATGGAAGAAACAGCAGAAAGCACAGGGAAATATCTGCTTCTAAATCCAAAACGCAGCTATCTAACAGAACGGTTGTCAATGTGTGCACTCAACTTCCAGAGTTAAACCCGTGTGTGGATTCAGCAGTCTGCAAACACTTTCTGTGCAGAGATTCAAAACAGGCGTTTTCAGCCCACTACCGGCCTATGGAAGAAACAGCAGAAAGCACAGGGAAATATCTGCTTCTAAATCCAAAACGCAGCTATCTAACAGAACGGTTGTCAATGTGTGCACTCAACTTCCAGAGTTAAACCGGTGTGTGGATTCAGCAGTCTGCAAACACTTTCCGTGCAGAGTTTCAAAACAGGCGTTTTCAACCCAATACCGGCATATGGAAGAAACAGCAGAAAGCACAGGGAAATATCTGCTTCTAAATCCAAAACGCAGCTATCTAACAGAACGGTTGTCAATGTGTGCACTCAACTTCCAGAGTTAAACCGGTGTGTGGATTCAGCAGTCTGCAAACACTTTCTGTGCAGAGTTTCAAAACAGGCGTTTTCAGCCCAATACCGGCATATGGAAGAAACAGCAGAAAGCACAGGGAAATATCTGCTTCTAAATCCAAAACGCAGCTATCTAACAGAACGGTTGTCAATGTGTGCACTCAACTTCCAGAGTTAATCCCGTGTGTGGATTCAGCAGTCTGCAAACACTTTCTGTGCAGAGTTTCAAAACAGGCGTTTTGAGCCCAATACCGGCCTATGGAAGAAACAGCAGAAAGCACAGGGAAATATCTGCGTCTAAATTCAAAACGCAGCTATCTAACAAAACGGTTGTCAATGTGTGCACTCAACTTCCAGAGTTAAACCGGTGTGTGGATTCAGCAGTCTGCAAACACTTTCCGTGCAGAGTTTCAAAACAGGCGTTTTCAGCCCAATAACGGCATCAGGAAGAAACAGCAGAAAGCACAGGGAAATATCTGCTTCTAAATCCAAAACGCAGCTATCTAACAGAACGGTAGTCAATGTGTGCACTCAACTTCCAGAGTTAAACCCGTGTGTGGATTCAGCAGTCTGCAAACACTTTCTGTGCAGCGTTTCAAAACAGGCGTTTTCAGCCCAATACCGGCATATGGAAGAAACAGCAGAAAGCACAGGGAAATATCTGCTTCTAAATCCAAAACGCAGCTATCTAACAGAACGGTTGTCAATGTGTGCACTCAACTTCCAGAGTTAAACCGGTGTGTGGATTCAGCAGTCAGCAAACACTTTCTGTGCAGAGTTTCAAAACAGGCCTTTTCAGCCCAATACCGGCATATGGAAGAAACAGCAGAAAGCACAGTGAAATATCTGCTTCTAAATCCAAAACGCAGCTATCTAACAGAACGGTTGCCAGTGTTTGCACTCAAATTCCAGAGTTAATCCTGTGTGTGGATTCAGCAGTCTGCAAACACTTTCTGTGCAGAGATTCAAAACAGGGCTTTTCAGCCCAATACCGGCCTATGGAAGAAACAGCAGAAAGCACAGGGAAATATCTGCTTCTATATCCAAAACGCAGCTATATAACAGAACGGTTGTCAATGTGTGCACTCAACTTCCAGAGTTAAACCGGTGTGTGGATTCAGCAGTCTGCAAACACTTTCCGTGCAGAGTTTCAAAACAGGCGTTTTCAGCCCAATACCGGCATATGGAAGAAACAGCAGAAAGCACAGGGAAATATCTGCTTCTAAATCCAAAACGCAGCTATCTAACAGAACGGTTGTCAATGTGTGCTCTCAACTTCCAGAGTTAAACCGGTGTGTGGATTCAGCAGTCTGCAAACACTTTCTGTGCAGAGTTTCAAAACAGGCGTTTTCAGCCCAATACCGGCATATGGAAGAAACAGCAGAAAGCACAGGGAAATATCTGCTTTTAAATCCAAAACGCAGCTATCTAACAGAACGGTTGTCAATGTGTGCACTCAACTTCCAGATTTAAACCCGTGTGTGGATTCAGCAGTCTGCAAACACTTTCTGTGCAGAGTTTCAAAACAGGCGTTTTCAGCCCAATACCGGCCTATGGAAGAAACAGCAGAAAGCACAGGGAAATATCTGCTTCTAAATCCAAAATGCAGCTATCTAACAGAACGGTTGTCAATGTGTGCACTCAACTTCCAGAGTTAAACCCGTGTGTGGATTCAGCAGTCTGCAAATACTTTCTGTGCAGAGTTTGAAAACAGGCGTTTTCAGCCCTTTACCGGCATATGGAAGAAACAGCAGAAAGCACAGGGAAATATCTGCTTCTAAATCCAAAACGCAGCTATCTAACAGAACGGTTGTCAATGTGTGCACTCAACTTCCAGAGTTAAACCGGTGTGTGGATTCAGCAGTCTGCAAACACTTTCTGTGCAGAGTTTCAAAACAGGCGTTTTCAGCCCAATACCGGCATATGGAAGAAACAGCAGAAAGCACAGGGAAATATCTGCTTCTAAATCCAAAACGCAGCTATCTAACAGAACGGTTGTCAATGTGTGCACTCAACTTATAGAGTTAAACCCGTGTGTGGATTCAGCAGTCTGCAAACACTTTCTGTGCAGAGATTCAAAACAGGCGTTTTCAGCCCAATACCGGCCTATGGAAGAAACAGCAGAAAGCACAGGGAAATATCTGCTTCTAAATCCAAAACGCAGCTATCTAACAGAATGGTTGTCAATGTGTGCACTCAACTTCCAGAGTTAAACCGGTGTGTGGATTCAGCAGTCTGCAAACACTTTCCGTGCAGAGTTTCAAAACAGGCGTTTTCAGCCCAATACCGGCATATGGAAGAAACAGCAGAAAGCACAGGGAAATATCTGCTTCTAAATCCAAAACGCAGCTATCTAACAGAACGGTTGTCAATGTGTGCACTCAACTTCCAGAGTTAAACCGGTGTGTGGATTCAGCAGTCTGCAAACACTTTCTGTGCAGAGTTTCAAAACAGGCGTTTTCAGCCCAATACCGGCATATGGAAGAAACAGCAGAAAGCACAGGGAAATATCTGCTTCTAAATCCAAAACGCAGCTATCTAACAGAACGGTTGTCAATGTGTGCACTCAACTTCCAGAGTTAATCCCGTGTGTGGATTCAGCAGTCTGCAAACACTTTCTGTGCAGAGATTCAAAACAGGCGTTTTCAGCCCAATACCAGCCTATGGAAGAAACAGCAGAAAGCACAGGGAAATATCTGCTTCTAAATCCAAAACGCAGCTATCTAACAGAACGGTTGTCAATGTGTGCACTCAACTTCCAGAGTTAAACCCGTGTGTGGATTCAGCAGTCTGCAAATACTTTCTGTGCAGAGTTTGAAAACAGGCGTTTTCAGCCCTTTACCGGCATATGGAAGAAACAGCAGAAAGCACAGGGAAATATCTGCTTCTAAATACAAAACGCAGCTATCTAACAGAACGGTTGTCAATGTGTGCACTCAACTTCCAGAGTTAAACCGGTGTGTGGATTCAGCAGTCTGCAAACACTTTCTGTGCAGAGTTTCAAAACAGGCGTTTTCAGCCCAATACCGGCATATGGAAGAAACAGCAGAAAGCACAGGGAAATATCTGCTTCTAAATCCAAAACGCAGCTATCTAACAGAACGGTTGTCAATGTGTGCACTCAACTTCCAGAGTTAATCCCGTGTGTGGATTCAGCAGTCTGCAAACACTTTCTGTGCAGACATTCAAAACAGGCGTTTTCAGCCCAATACCGGCCTATGGAAGAAACAGCAGAAAGCACAGGGAAATATCTGCTTCTAAATCCAAAACGCAGCTATCTAACAGAACGGTTGTCAATGTGTGCACTCAACTTCCAGAGTTAAACCGGTGTGTGGATTCAGCAGTCTGCAAACACTTTCCGTGCAGAGTTTCAAAACAGGCGTTTTCAGCCCATTACCGGCATATGGAAGAAACAGCAGAAAGCACAGGGAAATATCTGCTTCTAAATCCAAAACGCAGCTATCTAACAGAACGGTTGTCAATGTGTGCACTCAACTTCCAGAGTTAATCCCGTGTGTGGATTCAGCAGTCTGCAAACACTTTCTGTGCAGAGATTCAAAACAGGCGTTTTCAGCCAATACCGGCCTATGGAAGAAACAGCAGAAAGCACAGGGAAATATCTGCTTCTAAATCCAAAACGCAGCTATCTAACAGAACGGTTGTCAATGTGTGCACTCAACTTCCAGAGTTAAACCCGTGTGTGGATTCAGCAGTCTGCAAGCACCTTCTTTGCAGAGTTACAAAACAGGCGTTTTCAGCCCAATACCGGCATATGGAAGAAACAGCAGAAAGCACAGGGAAATATCTGCTTCTAAATCCAAAACGCAGCTATCTAACAGAACGGTTGTCAAAGTGTGCACTCAACTTCCAGAGTTAAACCGGTGTGTGGATTCAGCAGTCTGCAAACACTTTCCGTGCAGAGTTTCAAAACAGGCGTTTTCAGCCCAATACCGGCATAAGGAAGAAACAGCAGAAAGCACAGGGAAATCTCTGCTTCTAAATCCAAAAAGCAGCTATATAACAGAACGGTTGTCAATGTGTGCACTCAACTTCCAGAGTTAAACCCGTGTGTGGATTCAGCAGTCGGCAAACATTTTCTGTGCAGAGTTTCAAAACAGACGTTTTCAGCCCATTACCGGTATATGGAAGAAACAGCAAAAAGCACAGGGAAATATCTGCTTCTAAATCCAAAACGCAGCTATCTAACAGAACGGTTGTCAATGTGTGCACTCAACTTCCAGAGTTAATCCCGTGTGTGGATTCAGCACTCTGCAAACACTTTCTGTGCAGAGATTCAAAACAGGCGTTTTCAGCCCAATACCGGCCTATGGAAGAAACAGCAGAAAGCACAGGGAAATATCTGCTTCTAAAATCAAAACGCAGCTATCTAACAGAACTGTTGTCAATGTGTGCACTCAACTTCCAGAATGAAACCCGTGTGTGGATTCAGCAGTCTGCAAACACTTTCTGTGCAGAGTTTCAAAACAGGCGTTTTCCGCCCAATACCGGCATATGGAAGAAACAGCAGAAAGCACAGGGAAATATCTGCTTCTATATCCGAAACGCAGCTATCTAACAGAACGGTTGTCAATGTGTGCACTCAACTTCCAGAGTTAAACCCGTGTGTGGATTCAGCAGTCTGCAAACACTTTCTGTGCAGCGTTTCAAAACAGGCGTTTTCAGCCCAATACCGGCATATGGAAGAAACAGCAGAAAGCACAGGGAAATATCTGCTTCTAAATCCAAAACGCAGCTATCTAACAGAACGGTTGTCAATGTGTGCACTCAACTTCCAGAGTTAAACCCGTGTGTGGATTCAGCAGTCTGCAAACACTTTCTGTGCAGCGTTTCAAAACAGGCGTTTTCAGCCCAATACCGGCATATGGAAGAAACAGCAGAAAGCACAGGGAAATATCTGCTTCTAAATCCAAAACGCAGCTATCTAACAGAACGGTTGTCAATGTGTGCACTCAACTTCCAGAGTTAAACCCGTGTGTGGATTCAGCAGTCTGCAAACACATTCTGTGCAGAGTTTCAAAACAGGCGTTTTCAGCCCAATACCGGCATATGGAAGAAACAGCAGAAAGCACAGGGAAATATCTGCTTCTAAATCCAAAACGCAGCTATCTAACAGAACGGTTGTCAATGTGTGCACTCAACTTCCAGAGTTAAACCGGTGTGTGGATTCAGCAGTCTGCAAACACTTTCTGTGCAGAGTTTCAAAACAGGCCTTTTTAGCCCAATACCCGCATAAGGATAAAACAGCAGAAAGCACAGGGAAATATCTGCTTCTAAATCCAAAACGCAGCTATCTAACAGATCGGTTGTCAATGTGTGCACTCAACTTCCAGAGTTAAACCCGTGTGTGGATTCAGCAGTCTGCAAACACTTTCCGTGCAGAGTTTCAAAACAGGCGTTTTCAGCCCAATTCCGGCATATGGAAGAAACAGCAGAAAGCACAGGGAAATATCTGCTTCTAAATCCAAAACGCAGCTATCTAACAGAACGGTTGTCAATGTGTGCACTCAACTTCCAGAGTTAAACCCGTGTGTGGATTCAGCAGTCTGCAAGCACTTTCTGTGCAGAGTTACAAAACAGGCGTTTTCAGCCCAATACCGGCATATGGAAGAAACAGCAGAAAGCACCGGGAAATATCTGCTTCTAAATCCAAAACGCAGCTATCTAACAGAACGGTTGTCAATGTGTGCACTCAACTTCCAGAGTTAAACCGGTGTGTGGATTCAGCAGTCTGCAAACACTTTCTGTGCAGAGTTTCAAAACAGGCGTTTTCAGCCCAATACCGGCCTATGGAAGAAACAGCAGAAAGCACAGGGAAATATCTGCGTCTAAATTCAAAACGCAGCTATCTAACAAAACGGTTGTCAATGTGTGCACTCAACTTCCAGAGTTAAACCGGTGTGTGGATTCAGCAGTCTGCAAACACTTTCCGTGCAGAGTTTCAAAACAGGCGTTTTCAGCCCAATACCGGCATCAGGAAGAAAGAGCAGAAAGCACAGGGAAATATCTGCTTCTAAATCCAAAACGCAGCTATCTAACAGAACGGTAGTCAATGTGTGCACTCAACTTCCAGAGTTAAACCCGTGTGTGGATTCAGCAGTCTGCAAACACTTTCTGTGCAGCCTTTCAAAACAGGCGTTTTCAGCCCAATACCGGCATATGGAAGAAACAGCAGAAAGCACAGGGAAATATCTGCTTCTAAATCCAAAACGCAGCTATCTAACAGAACGGTTGTCAATGTGTGCACTCAACTTCCAGATTTAAACCCGTGTGTGGATTCAGCAGTCTGCAAACACTTTCTGTGCAGAGTTTCAAAACAGGCGTTTTCAGCCCAATACCGGCCTATGGAAGAAACAGCAGAAAGCACAGGGAAATATCTGCTTCTAAATCCAAAACGCAGCTATCTAACAGAACGGTTGTCAATGTGTGCACTCAACTTCCAGAGTTAAACCCGTGTGTGGATTCAGCAGTCTGCAAATACTTTCTGTGCAGAGTTTGAAAACAGGCGTTTTCAGCCCTTTACCGGCATATGGAAGAAACAGCAGAAAGCACAGGGAAATATCTGCTTCTAAATCCAAAACGCAGCTATCTAACAGAACGGTTGTCAATGTGTGCACTCAACTTCCAGAGTTAAACCGGTGTGTGGATTCAGCAGTCTGCAAACACTTTCTGTGCAGAGTTTCAAAACAGGCGTTTTCAGCCCAATACCGGCATATGGAAGAAACAGCAGAAAGCACAGGGAAATATCTGCTTCTAAATCCAAAACGCAGCTATCTAACAGAACGGTTGTCAATGTGTGCACTCAACTTATAGAGTTAAACCCGTGTGTGTATTCAGCAGTCTGCAAACACTTTCTGTGCAGAGATTCAAAACAGGCGTTTTCAGCCCAATACCGGCCTATGGAAGAAACAGCAGAAAGCACAGGGAAATATCTGCTTCTAAATCCAAAACGCAGCTATCTAACAGAACGGTTGTCAATGTGTGCACTCAACTTCCAGAGTTAAACCGGTGTGTGGATTCAGCAGTCTGCAAACACTTTCCGTGCAGAGTTTCAAAACAGGCGTTTTCAGCCCAATACCGGCATATGGAAGAAACAGCAGAAAGCCCAGGGAAATATCTGCTTCTAAATCCAAAACGCAGCTATCTAACAGAACGGTTGTCAATGTGTGCACTCAACTTCCAGAGTTAATCCCGTGTGTGGATTCAGCAGTCTGCAAACACTTTCTGTGCAGAGATTCAAAACAGGCGTTTTCAGCCAATACCGGCCTATGGAAGAAACAGCAGAAAGCACAGGGAAATATCTGCTTCTAAATCCAAAACGCAGCTATCTAACAGAACGGTTGTCAATGTGTGCACTCAACTTCCAGAGTTAAACCCGTGTGTGGATTCAGCAGTCTGCAAGCACCTTCTTTGCAGAGTTACAAAACAGGCGTTTTCAGCCCAATACCGGCATATGGAAGAAACAGCAGAAAGCACAGGGAAATATCTGCTTCTAAATCCAAAACGCAGCTATCTAACAGAACGGTTGTCAAAGTGTGCACTCAACTTCCAGAGTTAAACCGGTGTGTGGATTCAGCAGTCTGCAAACACTTTCCGTGCAGAGTTTCAAAACAGGCGTTTTCAGCCCAATACCGGCATAAGGAAGAAACAGCAGAAAGCACAGGGAAATCTCTGCTTCTAAATCCAAAAAGCAGCTATATAACAGAACGGTTGTCAATGTGTGCACTCAACTTCCAGAGTTAAACCCGTGTGTGGATTCAGCAGTCGGCAAACATTTTCTGTGCAGAGTTTCAAAACAGACGTTTTCAGCCCATTAACGGTATATGGAAGAAACAGCAAAAAGCACAGGGAAATATCTGCTTCTAAATCCAAAACGCAGCTATCTAACAGAACGGTTGTCAATGTGTGCACTCAACTTCCAGAGTTAATCCCGTGTGTGGATTCAGCAGTCTGCAAACACTTTCTGTGCAGAGATTCAAAACAGGCGTTTTCAGCCCAATACCGGCCTATGGAAGAAACAGCAGAAAGCACAGGGAAATATCTGCTTCTAAAATCAAAACGCAGCTATCTAACAGAACTGTTGTCAATGTGTGCACTCAACTTCCAGAATGAAACCCGTGTGTGGATTCAGCAGTCTGCAAACACTTTCTGTGCAGAGTTTCAAAACAGGCGTTTTCCGCCCAATACCGGCATATGGAAGAAACAGCAGAAAGCACAGGGAAATATCTGCTTCTATATCCGAAACGCAGCTATCTAACAGAACGGTTGTCAATGTGTGCACTCAACTTCCAGAGGTAAACCCGTGTGTGGATTCAGCAGTCTGCAAACACTTTCTGTGCAGAGTTTCAAAACAGGCGTTTTCAGCCCAATACCGGCATAAGGAAGAAACAGCAGAAAGCACAGGGAAATATCTGCTTCTCAATCCAAAAAGCAGCTATATAACAGAACGGTTGTCAATGTGTGCACTCAACTTCCAGAGTTAAACCCGTGTGTGGATTCAGCAGTCTGCAAACACTTTCTGTGCAGATTTTCAAAACAGACGTTTTCAGCCCATTACCGGCATATGGAAGAAACAGCAGAAAGCACAGGGAAATATCTGCTTCTAAATCCAAAACGCAGCTATCTAACAGAACGGTTGTCAATGTGTGCACTCAACTTCCAGAGTTAAACCCGTGTGTGGATTCAGCAGTCTGCAAACACTTTCTGTGCAGCGTTTCAAAACAGGCGTTTTCAGCCCAATACCGGCATATGGAAGAAACAGCAGAAAGCACAGGGAAATATCTGCTTCTAAATCCAAAACGCAGCTATCTAACAGAACGGTTGTCAATCTGTGCACTCAACTTCCAGAGTTAAACCCGTGTGTGGATTCAGCAGTCTGCAAACACTTTCCGTGCAGAGTTTCAAAACAGGCGTTTTCAGCCCAATACCGGCATATGGAAGAAACAGCAGAAAGCACAGGGAAATATCTGCTTCTAAATCCAAAACGCAGCTATCTAACAGAACGGTTGTCAATGTGTGCACTCAACTTCCAGAGTTAAACCCGTGTGTGGATTCAGCAGTCTGCAAGCACTTTCTGTGCAGAGTTACAAAACAGGCGTTTTCAGCCCAATACCGGCATATGGAAGAAACAGCAGAAAACACCGGGAAATATCTGCTTCTAAATCCAAAACGCAGCTATCTAACAGAACGGTTGTCAATGTGTGCACTCAACTTCCAGAGTTAAACCGGTGTGTGGATTCAGCAGTCTGCAAACACTTTCTGTGCAGAGTTTCAAAACAGGCGTTTTCAGCCCAATACCGGCCTATGGAAAAAACAGCAGAAAGCACAGGGAAATATCTGCGTCTAAATTCAAAACGCAGCTATCTAACAGAACGGTTGTCAATGTGTGCACTCAACTTCCAGAGTTAAACCGGTGTGTGGATTCAGCAGTCTGCAAACACTTTCCGTGCAGAGTTTCAAAACAGGCGTTTTCAGCCCAATACCGGCATCAGGAAGAAAGAGCAGAAAGCACAGGGAAATATCTGCTTCTAAATCCAAAACGCAGCTATCTAACAGAACGGTTGTCAATGTGTGCACTCAACTTCCAGAGTTAAACCGGTGTGTGGATTCAGCAGTCTGCAAACACTTTCCGTGCAGAGTTTCAAAACAGGCGTTTTCAGCCCAATACCGGCATATGGAAGAAACAGCAGAAAGCACAGGGAAATATCTGCTTCTAAATCCAAAACGCAGCTATCTAACAGAACGGTTGTCAATGTGTGCACTCAACTTCCAGAGTTAAACCGGTGTGTGGATTCAGCAGTCTGCAAACACTTTCTGTGCAGAGATTCAAAACAGGCGTTTTCAGCCAATACCGGCCTATGGAAGAAACAGCAGAAAGCATAGGGAAATATCTGCTTCTAAATCCAAAACGCAGCTATCTAACAGAACGGTTGTCAATGTGTGCACTCAACTTCCAGAGTTAAACCCGTGTGTGGATTCAGCAGTCTGCAAGCACCTTCTTTGCAGAGTTAAAAACAGGCGTTTTCAGCCCAATACCGGCATATGGAAGAAACAGCAGAAAGCACAGGGAAATATCTGCTTCTAAATCCAAAACGCAGCTATCTAACAGAACGGTTGTCAAAGTGTGCACTCAACTTCCAGAGTTAAACCGGTGTGTGGATTCAGCAGTCTGCAAACACTTTCCGTGCAGAGTTTCAAAACAGGCGTTTTCAGCCCAATACCGGCATAAGGAAGAAACAGCAGAAAGCACAGGGAAATCTCTGCTTCTCAATCCAAAAAGCAGCTATATAACAGAACGGTTGTCAATGTGTGCACTCAACTTCCAGAGTTAAACCCGTGTGTGGATTCAGCAGTCGGCAAACATTTTCTGTGCAGAGTTTCAAAACAGACGTTTTCAGCCCATTACCGGTATATGGAAGAAACAGCAGAAAGCACAGGGAAATATCTGCTTCTAAATCCAAAACGCAGCTATCTAACAGAACGGTTGTCAATGTGTGCACTCAACTTCCAGAGTTAATCCCGTGTGTGGATTCAGCAGTCTGCAAACACTTTCTGTGCAGAGATTCAAAACAGGCGTTTTCAGCCCAATACCGGCCTATGGAAGAAACAGCAGAAAGCACAGGGAAATATCTGCTTCTAAAATCAAAACGCAGCTATCTAACAGAACTGTTGTCAATGTGTGCACTCAACTTCCAGAATGAAACCCGTGTGTGGATTCAGCAGTCTGCAAACACTTTCTGTGCAGAGTTTCAAAACAGGCGTTTTCAGCCCAATACCGGCATATGGAAGAAACAGCAGAAAGCACAGGGAAATATCTGCTTCTAAATCCGAAACGCAGCTATCTAACAGAACGGTTGTCAATGTGTGCACTCAACTTCCAGAGTTAAACCCGTGTGTGGATTCAGCAGTCTGCAAACACTTTCTGTGCAGAGTTTCAAAACAGGCGTTTTCAGCCCAATACCGGCATAAGGAAGAAACAGCAGAAAGCACAGGGAAATATCTGCTTCTAAATCCAAAAAGCAGCTATATAACAGAACGGTTGTCAATGTGTGCACTCAACTTCCAGAGTTAAACCCGTGTGTGGATTCAGCAGTCTGCAAACACTTTCTGTGCAGATTTTCAAAACAGACGTTTTCAGCCCATTACCGGCATATGGAAGAAACAGCAGAAAGCACAGGGAAATATCTGCTTCTAAATCCAAAACGCAGCTATCTAACAGAACGGTTGTCAATGTGTGCACTCAACTTCCAGAGTTAAACCCGTGTGTGGATTCAGCAGTCTGCAAACACTTTCTGTGCAGCGTTTCAAAACAGGCGTTTTCAGCCCAATACCGGCATATGGAAGAAACAGCAGAAAGCACAGGGAAATATCTGCGTCTAAATTCAAAACGCAGCTATCTAACAGAACGGTTGTCAATGTGTGCACTCAACTTCCAGAGTTAAACCGGTGTGTGGATTCAGCAGTCTGCAAACACTTTCCGTGCAGAGTTTCAAAACAGGCGTTTTCAGCCCAATACCGGCATCAGGAAGAAACAGCAGAAAGCACAGGGAAATATCTGCTTCTAAATCCAAAACGCAGCTATCTAACAGAACGGTTGTCAATGTGTGCACTCAACTTCCAGAGTTAAACCGGTGTGTGGATTCAGCAGTCTGCAAACACTTTCCGTGCAGAGTTGCAAAACAGGCGTTTTCAGCCCAATACCGGCATATGGAAGAAACAGCAGAAAGCACAGGGAAATATCTGCTTCTAAATCCAAAACGCAGCTATCTAACAGAACGGTTGTCAATGTGTGCACTCAACTTCCAGAGTTAAACCGGTGTGTGGATTCAGCAGTCTGCAAACACTTTCTGTGCAGAGATTCAAAACAGGCGTTTTCAGCCAATACCGGCCTATGGAAGAAACAGCAGAAAGCATAGGGAAATATCTGCTTCTAAATCCAAAACGCAGCTATCTAACAGAACGGTTGTCAATGTGTGCACTCAACTTCCAGAGTTAAACCCGTGTGTGGATTCAGCAGTCTGCAAGCACCTTCTTTGCAGAGTTAAAAACAGGCGTTTTCAGCCCAATACCGGCATATGGAAGAAACAGCAGAAAGCACAGGGAAATATCTGCTTCTAAATCCAAAACGCAGCTATCTAACAGAACGGTTGTCAAAGTGTGCACTCAACTTCCAGAGTTAAACCGGTGTGTGGATTCAGCAGTCTGCAAACACTTTCCGTGCAGAGTTTCAAAACAGGCGTTTTCAGCCCAATACCGGCATAAGGAAGAAACAGCAGAAAGCACAGGGAAATCTCTGCTTCTCAATCCAAAAAGCAGCTATATAACAGAACGGTTGTCAATGTGTGCACTCAACTTCCAGAGTTAAACCCGTGTGTGGATTCAGCAGTCGGCAAACATTTTCTGTGCAGAGTTTCAAAACAGACGTTTTCAGCCCATTACCGGTATATGGAAGAAACAGCAGAAAGCACAGGGAAATATCTGCTTCTAAATCCAAAACGCAGCTATCTAACAGAACGGTTGTCAATGTGTGCACTCAACTTCCAGAGTTAATCCCGTGTGTGGATTCAGCAGTCTGCAAACACTTTCTGTGCAGAGATTCAAAACAGGCGTTTTCAGCCCAATACCGGCCTATGGAAGAAACAGCAGAAAGCACAGGGAAATATCTGCTTCTAAAATCAAAACGCAGCTATCTAACAGAACTGTTGTCAATGTGTGCACTCAACTTCCAGAATGAAACCCGTGTGTGGATTCAGCAGTCTGCAAACACTTTCTGTGCAGAGTTTCAAAACAGGCGTTTTCAGCCCAATACCGGCATATGGAAGAAACAGCAGAAAGCACAGGGAAATATCTGCTTCTAAATCCGAAACGCAGCTATCTAACAGAACGGTTGTCAATGTGTGCACTCAACTTCCAGAGTGAAACCCGTGTGTGGATTCAGCAGTCTGCAAACACTTTCTGTGCAGAGTTTCAAAACAGGCGTTTTCAGCCCAATACCGGCATAAGGAAGAAACAGCAGAAAGCACAGGGAAATATCTGCTTCTAAATCCAAAAAGCAGCTATATAACAGAACGGTTGTCAATGTGTGCACTCAACTTCCAGAGTTAAACCCGTGTGTGGATTCAGCAGTCTGCAAACACTTTCTGTGCAGATTTTCAAAACAGACGTTTTCAGCCCATTACCGGCATATGGAAGAAACAGCAGAAAGCACAGGGAAATATCTGCTTCTAAATCCAAAACGCAGCTATCTAACAGAACGGTTGTCAATGTGTGCACTCAACTTCCAGAGTTAAACCCGTGTGTGGATTCAGCAGTCTGCAAACACTTTCTGTGCAGCGTTTCAAAACAGGCGTTTTCAGCCCAATACCGGCATATGGAAGAAACAGCAGAAAGCACAGGGAAATATCTGCTTCTAAATCCAAAACGCAGCTATCTAACAGAACGGTTGTCAATGTGTGCACTCAACTTCCAGAGTTAAACCCGTGTGTGGATTCAGCAGTCTGCAAACACATTCTGTGCAGAGTTTCAAAACAGGCGTTTTCAGCCCAATACCGGCATATGGAAGAAACAGCAGAAAGCACAGGGAAATATCTGCTTCTAAATCCAAAACGCAGCTATCTAACAGAACGGTTGTCAATGTGTGCACTCAACTTCCAGAGTTAAACCGGTGTGTGGATTCAGCAGTCTGCAAACACTTTCTGTGCAGAGTTTCAAAACAGGCCTTTTTAGCCCAATACCCGCATAAGGATAAAACAGCAGAAAGCACAGGGAAATATCTGCTTCTAAATCCAAAACGCAGCTATCTAACAGATCGGTTGTCAATGTGTGCACTCAACTTCCAGAGTTAAACCGGTGTGTGGATTCAGCAGTCTGCAAACACTTTCCGTGCAGAGTTTCAAAACAGGCGTTTTCAGCCCAATACCGGCATCAGGAAGAAAGAGCAGAAAGCACAGGGAAATATCTGCTTCTAAATCCAAAACGCAGCTATCTAACAGAACGGTAGTCAATGTGTGCACTCAACTTCCAGAGTTAAACCCGTGTGTGGATTCAGCAGTCTGCAAACACTTTCTGTGCAGCCTTTCAAAACAGGCGTTTTCAGCCCAATACCGGCATATGGAAGAAACAGCAGAAAGCACAGGGAAATATCTGCTTCTAAATCCAAAACGCAGCTATCTAACAGAACGGTTGTCAATGTGTGCACTCAACTTCCAGAGTTAAACCGGTGTGTGGATTCAGCAGTCAGCAAACACTTTCTGTGCAGAGTTTCAAAACAGGCCTTTTCAGCCCAATACCGGCATATGGAAGAAACAGCAGAAAGCACAGGGAAATATCTGCTTCTAAATCCAAAACGCAGCTATCTAACAGAACGGTTGCCAGTGTTTGCACTCAAATTCCAGAGTTAATCCTGTGTGTGGATTCAGCAGTCTGCAAACACTTTCTGTGCAGAGATTCAAAACAGGGCTTTTCAGCCCAATACCGGCCTATGGAAGAAACAGCAGAAAGCACAGGGAAATATCTGCTTCTATATCCAAAACGCAGCTATATAACAGAACGGTTGTCAATGTGTGCACTCAACTTCCAGAGTTAAACCGGTGTGTGGATTCAGCAGTCTGCAAACACTTTCCGTGCAGAGTTTCAAAACAGGCGTTTTCAGCCCAATACCGGCATATGGAAGAAACAGCAGAAAGCACAGGGAAATATCTGCTTCTAAATCCAAAACGCAGCTATCTAACAGAACGGTTGTCAATGTGTGCTCTCAACTTCCAGAGTTAAACCGGTGTGTGGATTCAGCAGTCTGCAAACACTTTCTGTGCAGAGTTTCAAAACAGGCGTTTTCAGCCCAATACCGGCATATGGAAGAAACAGCAGAAAGCACAGGGAAATATCTGCTTCTAAATCCAAAACGCAGCTATCTAACAGAACGGTTGTCAATGTGTGCACTCAACTTCCAGAGTTAAACCCGTGTGTGGATTCAGCAGTCTGCAAATACTTTCTGTGCAGAGTTTGAAAACAGGCGTTTTCAGCCCTTTACCGGCATATGGAAGAAACAGCAGAAAGCACAGGGAAATATCTGCTTCTAAATCCAAAACGCAGCTATCTAACAGAACGGTTGTCAATGTGTGCACTCAACTTCCAGAGTTAAACCCGTGTGTGGATTCAGCAGTCTGCAAACACTTTCTGTGCAGAGTTTCAAAACAGGCGTTTTCAGCCCAATACCGGCATATGGAAGAAACAGCAGAAAGCACAGGGAAATATCTGCTTCTAAATCCAAAACGCAGCTATCTAACAGAACGGTTGTCAATGTGTGCACTCAACTTATAGAGTTAACCCGTGTGTCGATTCAGCAGTCTGCAAACACTTTCTGTGCAGAGATTCAAAACAGGCGTTTTCAGCCCAATACCGGCCTATGGAAGAAACAGCCGAAAGCACAGGGAAATATCTGCTTCTAAATCCAAAACGCAGCTATCTAACAGAACGGTTGTCAATGTGTGCACTCAACTTCCAGAGTTAAACCGGTGTGTGGATTCAGCAGTCTGCAAACACTTTCCGTGCAGAGTTTCAAAACAGGCGTTTTCAGCCCAATACCGGCATATGGAAGAAACAGCAGAAAGCACAGGGAAATATCTGCTTCTAAATCCAAAACGCAGCTATCTAACAGAACGGTTGTCAATGTGTGCACTCAACTTCCAGAGTTAAACCGGTGTGTGGATTCAGCAGTCTGCAAACACTTTCTGTGCAGAGTTTCAAAACAGGCGTTTTCAGCCCAATACCGGCCTATGGAAGAAACAGCAGAAAGCACAGGGAAATATCTGCTTCTAAATCCAAAACGCAGCTATCTAACAGAACGGTTGTCAATGTGTGCACTCAACTTCCAGAGTTAATCCCGTGTGTGTATTCAGCATTCTGCAAACACTTTCTGTGCAGAGATTCAAAACAGGCGTTTTCAGCCGAATACCGGCCTATGGAAGAAACAGAAGAAAGCACAGGGAAATATCTGCTTCTAAATCCAAAACGCAGCTATCTAACAGAACGGTTGTCAATGTGTGCACTCAACTTCCAGAGTTAAACCCGTGTGTGGATTCAGCAGTCTGCAAGCACCTTCTTTGCAGAGTTACAAAACAGGGGTTTTCAGCCCAATACCGGCATATGGAAGAAACAGTAGAAAGCACAGGGAAATATCTGCGTCTAAATTCAAAACGCAGGTATCTAACAGAACGGTTGTCAATGTGTGCACTCAACTTCCAGAGTTAAACCGGTGTGTGGATTCAGCAGTCTGCAAACACTTTCCGTGCAGAGTTTCAAAACAGGCGTTTTCAGCCCAATACCGGCATCAGGAAGAAACAGCAGAAAGCACAGGGAAATATCTGTTTCTAAATCCAAAAAGCAGCTATATAACAGAACGGTTGTCAAAGTGTGCACTCAACTTCCAGAGTTAAACCGGTGTGTGGATTCAGCAGTCTGCAAACACTTTCCGTGCAGAGTTTCAAAACAGGCGTTTTCAGCCCAATACCGGCATAAGGAAGAAACAGCAGAAAGCACAGGGAAATCTCTGCTTCTAAATCCAAAAAGCAGCTATATAACAGAACGGTTGTCAATGTGTGCACTCAACTTCCAGAGTTAAACCCGTGTGTGGATTCAGCAGTCTGCAAACATTTTCTGTGCAGAGTTTCAAAACAGACGTTTTCAGCCCATTACCGGCATATGGAAGAAACAGCAGAAAGCACAGGGAAATAACTGCTTCTAAATCCAAAACGCAGCTATCTAACAGAACGGTTGTCAATGTGTGCACTCAACTTCCAGAGTTAATCCCGTGTGTGGATTCAGCAGTCTGCAAACACTTTCTGTGCAGAGATTCAAAACAGGCGTTTTCAGCCCAATACCGGCCTATGGAAGAAACAGCAGAAAGCACAGGGAAATATCTGCTTCTAAAATCAAAACGCAGCTATCTAACAGAACGGTTGTCAATGTGTGCACTCAACTTCCAGAGTTAAACCGGTGTGTGGATTCAGCAGTCTGCAAACACTTTCCGTGCAGAGTTTCAAAACAGGCGTTTTCAGTCCAATACCGGCATATGGAAGAAACAGCAGAAAGCACAGGGAAATATCTGCTTCTAAATCCAAAACGCAGCTATCTAACAGAACGGTTGTCAATGTGTGCACTCAACTTCCAGAGTTAAACCCGTGTGTGGATTCAGCAGTCTGCAAACACTTTCTGTGCAGAGTTTCAAAACAGGCGTTTTCAGCCCAATACCGGCATATGGAAGAAACAGCAGAAAGCACAGGGAAATATCTGCTTCTAAATCCAAAACGCAGCTATCTAACAGAACGGTTGTCAATGTGTGCACTCAACTGCCAGAGTTAATCCCGTGTGTGGATTCAGCAGTCTGCAAACACTTTCTGTGCAGAGATTCAAAACAGGCGTTTTCAGCCCAATACCGGCCTATGGAAGAAACAGCAGAAAGCACAGGGAAATATCTGCTTCTAAATCCAAAACGCAGCTATCTAACAGAACGGTTGTCAATGTGTGCACTCAACTTCCAGAGTTAAACCCGTGTGTGGATTCAGCAGTCTGCAAACACTTTCCGTGCAGAGTTTCAAAACAGGCGTTTTCAGCCCAATACCGGCATATGGAAGAAACAGCAGAAAGCACAGGGAAATATCTGCTTCTAAATCCAAAACGCAGCTATCTAACAGAACGGTTGTCAATGTGTGCACTCAACTTCCAGAGTTAAACCCGTGTGTGGATTCAGCAGTCTGCAAGCACTTTCTGTGCAGAGTTACAAAACAGGCGTTTTCAGCCCAATACCGGCATATGGAAGAAACAGCAGAAAACACCGGGAAATATCTGCTTCTAAATCCAAAACGCAGCTATCTAACAGAACGGTTGTCAATGTGTGCACTCAACTTCCAGAGTTAAACCGGTGTGTGGATTCAGCAGTCTGCAAACACTTTCTGTGCAGAGTTTCAAAACAGGCGTTTTCAGCCCAATACCGGCCTATGGAAAAAACAGCAGAAAGCACAGGGAAATATCTGCGTCTAAATTCAAAACGCAGCTATCTAACAGAACGGTTGTCAATGTGTGCACTCAACTTCCAGAGTTAAACCGGTGTGTGGATTCAGCAGTCTGCAAACACTTTCCGTGCAGAGTTTCAAAACAGGCGTTTTCAGCCCAATACCGGCATCAGGAAGAAACAGCAGAAAGCACAGGGAAATATCTGCTTCTAAATCCAAAACGCAGCTATCTAACAGAACGGTTGTCAATGTGTGCACTCAACTTCCAGAGTTAAACCGGTGTGTGGATTCAGCAGTCTGCAAACACTTTCCGTGCAGAGTTTCAAAACAGGCGTTTTCAGCCCAATACCGGCATATGGAAGAAACAGCAGAAAGCACAGGGAAATATCTGCTTCTAAATCCAAAACGCAGCTATCTAACAGAACGGTTGTCAATGTGTGCACTCAACTTCCAGAGTTAAACCGGTGTGTGGATTCAGCAGTCTGCAAACACTTTCTGTGCAGAGATTCAAAACAGGCGTTTTCAGCCAATACCGGCCTATGGAAGAAACAGCAGAAAGCATAGGGAAATATCTGCTTCTAAATCCAAAACGCAGCTATCTAACAGAACGGTTGTCAATGTGTGCACTCAACTTCCAGAGTTAAACCCGTGTGTGGATTCAGCAGTCTGCAAGCACCTTCTTTGCAGAGTTAAAAACAGGCGTTTTCAGCCCAATACCGGCATATGGAAGAAACAGCAGAAAGCACAGGGAAATATCTGCTTCTAAATCCAAAACGCAGCTATCTAACAGAACGGTTGTCAAAGTGTGCACTCAACTTCCAGAGTTAAACCGGTGTGTGGATTCAGCAGTCTGCAAACACTTTCCGTGCAGAGTTTCAAAACAGGCGTTTTCAGCCCAATACCGGCATAAGGAAGAAACAGCAGAAAGCACAGGGAAATCTCTGCTTCTCAATCCAAAAAGCAGCTATATAACAGAACGGTTGTCAATGTGTGCACTCAACTTCCAGAGTTAAACCCGTGTGTGGATTCAGCAGTCGGCAAACATTTTCTGTGCAGAGTTTCAAAACAGACGTTTTCAGCCCATTACCGGTATATGGAAGAAACAGCAGAAAGCACAGGGAAATATCTGCTTCTAAATCCAAAACGCAGCTATCTAACAGAACGGTTGTCAATGTGTGCACTCAACTTCCAGAGTTAATCCCGTGTGTGGATTCAGCAGTCTGCAAACACTTTCTGTGCAGAGATTCAAAACAGGCGTTTTCAGCCCAATACCGGCCTATGGAAGAAACAGCAGAAAGCACAGGGAAATATCTGCTTCTAAAATCAAAACGCAGCTATCTAACAGAACTGTTGTCAATGTGTGCACTCAACTTCCAGAATGAAACCCGTGTGTGGATTCAGCAGTCTGCAAACACTTTCTGTGCAGAGTTTCAAAACAGGCGTTTTCAGCCCAATACCGGCATATGGAAGAAACAGCAGAAAGCACAGGGAAATATCTGCTTCTAAATCCGAAACGCAGCTATCTAACAGAACGGTTGTCAATGTGTGCACTCAACTTCCAGAGTTAAACCCGTGTGTGGATTCAGCAGTCTGCAAACACTTTCTGTGCAGAGTTTCAAAACAGGCGTTTTCAGCCCAATACCGGCATAAGGAAGAAACAGCAGAAAGCACAGGGAAATATCTGCTTCTAAATCCAAAAAGCAGCTATATAACAGAACGGTTGTCAATGTGTGCACTCAACTTATAGAGTTAAACCCGTGTGTGGATTCAGCAGTCTGCAAACACTTTCTGTGCAGATTTTCAAAACAGACGTTTTCAGCCCATTACCGGCATATGGAAGAAACAGCAGAAAGCACAGGGAAATATCTGCTTCTAAATCCAAAACGCAGCTATCTAACAGAACGGTTGTCAATGTGTGCACTCAACTTCCAGAGTTAAACCCGTGTGTGGATTCAGCAGTCTGCAAACACTTTCTGTGCAGCGTTTCAAAACAGGCGTTTTCAGCCCAATACCGGCATATGGAAGAAACAGCAGAAAGCACAGGGAAATATCTGCGTCTAAATTCAAAACGCAGCTATCTAACAGAACGGTTGTCAATGTGTGCACTCAACTTCCAGAGTTAAACCGGTGTGTGGATTCAGCAGTCTGCAAACACTTTCCGTGCAGAGTTTCAAAACAGGCGTTTTCAGCCCAATACCGGCATCAGGAAGAAACAGCAGAAAGCACAGGGAAATATCTGCTTCTAAATCCAAAACGCAGCTATCTAACAGAACGGTTGTCAATGTGTGCACTCAACTTCCAGAGTTAAACCGGTGTGTGGATTCAGCAGTCTGCAAACACTTTCCGTGCAGAGTTTCAAAACAGGCGTTTTCAGCCCAATACCGGCATATGGAAGAAACAGCAGAAAGCACAGGGAAATATCTGCTTCTAAATCCAAAACGCAGCTATCTAACAGAACGGTTGTCAATGTGTGCACTCAACTTCCAGAGTTAAACCGGTGTGTGGATTCAGCAGTCTGCAAACACTTTCTGTGCAGAGATTCAAAACAGGCGTTTTCAGCCAATACCGGCCTATGGAAGAAACAGCAGAAAGCATAGGGAAATATCTGCTTCTAAATCCAAAACGCAGCTATCTAACAGAACGGTTGTCAATGTGTGCACTCAACTTCCAGAGTTAAACCCGTGTGTGGATTCAGCAGTCTGCAAGCACCTTCTTTGCAGAGTTAAAAACAGGCGTTTTCAGCCCAATACCGGCATATGGAAGAAACAGCAGAAAGCACAGGGAAATATCTGCTTCTAAATCCAAAACGCAGCTATCTAACAGAACGGTTGTCAAAGTGTGCACTCAACTTCCAGAGTTAAACCGGTGTGTGGATTCAGCAGTCTGCAAACACTTTCCGTGCAGAGTTTCAAAACAGGCGTTTTCAGCCCAATACCGGCATAAGGAAGAAACAGCAGAAAGCACAGGGAAATCTCTGCTTCTCAATCCAAAAAGCAGCTATATAACAGAACGGTTGTCAATGTGTGCACTCAACTTCCAGAGTTAAACCCGTGTGTGGATTCAGCAGTCGGCAAACATTTTCTGTGCAGAGTTTCAAAACAGACGTTTTCAGCCCATTACCGGTATATGGAAGAAACAGCAGAAAGCACAGGGAAATATCTGCTTCTAAATCCAAAACGCAGCTATCTAACAGAACGGTTGTCAATGTGTGCACTCAACTTCCAGAGTTAATCCCGTGTGTGGATTCAGCAGTCTGCAAACACTTTCTGTGCAGAGATTCAAAACAGGCGTTTTCAGCCCAATACCGGCCTATGGAAGAAACAGCAGAAAGCACAGGGAAATATCTGCTTCTAAAATCAAAACGCAGCTATCTAACAGAACTGTTGTCAATGTGTGCACTCAACTTCCAGAATGAAACCCGTGTGTGGATTCAGCAGTCTGCAAACACTTTCTGTGCAGAGTTTCAAAACAGGCGTTTTCAGCCCAATACCGGCATATGGAAGAAACAGCAGAAAGCACAGGGAAATATCTGCTTCTAAATCCGAAACGCAGCTATCTAACAGAACGGTTGTCAATGTGTGCACTCAACTTCCAGAGTTAAACCCGTGTGTGGATTCAGCAGTCTGCAAACACTTTCTGTGCAGAGTTTCAAAACAGGCGTTTTCAGCCCAATACCGGCATAAGGAAGAAACAGCAGAAAGCACAGGGAAATATCTGCTTCTAAATCCAAAAAGCAGCTATATAACAGAACGGTTGTCAATGTGTGCACTCAACTTCCAGAGTTAAACCCGTGTGTGGATTCAGCAGTCTGCAAACACTTTCTGTGCAGATTTTCAAAACAGACGTTTTCAGCCCATTACCGGCATATGGAAGAAACAGCAGAAAGCACAGGGAAATATCTGCTTCTAAATCCAAAACGCAGCTATCTAACAGAACGGTTGTCAATGTGTGCACTCAACTTCCAGAGTTAAACCCGTGTGTGGATTCAGCAGTCTGCAAACACTTTCTGTGCAGCGTTTCAAAACAGGCGTTTTCAGCCCAATACCGGCATATGGAAGAAACAGCAGAAAGCACAGGGAAATATCTGCTTCTAAATCCAAAACGCAGCTATCTAACAGAACGGTTGTCAATGTGTGCACTCAACTTCCAGAGTTAAACCCGTGTGTGGATTCAGCAGTCTGCAAACACATTCTGTGCAGAGTTTCAAAACAGGCGTTTTCAGCCCAATACCGGCATATGGAAGAAACAGCAGAAAGCACAGGGAAATATCTGCTTCTAAATCCAAAACGCAGCTATCTAACAGAACGGTTGTCAATGTGTGCACTCAACTTCCAGAGTTAAACCGGTGTGTGGATTCAGCAGTCTGCAAACACTTTCTGTGCAGAGTTTCAAAACAGGCCTTTTTAGCCCAATACCCGCATAAGGATAAAACAGCAGAAAGCACAGGGAAATATCTGCCTCTAAATCCAAAACGCAGCTATCTAACAGATCGGTTGTCAATGTGTGCACTCAACTTCCAGAGTTAAACCCGTGTGTGGATTCAGCAGTCTGCAAACACTTTCCGTGCAGAGTTTCAAAACAGGCGTTTTCAGCCCAATTCCGGCATATGGAAGAAACAGCAGAAAGCACAGGGAAATATCTGCTTCTAAATCCAAAACGCAGCTATCTAACAGAACGGTTGTCAATGTGTGCACTCAACTTCCAGAGTTAAACCCGTGTGTGGATTCAGCAGTCTGCAAGCACTTTCTGTGCAGAGTTACAAAACAGGCGTTTTCAGCCCAATACCGGCATATGGAAGAAACAGCAGAAAGCACCGGGAAATATCTGCTTCTAAATCCAAAACGCAGCTATCTAACAGAACGGTTGTCAATGTGTGCACTCAACTTCCAGAGTTAAACCGGTGTGTGGATTCAGCAGTCTGCAAACACTTTCTGTGCAGAGTTTCAAAACAGGCGTTTTCAGCCCAATACCGGCATATGGAAGAAACAGCAGAAAGCACAGGGAAATATCTGCGTCTAAATTCAAAACGCAGCTATCTAACAAAACGGTTGTCAATGTGTGCACTCAACTTCCAGAGTTAAACCGGTGTGTGGATTCAGCAGTCTGCAAACACTTTCCGTGCAGAGTTTCAAAACAGGCGTTTTCAGCCCAATACCGGCATCAGGAAGAAAGAGCAGAAAGCACAGGGAAATATCTGCTTCTAAATCCAAAACGCAGCTATCTAACAGAACGGTAGTCAATGTGTGCACTCAACTTCCAGAGTTAAACCCGTGTGTGGATTCAGCAGTCTGCAAACACTTTCTGTGCAGCCTTTCAAAACAGGCGTTTTCAGCCCAATACCGGCATATGGAAGAAACAGCAGAAAGCACAGGGAAATATCTGCTTCTAAATCCAAAACGCAGCTATCTAACAGAACGGTTGTCAATGTGTGCACTCAACTTCCAGAGTTAAACCGGTGTGTGGATTCAGCAGTCAGCAAACACTTTCTGTGCAGAGTTTCAAAACAGGCCTTTTCAGCCCAATACCGGCATATGGAAGAAACAGCAGAAAGCACAGGGAAATATCTGCTTCTAAATCCAAAACGCAGCTATCTAACAGAACGGTTGCCAGTGTTTGCACTCAAATTCCAGAGTTAATCCTGTGTGTGGATTCAGCAGTCTGCAAACACTTTCTGTGCAGAGTTTCAAAACAGGCGTTTTCAGCCCAATACCGGCCTATGGAAGAAACAGCAGAAAGCACAGGGAAATATCTGCTTCTAAATCCAAAACGCAGCTATCTAACAGAACGGTTGTCAATGTGTGCACTCAACTTCCAGAGTTAAACCCGTGTGTGGATTCAGCAGTCTGCAAATACTTTCTGTGCAGAGTTTGAAAACAGGCGTTTTCAGCCCTTTACCGGCATATGGAAGAAACAGCAGAAAGCACAGGGAAATATCTGCTTCTAAATCCAAAACGCAGCTATCTAACAGAACGGTTGTCAATGTGTGCACTCAACTTCCAGAGTTAAACCGGTGTGTGGATTCAGCAGTCTGCAAACACTTTCTGTGCAGAGTTTCAAAACAGGCGTTTTCAGCCCAATACCGGCATATGGAAGAAACAGCAGAAAGCACAGGGAAATATCTGCTTCTAAATCCAAAACGCAGCTATCTAACAGAACGGTTGTCAATGTGTGCACTCAACTTATAGAGTTAAACCCGTGTGTGTATTCAGCAGTCTGCAAACACTTTCTGTGCAGAGATTCAAAACAGGCGTTTTCAGCCCAATACCGGCCTATGGAAGAAACAGCAGAAAGCACAGGGAAATATCTGCTTCTAAATCCAAAACGCAGCTATCTAACAGAACGGTTGTCAATGTGTGCACTCAACTTCCAGAGTTAAACCGGTGTGTGGATTCAGCAGTCTGCAAACACTTTCCGTGCAGAGTTTCAAAACAGGCGTTTTCAGCCCAATACCGGCATATGGAAGAAACAGCAGAAAGCCCAGGGAAATATCTGCTTCTAAATCCAAAACGCAGCTATCTAACAGAACGGTTGTCAATGTGTGCACTCAACTTCCAGAGTTAATCCCGTGTGTGGATTCAGCAGTCTGCAAACACTTTCTGTGCAGAGATTCAAAACAGGCGTTTTCAGCCAATACCGGCCTATGGAAGAAACAGCAGAAAGCACAGGGAAATATCTGCTTCTAAATCCAAAACGCAGCTATCTAACAGAACGGTTGTCAATGTGTGCACTCAACTTCCAGAGTTAAACCCGTGTGTGGATTCAGCAGTCTGCAAGCACCTTCTTTGCAGAGTTACAAAACAGGCGTTTTCAGCCCAATACCGGCATATGGAAGAAACAGCAGAAAGCACAGGGAAATATCTGCTTCTAAATCCAAAACGCAGCTATCTAACAGAACGGTTGTCAAAGTGTGCACTCAACTTCCAGAGTTAAACCGGTGTGTGGATTCAGCAGTCTGCAAACACTTTCCGTGCAGAGTTTCAAAACAGGCGTTTTCAGCCCAATACCGGCATAAGGAAGAAACAGCAGAAAGCACAGGGAAATCTCTGCTTCTAAATCCAAAAAGCAGCTATATAACAGAACGGTTGTCAATGTGTGCACTCAACTTCCAGAGTTAAACCCGTGTGTGGATTCAGCAGTCGGCAAACATTTTCTGTGCAGAGTTTCAAAACAGACGTTTTCAGCCCATTACCGGTATATGGAAGAAACAGCAAAAAGCACAGGGAAATATCTGCTTCTAAATCCAAAACGCAGCTATCTAACAGAACGGTTGTCAATGTGTGCACTCAACTTCCAGAGTTAATCCCGTGTGTGGATTCAGCAGTCTGCAAACACTTTCTGTGCAGAGATTCAAAACAGGCGTTTTCAGCCCAATACCGGCCTATGGAAGAAACAGCAGAAAGCACAGGGAAATATCTGCTTCTAAAATCAAAACGCAGCTATCTAACAGAACTGTTGTCAATGTGTGCACTCAACTTCCAGAATGAAACCCGTGTGTGGATTCAGCAGTCTGCAAACACTTTCTGTGCAGAGTTTCAAAACAGGCGTTTTCCGCCCAATACCGGCATATGGAAGAAACAGCAGAAAGCACAGGGAAATATCTGCTTCTATATCCGAAACGCAGCTATCTAACAGAACGGTTGTCAATGTGTGCACTCAACTTCCAGAGGTAAACCCGTGTGTGGATTCAGCAGTCTGCAAACACTTTCTGTGCAGAGTTTCAAAACAGGCGTTTTCAGCCCAATACCGGCATAAGGAAGAAACAGCAGAAAGCACAGGGAAATATCTGCTTCTCAATCCAAAAAGCAGCTATATAACAGAACGGTTGTCAATGTGTGCACTCAACTTCCAGAGTTAAACCCGTGTGTGGATTCAGCAGTCTGCAAACACTTTCTGTGCAGATTTTCAAAACAGACGTTTTCAGCCCATTACCGGCATATGGAAGAAACAGCAGAAAGCACAGGGAAATATCTGCTTCTAAATCCAAAACGCAGCTATCTAACAGAACGGTTGTCAATGTGTGCACTCAACTTCCAGAGTTAAACCCGTGTGTGGATTCAGCAGTCTGCAAACACTTTCTGTGCAGCGTTTCAAAACAGGCGTTTTCAGCCCAATACCGGCATATGGAAGAAACAGCAGAAAGCACAGGGAAATATCTGCTTCTAAATCCAAAACGCAGCTATCTAACAGAACGGTTGTCAATCTGTGCACTCAACTTCCAGAGTTAAACCCGTGTGTGGATTCAGCAGTCTGCAAACACTTTCCGTGCAGAGTTTCAAAACAGGCGTTTTCAGCCCAATACCGGCATATGGAAGAAACAGCAGAAAGCACAGGGAAATATCTGCTTCTAAATCCAAAACGCAGCTATCTAACAGAACGGTTGTCAATGTGTGCACTCAACTTCCAGAGTTAAACCCGTGTGTGGATTCAGCAGTCTGCAAGCACTTTCTGTGCAGAGTTACAAAACAGGCGTTTTCAGCCCAATACCGGCATATGGAAGAAACAGCAGAAAACACCGGGAAATATCTGCTTCTAAATCCAAAACGCAGCTATCTAACAGAACGGTTGTCAATGTGTGCACTCAACTTCCAGAGTTAAACCGGTGTGTGGATTCAGCAGTCTGCAAACACTTTCTGTGCAGAGTTTCAAAACAGGCGTTTTCAGCCCAATACCGGCCTATGGAAAAAACAGCAGAAAGCACAGGGAAATATCTGCGTCTAAATTCAAAACGCAGCTATCTAACAGAACGGTTGTCAATGTGTGCACTCAACTTCCAGAGTTAAACCGGTGTGTGGATTCAGCAGTCTGCAAACACTTTCCGTGCAGAGTTTCAAAACAGGCGTTTTCAGCCCAATACCGGCATCAGGAAGAAAGAGCAGAAAGCACAGGGAAATATCTGCTTCTAAATCCAAAACGCAGCTATCTAACAGAACGGTTGTCAATGTGTGCACTCAACTTCCAGAGTTAAACCGGTGTGTGGATTCAGCAGTCTGCAAACACTTTCCGTGCAGAGTTTCAAAACAGGCGTTTTCAGCCCAATACCGGCATATGGAAGAAACAGCAGAAAGCACAGGGAAATATCTGCTTCTAAATCCAAAACGCAGCTATCTAACAGAACGGTTGTCAATGTGTGCACTCAACTTCCAGAGTTAAACCGGTGTGTGGATTCAGCAGTCTGCAAACACTTTCTGTGCAGAGATTCAAAACAGGCGTTTTCAGCCAATACCGGCCTATGGAAGAAACAGCAGAAAGCATAGGGAAATATCTGCTTCTAAATCCAAAACGCAGCTATCTAACAGAACGGTTGTCAATGTGTGCACTCAACTTCCAGAGTTAAACCCGTGTGTGGATTCAGCAGTCTGCAAGCACCTTCTTTGCAGAGTTAAAAACAGGCGTTTTCAGCCCAATACCGGCATATGGAAGAAACAGCAGAAAGCACAGGGAAATATCTGCTTCTAAATCCAAAACGCAGCTATCTAACAGAACGGTTGTCAAAGTGTGCACTCAACTTCCAGAGTTAAACCGGTGTGTGGATTCAGCAGTCTGCAAACACTTTCCGTGCAGAGTTTCAAAACAGGCGTTTTCAGCCCAATACCGGCATAAGGAAGAAACAGCAGAAAGCACAGGGAAATCTCTGCTTCTCAATCCAAAAAGCAGCTATATAACAGAACGGTTGTCAATGTGTGCACTCAACTTCCAGAGTTAAACCCGTGTGTGGATTCAGCAGTCGGCAAACATTTTCTGTGCAGAGTTTCAAAACAGACGTTTTCAGCCCATTACCGGTATATGGAAGAAACAGCAGAAAGCACAGGGAAATATCTGCTTCTAAATCCAAAACGCAGCTATCTAACAGAACGGTTGTCAATGTGTGCACTCAACTTCCAGAGTTAATCCCGTGTGTGGATTCAGCAGTCTGCAAACACTTTCTGTGCAGAGATTCAAAACAGGCGTTTTCAGCCCAATACCGGCCTATGGAAGAAACAGCAGAAAGCACAGGGAAATATCTGCTTCTAAAATCAAAACGCAGCTATCTAACAGAACTGTTGTCAATGTGTGCACTCAACTTCCAGAATGAAACCCGTGTGTGGATTCAGCAGTCTGCAAACACTTTCTGTGCAGAGTTTCAAAACAGGCGTTTTCAGCCCAATACCGGCATATGGAAGAAACAGCAGAAAGCACAGGGAAATATCTGCTTCTAAATCCGAAACGCAGCTATCTAACAGAACGGTTGTCAATGTGTGCACTCAACTTCCAGAGTTAAACCCGTGTGTGGATTCAGCAGTCTGCAAACACTTTCTGTGCAGAGTTTCAAAACAGGCGTTTTCAGCCCAATACCGGCATAAGGAAGAAACAGCAGAAAGCACAGGGAAATATCTGCTTCTAAATCCAAAAAGCAGCTATATAACAGAACGGTTGTCAATGTGTGCACTCAACTTCCAGAGTTAAACCCGTGTGTGGATTCAGCAGTCTGCAAACACTTTCTGTGCAGATTTTCAAAACAGACGTTTTCAGCCCATTACCGGCATATGGAAGAAACAGCAGAAAGCACAGGGAAATATCTGCTTCTAAATCCAAAACGCAGCTATCTAACAGAACGGTTGTCAATGTGTGCACTCAACTTCCAGAGTTAAACCCGTGTGTGGATTCAGCAGTCTGCAAACACTTTCTGTGCAGCGTTTCAAAACAGGCGTTTTCAGCCCAATACCGGCATATGGAAGAAACAGCAGAAAGCACAGGGAAATATCTGCGTCTAAATTCAAAACGCAGCTATCTAACAGAACGGTTGTCAATGTGTGCACTCAACTTCCAGAGTTAAACCGGTGTGTGGATTCAGCAGTCTGCAAACACTTTCCGTGCAGAGTTTCAAAACAGGCGTTTTCAGCCCAATACCGGCATCAGGAAGAAACAGCAGAAAGCACAGGGAAATATCTGCTTCTAAATCCAAAACGCAGCTATCTAACAGAACGGTTGTCAATGTGTGCACTCAACTTCCAGAGTTAAACCGGTGTGTGGATTCAGCAGTCTGCAAACACTTTCCGTGCAGAGTTGCAAAACAGGCGTTTTCAGCCCAATACCGGCATATGGAAGAAACAGCAGAAAGCACAGGGAAATATCTGCTTCTAAATCCAAAACGCAGCTATCTAACAGAACGGTTGTCAATGTGTGCACTCAACTTCCAGAGTTAAACCGGTGTGTGGATTCAGCAGTCTGCAAACACTTTCTGTGCAGAGATTCAAAACAGGCGTTTTCAGCCAATACCGGCCTATGGAAGAAACAGCAGAAAGCATAGGGAAATATCTGCTTCTAAATCCAAAACGCAGCTATCTAACAGAACGGTTGTCAATGTGTGCACTCAACTTCCAGAGTTAAACCCGTGTGTGGATTCAGCAGTCTGCAAGCACCTTCTTTGCAGAGTTAAAAACAGGCGTTTTCAGCCCAATACCGGCATATGGAAGAAACAGCAGAAAGCACAGGGAAATATCTGCTTCTAAATCCAAAACGCAGCTATCTAACAGAACGGTTGTCAAAGTGTGCACTCAACTTCCAGAGTTAAACCGGTGTGTGGATTCAGCAGTCTGCAAACACTTTCCGTGCAGAGTTTCAAAACAGGCGTTTTCAGCCCAATACCGGCATAAGGAAGAAACAGCAGAAAGCACAGGGAAATCTCTGCTTCTCAATCCAAAAAGCAGCTATATAACAGAACGGTTGTCAATGTGTGCACTCAACTTCCAGAGTTAAACCCGTGTGTGGATTCAGCAGTCGGCAAACATTTTCTGTGCAGAGTTTCAAAACAGACGTTTTCAGCCCATTACCGGTATATGGAAGAAACAGCAGAAAGCACAGGGAAATATCTGCTTCTAAATCCAAAACGCAGCTATCTAACAGAACGGTTGTCAATGTGTGCACTCAACTTCCAGAGTTAATCCCGTGTGTGGATTCAGCAGTCTGCAAACACTTTCTGTGCAGAGATTCAAAACAGGCGTTTTCAGCCCAATACCGGCCTATGGAAGAAACAGCAGAAAGCACAGGGAAATATCTGCTTCTAAAATCAAAACGCAGCTATCTAACAGAACTGTTGTCAATGTGTGCACTCAACTTCCAGAATGAAACCCGTGTGTGGATTCAGCAGTCTGCAAACACTTTCTGTGCAGAGTTTCAAAACAGGCGTTTTCAGCCCAATACCGGCATATGGAAGAAACAGCAGAAAGCACAGGGAAATATCTGCTTCTAAATCCGAAACGCAGCTATCTAACAGAACGGTTGTCAATGTGTGCACTCAACTTCCAGAGTGAAACCCGTGTGTGGATTCAGCAGTCTGCAAACACTTTCTGTGCAGAGTTTCAAAACAGGCGTTTTCAGCCCAATACCGGCATAAGGAAGAAACAGCAGAAAGCACAGGGAAATATCTGCTTCTAAATCCAAAAAGCAGCTATATAACAGAACGGTTGTCAATGTGTGCACTCAACTTCCAGAGTTAAACCCGTGTGTGGATTCAGCAGTCTGCAAACACTTTCTGTGCAGATTTTCAAAACAGACGTTTTCAGCCCATTACCGGCATATGGAAGAAACAGCAGAAAGCACAGGGAAATATCTGCTTCTAAATCCAAAACGCAGCTATCTAACAGAACGGTTGTCAATGTGTGCACTCAACTTCCAGAGTTAAACCCGTGTGTGGATTCAGCAGTCTGCAAACACTTTCTGTGCAGCGTTTCAAAACAGGCGTTTTCAGCCCAATACCGGCATATGGAAGAAACAGCAGAAAGCACAGGGAAATATCTGCTTCTAAATCCAAAACGCAGCTATCTAACAGAACGGTTGTCAATGTGTGCACTCAACTTCCAGAGTTAAACCCGTGTGTGGATTCAGCAGTCTGCAAACACATTCTGTGCAGAGTTTCAAAACAGGCGTTTTCAGCCCAATACCGGCATATGGAAGAAACAGCAGAAAGCACAGGGAAATATCTGCTTCTAAATCCAAAACGCAGCTATCTAACAGAACGGTTGTCAATGTGTGCACTCAACTTCCAGAGTTAAACCGGTGTGTGGATTCAGCAGTCTGCAAACACTTTCTGTGCAGAGTTTCAAAACAGGCCTTTTTAGCCCAATACCCGCATAAGGATAAAACAGCAGAAAGCACAGGGAAATATCTGCTTCTAAATCCAAAACGCAGCTATCTAACAGATCGGTTGTCAATGTGTGCACTCAACTTCCAGAGTTAAACCGGTGTGTGGATTCAGCAGTCTGCAAACACTTTCCGTGCAGAGTTTCAAAACAGGCGTTTTCAGCCCAATACCGGCATCAGGAAGAAAGAGCAGAAAGCACAGGGAAATATCTGCTTCTAAATCCAAAACGCAGCTATCTAACAGAACGGTAGTCAATGTGTGCACTCAACTTCCAGAGTTAAACCCGTGTGTGGATTCAGCAGTCTGCAAACACTTTCTGTGCAGCCTTTCAAAACAGGCGTTTTCAGCCCAATACCGGCATATGGAAGAAACAGCAGAAAGCACAGGGAAATATCTGCTTCTAAATCCAAAACGCAGCTATCTAACAGAACGGTTGTCAATGTGTGCACTCAACTTCCAGAGTTAAACCGGTGTGTGGATTCAGCAGTCAGCAAACACTTTCTGTGCAGAGTTTCAAAACAGGCCTTTTCAGCCCAATACCGGCATATGGAAGAAACAGCAGAAAGCACAGGGAAATATCTGCTTCTAAATCCAAAACGCAGCTATCTAACAGAACGGTTGCCAGTGTTTGCACTCAAATTCCAGAGTTAATCCTGTGTGTGGATTCAGCAGTCTGCAAACACTTTCTGTGCAGAGATTCAAAACAGGGCTTTTCAGCCCAATACCGGCCTATGGAAGAAACAGCAGAAAGCACAGGGAAATATCTGCTTCTATATCCAAAACGCAGCTATATAACAGAACGGTTGTCAATGTGTGCACTCAACTTCCAGAGTTAAACCGGTGTGTGGATTCAGCAGTCTGCAAACACTTTCCGTGCAGAGTTTCAAAACAGGCGTTTTCAGCCCAATACCGGCATATGGAAGAAACAGCAGAAAGCACAGGGAAATATCTGCTTCTAAATCCAAAACGCAGCTATCTAACAGAACGGTTGTCAATGTGTGCTCTCAACTTCCAGAGTTAAACCGGTGTGTGGATTCAGCAGTCTGCAAACACTTTCTGTGCAGAGTTTCAAAACAGGCGTTTTCAGCCCAATACCGGCATATGGAAGAAACAGCAGAAAGCACAGGGAAATATCTGCTTCTAAATCCAAAACGCAGCTATCTAACAGAACGGTTGTCAATGTGTGCACTCAACTTCCAGAGTTAAACCCGTGTGTGGATTCAGCAGTCTGCAAATACTTTCTGTGCAGAGTTTGAAAACAGGCGTTTTCAGCCCTTTACCGGCATATGGAAGAAACAGCAGAAAGCACAGGGAAATATCTGCTTCTAAATCCAAAACGCAGCTATCTAACAGAACGGTTGTCAATGTGTGCACTCAACTTCCAGAGTTAAACCCGTGTGTGGATTCAGCAGTCTGCAAACACTTTCTGTGCAGAGTTTCAAAACAGGCGTTTTCAGCCCAATACCGGCATATGGAAGAAACAGCAGAAAGCACAGGGAAATATCTGCTTCTAAATCCAAAACGCAGCTATCTAACAGAACGGTTGTCAATGTGTGCACTCAACTTATAGAGTTAACCCGTGTGTCGATTCAGCAGTCTGCAAACACTTTCTGTGCAGAGATTCAAAACAGGCGTTTTCAGCCCAATACCGGCCTATGGAAGAAACAGCCGAAAGCACAGGGAAATATCTGCTTCTAAATCCAAAACGCAGCTATCTAACAGAACGGTTGTCAATGTGTGCACTCAACTTCCAGAGTTAAACCGGTGTGTGGATTCAGCAGTCTGCAAACACTTTCCGTGCAGAGTTTCAAAACAGGCGTTTTCAGCCCAATACCGGCATATGGAAGAAACAGCAGAAAGCACAGGGAAATATCTGCTTCTAAATCCAAAACGCAGCTATCTAACAGAACGGTTGTCAATGTGTGCACTCAACTTCCAGAGTTAAACCGGTGTGTGGATTCAGCAGTCTGCAAACACTTTCTGTGCAGAGTTTCAAAACAGGCGTTTTCAGCCCAATACCGGCCTATGGAAGAAACAGCAGAAAGCACAGGGAAATATCTGCTTCTAAATCCAAAACGCAGCTATCTAACAGAACGGTTGTCAATGTGTGCACTCAACTTCCAGAGTTAATCCCGTGTGTGTATTCAGCATTCTGCAAACACTTTCTGTGCAGAGATTCAAAACAGGCGTTTTCAGCCGAATACCGGCCTATGGAAGAAACAGAAGAAAGCACAGGGAAATATCTGCTTCTAAATCCAAAACGCAGCTATCTAACAGAACGGTTGTCAATGTGTGCACTCAACTTCCAGAGTTAAACCCGTGTGTGGATTCAGCAGTCTGCAAGCACCTTCTTTGCAGAGTTACAAAACAGGGGTTTTCAGCCCAATACCGGCATATGGAAGAAACAGTAGAAAGCACAGGGAAATATCTGCGTCTAAATTCAAAACGCAGGTATCTAACAGAACGGTTGTCAATGTGTGCACTCAACTTCCAGAGTTAAACCGGTGTGTGGATTCAGCAGTCTGCAAACACTTTCCGTGCAGAGTTTCAAAACAGGCGTTTTCAGCCCAATACCGGCATCAGGAAGAAACAGCAGAAAGCACAGGGAAATATCTGTTTCTAAATCCAAAAAGCAGCTATATAACAGAACGGTTGTCAAAGTGTGCACTCAACTTCCAGAGTTAAACCGGTGTGTGGATTCAGCAGTCTGCAAACACTTTCCGTGCAGAGTTTCAAAACAGGCGTTTTCAGCCCAATACCGGCATAAGGAAGAAACAGCAGAAAGCACAGGGAAATCTCTGCTTCTAAATCCAAAAAGCAGCTATATAACAGAACGGTTGTCAATGTGTGCACTCAACTTCCAGAGTTAAACCCGTGTGTGGATTCAGCAGTCTGCAAACATTTTCTGTGCAGAGTTTCAAAACAGACGTTTTCAGCCCATTACCGGCATATGGAAGAAACAGCAGAAAGCACAGGGAAATAACTGCTTCTAAATCCAAAACGCAGCTATCTAACAGAACGGTTGTCAATGTGTGCACTCAACTTCCAGAGTTAATCCCGTGTGTGGATTCAGCAGTCTGCAAACACTTTCTGTGCAGAGATTCAAAACAGGCGTTTTCAGCCCAATACCGGCCTATGGAAGAAACAGCAGAAAGCACAGGGAAATATCTGCTTCTAAAATCAAAACGCAGCTATCTAACAGAACGGTTGTCAATGTGTGCACTCAACTTCCAGAGTTAAACCGGTGTGTGGATTCAGCAGTCTGCAAACACTTTCCGTGCAGAGTTTCAAAACAGGCGTTTTCAGTCCAATACCGGCATATGGAAGAAACAGCAGAAAGCACAGGGAAATATCTGCTTCTAAATCCAAAACGCAGCTATCTAACAGAACGGTTGTCAATGTGTGCACTCAACTTCCAGAGTTAAACCCGTGTGTGGATTCAGCAGTCTGCAAACACTTTCTGTGCAGAGTTTCAAAACAGGCGTTTTCAGCCCAATACCGGCCTATGGAAGAAACAGCAGAAAGCACAGGGAAATATCTGCTTCTAAATCCAAAACGCAGCTATCTAACAGAACGGTTGTCAATGTGTGCACTCAACTGCCAGAGTTAATCCCGTGTGTGGATTCAGCAGTCTGCAAACACTTTCTGTGCAGAGATTCAAAACAGGCGTTTTCAGCCCAATACCGGCCTATGGAAGAAACAGCAGAAAGCACAGGGAAATATCTGCTTCTAAATCCAAAACGCAGCTATCTAACAGAACGGTTGTCAATGTGTGCACTCAACTTCCAGAGTTAAACCCGTGTGTGGATTCAGCAGTCTGCAAACACTTTCCGTGCAGAGTTTCAAAACAGGCGTTTTCAGCCCAATACCGGCATATGGAAGAAACAGCAGAAAGCACAGGGAAATATCTGCTTCTAAATCCAAAACGCAGCTATCTAACAGAACGGTTGTCAATGTGTGCACTCAACTTCCAGAGTTAAACCCGTGTGTGGATTCAGCAGTCTGCAAGCACTTTCTGTGCAGAGTTACAAAACAGGCGTTTTCAGCCCAATACCGGCATATGGAAGAAACAGCAGAAAACACCGGGAAATATCTGCTTCTAAATCCAAAACGCAGCTATCTAACAGAACGGTTGTCAATGTGTGCACTCAACTTCCAGAGTTAAACCGGTGTGTGGATTCAGCAGTCTGCAAACACTTTCTGTGCAGAGTTTCAAAACAGGCGTTTTCAGCCCAATACCGGCCTATGGAAAAAACAGCAGAAAGCACAGGGAAATATCTGCGTCTAAATTCAAAACGCAGCTATCTAACAGAACGGTTGTCAATGTGTGCACTCAACTTCCAGAGTTAAACCGGTGTGTGGATTCAGCAGTCTGCAAACACTTTCCGTGCAGAGTTTCAAAACAGGCGTTTTCAGCCCAATACCGGCATCAGGAAGAAACAGCAGAAAGCACAGGGAAATATCTGCTTCTAAATCCAAAACGCAGCTATCTAACAGAACGGTTGTCAATGTGTGCACTCAACTTCCAGAGTTAAACCGGTGTGTGGATTCAGCAGTCTGCAAACACTTTCCGTGCAGAGTTTCAAAACAGGCGTTTTCAGCCCAATACCGGCATATGGAAGAAACAGCAGAAAGCACAGGGAAATATCTGCTTCTAAATCCAAAACGCAGCTATCTAACAGAACGGTTGTCAATGTGTGCACTCAACTTCCAGAGTTAAACCGGTGTGTGGATTCAGCAGTCTGCAAACACTTTCTGTGCAGAGATTCAAAACAGGCGTTTTCAGCCAATACCGGCCTATGGAAGAAACAGCAGAAAGCATAGGGAAATATCTGCTTCTAAATCCAAAACGCAGCTATCTAACAGAACGGTTGTCAATGTGTGCACTCAACTTCCAGAGTTAAACCCGTGTGTGGATTCAGCAGTCTGCAAGCACCTTCTTTGCAGAGTTAAAAACAGGCGTTTTCAGCCCAATACCGGCATATGGAAGAAACAGCAGAAAGCACAGGGAAATATCTGCTTCTAAATCCAAAACGCAGCTATCTAACAGAACGGTTGTCAAAGTGTGCACTCAACTTCCAGAGTTAAACCGGTGTGTGGATTCAGCAGTCTGCAAACACTTTCCGTGCAGAGTTTCAAAACAGGCGTTTTCAGCCCAATACCGGCATAAGGAAGAAACAGCAGAAAGCACAGGGAAATCTCTGCTTCTCAATCCAAAAAGCAGCTATATAACAGAACGGTTGTCAATGTGTGCACTCAACTTCCAGAGTTAAACCCGTGTGTGGATTCAGCAGTCGGCAAACATTTTCTGTGCAGAGTTTCAAAACAGACGTTTTCAGCCCATTACCGGTATATGGAAGAAACAGCAGAAAGCACAGGGAAATATCTGCTTCTAAATCCAAAACGCAGCTATCTAACAGAACGGTTGTCAATGTGTGCACTCAACTTCCAGAGTTAATCCCGTGTGTGGATTCAGCAGTCTGCAAACACTTTCTGTGCAGAGATTCAAAACAGGCGTTTTCAGCCCAATACCGGCCTATGGAAGAAACAGCAGAAAGCACAGGGAAATATCTGCTTCTAAAATCAAAACGCAGCTATCTAACAGAACTGTTGTCAATGTGTGCACTCAACTTCCAGAATGAAACCCGTGTGTGGATTCAGCAGTCTGCAAACACTTTCTGTGCAGAGTTTCAAAACAGGCGTTTTCAGCCCAATACCGGCATATGGAAGAAACAGCAGAAAGCACAGGGAAATATCTGCTTCTAAATCCGAAACGCAGCTATCTAACAGAACGGTTGTCAATGTGTGCACTCAACTTCCAGAGTTAAACCCGTGTGTGGATTCAGCAGTCTGCAAACACTTTCTGTGCAGAGTTTCAAAACAGGCGTTTTCAGCCCAATACCGGCATAAGGAAGAAACAGCAGAAAGCACAGGGAAATATCTGCTTCTAAATCCAAAAAGCAGCTATATAACAGAACGGTTGTCAATGTGTGCACTCAACTTATAGAGTTAAACCCGTGTGTGGATTCAGCAGTCTGCAAACACTTTCTGTGCAGATTTTCAAAACAGACGTTTTCAGCCCATTACCGGCATATGGAAGAAACAGCAGAAAGCACAGGGAAATATCTGCTTCTAAATCCAAAACGCAGCTATCTAACAGAACGGTTGTCAATGTGTGCACTCAACTTCCAGAGTTAAACCCGTGTGTGGATTCAGCAGTCTGCAAACACTTTCTGTGCAGCGTTTCAAAACAGGCGTTTTCAGCCCAATACCGGCATATGGAAGAAACAGCAGAAAGCACAGGGAAATATCTGCGTCTAAATTCAAAACGCAGCTATCTAACAGAACGGTTGTCAATGTGTGCACTCAACTTCCAGAGTTAAACCGGTGTGTGGATTCAGCAGTCTGCAAACACTTTCCGTGCAGAGTTTCAAAACAGGCGTTTTCAGCCCAATACCGGCATCAGGAAGAAACAGCAGAAAGCACAGGGAAATATCTGCTTCTAAATCCAAAACGCAGCTATCTAACAGAACGGTTGTCAATGTGTGCACTCAACTTCCAGAGTTAAACCGGTGTGTGGATTCAGCAGTCTGCAAACACTTTCCGTGCAGAGTTTCAAAACAGGCGTTTTCAGCCCAATACCGGCATATGGAAGAAACAGCAGAAAGCACAGGGAAATATCTGCTTCTAAATCCAAAACGCAGCTATCTAACAGAACGGTTGTCAATGTGTGCACTCAACTTCCAGAGTTAAACCGGTGTGTGGATTCAGCAGTCTGCAAACACTTTCTGTGCAGAGATTCAAAACAGGCGTTTTCAGCCAATACCGGCCTATGGAAGAAACAGCAGAAAGCATAGGGAAATATCTGCTTCTAAATCCAAAACGCAGCTATCTAACAGAACGGTTGTCAATGTGTGCACTCAACTTCCAGAGTTAAACCCGTGTGTGGATTCAGCAGTCTGCAAGCACCTTCTTTGCAGAGTTAAAAACAGGCGTTTTCAGCCCAATACCGGCATATGGAAGAAACAGCAGAAAGCACAGGGAAATATCTGCTTCTAAATCCAAAACGCAGCTATCTAACAGAACGGTTGTCAAAGTGTGCACTCAACTTCCAGAGTTAAACCGGTGTGTGGATTCAGCAGTCTGCAAACACTTTCCGTGCAGAGTTTCAAAACAGGCGTTTTCAGCCCAATACCGGCATAAGGAAGAAAGAGCAGAAAGCACAGGGAAATCTCTGCTTCTCAATCCAAAAAGCAGCTATATAACAGAACGGTTGTCAATGTGTGCACTCAACTTCCAGAGTTAAACCCGTGTGTGGATTCAGCAGTCGGCAAACATTTTCTGTGCAGAGTTTCAAAACAGACGTTTTCAGCCCATTACCGGTATATGGAAGAAACAGCAGAAAGCACAGGGAAATATCTGCTTCTAAATCCAAAACGCAGCTATCTAACAGAACGGTTGTCAATGTGTGCACTCAACTTCCAGAGTTAATCCCGTGTGTGGATTCAGCAGTCTGCAAACACTTTCTGTGCAGAGATTCAAAACAGGCGTTTTCAGCCCAATACCGGCCTATGGAAGAAACAGCAGAAAGCACAGGGAAATATCTGCTTCTAAAATCAAAACGCAGCTATCTAACAGAACTGTTGTCAATGTGTGCACTCAACTTCCAGAATGAAACCCGTGTGTGGATTCAGCAGTCTGCAAACACTTTCTGTGCAGAGTTTCAAAACAGGCGTTTTCAGCCCAATACCGGCATATGGAAGAAACAGCAGAAAGCACAGGGAAATATCTGCTTCTAAATCCGAAACGCAGCTATCTAACAGAACGGTTGTCAATGTGTGCACTCAACTTCCAGAGTTAAACCCGTGTGTGGATTCAGCAGTCTGCAAACACTTTCTGTGCAGAGTTTCAAAACAGGCGTTTTCAGCCCAATACCGGCATAAGGAAGAAACAGCAGAAAGCACAGGGAAATATCTGCTTCTAAATCCAAAAAGCAGCTATATAACAGAACGGTTGTCAATGTGTGCACTCAACTTCCAGAGTTAAACCCGTGTGTGGATTCAGCAGTCTGCAAACACTTTCTGTGCAGATTTTCAAAACAGACGTTTTCAGCCCATTACCGGCATATGGAAGAAACAGCAGAAAGCACAGGGAAATATCTGCTTCTAAATCCAAAACGCAGCTATCTAACAGAACGGTTGTCAATGTGTGCACTCAACTTCCAGAGTTAAACCCGTGTGTGGATTCAGCAGTCTGCAAACACTTTCTGTGCAGCGTTTCAAAACAGGCGTTTTCAGCCCAATACCGGCATATGGAAGAAACAGCAGAAAGCACAGGGAAATATCTGCTTCTAAATCCAAAACGCAGCTATCTAACAGAACGGTTGTCAATGTGTGCACTCAACTTCCAGAGTTAAACCCGTGTGTGGATTCAGCAGTCTGCAAACACATTCTGTGCAGAGTTTCAAAACAGGCGTTTTCAGCCCAATACCGGCATATGGAAGAAACAGCAGAAAGCACAGGGAAATATCTGCTTCTAAATCCAAAACGCAGCTATCTAACAGAACGGTTGTCAATGTGTGCACTCAACTTCCAGAGTTAAACCGGTGTGTGGATTCAGCAGTCTGCAAACACTTTCTGTGCAGAGTTTCAAAACAGGCCTTTTTAGCCCAATACCCGCATAAGGATAAAACAGCAGAAAGCACAGGGAAATATCTGCTTCTAAATCCAAAACGCAGCTATCTAACAGATCGGTTGTCAATGTGTGCACTCAACTTCCAGAGTTAAACCCGTGTGTGGATTCAGCAGTCTGCAAACACTTTCCGTGCAGAGTTTCAAAACAGGCGTTTTCAGCCCAATTCCGGCATATGGAAGAAACAGCAGAAAGCACAGGGAAATATCTGCTTCTAAATCCAAAACGCAGCTATCTAACAGAACGGTTGTCAATGTGTGCACTCAACTTCCAGAGTTAAACCCGTGTGTGGATTCAGCAGTCTGCAAGCACTTTCTGTGCAGAGTTACAAAACAGGCGTTTTCAGCCCAATACCGGCATATGGAAGAAACAGCAGAAAGCACCGGGAAATATCTGCTTCTAAATCCAAAACGCAGCTATCTAACAGAACGGTTGTCAATGTGTGCACTCAACTTCCAGAGTTAAACCGGTGTGTGGATTCAGCAGTCTGCAAACACTTTCTGTGCAGAGTTTCAAAACAGGCGTTTTCAGCCCAATACCGGCATATGGAAGAAACAGCAGAAAGCACAGGGAAATATCTGCGTCTAAATTCAAAACGCAGCTATCTAACAAAACGGTTGTCAATGTGTGCACTCAACTTCCAGAGTTAAACCGGTGTGTGGATTCAGCAGTCTGCAAACACTTTCCGTGCAGAGTTTCAAAACAGGCGTTTTCAGCCCAATACCGGCATCAGGAAGAAAGAGCAGAAAGCACAGGGAAATATCTGCTTCTAAATCCAAAACGCAGCTATCTAACAGAACGGTAGTCAATGTGTGCACTCAACTTCCAGAGTTAAACCCGTGTGTGGATTCAGCAGTCTGCAAACACTTTCTGTGCAGCCTTTCAAAACAGGCGTTTTCAGCCCAATACCGGCATATGGAAGAAACAGCAGAAAGCACAGGGAAATATCTGCTTCTAAATCCAAAACGCAGCTATCTAACAGAACGGTTGTCAATGTGTGCACTCAACTTCCAGAGTTAAACCGGTGTGTGGATTCAGCAGTCAGCAAACACTTTCTGTGCAGAGTTTCAAAACAGGCCTTTTCAGCCCAATACCGGCATATGGAAGAAACAGCAGAAAGCACAGGGAAATATCTGCTTCTAAATCCAAAACGCAGCTATCTAACAGAACGGTTGCCAGTGTTTGCACTCAAATTCCAGAGTTAATCCTGTGTGTGGATTCAGCAGTCTGCAAACACTTTCTGTGCAGAGATTCAAAACAGGGCTTTTCAGCCCAATACCGGCCTATGGAAGAAACAGCAGAAAGCACAGGGAAATATCTGCTTCTATATCCAAAACGCAGCTATATAACAGAACGGTTGTCAATGTGTGCACTCAACTTCCAGAGTTAAACCGGTGTGTGGATTCAGCAGTCTGCAAACACTTTCCGTGCAGAGTTTCAAAACAGGCGTTTTCAGCCCAATACCGGCATATGGAAGAAACAGCAGAAAGCACAGGGAAATATCTGCTTCTAAATCCAAAACGCAGCTATCTAACAGAACGGTTGTCAATGTGTGCTCTCAACTTCCAGAGTTAAACCGGTGTGTGGATTCAGCAGTCTGCAAACACTTTCTGTGCAGAGTTTCAAAACAGGCGTTTTCAGCCCAATACCGGCATATGGAAGAAACAGCAGAAAGCACAGGGAAATATCTGCTTCTAAATCCAAAACGCAGCTATCTAACAGAACGGTTGTCAATGTGTGCACTCAACTTCCAGAGTTAAACCCGTGTGTGGATTCAGCAGTCTGCAAATACTTTCTGTGCAGAGTTTGAAAACAGGCGTTTTCAGCCCTTTACCGGCATATGGAAGAAACAGCAGAAAGCACAGGGAAATATCTGCTTCTAAATCCAAAACGCAGCTATCTAACAGAACGGTTGTCAATGTGTGCACTCAACTTCCAGAGTTAAACCCGTGTGTGGATTCAGCAGTCTGCAAACACTTTCTGTGCAGAGTTTCAAAACAGGCGTTTTCAGCCCAATACCGGCATATGGAAGAAACAGCAGAAAGCACAGGGAAATATCTGCTTCTAAATCCAAAACGCAGCTATCTAACAGAACGGTTGTCAATGTGTGCACTCAACTTATAGAGTTAAACCCGTGTGTCGATTCAGCAGTCTGCAAACACTTTCTGTGCAGAGATTCAAAACAGGCGTTTTCAGCCCAATACCGGCCTATGGAAGAAACAGCCGAAAGCACAGGGAAATATCTGCTTCTAAATCCAAAACGCAGCTATCTAACAGAACGGTTGTCAATGTGTGCACTCAACTTCCAGAGTTAAACCGGTGTGTGGATTCAGCAGTCTGCAAACACTTTCCGTGCAGAGTTTCAAAACAGGCGTTTTCAGCCCAATACCGGCATATGGAAGAAACAGCAGAAAGCACAGGGAAATATCTGCTTCTAAATCCAAAACGCAGCTATCTAACAGAACGGTTGTCAATGTGTGCACTCAACTTCCAGAGTTAAACCGGTGTGTGGATTCAGCAGTCTGCAAACACTTTCTGTGCAGAGTTTCAAAACAGGCGTTTTCAGCCCAATACCGGCCTATGGAAGAAACAGCAGAAAGCACAGGGAAATATCTGCTTCTAAATCCAAAACGCAGCTATCTAACAGAACGGTTGTCAATGTGTGCACTCAACTTCCAGAGTTAATCCCGTGTGTGTATTCAGCATTCTGCAAACACTTTCTGTGCAGAGATTCAAAACAGGCGTTTTCAGCCGAATACCGGCCTATGGAAGAAACAGAAGAAAGCACAGGGAAATATCTGCTTCTAAATCCAAAACGCAGCTATCTAACAGAACGGTTGTCAATGTGTGCACTCAACTTCCAGAGTTAAACCCGTGTGTGGATTCAGCAGTCTGCAAGCACCTTCTTTGCAGAGTTACAAAACAGGGGTTTTCAGCCCAATACCGGCATATGGAAGAAACAGTAGAAAGCACAGGGAAATATCTGCGTCTAAATTCAAAACGCAGGTATCTAACAGAACGGTTGTCAATGTGTGCACTCAACTTCCAGAGTTAAACCGGTGTGTGGATTCAGCAGTCTGCAAACACTTTCCGTGCAGAGTTTCAAAACAGGCGTTTTCAGCCCAATACCGGCATCAGGAAGAAACAGCAGAAAGCACAGGGAAATATCTGTTTCTAAATCCAAAAAGAAACTATATAACAGAACGGTTGTCAAAGTGTGCACTCAACTTCCAGAGTTAAACCGGTGTGTGGATTCAGCAGTCTGCAAACACTTTCCGTGCAGAGTTTCAAAACAGGCGTTTTCAGCCCAATACCGGCATAAGGAAGAAACAGCAGAAAGCACAGGGAAATCTCTGCTTCTAAATCCAAAAAGCAGCTATATAACAGAACGGTTGTCAATGTGTGCACTCAACTTCCAGAGTTAAACCCGTGTGTGGATTCAGCAGTCTGCAAACATTTTCTGTGCAGAGTTTCAAAACAGACGTTTTCAGCCCATTACCGGCATATGGAAGAAACAGCAGAAAGCACAGGGAAATAACTGCTTCTAAATCCAAAACGCAGCTATCTAACAGAACGGTTGTCAATGTGTGCACTCAACTTCCAGAGTTAATCCCGTGTGTGGATTCAGCAGTCTGCAAACACTTTCTGTGCAGAGATTCAAAACAGGCGTTTTCAGCCCAATACCGGCCTATGGAAGAAACAGCAGAAAGCACAGGGAAATATCTGCTTCTAAAATCAAAACGCAGCTATCTAACAGAACGGTTGTCAATGTGTGCACTCAACTTCCAGAGTTAAACCGGTGTGTGGATTCAGCAGTCTGCAAACACTTTCCGTGCAGAGTTTCAAAACAGGCGTTTTCAGTCCAATACCGGCATATGGAAGAAACAGCAGAAAGCACAGGGAAATATCTGCTTCTAAATCCAAAACGCAGCTATCTAACAGAACGGTTGTCAATGTGTGCACTCAACTTCCAGAGTTAAACCCGTGTGTGGATTCAGCAGTCTGCAAACACTTTCTGTGCAGAGTTTCAAAACAGGCGTTTTCAGCCCAATACCGGCATATGGAAGAAACAGCAGAAAGCACAGGGAAATATCTGCTTCTAAATCCAAAACGCAGCTATCTAACAGAACGGTTGTCAATGTGTGCACTCAACTGCCAGAGTTAATCCCGTGTGTGGATTCAGCAGTCTGCAAACACTTTCTGTGCAGAGATTCAAAACAGGCGTTTTCAGCCCAATACCGGCCTATGGAAGAAACAGCAGAAAGCACAGGGAAATATCTGCTTCTAAATCCAAAACGCAGCTATCTAACAGAACGGTTGTCAATGTGTGCACTCAACTTCCAGAGTTAAACCCGTGTGTGGATTCAGCAGTCTGCAAGCACCTTCTTTGCAGAGTTACAAAACAGGCGTTTTCAGCCCTATACCGGCATATGGAAGAAACAGCAGAAAGCACAGGGAAATATCTGCTTCTAAATCCAAAACGCAGCTATCTAACAGAACGGTTGTCAATGTGTGCACTCAACTTCCAGAGTTAATCCCGTGTGTGGATTCAGCAGTCTGCAAGCACCTTCTTTGCAGAGTTACAAAACAGGCGTTTTCAGCCCTATACAGGCATATGGAAGAAACAGCAGAAAGCACAGGGAAATATCTGCTTCTAAATCCAAAACGCAGCTATCTAACAGAACGGTTGTCATTGTGTGCACTCAACTTCCAGAGTTAAACCCGTGTGTGGATTCAGCAGTCTGCAAGCACCTACTTTGCAGAGTTACAAAACAGGGGTTTTCAGCCCAATACCGGCATATGGAAGAAACAGTAGAAAGCACAGGGAAATATCTGCGTCTAAATTCAAAACGCAGGTATCTAACAGAACGGTTGTCAATGTGTGCACTCAACTTCCAGAGTTAAACCGGTGTGTGGATTCAGCAGTCTGCAAACACTTTCCGTGCAGAGTTTCAAAACAGGCGTTTTCAGCCCAATACCGGCATCAGGAAGAAACAGCAGAAAGCACAGGGAAATATCTGCTTCTAAATACAAAAACAGCTATATAACAGAACGGTTGTCAATGTGTGCACTCAACTTCCAGAGTTAAACCCGTGTGTGGATTCAGCAGTCTGCTAACACTTTCTGTGCAGAGTTTCAAAACAGACGTTTTCAGCCCATTACCGGCATGTGGAAGAAACAGCAGAAAGCACAGGGAAATATCTGCTTCTAAACCCAAAACGCAGCTATCTAACAGAACGGTTGTCAATGTGTGCACTCAACTTCCAGAGTTAAACCGGTGTGTGGATTCAGCAGTCTGCAAACACTTTCTCTGCAGAGTTTCAAAACAGGCCTTTTCAGCCCAATACCGGCATATGGAAGAAACAGCAGAAAGCACAGTGAAATATCTGCTTCTAAATCCAAAACGCAGCTATCTAACAGAACGGTTGCCAATGTGTGCACTCAAATTCCAGAGTTAATCCCGTGTGTGGATTCAGCAGTCTGCAAACACTTTCTGTGCAGAGATTCAAAACAGGCCTTTTCAGCCCAATACCGGTCTATGGAAGAAACAGCAGAAAGCACAGGGAAATATCTGCTTCTAAATCCAAAACGCAGCTATCTAACAGAACGGTTGTCAATGTGTGCACTCAACTTCCAGAGTTAAACCGGTGTGTGGATTCAGCAGTCTGCAAACACTTTCCGTGCAGAGTTTCAAAACAGGCGTTTTCAGCCCAATACCGGCATATGGAAGAAACAGCAGAAAGCACAGGGAAATATCTGCTTCTAAATCCAAAACGCAGCTACCTAACAGAACGGTTGTCAATGTGCGCTCTCAACTTCCAGAGTTAAACCGGTGTGTGGATTCATCAGTCTGCAAACACTTTCTGTGCAGAGTTTTAAAACAGGCGTTTTCAGCCCAATACCGGCATATGGAAGAAACAGCAGAAAGCACAGGGAAATATCTGCTTCTAAATCCAAAACGCAGCTATCTAACAGAACGGTTGTCAATGTGTGCACTCAACTTCCAGAGTTAAACCCGTGTGTGGATTCAGCAGTCTGAAAACACTTTCTGTGCAGAGTTTGAAAACAGGCGTTTTCAGCCCAATACCGGCCTATGGAAGAAACAGCAGAAAGCACAGGGAAATATCTGCTTGTAATTCCAAAACGCAGCTATCTAACAGAACGGTTGTCAATGTGTGCACTCAACTTCCAGAGTTAAACCCGTGTGTGGATTCAGCAGTCTGAAAACACTTTCTGTGCAGAGTTTGAAAACAGGCGTTTTCAGCCCTTTACCGGCATGTGGAAGAAACAGCAGAAAGCCCAGGGAAATATCTGCTTCTAAATCCAAAACGCAGCTATCTAACAGAACGGTTGTCAATGTGTGCACTCAACTTCCAGAGTTAAACCGGTGTGTGGATTCAGCAGTCTGCAAACACTTTCCGTGCAGAGTTTCAAAACAGGCGTTTTCAGCCCAATACCGGCATCAGGAAGAAACAGCAGAAAGCACAGGGAAATATCTGTTTCTAAATCCAAAAAGCAGCTATATAACAGAACGGTTGTCAAAGTGTGCACTCAACTTCCAGAGATAAACCGGTGTGTGGATTCAGCAGTCTGCAAACACTTTCCGTGCAGAGTTTCAAAACAGGCGTTTTCAGCCCAATACCGGCATAAGGAAGAAACAGCAGAAAGCACAGGGAAATCTCTGCTTCTAAATCCAAAAAGCAGCTATATAACAGAACGGTTGTCAATGTGTGCACTCAACTTCCAGAGTTAAACCCGTGTGTGGATTCAGCAGTCTGCAAACATTTTCTGTGCAGAGTTTCAAAACAGACGTTTTCAGCCCATTACCGGCATATGGAAGAAACAGCAGAAAGCACAGGGAAATAACTGCTTCTAAATCCAAAACGCAGCTATCTAACAGAACGGTTGTCAATGTGTGCACTCAACTTCCAGAGTTAATCCCGTGTGTGGATTCAGCAGTCTGAAAACACTTTCTGTGCAGAGATTCAAAACAGGCGTTTTCAGCCCAATACCGGCCTATGGAAGAAACAGCAGAAAGCACAGGGAAATATCTGCTTCTAAAATCAAAACGCAGCTATCTAACAGAACGGTTGTCAATGTGTGCACTCAACTTCCAGAGTTAAACCGGTGTGTGGATTCAGCAGTCTGCAAACACTTTCCGTGCAGAGTTTCAAAACAGGCGTTTTCAGTCCAATACCGGCATATGGAAGAAACAGCAGAAAGCACAGGGAAATATCTGCTTCTAAATCCAAAACGCAGCTATCTAACAGAACGGTTGTCAATGTGTGCACTCAACTTCCAGAGTTAAACCCGTGTGTGGATTCAGCAGTCTGCAAACACTTTCTGTGCAGAGTTTCAAAACAGGCGTTTTCAGCCCAATACCGGCATATGGAAGAAACAGCAGAAAGCACAGGGAAATATCTGCTTCTAAATCCAAAACGCAGCTATCTAACAGAACGGTTGTCAATGTGTGCACTCAACTGCCAGAGTTAATCCCATGTGTGGATTCAGCAGTCTGCAAACACTTTCTGTGCAGAGATTCAAAACAGGCGTTTTCAGCCCAATACCGGCCTATGGAAGAAACAGCAGAAAGCACAGGGAAATATCTGCTTCTAAATCCAAAACGCAGCTATCTAACAGAACGGTTGTCAATGTGTGCACTCAACTTCCAGAGTTAAACCCGTGTGTGGATTCAGCAGTCTGCAAGCACCTTCTTTGCAGAGTTACAAAACAGGCGTTTTCAGCCCTATACCGGCATATGGAAGAAACAGCAGAAAGCACAGGGAAATATCTGCTTCTAAATCCAAAACGCAGCTATCTAACAGAACGGTTGTCAATGTGTGCACTCAACTTCCAGAGTTAATCCCGTGTGTGGATTCAGCAGTCTGCAAGCACCTTCTTTGCAGAGTTACAAAACAGGCGTTTTCAGCCCTATACCGGCATATGGAAGAAACAGCAGAAAGCACAGGGAAATATCTGCTTCTAAATCCAAAACGCAGCTATCTAACAGAACGGTTGTCATTGTGTGCACTCAACTTCCAGAGTTAAACCCGTGTGTGGATTCAGCAGTCTGCAAGCACCTACTTTGCAGAGTTACAAAACAGGGGTTTTCAGCCCAATACCGGCATATGGAAGAAACAGTAGAAAGCACAGGGAAATATCTGCGTCTAAATTCAAAACGCAGGTATCTAACAGAACGGTTGTCAATGTGTGCACTCAACTTCCAGAGTTAAACCGGTGTGTGGATTCAGCAGTCTGCAAACACTTTCCGTGCAGAGTTTCAAAACAGGCGTTTTCAGCCCAATACCGGCATCAGGAAGAAACAGCAGAAAGCACAGGGAAATATCTGCTTCTAAATACAAAAACAGCTATATAACAGAACGGTTGTCAATGTGTGCACTCAACTTCCAGAGTTAAACCCGTGTGTGGATTCAGCAGTCTGCTAACACTTTCTGTGCAGAGTTTCAAAACAGACGTTTTCAGCCCATTACGGGCATGTGGAAGAAACAGCAGAAAGCACAGGGAAATATCTGCTTCTAAACCCAAAACGCAGCTATCTAACAGAACGGTTGTCAATGTGTGCACTCAACTTCCAGAGTTAAACCGGTGTGTGGATTCAGCAGTCTGCAAACACTTTCTCTGCAGAGTTTCAAAACAGGCCTTTTCAGCCCAATACCGGCATATGGAAGAAACAGCAGAAAGCACAGTGAAATATCTGCTTCTAAATCCAAAACGCAGCTATCTAACAGAACGGTTGCCAATGTGTGCACTCAAATTCCAGAGTTAATCCCGTGTGTGGATTCAGCAGTCTGCAAACACTTTCTGTGCAGAGATTCAAAACAGGCCTTTTCAGCCCAATACCGGCCTATGGAAGAAACAGCAGAAAGCACAGGGAAATATCTGCTTCTAAATCCAAAACGCAGCTATCTAACAGAACGGTTGTCAATGTGTGCACTCAACTTCCAGAGTTAAACCGGTGTGTGGATTCAGCAGTCTGCAAACACTTTCCGTGCAGAGTTTCAAAACAGGCGTTTTCAGCCCAATACCGGCATATGGAAGAAACAGCAGAAAGCACAGGGAAATATCTGCTTCTAAATCCAAAACGCAGCTACCTAACAGAACGGTTGTCAATGTGTGCTCTCAACTTCCAGAGTTAAACCGGTGTGTGGATTCATCAGTCTGCAAACACTTTCTGTGCAGAGTTTTAAAACAGGCGTTTTCAGCCCAATACCGGCATATGGAAGAAACAGCAGAAAGCACAGGGAAATATCTGCTTCTAAATCCAAAACGCAGCTATCTAACAGAACGGTTGTCAATGTGTGCACTCAACTTCCAGAGTTAAACCCGTGTGTGGATTCAGCAGTCTGAAAACACTTTCTGTGCAGAGTTTGAAAACAGGCGTTTTCAGCCCAATACCGGCCTATGGAAGAAACAGCAGAAAGCACAGGGAAATATCTGCTTGTAAATCCAAAACGCAGCTATCTAACAGAACGGTTGTCAATGTGTGCACTCAACTTCCAGAGTTAAACCCGTGTGTGGATTCAGCAGTCTGAAAACACTTTCTGTGCAGAGTTTGAAAACAGGCGTTTTCAGCCCTTTACCGGCATGTGGAAGAAACAGCAGAAAGCCCAGGGAAATATCTGCTTCTAAATCCAAAACGCAGCTATCTAACAGAACGGTTGTCAATGTGTGCACTCAACTTCCAGAGTTAAACCGGTGTGTGGATTCAGCAGTCTGCAAACACTTTCTGTGCAGAGTTTCAAAACAGGCGTTTTCAGCCCAATACCGGCATATGGAAGAAACAGCAGAAAGCACAGGGAAATATCTGCTTCTAAATCCAAAACGCAGCTATCTAACAGAACGGTTGTCAATGTGTGCACTCAACTTCCAGAGTTAATCCCGTGTGTGGATTCAGCAGTCTGCAAACACTTTCTGTGCAGAGATTCAAAACAGGCGTTTTCAGCCCAATACCGGCCTATGGAAGAAACAGCAGAAAGCACAGGGAAATATCTGCTTCTAAATCCAAAACGCAGCTATCTAACAGAACGGTTGTCAATGTGTGCACTCAACTTCCAGAGTTAAACCCGTGTGTGGATTCAGCAGTCTGCAAACACTTTCTGTGCAGAGATTCAAAACAGGCGTTTTCAGCCCAATACCGGCCTATGGAAGAAACAGTAGATAGCACAGGGAAATATCTGCTTCTAAATCCAAAACGCAGCTATCTAACAGAACGGTTGTCAATCTGTGCACTCAACTTCCAGAGTTAAACCTGTGTGTGGATTCAGCAGTCTGCAAACACTTTCCGTGCAGAGTTTCAAAACAGGCGTTTTCAGCCCAATACCGGCATATGGAAGAAACAGCAGAAAGCACAGGGAAATATCTGCTTCTAAATCCATAACGCAGCTATCTAACAGAACGGTTGTCAATGTGTGCACTCAACTTCCAGAGTTAAACCCGTGTGTGGATTCAGCAGTCTGCAAGCACTTTCTGTGCAGAGTTACAAAACAGGCGTTTTCAGCCCAATACCGGCATATGGAAGAAACAGCAGAAAGCACCGGGAAATATCTGCTTCTAAATCCAGAACGCAGCTATCTAACAGAACGGTTGTCAATGTGTGCACTCAACTTCCAGAGTTAAACCGGTGTGTGGATTCAGCAGTCTGCAAACACTTTCTGTGCAGAGTTTCAAAACAGGCGTTTTCAGCCCAATACCGGCCTATGGAAGAAACAGCAGAAAGCACAGGGAAATATCTGCTTCTAAATCCAAAACGCAGCTATCTACCAGAACGGTTGTCAATGTGTGCACTCAACTTCCAGAGTTAATCCCGTGTGTGTATTCAGCAGTCTGCAAACACTTTCTGTGCAGAGATTCAAAACAGGCGTTTTCAGCCCAATACCGGCCTATGGAAGAAACAGAAGAAAGCACAGGGAAATATCTGCTTCTAAATCCAAAACGCAGCTATCTAACAGAACGGTTGTCAATGTGTGCACTCAACTTCCAGAGTTAAACCCGTGTGTGGATTCAGCAGTCTGCAAGCACCTTCTTTGCAGAGTTACAAAACAGGGGTTTTCAGCCCAATACCGGCATATGAAAGAAACAGTAGAAAGCACAGGGAAATGTCTGCGTCTAAATTCAAAACGCAGGTATCTAACAGAACGGTTGTCAATGTGTGCACTCAACTTCCAGAGTTAAACCCGTGTGTGGATTCAGCAGTCTGCAAACACTTTCTGTGCAGAGATTCAAAACAGGCGTTTTCAGCCCAATACCGGCCTATGGAAGAAACAGTAGAAAGCACAGGGAAATATCTGCTTCTAAATCCAAAACGCAGCTATCTAACAGAACGGTTGTCAATCTGTGCACTCAACTTCCAGAGTTAAACCCGTGTGTGGATTCAGCAGTCTTCAAACACTTTCCGTTCAGAGTTTCAAAACAGGCGTTTTCAGCCCAATACCGGCATATGGAAGAAACAGCAGAAAGTACAGGGAAATATCTCCTTCTAAATCCAAAACGCAGCTATCTAACAGAACGGTTGTCAATGTGTGCACTCAACTTCCAGAATTAAACCCGTGTGTGTATTCAGCAGTCTGCAAGCACTTTCTGTGCAGAGTTACAAAACAGGCGTTTTCAGCCCAATACCGGCCTATGGAAGAAACAGCAGAAAGCACAGAGAAATATCTGCTTCTAAATCCAAAACGCAGCTATCTAACAGAACGGTTGTCAATGTGTGCACTCAACTTCCAGAGTTAATCCCGTGTGTGTATTCACCAGTCTGGAAACACTTTCTGTGCAGAGATTCAAAACAGGCGTTTTCAGCCCAATACCGGCCTATGGATGAAACAGCAGAAAGCACAGGGAAATATCTGCTTCTAAATCCAAAACGCAGCTATCTAACAGAACGGTTGTCAATGTGTGCACTCAACTTCCAGAGTTAAACCCGTGTGTGGATTCAGCAGTCTGCAAGCACCTTCTTTGCAGAGTTACAAAACCGACGTTTTCAGCCCAATACCGGCATACGGAAGAAACAGCAGAAAGCACAGGGAAATATCTGCGTCTAAATCCAAAACGCAGCTCTCTAACAGAACGGTTGTCAATGTGTGCACTCAACTTCCAGAGTTAAACCGGTGTGTGGATTCAGCAGACTGCAAACACTTTCCGTGCAGAGTTTCAAAACAGGCGTTTTCAGCCCAATACCGGCATAAGGAAGAAACAGCCGAAAGCACAGGGAAATATCTGCTTCTAAATCCAAAAAGCAGCTATATAACAGAACGGTTGTCAATGTGTGCACTCAACTTCCAGAGTTAAACCCGTGTGTGGATTCAGCAGTCTGCAAACACTTTCTGTGCAGAGTTTCAAAACAGACGTTTTCAGCCCATTACCGGCATATGGAAGAAACAGCAGAAAGCACAGGGAAATATCTGCTTCTAAATCCAAAACGCAGCTATCTAACAGAACGGTTGTCAATGTGTGCACTCAACTTCCAGAGTTAAACCGGTGTGTGGATTCAGCAGTCTGCAAACACTTTCTGTGCAGAGTTTCAAAACAGGCCTTTTTAGCCCAATACCCGCATATGGATAAAACAGCAGAAAGCACAGGGAAATATCTGCTTCTAAATCCAAAACGCAGCTATCTAACAGATCGGTTGTCAATGTGTGCACTCAACTTCCAGAGTTAAACCCGTGTGTGGATTCAGCAGTCTGCAAACACTTTCTGTGCAGAGATTCAAAACAGGCGTTTTCAGCCCAATACCGGCCTATGGAAGAAACAGTAGATAGCACAGGGAAATATCTGCTTCTAAATCCAAAACGCAGCTATCTAACAGAACGGTTGTCAATCTGTGCACTCAACTTCCAGAGTTAAACCCGTGTGTGGATTCAGCAGTCTGCAAACACTTTCCATGCAGAGTTTCAAAACAGGCGTTTTCAGCCCAATACCGGCATATGGAAGAAACAGCAGAAAGCACAGGGAAATATCTGCTTCTAAATCCAAAACGCAGCTATCTAACAGAACGGTTGTCAATGTGTGCACTCAACTTCCAGAGTTAAACCCGTGTGTGGATTCAGCAGTCTGCAAGCACTTTCTGTGCAGAGTTACAAAACAGGCGTTTTCAGCCCAATACCGGCATATGGAAGAAACAGCAGAAAGCACCGGGAAATATCTGCTTCTAAATCCAAAACGCAGCTATCTAACAGAACGGTTGTCAATGTGTGCACTCAACTTCCAGAGTTAAACCCGTGTGTGGATTCAGCAGTCTGCAAACACTTTCTGTGCAGAGTTTCAAAGCAGGCGTTTTCAGCCCAATACCGGCCTATGGAAGAAACAGCAGAAAGCACAGGGAAATATCTGCTTCTAAATCCAAAACGCAGCTATCTAACAGAACGGTTGTCAATGTGTGCACTCAACTTCCAGAGTTAATCCCGTGTGTGTATTCAGCATTCTGCAAACACTTTCTGTGCAGAGATTCAAAACAGGCGTTTTCAGCCGAATACCGGCCTATGGAAGAAACAGAAGAAAGCACAGGGAAATATCTGCTTCTAAATCCAAAACGCAGCTATCTAACAGAACGGTTGTCAATGTGTGCACTCAACTTCCAGAGTTAAACCCGTGTGTGGATTCAGCAGTCTGCAAGCACCTTCTTTGCAGAGTTACAAAACAGGGGTTTTCAGCCCAATACCGGCATATGGAAGAAACAGTAGAAAGCACAGGGAAATATCTGCGTCTAAATTCAAAACGCAGGTATCTTACAGAACGGTTGTCAATGTGTGCACTCAACTTCCAGAGTTAAACCGGTGTGTGGATTCAGCAGTCTGCAAACACTTTCCGTGCAGAGTTTCAAAACAGGCGTTTTCAGCCCAATACCGGCATATGGAAGAAACAGCAGAAAGCACAGGGAAATATCTGCTTCTAAATCCAAAAAGCAGCTATATAACAGAACGGTTGTCAATGTGTGCACTCAACTTCCAGAGTTAAACCCGTGTGTGGATTCAGCAGTCTGCAAACACTTTCTGTGCAGAGTTTCAAAACAGACGTTTTCAGCCCATTACCGGCATATGGAAGAAACAGCAGAAAGCACAGGGAAATATCTGCTTCTAAATCCAAAACGCAGCTATCTAACAGAACGGTTGTCAATGTGTGCACTCAACTTCCAGAGTTAAACCCGTGTGTGGATTCAGCAGTCTGCAAACACTTTCTGTGCAGCGTTTCAAAACAGGCGTTTTCAGCCCAATACCTGCATATGGAAGAAACAGCAGAAAGCACAGGGAAATATCTGCTTCTAAATCCAAAACGCAGCTATCTAACAGAACGGTTGTCAATGTGTGCACTCAACTTCCAGAGTTAAACCGGTGTGTGGATACAGCAGTCTGCAAACACTTTCTGTGCAGAATTTCAAAACAGGCCTTTTCAGCCCAATACCGGCATATGGAAGAAACAGCAGAAAGCACAGTGAAATATCTGCTTCTAAATCCAAAACGCAGCTATCTAACAGAACGGTTGCCAATGTGTGCACTCAAATTCCAGAGTTAATCCCGTGTGTGGATTCAGCAGTCTGCAAACACTTTCTGTGCAGAGATTCAAAACAGGCCTTTTCAGCCCAATACCGGCCTATGGAAGAAACAGCAGAAAGCACAGGGAAATATCTGCTTCTAAATCCAAAACGCAGCTATCTAACAGAACGGTTGTCAATGTGTGCACTCAACTTCCAGAGTTAAACCGGTGTGTGGATTCAGCAGTCTGCAAACACTTTCCGTGCAGAGTTTCAAAACAGGCGTTTTCAGCCCAGTACCGGCATATGGAAGAAACAGCAGAAAGCACAGGGAAATATCTGCTTCTAAATCCAAAACGCAGCTATCTAACAGAACGGTTGTCAATGTGTGCTCTCAACTTCCAGAGTTAAACCGGTGTGTGGATTCAGCAGTCTGCAAACACTTTCTGTGCAGAGTTTCAAAACAGGCGTTTTCAGCCCAATACCGGCATATGGAAGAAACAGCAGAAAGCACAGGGAAATATCTGCTTCTAAATCCAAAACGCAGCTATCTAACAGAACGGTTGTCAATGTGTGCACTCAACTTCCAGAGTTAATCCCGTGTGTGGATTCAGCAGTCTGCAAACACTTTCTGTGCAGAGATTCAAAACAGGCGTTTTCAGCCCAATACCGGCATATGGAAGAAACAGCAGAAAGCACAGGGAAATATCTGCTTCTAAATCCAAAACGCAGCTATCTAACAGAACGGTTGTCAAAGTGTGCACTCAACTTCCAGAGTTAAACCGGTGTGTGGATTCAGCAGTCTGCAAACACTTTCCGTGCAGAGTTTCAAAACAGGCGTTTTCAGCCCAATACCGGCATAAGGAAGAAACAGCAGAAAGCACAGGGAAATCTCTGCTTCTAAATCCAAAAAGCAGCTATATAACAGAACGGTTGTCAATGTGTGCACTCAACTTCCAGAGTTAAAACCGTGTGTGGATTCAGCAGTCTGCAAACATTTTCTGTGCAGAGTTTCAAAACAGACGTTTTCAGCCCATTACCGGCATATGGAAGAAACAGCAGAAAGCACAGGGAAATAACTGCTTCTAAATCCAAAACGCAGCTATCTAACAGAACGGTTGTCAATGTGTGCACTCAACTTCCAGAGTTAATCCCGTGTGTGGATTCAGCAGTCTGCAAACACTTTCTGTGCAGAGATTCAAAACAGGCGTTTTCAGCCCAATACCGGCCTATGGAAGAAACAGCAGAAAGCACAGGGAAATATCTGCTTCTAAAATCAAAACGCAGCTATCTAACAGAACGGTTGTCAATGTGTGCACTCAACGTCCAGAGTTAAACCCGTGTGTGGATTCAGCAGTCTGCAAACACTTTCCGTGCAGAGTTTCAAAACAGGCGTTCTCAGTCCAATACCGGCATATGGAAGAAACAGCAGAAAGCACAGGGAAATATCTGCTTCTAAATCCAAAACGCAGCTATCTAACAGAACGGTTGTCAATGTGTGCACTCAACTTCCAGAGTTAAACCCGTGTGTGGATTCAGCAGTCTGCAAACACTTTCTGTGCAGAGTTTCAAAACAGGCGTTTTCAGCCCAATACCGGCATATGGAAGAAACAGCAGAAAGCACAGGGAAATATCTGCTTCTAAATCCAAAACGCAGCTATCTAACAGAACGGTTGTCAATGTGTGCACTCAACTGCCAGAGTTAATCCCGTGTGTGGATTCAGCAGTCTGCAAACACTTTCTGTGCAGAGATTCAAAACAGGCGTTTTCAGCCCAATACCGGCCTATGGAAGAAACAGCAGAAAGCACAGGGAAATATCTGCTTCTAAATCCAAAACGCAGCTATCTAACAGAACGGTTGTCAATGTGTGCACTCAACTTCCAGAGTTAAACCCGTGTGTGGATTCAGCCGTCTGCAAGCACCTTCTTTGCAGAGTTACAAAACAGGCGTTTTCAGCCCTATACCGGCATATGGAAGAAACAGCAGAAAGCACAGGGAAATATCTGCTTCTAAATCCAAAACGCAGCTATCTAACAGAACGGTTGTCAATGTGTGCACTCAACTTCCAGAGTTAATCCCGTGTGTGTATTCAGCAGTCTGCAAACACTTTCTGTGCAGAGATTCAAAACAGGCGTTTTCAGCCCAATACCGGCCTATGGAAGAAACAGAAGAAAGCACAGGGAAATATCTTCTTCTAAATCCAAAACGCAGCTATCTAACAGAACGGTTGTCAATGTGTGCACTCAACTTCCAGAGTTAAACCCGTGTGTGGATTCAGCAGTCTGCAAGCACCTACTTTGCAGAGTTACAAAACAGGGGTTTTCAGCCCAATACCGGCATATGGAAGAAACAGTAGAAAGCACAGGGAAATATCTGCGTCTAAATTCAAAACGCAGGTATCTAACAGAACGGTTGTCAATGTGTGCACTCAACTTCCAGAGTTAAACCGGTGTGTGGATTCAGCAGTCTGCAAACACTTTCTCTGCAGAGTTTCAAAACAGGCCTTTTCAGCCCAATACCGGTATATGGAAGAAACAGCAGAAAGCACAGTGAAATATCTGCTTCTAAATCCAAAACGCATCTATCTAACAGAACGGTTGCCAATGTGTGCACTCAAATTCCAGAGTTAATCCCGTGTGTGGATTCAGCAGTCTGCAAACACTTTCTGTGCAGAGATTCAAAACAGGCCTTTTCAGCCCAATACCGGCCTATGGAAGAAACAGCAGAAAGCACAGGGAAATATCTGCTTCTAAATCCAAAACGCAGCTATCTAACAGAACGGTTGTCAATGTGTGCACTCAACTTCCAGAGTTAAACCAGTGTTTGGATTCAGCAGTCTGCAAACACTTTCTGTGCAGAGTTTCAAAACAGACGTTTTCAGCCCATTACCGGCATGTGGAAGAAACAGCAGAAAGCACAGGGAAATATCTGCTTCTAAACCCAAAACGCAGCTATCTAACAGAACGGTTGTCAATGTGTGCACTCAACTTCCAGAGTTAAACCGGTGTGTGGATTCAGCAGTCTGCAAACACTTTCTCTGCAGAGTTTCAAAACAGGCCTTTTCAGCCCAATACCGGCATATGGAAGAAACAGCAGAAAGCACAGTGAAATATCTGCTTCTAAATCCAAAACGCAGCTATCTAACAGAACGGTTGCCAATGTGTGCACTCAAATTCCAGAGTTAATCCCGTGTGTGGATTCAGCAGTCTGCAAACACTTTCTGTGCAGAGATTCAAAACAGGCCTTTTCAGCCCAATACCGGCCTATGGAAGAAACAGCAGAAAGCACAGGGAAATATCTGCTTCTAAATCCAAAACGCAGCTATCTAACAGAACGGTTGTCAATGTGTGCACTCAACTTCCAGAGTTAAACCGGTGTGTGGATTCAGCAGTCTGCAAACACTTTCCGTGCAGAGTTTCAAAACAGGCGTTTTCAGCCCAATACCGGCATATGGAAGAAACAGCAGAAAGCACAGGGAAATATCTGCTTCTAAATCCAAAACGCAGCTACCTAACAGAACGGTTGTCAATGTGTGCTCTCAACTTCCAGAGTTAAACCGGTGTGTGGATTCAGCAGTCTGCAAACACTTTCTGTGCAGAGTTTTAAAACAGGTGTTTTCAGCCCAATACCGGCATATGGAAGAAACAGCAGAAAGCACAGGGAAATATCTGCTTCTAAATCCAAAACGCAGCTATCTAACAGAACGGTTGTCAATGTGTGCACTCAACTTCCAGAGTTAATCCCGTGTGTGGATTCAGCAGTCTGCAAACACTTTCTGTGCAGAGATTCAAAACAGGCGTTTTCAGCCCAATACCGGCCTATGGAAGAAACAGCAGAAAGCACAGGGAAATATCTGCTTGTAAATCCAAAACGCAGCTATCTAACAGAACGGTTGTCAATGTGTGCACTCAACTTCCAGAGTTAAACCCGTGTGTGGATTCAGCAGTCTGAAAACACTTTCTGTGCAGAGTTTGAAAACAGGCGTTTTCAGACCTTTACCGGCATGTGGAAGAAACAGCAGAAAGCCCAGGGAAATATCTGCTTCTAAATCCAAAACGCAGCTATCTAACAGAACGGTTGTCAATGTGTGCACTCAACTTCCAGAGTTAAACCGGTGTGTGGATTCAGCAGTCTGCAAACACTTTCTGTGCAGAGTTTCAAAACAGGCGTTTTCAGCCCAATACCGGCATATGGAAGAAACAGCAGAAAGCACAGGGAAATATCTGCTTCTAAATCCAAAACGCAGCTATCTAACAGAACGGTTGTCAATGTGTGCACTCAACTTCCAGAGTTAATCCCGTGTGTGGATTCAGCAGTCTGCAAACACTTTCTGTGCAGAGATTCAAAACAGGCGTTTTCAGCCCAATACCGGCCTATGGAAGAAACAGCAGAAAGCACAGGGAAATATCTGCTTCTAAATCCAAAACGCAGCTATCTAACAGAACGGTTGTCAATGTGTGCACTCAACTTCCAGAGTTAAACCCGTGTGTGTATTCACCAGTCTGCAAACACTTTCTCTGCAGAGATTCAAAACAGGCGTTTTCAGCCCAATACCGGCCTATGGAAGAAACAGTAGATAGCACAGGGAAATATCTGCTTCTAAATCCAAAACGCAGCTATCTAACAGAACGGTTGTCAATCTGTGCACTCAACTTCCAGAGTTAAACCTGTGTGTGGATTCAGCAGTCTGCAAACACTTTCCGTGCAGAGTTTCAAAACAGGCGTTTTCAGCCCAATACCGGCATATGGAAGAAACAGCAGAAAGCACAGGGAAATATCTGCTTCTAAATCCATAACGCAGCTATCTAACAGAACGGTTGTCAATGTGTGCACTCAACTTCCAGAGTTAAACCCGTGTGTGGATTCAGCAGTCTGCAAGCACTTTCTGTGCAGAGTTACAAAACAGGCGTTTTCAGCCCAATACCGGCATATGGAAGAAACAGCAGAAAGCACCGGGAAATATCTGCTTCTAAATCCAGAACGCAGCTATCTAACAGAACGGTTGTCAATGTGTGCACTCAGCTTCCAGAGTTAATCCCGTGTGTGTATTCAGCAGTCTGCAAACACTTTCTGTGCAGAGATTCAAAACAGGCATTTTCAGCCCAATACCGGCCTATGGAAGAAACAGAAGAAAGCACAGGGAAATATCTGCTTCTAAATCCAAAACGCAGCTATCTAACAGAACGGTTGTCAATGTGTGCACTCAACTTCCAGAGTTAAACCCGTGTGTGGATTCAGCAGTCTGCAAGCACCTTCTTTGCAGAGTTACAAAACAGGGGTTTTCAGCCCAATACCGGCATATGAAAGAAACAGTAGAAAGCACAGGGAAATATCTGCGTCTAAATTCAAAACGCAGGTATCTAACAGAACGGTTGTCAATGTGTGCACTCAACTTCCAGAGTTAAACCGGTGTGTGGATTCAGCAGTCTGCAAACACTTTCCGTGCAGAGTTTCAAAACAGGCGTTTTCAGCCCATTACCGGCATCAGGAAGAAACAGCAGAAAGCACAGGGAAATATCTGCTTCTAAATCCAAAAAGCAGCTATATATCAGAACGGTTGTCAATGTGTGCACTCAACTTCCAGAGTTAAACCCGTGTGTGGATTCAGCAGTCTGCAAACACTTTCTGTGCAGAGTTTCAAAACAGACGTTTTCAGCCCATTACCGGCATATGGAAGAAACAGCAGAAAGCACAGGGAAATATCTGCTTCTAAATCCAAAACGCAGCTATCTAACAGAACGGTTGTCAATGTGTGCACTCAACTTCCAGAGTTAAACCCGTGTGTGGATTCAGCAGTCAGCAAACACTTTCTGTGCAGCGTTTCAAAACAGGCGTTTTCAGCCCAATACCGGCATATGGAAGAAACAGCAGAAAGCACAGGGAAATATCTGCTTCTAAATCCAAAACGCAGCTATCTAACAGAACGGTTGTCAATCTGTGCACTCAACTTCCAGAGTTAAACCTGTGTGTGGATTCAGCAGTCTGCAAACACTTTCCGTGCAGAGTTTCAAAACAGGCGTTTTCAGCCCAATACCGGCATATGGAAGAAACAGCAGAAAGCACAGGGAAATATCTGCTTCTAAATCCAAAACGCAGCTATCTAACAGAACGGTTGTCAATGTGTGCACTCAACTTCCAGAGTTAAACCCGTGTGTGGATTCAGCAGTCTGCAAGCACTTTCTGTGCAGAGTTACAAAACAGGCGTTTTCAGCCCAATACCGGCATATGGAAGAAACAGCAGAAAGCACCGGGAAATATCTGCTTCTAAATCCAAAACGCAGCTATCTAACAGAACGGTTGTCAATGTGTGCACTCAACTTCCAGAGTTAAACCGGTGTGTGGATTCAGCAGTCTGCAAACACTTTCTGTGCAGAGTTTCAAAACAGGCGTTTTCAGCCCAATACCGGCCTATGGAAGAAACAGCAGAAAGCACAGGGAAATATCTGCTTCTAAATCCAAAACGCAGCTATCTAACAGAACGGTTGTCAATGTGTGCACTCAACTTCCAGAGTTAATCCCGTGTGTGTATTCAGCAGTCTGCAAACACTTTCTGTGCAGAGATTCAAAACAGGCGTTTTCAGCCCAATACCGGCCTATGGAAGAAACAGAAGAAAGCACAGGGAAATATCTGCTTCTAAATCCAAAACGCAGCTACCTAACAGAACGGTTGTCAATGTGTGCTCTCAACTTCCAGAGTTAAACCGGTGTGTGGATTCAGCAGTCTGCAAACACTTTCTGTGCAGAGTTTTAAAACAGGCGTTTTCAGCCCAATACCGGCATATGGAAGAAACAGCAGAAAGCACAGGGAAATATCTGCTTCTAAATCCAAAACGCAGCTACCTAACAGAACGGTTGTCAATGTGTGCACTCAACTTCCAGAGTTAATCCCGTGTGTGGATTCAGCAGTCTGCAAACACTTTCTGTGCAGAGATTCAAAACAGGCGTTTTCAGCCCAATACCGGCCTATGGAAGAAACAGCAGAAAGCACAGGGAAATATCAGCTTGTAAATCCAAAACGCAGCTATCTAACAGAACGGTTGTCAATGTGTGCACTCCACTTCCAGAGTTAAACCCGTGTGTGGATTCAGCAGTCTGCAAACACTTTCTGTGCAGAGTTTGAAAACAGGCGTTTTCAGCCCTTTACCGGCATGTGGAAGAAACAGCAGAAAGCACAGGGAAATATCTGCTTCTAAATCCAAAACGCAGCTATCTAACAGAACGGTTGTCAATGTGTGCACTCAACTTCCAGAGTTAAACCGGTGTGTGGATTCAGCAGTCTGCAAACACTTTCTGTGCAGAGTTTCAAAACAGGCGTTTTCAGCCCAATACCGGCATATGGAAGAAACAGCAGAAAGCACAGGGAAATATCTGCTTCTAAATCCAAAACGCAGCTATCTAACAGAACGGTTGTCAATGTGTGCACTCAACTTCCAGAGTTAATCCCGTGTGTGGATTCAGCAGTCTGCAAACACTTTCTGTGCAGAGATTCAAAACAGGCGTTTTCAGCCCAATACCGGCCTATGGAAGAAACAGCAGAAAGCACAGGGAAATATCTGCTTCTAAATCCAAAACGCAGCTATCTAACAGAACGGTTGTCAATGTGTGCACTCAACTTCCAGAGTTAAACCCGTGTGTGGATTCAGCAGTCTGCAAACACTTTCTGTGCAGAGATTCAAAACAGGCGTTTTCAGCCCAATACCGGCCTATGGAAGAAACAGTAGATAGCACAGGGAAATATCTGCTTCTAAATCCAAAACGAAGCTATCTAACAGAACGGTTGTCAATCTGTGCACTCAACTTCCAGAGTTAAACCTGTGTGTGGATTCAGCAGTCTGCAAACACTTTCCGTGCAGAGTTTCAAAACAGGCGTTTTCAGTCCAATAACGGCATATGGAAGAAACAGCAGAAAGCACAGGGAAATATCTGCTTCTAAATCCAAAACGCAGCTATCTAACAGAACGGTTGTCAATGTGTGCACTCAACTTCCAGAGTTAAACCCGTGTGTGGATTCAGCAGTCTGCAAGCACTTTCTGTGCAGAGTAACAAAACAGGCGTTTTCAGCCCAATACCGGCATATGGAAGAAACAGCAGAAAGCACCGGGAAATATCTGCTTCTAAATCCAAAACGCAGCTATCTAACAGAACGGTTGTCAATGTGTGCACTCAACTTCCAGAGTTAAACCGGTGTGTGGATTCAGCAGTCTGCAAACACTTTCTGTGCAGAGATTCAAAACAGGCGTTTTCAGCCCAATACCGGCCTATGGAAGAAACAGCAGAAAGCACAGGGAAATATCTGCTTCTAAATCCAAAACGCAGCTATCTAACAGAACGGTTGTCAATGTGTGCACTCAACTTCCAGAGTTAATCCCGTGTGTGTATTCAGCAGTCTGCAAACACTTTCTGTGCAGAGATTCAAAACAGGCGTTTTCATCCCAATACCGGCCTATGGAAGAAACAGAAGAAAGCACAGGGAAATATCTGCTTCTAAATCCAAAACGCAGCTATCTAACAGAACGGTTGTCAATGTGTGCACTCAACTTCCAGAGTTAAACCCGTGTGTGGATTCAGCAGTCTGCAAGCACCTTCTTTGCAGAGTTACAAAACAGGGGTTTTCAGCCCAATACCGGCATATGAAAGAAACAGTAGAAAGCACAGGGAAATATCTGCGTCTAAATTCAAAACGCAGGTATCTAACAGAACGGTTGTCAATGTGTGCACTCAACTTCCAGAGTTAAACCGGTGTGTGGATTCAGCAGTCTGCAAACACTTTCCGTGTAGAGTTTCAAAACAGGCGTTTTCAGCCCATTACCGGCATCAGGAAGAAACAGCAGAAAGCACAGGGAAATATCTGCTTCTAAATCCAAAAAGCAGCTATATATCAGAACGGTTGTCAATGTGTGCACTCAACTTCCAGAGTTAAACCCGTGTGTGGATTCAGCAGTCTGCAAACACTTTCTGTGCAGAGTTTCAAAACAGACGTTTTCAGCCCATTACCGGCATATGGAAGAAACAGCAGAAAGCACAGGGAAATATCTGCTTCTAAATCCAAAACGCAGCTATCTAACAGAACGGTTGTCAATGTGTGCACTCAACTTCCAGAGTTAAACCCGTGTGTGGATTCAGCAGTCTGCAAACACTTTCTGTGCAGCGTTTCAAAACAGGCGTTTTCAGCCCAATACCGGCATATGGAAGAAACAGCAGAAAGCACAGGGAAATATCTGCTTCTAAATCCAAAACGCAGCTATCTAACAGAACGGTTGTCAATCTGTGCACTCAACTTCCAGAGTTAAACCTGTGTGTGGATTCAGCAGTCTGCAAACACTTTCCGTGCAGAGTTTCAAAACAGGCGTTTTCAGCCCAATACCGGCATATGGAAGAAACAGCAGAAAGCACAGGGAAATATCTGCTTCTAAATCCAAAACGCAGCTATCTAACAGAACGGTTGTCAATGTGTGCACTCAACTTCCAGAGTTAAACCCGTGTGTGGATTCAGCAGTCTGCAAGCATTTTCTGTGCAGAGTTACAAAACAGGCGTTTTCAGCCCAATACCGGCATATGGAAGAAACAGCAGAAAGCACCGGGAAATATCTGCTTCTAAATCCAAAACGCAGCTATCTAACAGAACGGTTGTCAATGTGTGCACTCAACTTCCAGAGTTAAACCGGTGTGTGGTTTCAGCAGTCTGCAAACACTTTCTGTGCAGAGTTTCAAAACAGGCGTTTTCAGCCCAATACCGGCCTATGGAAGAAACAGCAGAAAGCACAGGGAAATATCTGCTTCTAAATCCAAAACGCAGCTATCTAACAGAACGGTTGTCAATGTGTGCACTCAACTTCCAGAGTTAATCCCGTGTGTGTATTCAGCAGTCTGCAAACACTTTCTGTGCAGAGATTCAAAACAGGCTTTTTCTGCCCAATACCGGCCTATGGAAGAAACAGAAGAAAGCACAGGGAAATATCTGCTTCTAAATCCAAAACGCAGCTATCTAACAGAACGGTTGTCAAAGTGTGCACTCAACTTCCAGAGTTAAACCGGTGTGTGGATTCAGCAGTCTGCAAACACTTTCCGTGCAGAGTTTCAAAACAGGCGTTTTCAGCCCAATACCGGCATAAGGAAGAAACAGCAGAAAGCACAGGGAAATCTCTGCTTCTAAATCCAAAAAGCAGCTATATAACAGAACGGTTGTCAATGTGTGCACTCAACTTCCAGAGTTAAACCCGTGTGTGGATTCAGCAGTCTGCAAACATTTTCTGTGCAGAGTTTCAAAACAGACGTTTTCAGCCCATTACCGGTATATGGAAGAAACAGCAGAAAGCACAGGGAAATATCTGCTTTTAAATCCAAAACGCAGCTATCTAACAGAACGGTTGTCAATGTGTGCACTCAACTTCCAGAGTTAAACCCGTGTGTGGATTCAGCAGTCTGCAAACACATTCTGTGCAGAGTTTCAAAACAGGCGTTTTCAGCCCAATACCGGCATATGGAAGAAACAGCAGAAAGCACAGGGAAATATCTGCTTCTAAATCCAAAACGCAGCTATCTAACAGAACTGTTGTCAATGTGTGCACTCAACTTCCAGAGTTAAACCGGTGTGTGGATTCAGCAGTCTGCAAACACTTTCTGTGCAGAGTTTCAAAACAGGCCTTTTTAGCCCAATACCCGCATATGGATAAAACAGCAGAAAGCACAGGGAAATATCTGCTTCTAAATCCAAAACGCAGCTATCTAACAGATCGGTTGTCAATGTGTGCACTCAACTTCCAGAGTTAAACCCGTGTGTGGATTCAGCAGTCTGCAAACACTTTCTGTGCAGAGATTCAAAACAGGCGTTTTCAGCCTAATACCGGCCTATGGAAGAAACAGTAGATAGCACAGGGAAATATCTGCTTCTAAATCCAAAACGCAGCTATCTAACAGAACGGTTGTCAATGTGTGCACTCAACTTCCAGAGTTAAACCGGTGTGTGGATTCAGCAGTCTGCAAACACTTTCTGTGCAGAGATTCAAAACAGGCGTTTTCAGCCCAATACCGGCCTATGGAAGAAACAGCAGAAAGCACAGGGAAATATCTGCTTCTAAATCCAAAACGCAGCTATCTAACAGAACGGTTGTCAATGTGTGCACTCAACTTCCAGAGTTAATCCCGTGTGTGTATTCAGCAGTCTGCAAACACTTTCTGTGCAGAGATTCAAAACAGGCGTTTTCATCCCAATACCGGCCTATGGAAGAAACAGAAGAAAGCACAGGGAAATATCTGCTTCTAAATCCAAAACGCAGCTATCTAACAGAACGGTTGTCAATGTGTGCACTCAACTTCCAGAGTTAAACACGTGTGTGGATTCAGCAGTCTGCAAGCACCTTCTTTGCAGAGTTACAAAACAGGGGTTTTCAGCCCAATACCGGCATATGAAAGAAACAGTAGAAAGCACAGGGAAATATCTGCGTCTAAATTCAAAACGCAGGTATCTAACAGAACGGTTGTCAATGTGTGCACTCAACTTCCAGAGTTAAACCGGTGTGTGGATTCAGCAGTCTGCAAACACTTTCCGTGTAGAGTTTCAAAACAGGCGTTTTCAGCCCATTACCGGCATCAGGAAGAAACAGCAGAAAGCACAGGGAAATATCTGCTTCTAAATCCAAAAAGCAGCTATATATCAGAACGGTTGTCAATGTGTGCACTCAACTTCCAGAGTTAAACCCGTGTGTGGATTCAGCAGTCTGCAAACACTTTCTGTGCAGAGTTTCAAAACAGACGTTTTCAGCCCATTACCGGCATATGGAAGAAACAGCAGAAAGCACAGGGAAATATCTGCTTCTAAATCCAAAACGCAGCTATCTAACAGAACGGTTGTCAATGTGTGCACTCAACTTCCAGAGTTAAACCCGTGTGTGGATTCAGCAGTCTGCAAACACTTTCTGTGCAGCGTTTCAAAACAGGCGTTTTCAGCCCAATACCGGCATATGGAAGAAACAGCAGAAAGCACAGGGAAATATCTGCTTCTAAATCCAAAACGCAGCTATCTAACAGAACGGTTGTCAATCTGTGCACTCAACTTCCAGAGTTAAACCTGTGTGTGGATTCAGCAGTCTGCAAACACTTTCCGTGCAGAGTTTCAAAACAGGCGTTTTCAGCCCAATACCGGCATATGGAAGAAACAGCAGAAAGCACAGGGAAATATCTGGTTCTAAATCCAAATCGCAGCTATCTAACAGAACGGTTGTCAATGTGTGCACTCAACTTCCAGAGTTAAACCCGTGTGTGGATTCAGCAGTCTGCAAGCATTTTCTGTGCAGAGTTACAAAACAGGCGTTTTCAGCCCAATACCGGCCTATGGAAGAAACAGCAGAAAGCACAGGGAAATATCTGCTTCTAAATCCAAAACGCAGCTATCTAACAGAACGGTTGTCAATGTGTGCACTCAACTTCCAGAGTTAATCCCGTGTGTGTATTCAGCAGTCTGCAAACACTTTCTGTGCAGAGATTCAAAACAGGCTTTTTCTGCCCAATACCGGCCTATGGAAGAAACAGAAGAAAGCACAGGGAAATATCTGCTTCTAAATCCAAAACGCAGCTATCTAACAGAACGGTTGTCAATGTGTGCACTCAACTTCCAGAGTTAAACCCGTGTGTGGATTCAGCAGTCTGCAAGCACCTTCTTTGCAGAGTTACAAAACAGGGGTTTTCAGCCCAATACCGGCATATGAAAGAAACAGTAGAAAGCACAGGGAAATATCTGCGTCTAAATTCAAAACGCAGGTATCTAACAGAACGGTTGTCAATGTGTGCACTCAACTTCCAGAGTTAAACCGGTGTGTGGATTCAGCAGTCTGCAAACACTTTCCGTGCAGAGTTTCAAAACAGGCGTATTCAGCCCATTACCGGCATCAGGAAGAAACAGCAGAAAGCACAGGGAAATATCTGCTTCTAAATCCAAAAAGCAGCTATATATCAGAACGGTTGTCAATGTGTGCACTCAACTTCCAGATTTAAACCCGTGTGTGGATTCAGCAGTCTGCAAACACTTTCTGTGCAGAGTTTCAAAACAGACGTTTTCAGCCCATTACCGGCATATGGAAGAAACAGCAGAAAGCACAGGGAAATATCTGCTTCTAAATCCAAAACGCAGCTATCTAACAGAACGGTTGTCAATGTGTGCACTCAACTTCCAGAGTTAAACCCGTGTGTGGATTCAGCAGTCTGCAAACACTTTCTGTGCAGCGTTTCAAAACAGGCGTTTTCAGCCCAATACCGGCATATGGAAGAAACAGCAGAAAGCACAGGGAAATATCTGCTTCTAAATCCAAAACGCAGCTATCTAACAGAACGGTTGTCAATGTGTGCACTCAACTTCCAGAGTTAAACCGGTGTGTGGATTCAGCAGTCTGCAAACACTTTCTGTGCAGAGTTTCAAAACAGGCCTTTTCAGCCCAATACCGGCATATGGAAGAAACAGCAGAAAGCACAGGGAAATATCTGCTTCTAAATCCAAAACGCAGCTATCTAACAGAACGGTTGCCAATGTGTGCACTCAAATTCCAGAGTTAATCCCGTGTGTGGATTCAGCAGTCTGCAAACACTTTCTGTGCAGAGATTCAAAACAGGCCTTTTCAGCCCAATACCGGCCTATGGAAGAAACAGCAGAAAGCACAGGGAAATATCTGCTTCTAAATCCAAAACGCAGCTATCTAACAGAACGGTTGTCAATGTGTGCACTCAACTTCCAGAGTTAAACCGGTGTGTGGATTCAGCAGTCTGCAAACACTTTCCGTGCAGAGTTTCAAAACAGGCGTTTTCAGCCCAATACCGGCGTATGGAAGAAACAGCAGAAAGCCCAGGGAAATATCTGCTTCTAAATCCAAAACGCAGCTATCTAACAGAACGGTTGTCAATGTGTGCTCTCAACTTCCAGAGTTAAACCCGTGTGTGGATTCAGCAGTCTGCAAACACTTTCTGTGCAGAGTTTCAAAACAGGCGTTTTCAGCCCAATACCGGCATATGGAAGAAACAGCAAAAAGCACAGGGAAATATCTGCTTCTAAATCCAAAACGCAGCTATCTAACAGAACGGTTGTCAATGTGTGCACTCAACTTCCAGAGTTAATCCCGTGTGAGGATTCAGCAGTCTGCAAACACTTTCTGTGCAGAGATTCAAAACAGGCGTTTTCAGCCCAATACCGGCCTATGGAAGAAACAGCAGAAAGCACAGGGAAATATCTGCTTCTAAATCCAAAACGCAGCTATCTAACAGAACGGTTGTCAATGTGTGCACTCAACTTCCAGAGTTAAACCCGTGTGTGGATTCAGCAGTCTGCAAACACTTTCTGTGCAGAGTTTGAAAACAGGCGTTTTCAGCCCTTTACCGGCATATGGAAGAAACAGCAGAAAGCACAGGGAAATATCTGCTTCTAAATCCAAAACGCAGCTATCTAACAGAACGGTTGTCAATGTGTGCACTCAACTTCCAGAGTTAAACCGGTGTGTGGATTCAGCAGTCTGCAAACACTTTCCGTGCAGAGTTTCAAAACAGGCGTTTTCAGCCCAATACCGGCATATGGAAGAAACAGCAGAAAGCACAGGGAAATATCTGCTTCTAAATCCAAAACGCAGCTATCTAACAGAACGGTTGTCAATGTGTGCACTCAACTTCCAGAGTTAAACCGGTGTGTGGATTCAGCAGTCTACAAACACTTTCTGTGCAGAGTTTCAAAACAGGCGTTTTCAGCCCAATACCGGCATATGGAAGAAACAGCAGAAAGCACAGGGAAATATCTGCTTCTAAATCCAAAACGCAGCTATCTAACAGAACGGTTGTCAATGTGTGCACTCAACTTCCAGAGTTAATCCCGTGTGTGGATTCAGCAGTCTGCAAACACTTTCTGTGCAGAGATTCAAAACAGGCGTTTTCAGCCAATACCGGCCTATGGAAGAAACAGCAGAAAGCACAGGGAAATATCTGCTTCTAAATCCAAAACGCAGCTATCTAACAGAACGGTTGTCAATGTGTGCACTCAACTTCCAGAGTTAAACCCGTGTGTGGATTCAGCAGTCTGCAAGCACCTTCTTTGCAGAGTTACAAAACAGGCGTTTTCAGCCCAATACCGGCATATGGAAGAAACAGCAGAAAGCACAGGGAAATATCTGCTTCTAAATCCAAAACGCAGCTATCTAACAGAACGGTTGTCAAAGTGTGCACTCAACTTCCAGAGTTAATCCCGTGTGTGGATTCAGCAGTCTGCAAACACTTTCCGTGCAGAGTTTCAAAACAGGCGTTTTCAGCCCAATACCGGCATATGGAAGAAACAGCAGAAAGCACAGGGAAATATCTGCTTCTAAATACAAAACGCAGCTATCTAACAGAACGGTTGTCAATGTGTGCACTCAACTTCCAGAGTTAAACCGGTGTGTGGATTCAGCAGTCTGCAAACACTTTCTGTGCAGAGTTTCAAAACAGGCGTTTTCAGCCCAATACCGGCATATGGAAGAAACAGCAGAAAGCACAGGGAAATATCTGCTTCTAAATCCAAAACGCAGCTATCTAACAGAACGGTTGTCAATGTGTGCACTCAACTTCCAGAGTTAATCCCGTGTGTGGATTCAGCAGTCTGCAAACACTTTCTGTGCAGAGATTCAAAACAGGCGTTTTCAGCCAATACCGGCCTATGGAAGAAACAGCAGAAAGCACAGGGAAATATCTGCTTCTAAATCCAAAACGCAGCTATCTAACAGAACGGTTGTCAATGTGTGCACTCAACGTCCAGAGTTAAACCCGTGTGTGGATTCAGCAGTCTGCAAGCACCTTCTTTGCAGAGTTACAAAACAGGCGTTTTCAGCCCAATACCGGCATATGGAAGAAACAGCAGAAAGCACAGGGAAATATCTGCTTCTAAATCCAAAACGCAGCTATCTAACAGAACGGTTGTCAAAGTGTGCACTCAACTTCCAGAGTTAAACCGGTGTGTGGATTCAGCAGTCTGCAAACACTTTCCGTGCAGAGTTTCAAAACAGGCGTTTTCAGCCCAATACCGGCATAAGGAAGAAACAGCAGAAAGCACAGGGAAATCTCTGCTTCTAAATCCAAAAAGCAGCTATATAACAGAACGGTTGTCAATGTGTGCACTCAACTTCCAGAGTTAAACCCGTGTGTGGATTCAGCAGTCTGCAAACATTTTCTGTGCAGAGTTTCAAAACAGACGTTTTCAGCCCATTACCGGTATATGGAAGAAACAGCAGAAAGCACAGGGAAATATCTGCTTTTAAATCCAAAACGCAGCTATCTAACAGAACGGTTGTCAATGTGTGCACTCAACTTCCAGAGTTAAACCCGTGTGTGGATTCAGCAGTCTGCAAACACATTCTGTGCAGAGTTTCAAAACAGGCGTTTTCAGCCCAATACCGGCATATGGAAGAAACAGCAGAAAGCACAGGGAAATATCTGCTTCTAAATCCAAAACGCAGCTATCTAACAGAACTGTTGTCAATGTGTGCACTCAACTTCCAGAGTTAAACTGGTGTGTGGATTCAGCAGTCTGCAAACACTTTCTGTGCAGAGTTTCAAAACAGGCCTTTTTAGCCCAATACCCGCATATGGATAAAACAGCAGAAAGCACAGGGAAATATCTGCTTCTAAATCCAAAACGCAGCTATCTAACAGATCGGTTGTCAATGTGTGCACTCAACTTCCAGAGTTAAACCCGTGTGTGGATTCAGCAGTCTGCAAACACTTTCTGTGCAGAGATTCAAAACAGGCGTTTTCAGCCCAATACCGGCCTATGGAAGAAACAGTAGATAGCACAGGGAAATATCTGCTTCTAAATCCAAAACGCAGCTATCTAACAGAACGGTTGTCAATCTGTGCACTCAACTTCCAGAGTTAAACCCGTGTGTGGATTCAGCAGTCTGCAAACACTTTCCGTGCAGAGTTTCAAAACAGGCGTTTTCAGCCCAATACCGGCATATGGAAGAAACAGCAGAAAGCACAGGGAAATATCTGCTTCTAAATCCAAAACGCAGCTATCTAACAGAACGGTTGTCAATGTGTGCACTCAACTTCCAGAGTTAAACCCGTGTGTGGATTCAGCAGTCTGCAAGCACTTTCTGTGCAGAGTTACAAAACAGGCGTTTTCAGCCCAATACCGGCATATGGAAGAAACAGCAGAAAGCACCGGGAAATATCTGCTTCTAAATCCAAAACGCAGCTATCTAACAGAACGGTTGTCAATGTGTGCACTCAACTTCCAGAGTTAAACCGGTGTGTGGATTCAGCAGTCTGCAAACACTTTCTGTGCAGAGTTTCAAAACAGGCGTTTTCAGCCCAATACCGGCCTATGGAAGAAACAGCAGAAAGCACAGGGAAATATCTGCTTCTAAATCCAAAACGCAGCTATCTAACAGATCGGTTGTCAATGTGTGCACTCAACTTCCAGAGTTAATCCCGTGTGTGTATTCAGCAATCTGCAAACACTTTCTGTGCAGAGATTCAAAACAGGCGTTTTCAGCCCAATACCGGCCTATGGAAGAAACAGAAGAAAGCACAGGGAAATATCTGCTTCTAAATCCAAAACGCAGCTATCTAACAGAACGGTTGTCAATGTGTGCACTCAACTTCCAGAGTTAAACCCGTGTGTGGATTCAGCAGTCTGCAAGCACCTTCTTTGCAGAGTTACAAAACAGGGGTTTTCAGCCCAATACCGGCATATGGAAGAAACAGCAGAAAGCACAGGGAAATATCTGCGTCTAAATTCAAAACGCAGCTATCTAACAGAACGGTTGTCAATGTGTGCACTCAACTTCCAGAGTTAAACCGGTGTGTGGATTCAGCAGTCTGCAAACACTTTCCGTGCAGAGTTTCAAAACAGGCGTTTTCAGCCCAATACCGGCATCAGGAAGAAACAGCAGAAAGCACAGGGAAATATCTGCTTCTAAATCCAAAAAGCAGCTATATAACAGAACGGTTGTCAATGTGTGCACTCAACTTCCAGAGTTAAACCCGTGTGTGGATTCAGCAGTCTGCAAACACTTTCTGTGCAGAGTTTCAAAACAGACGTTTTCAGCCCATTACCGGCATATGGAAGAAACAGCAGAAAGGACAGGGAAATATCTGCTTCTAAATCCAAAACGCAGCTATCTAACAGAACGGTTGTCAATGTGTGCACTCAACTTCCAGAGTTAAACCCGAGTGTGGATTCAGCAGTCTGCAAACACTTTCTGTGCAGCGTTTCAATACAGGCGTTTTCAGCCCAATACCGGCATATGGAAGAAACAGCAGAAAGCACAGGGAAATATCTGCTTCTAAATCCAAAACGCAGCTATCTAACAGAACGGTTGTCAATGTGTGCACTCAACTTCCAGAGTTAAACCGGTGTGTGGATTCAGCAGTCAGCAAACACTTTCTGTGCAGAGTTTCAAAACAGGCCTTTTCAGCCCAATACCGGCATATGGAAGAAACAGCAGAAAGCACAGTGAAATATCTGCTTCTAAATCCAAAACGCAGCTATCTAACAGAACGGTTGCCAGTGTGTGCACTCAAATTCCAGAGTTAATCCCGTGTGTGGATTCAGCAGTCTGCAAACACTTTCTGTGCAGAGATTCAAAACAGGCCTTTTCAGCCCAATAACGGCCTATGGAAGAAACAGAAGAAAGCACAGGGAAATATCTGCTTCTAAATCCAAAACGCAGCTATCTAACAGAACGGTTGTCAATGTGCGCACTCAACTTCCAGAGTTAAACCCGTGTGTGGATTCAGCAGTCTGCAAATACTTTCTGTGCAGAGTTTGAAAACAGGCGTTTTCAGCCCTTTACCGGCATATGGAAGAAACAGCAGAAAGCACAGGGAAATATCTGCTTCTAAATACAAAACGCAGCTATCTAACAGAACGGTTGTCAATGTGTGCACTCAACTTCCAGAGTTAAACCGGTGTGTGGATTCAGCAGTCTGCAAACACTTTCTGTGCAGAGTTTCAAAACAGGCGTTTTCAGCCCAATACCGGCATATGGAAGAAACAGCAGAAAGCACAGGGAAATATCTGCTTCTAAATCCAAAACGCAGCTATCTAACAGAACGGTTGTCAATGTGTGCACTCAACTTCCAGAGTTAATCCCGTGTGTGGATTCAGCAGTCTGCAAACACTTTCTGTGCAGAGATTCAAAACAGGCGTTTTCATCCCAATACCGGCCTATGGAAGAAACAGCAGAAAGCACAGGGAAATATCTGCTTCTAAATACAAAACGCAGCTATCTAACAGAACGGTTGTCAATGTGTGCACTCAACTTCCAGAGTTAAACCGGTGTGTGGATTCAGCAGTCTGCAAACACTTTCTGTGCAGAGTTTCAAAACAGGCGTTTTCAGCCCAGTACCGGCATATGGAAGAAACAGCAGAAAGCACAGGGAAATATCTGCTTCTAAATCCAAAACGCAGCTATCTAACAGAACGGTTGTCAATGTGTGCACTCAACTTCCAGAGTTAATCCCGTGTGTGGATTCAGCAGTCTGCAAACACTTTCTGTGCAGAGATTCAAAACAGGCGTTTTCAGCCCAATACCGGCCTATGGAAGAAACAGCAGAAAGCACAGGGAAATATCTGCTTCTAAATCCAAAACGCAGCTATCTAACAGAACGGTTTTCAATGTGTGCACTCAACTTACAGAGTTAAACCGGTTTGTGGATTCAGCAGTCTGCAAACACTTTCCGTGCAGAGTTTCAAAACAGGCGTTTTCAGCCCAATACCGGCATATGGAAGAAACAGCAGAAAGCACAGGGAAATATCTGCTTCTAAATCCAAAACGCAGCTATCTAACAGAACGGTTGTCAATGTGTGCACTCAACTTCCAGAGTTAATCCCGTGTGTGGATTCAGCAGTCTGCAAACACTTTCTGTGCAGAGATTCAAAACAGGCGTTTTCAGCCAATACCGGCCTATGGAAGAAACAGCAGAAAGCACAGGGAAATATCTGCTTCTAAATCCAAAACGCAGCTATCTAACAGAACGGTTTTCAATGTGTGCACTCAACTTCCAGAGTTAAACCCGTGTGTGGATTCAGCAGTCTGCAAGCACCTTCTTTGCAGAGTTACAAAACAGGCGTTTTCAGCCCAATACCGGCATATGGAAGAAACAGCAGAAAGCACAGGGAAATATCTGCTTCTAAATCCAAAACGCAGCTATCTAACAGAACGGTTGTCAAAGTGTGCACTCAACTTCCAGAGTTAAACCGGTGTGTGGATTCAGCAGTCTGCAAACACTTTCCGTGCAGAGTTTCAAAACAGGCGTTTTCAGCCCAATACCGGCATAAGGAAGAAACAGCAGAAAGCACAGGGAAATATCTGCTTCTAAATCCAAAACGCAGCTATCTAACAGAACGGTTGTCAATGTGTGCACTCAACTTCCAGAGTTAATCCCGTGTGTGGAATCAGCAGTCTGCAAACACTTTCTGTTCAGAGATTCAAAACAGGCGTTTTCAGCCCAATACCGGCCAATGGAAGAAACAGCAGAAAGCACAGGGAAATATCTGCTTCTAAATCCAAAACGCAGCTATCTAACAGAACTGTTGTCAATGTGTGCACTCAACTTCCAGACTGAAACCCGTGTGTGGATTCAGCAGTCTGCAAACACTTTCTGTGCAGAGTTTCAAAACAGGCGTTTTCAGCCCAATACTGGCATATGGAAGAAACAGCAGAAAGCCCAGGGAAATATCTGCTTCTAAATCCGAAACGCAGCTATCTAACAGAACGGTTGTCAATGTGTGCACTCAACTTCCAGAGTTAAACCCGTGTGTGGATTCAGCAGTCTGCAAACACTTTCTGTGCAGAGTTTCAAAACAGGCGTTTTCAGCCCAATACCGGCATAAGGAAGAAACAGCAGAAAGCACAGGGAAATATCTGCTTCTAAATCCAAAAAGCAGCTATCTAACAGAACGGTTGTCAATGTGTGCACTCAACTTCCAGAGTTAAACCCGTGTGTGGATTCAGCAGTCTGCAAACACTTTCTGTGCAGATTTACAAAACAGACGTTTTCAGCCCATTACCGGCATATGGAAGAAACAGCAGAAAGCACAGGGAAATATCTGCTTCTAAATCCAAAACGCAGCTATCTAACAGAACGGTTGTCAATGTGTGCACTCAACTTCCAGAGTTAAACCCGTGTGTGGATTCAGCAGTCTGCAAACACTTTCTGTGCAGCGTTTCAAAACAGGCGTTTTCAGCCCAATACCGGCATATGGAAGAAACAGCAGAAAGCACAGGGAAATATCTGCTTCTAAATCCAAAACGCAGCTATCTAACAGAACGGTTGTCAATGTGTGCACTCAACTTCCAGAGTTAAACCTGTCTGTGGATTCAGCAGTCTGCAAACACATTCTGTGCAGAGTTTCAAAACAGGCGTTTTCAGCCCAATACCGGCATATGGAAGAAACAGCAGAAAGCACAGGGAAATATCTGCTTCTAAATCCAAAACGCAGCTATCTAACAGAACGGTTGTCAATGTGTGCACTCAACTTCCAGAGTTAAACCGGTGTGCGGATTCAGCAGTCTGCAAACACTTTCTGTGCAGAGTTTCAAAACAGGCCTTTTTAGCCCAATACCCGCATAAGGATAAAACAGCAGAAAGCACAGGGAAATATCTGCTTCTAAATCCAAAACGCAGCTATCTAACAGATCGGTTGTCAATGTGTGTACTCAACTTCCAGAGTTAAACCCGTGTGTGGATTCAGCAGTCTGCAAACACTTTCTGTGCAGAGATTCAAAACAGGCGTTTTCAGCCCAATACCGGCCTATGGAAGAAACAGTAGATAGCACAGGGAAATATCTGCTTCTATATCCAAAACGCAGCTATCTAACAGAACGGTTGTCAATCTGTGCACTCAACTTCCAGAGTTAAACCCGTGTGTGGATTCAGCAGTCTGCAAACACTTTCCGTGCAGAGTTTCAAAACAGGCGTTTTCAGCCCAATACCGGCATATCGAAGAAACAGCAGAAAGCACAGGGAAATATCTGCTTCTAAATCCAAAACGCAGCTATCTAACAGAACGGTTGTCAATGTGTGCACTCAACTTCCAGAGTTAAACCCGTGTGTGGATTCAGCAGTCTGCAAGCACTTTCTGTGCAGAGTTACAAAACAGGCGTTTTCAGCCCAATACCGGCATATGGAAGAAACAGCAGAAAGCACCGGGAAATATCTGCTTCTAAATCCAAAACGCAGCTATCTAACAGAACGGTTGTCAATGTGTGCACTCAACTTCCAGAGTTAAACCGGTGTGTGGATTCAGCAGTCTGCAAACACTTTCTGTGCAGAGTTTCAAAACAGGCGTTTTCAGCCCAATACCGGCCTATGGAAGAAACAGCAGAAAGCACAGGGAAATATCTGCTTCTAAATCCAAAACGCAGCTATCTAACAGAACGGTTGTCAATGTGTGCACTCAACTTCCAGAGTTAATCCCGTGTGTGTATTCAGCAGTCTGCAAACACTTTCTGTGCAGAGATTCAAAACAGGCGTTTTCAGCCCAATACCGGCCTATGGAAGAAACAGAAGAAAGCACAGGGAAATATCTGCTTCTAAATCCAAAACGCAACTATCTAACAGAACGGTTGTCAATGTGTGCACTCAACTTCCAGAGTTAAACCCGAGTGTGGATTCAGCAGTCTGCAAGCACCTTCTTTGCAGAGTTACAAAACAGGGGTTTTCAGCCCAATACCGGCATATGGAAGAAACAGCAGAAAGCACAGGGAAATATCTGCGTCTAAATTCAAAACGCAGCTATCTAACAGAACGATTGTCAATGTGTGCACTCAACTTCCAGAGTTAAACCGGTGTGTGGATTCAGCAGTCTGCAAACACTTTCCGTGCAGAGTTTCAAAACAGGCGTTTTCAGCCCAATACCGGCATCAGGAAGAAACAGCAGAAAGCACAGGGAAATATCTGCTTCTAAATCCAAAAAGCAGCTATATAACAGAACGGTTGTCAATGTGTGCACTCAACTTCCAGAGTTAAACCCGTGTGTGGATTCAGCAGTCTGCAAACACTTTCTGTGCAGAGTTTCAAAACAGACGTTTTCAGCCCATTACCGGCATATGGAAGAAACAGCAGAAAGCACAGGGAAATATCTGCTTCTAAATACAAAACGCAGCTATCTAACAGAACGGTTGTCAATGTGTGCACTCAACTTCCAGAGTTAAACCCGTGTGTGGATTCAGCAGTCTGCAAACATTTTCTGTGCAGAGTTTCAAAACAGACGTTTTCAGCCCATTACCGGCATATGGAAGAAACAGCAGAAAGCACAGGGAAATATCTGCTTCTAAATCCAGAACGCAGCTATCTAACAGAACGGTTGTCAATGTGTGCACTCAACTTCCAGAGTTAATCCCGTGTGTGGATTCAGCAGTCTGCAAACACTTTCTGTGCAGAGATTCAAAACAGGCGTTTTCAGCCCAATACCGGCCTATGGAAGAAACAGCAGAAAGCACAGGGAAATATCTGCTTTTAAATCAAAACGCAGCTATCTAACAGAACGGTTGTCAATGTGTGCCCTCAAGTTCCAGAGTGAAACCCGTGTGTGGATTCAGCAGTCTGCAAACACTTTCTGTGCAGAGTTTCAAAACAGGCGTTTTCAGCCCAATACCGGCATATGGAAGAAACAGCAGAAAGCCCAGGGAAATATCTGCTTCTAAATCCGAAACGCAGCTATCTAACAGAACGGTTGTCAATGTGTGCACTGAACTTCCAGAGTTAAACCCGTGTGTGGATTCAGCAGTCTGCAAACACTTTCTGTGCAGAGTTTCAAAACAGGCGTTTTCAGCCCAATACCGGCATATGGAAGAAACAGCAGAAAGCACAGGGAAATATCTGCTTCTAAATCCATAACGCAGCTATCTAACAGAACGGTTGTCAATGTGTGCACTCAACTTCCAGAGTTAAACCCGTGTGTGGATTCAGCAGTCTGCAAACACTTTCCGTGCAGAGTTTCAAAACAGGCGTTTTCAGCCCAATACCGGCATATGGAAGAAACAGCAGAAAGCCCAGGGAAATATCTGCTTCTAAATCCAAAACGCAGCTATCTAACAGAACGGTTGTCAATGTGTGCACTGAACTTCCAGAGTTAAACCCGTGTGTGGATTCAGCATTCTGCAAACACTTTCTGTGCAGAGTTTCAAAACAGACGTTTTCAGCCCATTACCGGCATATGGAAGAAACAGCAGAAAGCACAGGGAAATATCTGCTTCTAAATCCAAAACGCAGCTATCTAACAGAACGGTTGTCAATGTGTGCACTCAACTTCCAGAGTTAAACCCGTGTGTGGATTCAGCAGTCTGCAAACACTTTCTGTGCAGAGTTTCAAAACAGACGTTTTCAGCCCATTACCGGCATATGGAAGAAACAGCAGAAAGCACAGGGAAATATCTGCTTCTAAATCCAAAACGCAGCTATCTAACAGAACGGTTGTCAATGTGTGCACTCAACTTCCAGAGTTAAACCCGTGTGTGGATTCAGCAGTCTGCAAACAGTTTCTGTGCAGAGTTTCAAAACAGGCGTTTTCAGCCCATTACCGGCATATTGAAGAAACAGAAGAAAGCACAGGGAAATATCTGCTTCTAAATCCAAAACGCAGCTATCTAACAGAACGGTTGTCAATGTGTGCACTCAACTTCCAGAGTTAAACCCGTGTGTGGATTCAGCAGTCTGCAAACACTTTCTGTGCAGAGTTTCAAAACAGGCGTTTTCAGCCCAATACCGGCATATGGAAGAAACAGCAGAAAGCACAGGGAAATATCGGCTTCTAAATCCAAAACGCAGCTATCTAACAGAACGGTTGTCAATGTGTGCACTCAACTTCCAGAGATAAACCCGTGTGTGGATTCAGCAGTCTGCAAACACTTTCTGTGCAGAGTTTCAAAACAGGCGTTTTCAGCCCAATACCGGCATATGGAAGAAACAGCAGAAAGCACAGGGAAATATCTGCCTCTAAATCCAAAACGCAGCTATCTAACAGAACGGTTGTCAATGTGTGCACTCAACTTCCAGAGTTAAACCCGTGTGTGGATTCAGCAGTCTGCAAACACTTTCTGTGCAGAGTTTCAAAACAGGCGTTTTCAGCCCAATACCAGCATATGGAAGAAACAGCAGAAAGCCCAGGGAAATATCTGCTTCTAAATCCAAAACGCAGCTATCTAACAGAACGGTTGTCAATGTGTGCACTCAACTTCCAGAGTTAAACCCGTGTGTGGATTCAGCAGTCTGCAAACACTTTCTGTGCAGAGTTTTAAAACAGGCATTTTCAGCCCAATACCGGCATATGGAAGAAACAGCAGAAAGCCCAGGGAAATATCTGCTTCTAAATCCAAAAGGCAGCTATCTAACAGAACGGTTGTCAATGTGTGCACTCAACTTCCAGAGTTAAACCCGTGTGTGGATTCAGCAGTCTGCAAACCCTTTCTGTGCAGAGTTTCAAAACAGGCGTTTTCAGCCCAACACCGGCTTATGGAAGAAACAGCAGAAAGCCCAGGGAAATATCTGCTTCTAAATCCAAAACGCAGCTATCTAACAGAACGGTTGTCAATGTGTGCACTCAACTTCCAGAGTTAAACCCGTGTGTGGTTTCAGCAGTCTGCAAACACTTTCTGTGCAGTGTTTCAAAACAGACGTTTTCAGCCCATTACCGGCATATGGAAGAAACAGCAGAAAGCACAGGGAAATATCTGCTTCTAAATCCAAAAGGCAGCTATCTAACAGAACGGTTGTCAATGTGTGCACTCAACTTCCAGAGTTAAACCCGTGTGTGGATTCAGCAGTCTGCAAACACTTTCTGTGCAGAGTTTCAAAACAGGCGTTTTCAGTCCAATACCGGCATATGGAAGAAACAGCAGAAAGCACAGGGAAATATCTGCTTCTAAATCCAAAACGCAGCTATCTAACAGAACGGTTGTCAATGTGTGCACTCAACTTCCAGAGTGAAACCCGTGTGTGGATTCAGCAGTCTGCAAACACTTTCTGTGCAGAGTTTCAAAACAGGCGTTTTCAGCCCAATACCGGCATATGGAAGAAACAGCAGAAAGCCCAGGGAAATATCTGCTTCTAAATCCAAAACGCAGCTATCTAACAGAACGGTTGTCAATGTGTGCACTCAACTTCCAGAGTTAATCCCGTGTGTGGATTCAGCAGTCTGCAAACACTTTCTGTGCAGAGTTTCAAAACAGGCGTTTTCAGCCCAATACCGGCATATGGAAGAAACAGCAGAAAGCCCAGGGAAATATCTGCTTCTAAATCCAAAACGCAGCTATCTAGCAGAAGGGTTGTTAATGTGTGCACTCAACTTCCAGAGTTAAACCCGTGTGTGGATTCAGCAGTCTGCAAACACTTTCCGTGCAGAGTTTCAAAACAGGCGTTTTCAGCCCAATACCGGCATATGGAAGAAACAGCAGAAAGCCCAGGGAAATATCTGCTTCTAAATCCAAAACGCAGCTGTCTAACAGAACGGTTGTCAATGTGTGCACTCAACTTCCAGAGTTAAACCCGTGTGTGGATTCAGCAGTCTGCAAACAGTTTCTGTGCAGAGTTTCAAAACAGGCGTTTTCAGCCCATTACCGGCATATTGAAGAAACAGAAGAAAGCACAGGGAAATATCTGCTTCTAAATCCAAAACGCAGCTATCTAACAGAACGGTTGTCAATGTGTGCACTCAACTTCCAGAGTTAAACCCGTGTGTGGATTCAGCAGTCTGCAAACACTTTCTGTGCAGAGTTTCAAAACAGGCGTTTTCAGCCCAATACCGGCATATGGAAGAAACAGCAGAAAGCACAGGGAAATATCGGCTTCTAAATCCAAAACGCAGCTATCTAACAGAACGGTTGTCAATGTGTGCACTCAACTTCCAGAGATAAACCCGTGTGTGGATTCAGCAGTCTGCAAACAATTTCTGTGCAGAGTTTCAAAACAGGCGTTTTCAGCCTAATACCGGCATATGGAAGAAACAGCAGAAAGCACAGGGAAATATCTGCCTCTAAATCCAAAACGCAGCTATCTAACAGAACGGTTGTCAATGTGTGCACTCAACTTCCAGAGTTAAACCCGTGTGTGGATTCAGCAGTCTGCAAACACTTTCTGTGCAGAGTTTCAAAACAGGCGTTTTCAGCCCAATACCAGCATATGGAAGAAACAGCAGAAAGCCCAGGGAAATATCTGCTTCTAAATCCAAAACGCAGCTATCTAACAGAACGGTTGTCAATGTGTGCACTCAACTTCCAGAGTTAAACCCGTGTGTGGATTCAGCAGTCTGCAAACACTTTCTGTGCAGAGTTTTAAAACAGGCATTTTCAGCCCAATACCGGCATATGGAAGAAACAGCAGAAAGCCCAGGGAAATATCTGCTTCTAAATCCAAAAAGAAGCTATCTAACAGAACGGTTGTCAATGTGTGCACTCAACTTCCAGAGTTAAACCCGTGTGTGGATTCAGCAGTCTGCAAACACTTTCTGTGCAGAGTTTCAAAACAGGCGTTTTCAGCCCAATACCGGCATATGGAAGAAACAGCAGAAAGCCCAGGGAAATATCTGCTTCTAAATCCAAAACGCAGCTATCTAGCAGAAGGGTTGTTAATGTGTGCACTCAACTTCCAGAGTTAAACCCGTGTGTGGATTCAGCAGTCTGCAAACACTTTCCGTGCAGAGTTTCAAAACAGGCGTTTTCAGCCCAATACCGGCATATGGAAGAAACAGCAGAAAGCCCAGGGAAATATCTGCTTCTAAATCCAAAATGCAGCTATCTAACAGAACGGTTGTCAATGTGTGCACTCAACTTCCAGAGTTAAACCCGTGTGTGGATTCAGCAGTCTGCAAACACTTTCTGTGCAGAGTTTCAAAACAGGCGTTTTCAGCCCAATACCGGCATATGGAAGAAACAGAAGAAAGCACAGGGAAATATCTGCTTCTAAATCCAAAACGCAGCTATCTAACAGAACGGTTGTCAATGTGTGCACTCAACTTCCAGAGTTAAACCCGTGTGTGGATTCAGCAGTCTGCAAACACTTTCTGTGCAGAGTTTCAAAACAGGCGTTTTCAGCCCAATACCGGCATATGGAAGAAACAGCAGAAAGCACAGGGAAATATCGGCTTCTATATCCAAAACGCAGCTATCTAACAGAACATTTGTCAATGTGTGCACTCAACATCCAGAGTTAAACCCGTGTGTGGATTCAGCAGTCTGCAAACACTTTCTTTGCAGAGTTTCAAAACAGGCGTTTTTCAGCCCAATACCGGCATATGGAAGAAACAGCAGAAAGCCCAGGGAAATATCGGCTTCTAAATCCAAAACGCAGCTATCTAACAGAACGGTTGTCAATGTGTGCACTCAACTTCCAGAGTTAAACCCGTGTGTGGATTCAGCAGTCTGCAAACACTTTCTGTGCAGAGTTTCAAAACAGGTGTTTTCAGCCCAATACCGGCATATGGAAGAAACAGCAGAAAGCCCAGGGAAATATCTGCTTCTAAATCCAAAACGCAGCTATCTAACAGAACGGTTGTCAATGTGTGCACTCAACTTCCAGAGTTAAACCCGTGTGTGGATTCAGCAGTCTGCAAACACTTTCTGTGCAGAGTTTCAAAACAGGCGTTTTCAGCCCAATACCGGCATATGGAAGAAACAGCAGAAAGCACAGGGAAATATCGGCTTCTATATCCAAAACGCAGCTATCTAACAGAACATTTGTCAATGTGTGCACTCAACATCCAGAGTTAAACCCGTGTGTGGATTCAGCAGTCTGCAAACACTTTCTTTGCAGAGTTTCAAAACAGGCGTTTTTCAGCCCAATACCGGCATATGGAAGAAACAGCAGAAAGCCCAGGGAAATATCGGCTTCTAAATCCAAAACGCAGCTATCTAACAGAACGGTTGTCAATGTGTGCACTCAACTTCCAGAGATAAACCCGTGTGTGGATTCAGCAGTCTGCAAACACTTTCTGTGCAGAGTTTCAAAACGCGTTTTCAGCCCAATACCGGCATATGGAAGAAACAGCAGAAAGCCCAGGGAAATATCTGCTTCTAAATCCAAAACGCAGCTATCTAACAGAACGGTTGTCAATGTGTGCACTCAACTTCCAGAGTTAAACCCGTGTGTGGATTCAGCAGTCTGCAAACACTTTCTGTGCAGAGTTTCAAAACAGGCGTTTTCAGCCCAATACCGGCATATGGAAGAAACAGCAGAAAGCCCAGGGAAATATCTGCTTCTAAATCCAAAACGCAGCTATCTAACAGAACGGTTGTCAATGTGTGCACTCAACTTCCAGAGTTAAACCCGTGTGTGGATTCAGCAGTCTGCAAACACTTTCTGTGCAGAGTTTCAAAACAGACGTTTTCAGCCCATTACCGGCATATGGAAGAAACAGCAGAAAGCACAGGGAAATATCTGCTTCTAAATCCAAAACGCAGCTATCTAACAGAACGGTTGTCAATGTGTGCACTCAACTTCCAGAGTTAAACCTGTGTGTGGATTCAGCAGTCTGCAAACACTTTCTGTGCAGCGTTTCAAAACAGGCGTTTTCAGCCCAATACCGGCATATGGAAGAAACAGCAGAAAGCACAGGGAAATATCTGCTTCTAAATCCAAAACGCAGCTATCTAACAGAACGGTTGTCAATGTGTGCACTCAACTTCCAGAGTTAAACCTGTGTGTGGATTCAGCAGTCTGCAAACACATTCTGTGCAGAGTTTCAAAACAGGCGTTTTCAGCCCAATACCGGCATATGGAAGAAACAGCAGAAAGCACAGGGAAATATCTGCTTCTAAATCCAAAACGCAGCTATCTAACAGAACGGTTGTCAATGTGTGCACTCAACTTCCAGAGTTAAACCGGTGTGCGGATTCAGCAGTCTGCAAACACTTTCTGTGCAGAGTTTCAAAACAGGCCTTTTTAGCCCAATACCCGCATAAGGATAAAACAGCAGAAAGCACAGGGAAATATCTGCTTCTAAATCCAAAACGCAGCTATCTAACAGATCGGTTGTCAATGTGTGCACTCAACTTCCCGAGTTAAACCCGTGTGTGGATTCAGCAGTCTGCAAACACTTTCTGTGCAGAGATTCAAAACAGGCGTTTTCAGCCCAATACCGGCCTATGGAAGAAACAGTAGATAGCACAGGGAAATATCTGCTTCTAAATCCAAAACGCAGCTATCTAACAGAACGGTTGTCAATCTGTGCACTCAACTTCCAGAGTTAAACCCGTGTGTGGATTCAGCAGTCTGCAAACACTTTCCGTGCAGAGTTTAAAAACAGGCGTTTTCAGCCCAATACCGGCATATCGAAGAAACAGCAGAAAGCACAGGGAAATATCTGCTTCTAAATCCAAAACGCAGCTATCTAACAGAACGGTTGTCAATGTGTGCACTCAACTTCCAGAGTTAAACCCGTGTGTGGATTCAGCAGTCTGCAAGCACTTTCTGTGCAGAGTTACAAAACAGGCGTTTTCAGCCCAATACCGGCATATGGAAGAAACAGCAGAAAGCACCGGGAAATATCTGCTTCTAAATCCAAAACGCAGCTATCTAACAGAACGGTTGTCAATGTGTGCACTCAACTTCCAGAGTTAAACCGGTGTGTGGATTCAGCAGTCTGCAAACACTTTCTGTGCAGAGTTTCAAAACAGGCGTTTTCAGCCCAATACCGGCCTATGGAAGAAACAGCAGAAAGCACAGGGAAATATCTGCTTCTAAATCCAAAACGCAGCTATCTAACAGAACGGTTGTCAATGTGTGCACTCAACTTCCAGAGTTAATCCCGTGTGTGTATTCAGCAGTCTGCAAACACTTTCTGTGCAGAGATTCAAAACAGGCGTTTTCAGCCCAATACCGGCCTATGGAAGAAACAGAAGAAAGCACAGGGAAATATCTGCTTCTAAATCCAAAACGCAGCTATCTAACAGAACGGTTGTCAATGTGTGCACTCAACTTCCAGAGTTAATCCCGTGTGTGGATTCAGCAGTCTGCAAACACTTTCTGTGCAGAGATTCAAAACAGGCGTTTTCAGCCCAATACCGGCCTATGGAAGAAACAGCAGAAAGCACAGGGAAATATCTGCTTTTAAATCAAAACGCAGCTATCTAACAGAACGGTTGTCAATGTGTGCCCTCAACTTCCAGAGTGAAACCCGTGTGTGGATTCAGCAGTCTGCAAACACTTTCTGTGCAGAGTTTCAAAACAGGCGTTTTCAGCCCAATACCGGCATATGGAAGAAACAGCAGAAAGCCCAGGGAAATATCTGCTTCTAAATCCGAAACGCAGCTATCTGACAGAACGGTTGTCAATGTGTGCACTGAACTTCCAGAGTTAAACCCGTGTGTGGATTCAGCAGTCTGCAAACACTTTCTGTGCAGAGTTTCAAAACAGGCGTTTTCAGCCCAATACCGGCATATGGAAGAAACAGCAGAAAGCCCAGGGAAATATCTGCTTCTAAATCCAAAACGCAGCTATCTAACAGAACGGTTGTCAATGTGTACACTCAACTTCCAGAGTTAAACCCGTGTGTGGATTCAGCAGTCTGCAAACACTTTCCGTGCAGAGTTTCAAAACAGGCGTTTTCAGCCCAATACCGGCATATGGAAGAAACAGCAGAAAGCCCAGGGAAATATCTGCTTCTAAATCCAAAACGCAGCTATATAACAGAACGGTTGTCAATGTGTGCACTCAACTTCCAGAGTTAAACCGGTTTGTGGATTCAGCAGTCTGCAAACACTTTCTGTGCAGAGTTTCAAAACAGACGTTTTCAGCCCATTACCGGCATATGGAAGAAACAGCAGAAAGCACAGGGAAATATCTGCTTCTAAATCCAAAACGCAGCTATCTAACAGAACGGTTGTCAATGTGTGCACTCAACTTCCAGAGTTAAACCCGTGTGTGGATTCAGCAGTCTGCAAACACTTTCTGTGCAGAGTTTCAAAACAGGCGTTTTCAGCCCAATACCGGCATATGGAAGAAACAGAAGAAAGCCCAGGGAAATATCTGCTTCTAAATCCAAAACGCAGCTATCTAACAGAACGGTTGTCAATGTGTGCACTCAACTTCCAGAGTTAAACCCGTGTGTGGATTCAGCATTCTGCAAACACTTTCTGTGCATAGTTTCAAAACAGACGTTTTCAGCCCATTACCGGCATATGGAAGAAACAGCAGAAAGCACAGGGAAATATCTGCTTCTAAATCCAAAACGCAGCTATCTAACAGAACGGTTGTCAATGTGTGCACTCAACTTCCAGAGTTAAACCCGTGTGTGGATTCAGCAGTCTGCAAACACTTTCTGTGCAGAGTTTCAAAACAGACGTTTTCAGCCCATTACCGGCATATGGAAGAAACAGCAGAAAGCACAGGGAAATATCTGCTTCTAAATCCAAAACGCAGCTATCTAACAGAACGGTTGTCAATGTGTGCACTCAACTTCCAGAGTTAAACCCGTGTGTGGATTCAGCAGTCTGCAAACAGTTTCTGTGCAGAGTTTCAAAACAGGCGTTTTCAGCCCATTACCGGCATATTGAAGAAACAGAAGAAAGCACAGGGAAATATCAGCTTCTAAATCCAAAACGCAGCTATCTAACAGAACGGTTGTCAATGTGTGCACTCAACTTCCAGAGTTAAACCCGTGTGTGGATTCAGCAGTCTGCAAACACTTTCTGTGCAGAGTTTCAAAACAGGCGTTTTCAGCCCAATACCGGCATATGGAAGAAACAGCAGAAAGCACAGGGAAATATCGGCTTCTAAATCCAAAACGCAGCTATCTAACAGAACGGTTGTCAATGTGTGCACTCAACTTCCAGAGATAAACCCGTGTGTGGATTCAGCAGTCTGCAAACACTTTCTGTGCAGAGTTTCAAAACAGGCGTTTTCAGCCCAATACCGGCATATGGAAGAAACAGCAGAAAGCACAGGGAAATATCTGCCTCTAAATCCAAAACGCAGCTATCTAACAGAACGGTTGTCAATGTGTGCACTCAACTTCCAGAGTTAAACCCGTGTGTGGATTCAGCAGTCTGCAAACACTTTCTGTGCAGAGTTTCAAAACAGGCGTTTTCAGCCCAATACCAGCATATGGAAGAAACAGCAGAAAGCCCAGGGAAATATCTGCTTCTAAATCCAAAACGCAGCTATCTAACAGAACGGTTGTCAATGTGTGCACTCAACTTCCAGAGTTAAACCCGTGTGTGGATTCAGCAGTCTGCAAACACTTTCTGTGCAGAGTTTTAAAACAGGCATTTTCAGCCCAATACCGGCATATGGAAGAAACAGCAGAAAGCCCAGGGAAATATCTGCTTCTAAATCCAAAAAGCAGCTATCTAACAGAACGGTTGTCAATGTGTGCACTCAACTTCCAGAGTTAAACCCGTGTGTGGATTCAGCAGTCTGCAAACACTTTCTGTGCAGAGTTTCAAAACAGGCGTTTTCAGCCCAATACCGGCATATGGAAGAAACAGCAGAAAGCCCAGGAAAATATCTGCTTCTAAATCCAAAACGCAGCTATCTAACAGAACGGTTCTCAATGTGTGCACTCAACTTCCAGAGTTAAAACCGTGTGTGGTTTCAGCAGTCTGCAAACACTTTCTGTGCAGTGTTTCAAAACAGACGTTTTCAGCCCATTACCGGCATATGGAAGAAACAGCAGAAAGCCCAGGGAAATATCTGCTTCTAAATCCAAAAGGCAGCTATCTAACAGAACGGTTGTCAATGTGTGCACTCAACTTCCAGAGTTAAACCCGTGTGTGGATTCAGCAGTCTGCAAACACTTTCTGTGCAGAGTTTCAAAACAGGCGTTTTCAGTCCAATACCGGCATATGGAAGAAACAGCAGAAAGCCCAGGGAAATATCTGCTTCTAAATCCAAAACGCAGCTATATAACAGAACGTTTGTCAATGTGTGCACTCAACTTCCAGAGTTAAACCGGTTTGTGGATTCAGCAGTCTGCAAACACTTTCTGTGCAGAGTTTCAAAACAGACGTTTTCAGCCCATTACCGGCATATGGAAGAAACAGCAGAAAGCACAGGGAAATATCTGCTTCTAAATCCAAAACGCAGCTATCTAACAGAACGGTTGTCAATGTGTGCACTCAACTTCCAGAGTTAAACCCGTGTGTGGATTCAGCAGTCTGCAAACACTTTCTGTGCAGAGTTTCAAAACAGGCGTTTTCAGCCCAATACCGGCCTATGGAAGAAACAGAAGAAAGCCCAGGGAAATATCTGCTTCTAAATCCAAAACGCAGCTATCTAACAGAACGGTTGTCAATGTGTGCACTCAACTTCCAGAGTTAAACCCGTGTGTGGATTCAGCATTCTGCAAACACTTTCTGTGCATAGTTTCAAAACAGACGTTTTCAGCCCATTACCGGCATATGGAAGAAACAGCAGAAAGCACAGGGAAATATCTGCTTCTAAATCCAAAACGCAGCTATCTAACAGAACGGTTGTCAATGTGTGCACTCAACTTCCAGAGTTAAACCCGTGTGTGGATTCAGCAGTCTGCAAACACTTTCTGTGCAGAGTTTCAAAACAGACGTTTTCAGCCCATTACCGGCATATGGAAGAAACAGCAGAAAGCACAGGGAAATATCTGCTTCTAAATCCAAAACGCAGCTATCTAACAGAACGGTTGTCAATGTGTGCACTCAACTTCCAGAGTTAAACCCGTGTGTGGATTCAGCAGTCTGCAAACAGTTTCTGTGCAGAGTTTCAAAACAGGCGTTTTCAGCCCATTACCGGCATATTGAAGAAACAGAAGAAAGCACAGGGAAATATCAGCTTCTAAATCCAAAACGCAGCTATCTAACAGAACGGTTGTCAATGTGTGCACTCAACTTCCAGAGTTAAACCCGTGTGTGGATTCAGCAGTCTGCAAACACTTTCTGTGCAGAGTTTCAAAACAGGCGTTTTCAGTCCAATACCGGCATATGGAAGAAACAGCAGAAAGCACAGGGAAATATCGGCTTCTAAATCCAAAACGCAGCTATCTAACAGAACGGTTGTCAATGTGTGCACTCAACGTCCAGAGATAAACCCGTGTGTGGATTCAGCAGTCTGCAAACACTTTCTGTGCAGAGTTTCAAAACAGGCGTTTTCAGCCCAATACCGGCATATGGAAGAAACAGCAGAAAGCACAGGGAAATATCTGCCTCTAAATCCAAAACGCAGCTATCTAACAGAACGGTTGTCAATGTGTGCACTCAACTTCCAGAGTTAAACCCGTGTGTGGATTCAGCAGTCTGCAAACAGTTTCTGTGCAGAGTTTCAAAACAGGCGTTTTCAGCCCAATACCAGCATATGGAAGAAACAGCAGAAAGCCCAGGGAAATATCTGCTTCTAAATCCAAAACGCAGCTATCTAACAGAACGGTGGTCAATGTGTGCACTCAACTTCCAGAGTTAAACCCGTGTGTGGATTCAGCAGTCTGCAAACACTTTCTGTGCAGAGTTTTAAAACAGGCATTTTCAGCCCAATACCGGCATATGGAAGAAACAGCAGAAAGCCCAGGGAAATATCTGCTTCTAAATCCAAAAAGCAGCTATCTAACAGAACGGTTGTCAATGTGTGCACTCAACTTCCAGAGTTAAACCCGTGTGTGGATTCAGCAGTCTGCAAACACTTTCTGTGCAGAGTTTCAAAACAGGCGTTTTCAGCCCAATACCGGCATATGGAAGAAACAGCAGAAAGCCCAGGAAAATATCTGCTTCTAAATCCAAAACGCAGCTATCTAACAGAACGGTTCTCAATGTGTGCACTCAACTTCCAGAGTTAAACCCGTGTGTGGTTTCAGCAGTCTGCAAACACTTTCTGTGCAGTGTTTCAAAACAGACGTTTTCAGCCCATTACCGGCATATGGAAGAAACAGCAGAAAGCCCAGGGAAATATCTGCTTCTAAATCCAAAACGCAGCTATCTAACAGAACGGTTGTCAATGTGTGCACTCAACTTCCAGAGTGAAACCCGTGTGTGGATTCAGCAGTCTGCAAACACTTTCTGTGCAGAGTTTCAAAACAGGCGTTTTCAGCCCAATACCGGCATATGGAAGAAACAGCAGAAAGCCCAGGGAAATATCTGCTTCTAAATCCAAAACGCAGCTATCTAACAGAACGGTTGTCAATGTGTGCACTCAACTTCCAGAGTTAATCCCGTGTGTGGATTCAGCAGTCTGCAAACACTTTCTGTGCAGAGTTTCAAAACAGGCGTTTTCAGCCCAATACCGGCATATGGAAGAAACAGCAGAAAGCACAGGGAAATATCTGCTTCTAAATCCAAAACGCAGCTATCTAGCAGAAGGGTTGTTAATGTGTGCACTCAACTTCCAGAGTTAAACCCGTGTGTGGATTCAGCAGTCTGCAAACCCTTTCCGTGCAGAGTTTCAAAACAGGCGTTTTCAGCCCAATACCGGCATATGGAAGAAACAGCAGAAAGCACAGGGAAATATCTGCTTCTAAATCCAAAACGCAGCTATCTAACAGAACGGTTGTCAATGTGTGCACTCAACTTCCAGAGTTAAACCCGTGTGTGGATTCAGCAGTCTGCAAACACTTTCTGTGCAGAGTTTCAAAACAGGCGTTTTCAGCCCATTACCGGCATATTGAAGAAACAGAAGAAAGCACAGGGAAATATCTGCTTCTAAATCCAAAACGCAGCTATCTAACAGAACGGTTGTCAATGTGTGCACTCAACTTCCAGAGTTAAACCCGTGTGTGGATTCAGCAGTCTGCAAACACTTTCTGTGCAGAGTTTCAAAACAGGCGTTTTCAGCCCAATACCGGCATATGGAAGAAACAGCAGAAAGCAGAGGGAAATATCGGCTTCTAAATCCAAAACGCAGCTATCTAACAGAACGGTTGTCAATGTGTGCACTCAACTTCCAGAGATAAACCCGTGTGTGGATTCAGCAGTCTGCAAACACTTTCTGTGCAGAGTTTCAAAACAGGCGTTTTCAGCCCAATACCGGCATATGGAAGAAACAGCAGAAAGCACAGGGAAATATCTGCCTCTAAATCCAAAACGCAGCTATCTAACAGAACGGTTGTCAATGTGTGCACTCAACTTCCAGAGTTAAACCCGTGTGTGGATTCAGCAGTCTGCAAACAGTTTCTGTGCAGAGTTTCAAAACAGGCGTTTTCAGCCCAATACCAGCATATGGAAGAAACAGCAGAAAGCCCAGGGAAATATCTGCTTCTAAATCCAAAACGCAGCTATCTAACAGAACGGTTGTCAATGTGTGCACTCAACTTCCAGAGTTAAACCCGTGTGTGGATTCAGCAGTCTGCAAACACTTTCTGTGCAGAGTTTTAAAACAGGCATTTTCAGCCCAATACCGGCATATGGAAGAAACAGCAGAAAGCCCAGGGAAATATCTGCTTCTAAATCCAAAAAGCAGCTATCTAACAGAACGGTTGTCAATGTGTGCACTCAACTTCCAGAGTTAAACCCGTGTGTGGATTCAGCAGTCTGCAAACACTTTCTGTGCAGAGTTTCAAAACAGGCGTTTTCAGCCCAATACCGGCATATGGAAGAAACAGCAGAAAGCCCAGGAAAATATCTGCTTCTAAATCCAAAACGCAGCTATCTAACAGAACGGTTCTCAATGTGTGCACTCAACTTCCAGAGTTAAACCCGTGTGTGGTTTCAGCAGTCTGCAAACACTTTCTGTGCAGTGTTTCAAAACAGACGTTTTCAGCCCATTACCGGCATATGGAAGAAACAGCAGAAAGCCCAGGGAAATATCTGCTTCTAAATCCAAAACGCAGCTATCTAACAGAACGGTTGTCAATGTGTGCACTCAACTTCCAGAGTGAAACCCGTGTGTGGATTCAGCAGTCTGCAAACACTTTCTGTGCAGAGTTTCAAAACAGGCGTTTTCAGCCCAATACCGGCATATGGAAGAAACAGCAGAAAGCCCAGGGAAATATCTGCTTCTAAATCCAAAACGCAGCTATCTAACAGAACGGTTGTCAATGTGTGCACTCAACTTCCAGAGTTAATCCCGTGTGTGGATTCAGCAGTCTGCAAACACTTTCTGTGCAGAGTTTCAAAACAGGCGTTTTCAGCCCAATACCGGCATATGGAAGAAACAGCAGAAAGCACAGGGAAATATCTGCTTCTAAATCCAAAACGCAGCTATCTAGCAGAAGGGTTGTTAATGTGTGCACTCAACTTCCAGAGTTAAACCCGTGTGTGGATTCAGCAGTCTGCAAACCCTTTCCGTGCAGAGTTTCAAAACAGGCGTTTTCAGCCCAATACCGGCATATGGAAGAAACAGCAGAAAGCACAGGGAAATATCTGCTTCTAAATCCAAAACGCAGCTATCTAACAGAACGGTTGTCAATGTGTGCACTCAACTTCCAGAGTTAAACCCGTGTGTGGATTCAGCAGTCTGCAAACACTTTCTGTGCAGAGTTTCAAAACAGGCGTTTTCAGCCCATTACCGGCATATTGAAGAAACAGAAGAAAGCACAGGGAAATATCTGCTTCTAAATCCAAAACGCAGCTATCTAACAGAACGGTTGTCAATGTGTGCACTCAACTTCCAGAGTTAAACCCGTGTGTGGATTCAGCAGTCTGCAAACACTTTCTGTGCAGAGTTTCAAAACAGGCGTTTTCAGCCCAATACCGGCATATGGAAGAAACAGCAGAAAGCAGAGGGAAATATCGGCTTCTAAATCCAAAACGCAGCTATCTAACAGAACGGTTGTCAATGTGTGCACTCAACTTCCAGAGATAAACCCGTGTGTGGATTCAGCAGTCTGCAAACACTTTCTGTGCAGAGTTTCAAAACAGGCGTTTTCAGCCCAATACGGGCATATGGAAGAAACAGCAGAAAGCACAGGGAAATATCTGCCTCTAAATCCAAAACGCAGCTATCTAACAGAACGGTTGTCAATGTGTGCACTCAACTTCCAGAGTTAAACCCGTGTGTGGATTCAGCAGTCTGCAAACACTTTCTGTGCAGAGTTTCAAAACAGGCGTTTTCAGCCCAATACCAGCATATGGAAGAAACAGCAGAAAGCCCAGGGAAATATCTGCTTCTAAATCCAAAACGCAGCTATCTAACAGAACGGTTGTCAATGTGTGCACTCAACTTCCAGAGTTAAACCCGTGTGTGGATTCAGCAGTCTGCAAACACTTTCTGTGCAGAGTTTTAAAACAGGCATTTTCAGCCCAATACCGGCATATGGAAGAAACAGCAGAAAGCCCAGGGAAATATCTGCTTCTAAATCCAAAAAGCAGCTATCTAACAGAACGGTTGTCAATGTGTGCACTCAACTTCCAGAGTTAAACCCGTGTGTGGATTCAGCAGTCTGCAAACACTTTCTGTGCAGAGTTTCAAAACAGGCGTTTTCAGCCCAATACCGGCATATGGAAGAAACAGCAGAAAGCCCAGGGAAATATCTGCTTCTAAATCCAAAACGCAGCTATCTAACAGAACGGTTGTCAATGTGTGCACTCAACTTCCAGAGTTAAACCCGTGTGTGGTTTCAGCAGTCTGCAAACACTTTCTGTGCAGTGTTTCAAAACAGACGTTTTCAGCCCATTACCGGCATATGGAAGAAACAGCAGAAAGCACAGGGAAATATCTGCTTCTAAATCCAAAAGGCAGCTATCTAACAGAACGGTTGTCAATGTGTGCACTCAACTTCCAGAGTTAAACCCGTGTGTGGATTCAGCAGTCTGCAAACACTTTCTGTGCAGAGTTTCAAAACAGGCGTTTTCAGCCCAATACCGGCATATGGAAGAAACAGCAGAAAGCACAGGGAAATATCTGCTTCTAAATCCAAAACGCAGCTATCTAACAGAACGGTTGTCAATGTGTGCACTCAACTTCCAGAGTGAAACCCGTGTGTGGATTCAGCAGTCTGCAAACACTTTCTGTGCAGAATTTCAAAACAGGCGTTTTCAGCCCAATACCGGCATATGGAAGAAACAGCAGAAAGCCCAGGGAAATATCTGCTTCTAAATCCAAAACGCAGCTATCTAACAGAACGGTTGTCATTGTGTGCACTCAACTTCCAGAGTTAAACCCGTGTGTGGATTCAGCAGTCTGCAAACACTTTCTGTGCAGAGATTCAAAACAGGCGTTTTCAGCCCAATACCGGCCTATGGAAGAAACAGAAGAAAGCACAGGGAAATATCTGCTTCTAAATCCAAAACGCAGCTATCTAACAGAACGGTTGTCAATGTGTGCACTCAACTTCCAGAGTTAATCCCGTGTGTGGATTCAGCAGTCTGCAAACACTTTCTGTGCAGAGATTCAAAACAGGCGTTTTCAGCCCAATACCGGCCTATGGAAGAAACAGCAGAAAGCACAGGGAAATATCTGCTTTTAAATCAAAACGCAGCTATCTAACAGAACGGTTGTCAATGTGTGCCCTCAACTTCCAGAGTGAAACCCGTGTGTGGATTCAGCAGTCTGCAAACACTTTCTGTGCAGAGTTTCAAAACAGGCGTTTTCAGCCCAATACCGGCATATGGAAGAAACAGCAGAAAGCCCAGGGAAATATCTGCTTCTAAATCCGAAACGCAGCTATCTAACAGAACGGTTGTCAATGTGTGCACTGAACTTCCAGAGTTAAACCCGTGTGTGGATTCAGCAGTCTGCAAACACTTTCTGTGCAGAGTTTCAAAACAGGCGTTTTCAGCCCAATACCGGCATATGGAAGAAACAGCAGAAAGCCCAGGGAAATATCTGCTTCTAAATCCAAAACGCAGCTATCTAACAGAACGGTTGTCAATGTGTGCACTCAACTTCCAGAGTTAAACCCGTGTGTGGATTCAGCAGTCTGCAAACACTTTCCGTGCAGAGTTTCAAAACAGGCGTTTTCAGCCCAATACCGGCATATGGAAGAAACAGCAGAAAGCCCAGGGAAATATCTGCTTCTAAATCCAAAACGCAGCTATATAACAGAACGGTTGTCAATGTGTGCACTCAACTTCCAGAGTTAAACCGGTTTGTGGATTCAGCAGTCTGCAAACACTTTCTGTGCAGAGTTTCAAAACAGACGTTTTCAGCCCATTACCGGCATATGGAAGAAACAGCAGAAAGCACAGGGAAATATCTGCTTCTAAATCCAAAACGCAGCTATCTAACAGAACGGTTGTCAATGTGTGCACTCAACTTCCAGAGTTAAACCCGTGTGTGGATTCAGCAGTCTGCAAACACTTTCTGTGCAGAGTTTCAAAACAGGCGTTTTCAGCCCAATACCGGCATATGGAAGAAACAGAAGAAAGCCCAGGGAAATATCTGCTTCTAAATCCAAAACGCAGCTATCTAACAGAACGGTTGTCAATGTGTGCACTCAACTTCCAGAGTTAAACCCGTGTGTGGATTCAGCATTCTGCAAACACTTTCTGTGCATAGTTTCAAAACAGACGTTTTCAGCCCATTACCGGCATATGGAAGAAACAACAGAAAGCACAGGGAAATATCTGCTTCTAAATCCAAAACGCAGCTATCTAACAGAACGGTTGTCAATGTGTGCACTCAACTTCCAGAGTTAAACCCGTGTGTGGATTCAGCAGTCTGCAAACACTTTCTGTGCAGAGTTTCAAAACAGACGTTTTCAGCCCATTACCGGCATATGGAAGAAACAGCAGAAAGCACAGGGAAATATCTGCTTCTAAATCCAAAACGCAGCTATCTAACAGAACGGTTGTCAATGTGTGCACTCAACTTCCAGAGTTAAACCCGTGTGTGGATTCAGCAGTCTGCAAACAGTTTCTGTGCAGAGTTTCAAAACAGGCGTTTTCAGCCCATTACCGGCATATTGAAGAAACAGAAGAAAGCACAGGGAAATATCAGCTTCTAAATCCAAAACGCAGCTATCTAACAGAACGGTTGTCAATGTGTGCACTCAACTTCCAGAGTTAAACCCGTGTGTGGATTCACCAGTCTGCAAACACTTTCTGTGCAGAGTTTCAAAACAGGCGTTTTCAGCCCAATACCGGCATATGGAAGAAACAGCAGAAAGCACAGGGAAATATCGGCTTCTAAATCCAAAACGCAGCTATCTAACAGAACGGTTGTCAATGTGTGCACTCAACTTCCAGAGATAAACCCGTGTGTGGATTCAGCAGTCTGCAAACACTTTCTGTGCAGAGTTTCAAAACAGGCGTTTTCAGCCCAATACCGGCATATGGAAGAAACAGCAGAAAGCACAGGGAAATATCTGCCTCTAAATCCAAAACGCAGCTATCTAACAGAACGGTTGTCAATGTGTGCACTCAACTTCCAGAGTTAAACCCGTGTGTGGATTCAGCAGTCTGCAAACACTTTCTGTGCAGAGTTTCAAAACAGGCGTTTTCAGCCCAATACCAGCATATGGAAGAAACAGCAGAAAGCCCAGGGAAATATCTGCTTCTAAATCCAAAACGCAGCTATCTAACAGAACGGTTGTCAATGTGTGCACTCAACTTCCAGAGTTAAACCCGTGTGTGGATTCAGCAGTCTGCAAACACTTTCTGTGCAGAGTTTTAAAACAGGCATTTTCAGCCCAATACCGGCATATGGAAGAAACAGCAGAAAGCCCAGGGAAATATCTGCTTCTAAATCCAAAAAGCAGCTATCTAACAGAACGGTTGTCAATGTGTGCACTCAACTTCCAGAGTTAAACCCGTGTGTGGATTCAGCAGTCTGCAAACACTTTCTGTGCAGAGTTTCAAAACAGGCGTTTTCAGCCCAATACCGGCATATGGAAGAAACAGCAGAAAGCCCAGGAAAATATCTGCTTCTAAATCCAAAACGCAGCTATCTAACAGAACGGTTCTCAATGTGTGCACTCAACTTCCAGAGTTAAAACCGTGTGTGGTTTCAGCAGTCTGCAAACACTTTCTGTGCAGTGTTTCAAAACAGACGTTTTCAGCCCATTACCGGCATATGGAAGAAACAGCAGAAAGCCCAGGGAAATATCTGCTTCTAAATCCAAAAGGCAGCTATCTAACAGAACGGTTGTCAATGTGTGCACTCAACTTCCAGAGTTAAACCCGTGTGTGGATTCAGCAGTCTGCAAACACTTTCTGTGCAGAGTTTCAAAACAGGCGTTTTCAGTCCAATACCGGCATATGGAAGAAACAGCAGAAAGCCCAGGGAAATATCTGCTTCTAAATCCAAAACGCAGCTATATAACAGAACGGTTGTCAATGTGTGCACTCAACTTCCAGAGTTAAACCGGTTTGTGGATTCAGCAGTCTGCAAACACTTTCTGTGCAGAGTTTCAAAACAGACGTTTTCAGCCCATTACCGGCATATGGAAGAAACAGCAGAAAGCACAGGGAAATATCTGCTTCTAAATCCAAAACGCAGCTATCTAACAGAACGGTTGTCAATGTGTGCACTCAACTTCCAGAGTTAAACCCGTGTGTGGATTCAGCAGTCTGCAAACACTTTCTGTGCAGAGTTTCAAAACAGGCGTTTTCAGCCCAATACCGGCATATGGAAGAAACAGAAGAAAGCCCAGGGAAATATCTGCTTCTAAATCCAAAACGCAGCTATCTAACAGAACGGTTGTCAATGTGTGCACTCAACTTCCAGAGTTAAACCCGTGTGTGGATTCAGCATTCTGCAAACACTTTCTGTGCATAGTTTCAAAACAGACGTTTTCAGCCCATTACCGGCATATGGAAGAAACAGCAGAAAGCACAGGGAAATATCTGCTTCTAAATCCAAAACGCAGCTATCTAACAGAACGGTTGTCAATGTGTGCACTCAACTTCCAGAGTTAAACCCGTGTGTGGATTCAGCAGTCTGCAAACACTTTCTGTGCAGAGTTTCAAAACAGACGTTTTCAGCCCATTACCGGCATATGGAAGAAACAGCAGAAAGCACAGGGAAATATCTGCTTCTAAATCCAAAACGCAGCTATCTAACAGAACGGTTGTCAATGTGTGCACTCAACTTCCAGAGTTAAACCCGTGTGTGGATTCAGCAGTCTGCAAACAGTTTCTGTGCAGAGTTTCAAAACAGGCGTTTTCAGCCCATTACCGGCATATTGAAGAAACAGAAGAAAGCACAGGGAAATATCAGCTTCTAAATCCAAAACGCAGCTATCTAACAGAACGGTTGTCAATGTGTGCACTCAACTTCCAGAGTTAAACCCGTGTGTGGATTCAGCAGTCTGCAAACACTTTCTGTGCAGAGTTTCAAAACAGGCGTTTTCAGTCCAATACCGGCATATGGAAGAAACAGCAGAAAGCACAGGGAAATATCGGCTTCTAAATCCAAAACGCAGCTATCTAACAGAACGGTTGTCAATGTGTGCACTCAACTTCCAGAGATAAACCCGTGTGTGGATTCAGCAGTCTGCAAACACTTTCTGTGCAGAGTTTCAAAACAGGCGTTTTCAGCCCAATACCGGCATATGGAAGAAACAGCAGAAAGCACAGGGAAATATCTGCCTCTAAATCCAAAACGCAGCTATCTAACAGAACGGTTGTCAATGTGTGCACTCAACTTCCAGAGTTAAACCCGTGTGTGGATTCAGCAGTCTGCAAACACTTTCTGTGCAGAGTTTCAAAACAGGCGTTTTCAGCCCAATACCAGCATATGGAAGAAACAGCAGAAAGCCCAGGGAAATATCTGCTTCTAAATCCAAAACGCAGCTATCTAACAGAACGGTTGTCAATGTGTGCACTCAACTTCCAGAGTTAAACCCGTGTGTGGATTCACCAGTCTGCAAACACTTTCTGTGCAGAGTTTTAAAACAGGCATTTTCAGCCCAATACCGGCATATGGAAGAAACAGCAGAAAGCCCAGGGAAATATCTGCTTCTAAATCCAAAAAGCAGCTATCTAACAGAACGGTTGTCAATGTGTGCACTCAACTTCCAGAGTTAAACCCGTGTGTGGATTCAGCAGTCTGCAAACACTTTCTGTGCAGAGTTTCAAAACAGGCGTTTTCAGCCCAATACCGGCATATGGAAGAAACAGCAGAAAGCCCAGGAAAATATCTGCTTCTAAATCCAAAACGCAGCTATCTAACAGAACGGTTCTCAATGTGTGCACTCAACTTCCAGAGTTAAACCCGTGTGTGGTTTCAGCAGTCTGCAAACACTTTCTGTGCAGTGTTTCAAAACAGACGTTTTCAGCCCATTACCGGCATATGGAAGAAACAGCAGAAAGCACAGGGAAATATCTGCTTCTAAATCCAAAAGGCAGCTATCTAACAGAACGGTTGTCAATGTGTGCACTCAACTTCCAGAGTTAAACCCGTGTGTGGATTCAGCAGTCTGCAAACACTTTCTGTGCAGAGTTTCAAAACAGGCGTTTTCAGTCCAATACCGGCATATGGAAGAAACAGCAGAAAGCCCAGGGAAATATCTGCTTCTAAATCCAAAACGCAGCTATCTAACAGAACGGTTGTCAATGTGTGCACTCAACTTCCAGAGTGAAACCCGTGTGTGGATTCAGCAGTCTGCAAACACTTTCTGTGCAGAGTTTCAAAACAGGCGTTTTCAGCCCAATACCGGCATATGGAAGAAACAGCAGAAAGCCCAGGAAAATATCTGCTTCTAAATCCAAAACGCAGCTATCTAACAGAACGGTTGTCAATGTGTGCACTCAACTTCCAGAGTTAATCCCGTGTGTGGATTCAGCAGTCTGCAAACACTTTCTGTGCAGAGTTTCAAAACAGGCGTTTTCAGCCCAATACCGGCATATGGAAGAAACAGCAGAAAGCACAGGGAAATATCTGCTTCTAAATCCAAAACGCAGCTATCTAGCAGAAGGGTTGTTAATGTGTGCACTCAACTTCCAGAGTTAAACCCGTGTGTGGATTCAGCAGTCTGCAAACACTTTCCGTGCAGAGTTTCAAAACAGGCGTTTTCAGCCCAATACCGGCATATGGAAGAAACAGCAGAAAGCCCAGGGAAATATCTGCTTCTAAATCCAAAACGCAGCTATCTAACAGAACGGTTGTCAATGTGTGCACTCAACTTCCAGAGTTAAACCCGTGTGTGGATTCAGCAGTCTGCAAACACTTTCTGTGCAGAGTTTCAAAACAGGCGTTTTCAGCCCATTACCGGCATATTGAAGAAACAGAAGAAAGCACAGGGAAATATCTGCTTCTAAATCCAAAACGCAGCTATCTAACAGAACGGTTGTCAATGTGTGAACTCAACTTCCAGAGTTAAACCCGTGTGTGGATTCAGCAGTCTGCAAACACTTTCTGTGCAGAGTTTCAAAACAGGCGTTTTCAGCCCAATACCGGCATATGGAAGAAACAGCAGAAAGCAGAGGGAAATATCGGCTTCTAAATCCAAAACGCAGCTATCTAACAGAACGGTTGTCAATGTGTGCACTCAACTTCCAGAGATAAACCCGTGTGTGGATTCAGCAGTCTGCAAACACTTTCTGTGCAGAGTTTCAAAACAGGCGTTTTCAGCCCAATACCGGCATATGGAAGAAACAGCAGAAAGCACAGGGAAATATCTGCCTCTAAATCCAAAACGCAGCTATCTAACAGAACGGTTGTCAATGTGTGCACTCAACTTCCAGAGTTAAACCCGTGTGTGGATTCAGCAGTCTGCAAACACTTTCTGTGCAGAGTTTCAAAACAGGCGTTTTCAGCCCAATACCAGCATATGGAAGAAACAGCAGAAAGCCCAGGGAAATATCTGCTTCTAAATCCAAAACGCAGCTATCTAACAGAACGGTTGTCAATGTGTGCACTCAACTTCCAGAGTTAAACCCGTGTGTGGATTCAGCAGTCTGCAAACACTTTCTGTGCAGAGTTTTAAAACAGGCATTTTCAGCCCAATACCGGCATATGGAAGAAACAGCAGAAAGCCCAGGGAAATATCTGCTTCTAAATCCAAAAAGCAGCTATCTAACAGAACGGTTGTCAATGTGTGCACTCAACTTCCAGAGTTAAACCCGTGTGTGGATTCAGCAGTCTGCAAACACTTTCTGTGCAGAGTTTCAAAACAGGCGTTTTCAGCCCAATACCGGCATATGGAAGAAACAGCAGAAAGCCCAGGGAAATATCTGCTTCTAAATCCAAAACGCAGCTATCTAACTGAACGGTTGTCAATGTGTGCACTCAACTTCCAGAGTTAAACCCGTGTGTGGTTTCAGCAGTCTGCAAACACTTTCTGTGCAGTGTTTCAAAACAGACGTTTTCAGCCCATTACCGGCATATGGAAGAAACAGCAGAAAGCACAGGGAAATATCTGCTTCTAAATCCAAAAGGCAGCTATCTAACAGAACGGTTGTCAATGTGTGCACTCAACTTCCAGAGTTAAACCCGTGTGTGGATTCAGCAGTCTGCAAACACTTTCTGTGCAGAGTTTCAAAACAGGCGTTTTCAGCCCAATACCGGCATATGGAAGAAACAGCAGAAAGCACAGGGAAATATCTGCTTCTAAATCCAAAACGCAGCTATCTAACAGAACGGTTGTCAATGTGTGCACTCAACTTCCAGAGTGAAACCCGTGTGTGGATTCAGCAGTCTGCAAACACTTTCTGTGCAGAGTTTCAAAACAGGCGTTTTCAGCCCAATACCGGCATATGGAAGAAACAGCAGAAAGCCCAGGGAAATATCTGCTTCTAAATCCAAAACGCAGCTATCTAACAGAACGGTTGTCATTGTGTGCACTCAACTTCCAGAGTTAAACCCGTGTGTGGATTCAGCAGTCTGCAAATACTTTCTGTGCAGAGTTTCAAAACAGGCGTTTTCAGCCCAATACCGGCATATGGAAGAAACAGCAGAAAGCACAGGGAAATATCGGCTTCTATATCCAAAACGCAGCTATCTAACAGAACATTTGTCAATGTGTGCACTCAACATCCAGAGTTAAACCCGTGTGTGGATTCAGCAGTCTGCAAACACTTTCTTTGCAGAGTTTCAAAACAGGCGTTTTTCAGCCCAATACAGGCATATGGAAGAAACAGCAGAAAGCCCAGGGAAATATCGGCTTCTAAATCCAAAACGCAGCTATCTAACAGAACGGTTGTCAATGTGTGCACTCAACTTCCAGAGATAAACCCGTGTGTGGATTCAGCAGTCTGCAAACACTTTCTGTGCAGAGTTTCAAAACAGGCGTTTTCAGCCCAATACCGGCATATGGAAGAAACAGCAGAAAGCCCAGGGAAATATCTGCTTCTAAATCCAAAACGCAGCTATCTAACAGAACGGTTGTCAATGTGTGCACTCAACTTCCAGAGTTAAACCCGTGTGTGGATTCAGCAGTCTGCAAACACTTTCTGTGCAGAGTTTCAAAACAGACGTTTTCAGCCCATTACCGGCATATGGAAGAAACAGCAGAAAGCACAGGGAAATATCTGCTTCTAAATCCAAAACGCAGCTATCTAACAGAACGGTTGTCAATGTGTGCACTCAACTTCCAGAGTTAAACCTGTGTGTGGATTCAGCAGTCTGCAAACACTTTCTGTGCAGAGTTTCAAAACAGGCGTTTTCAGCCCAATACCGGCATATGGAAGAAACAGCAGAAAGCACAGGGAAATATCTGCTTCCAAATCCAAAACGCAGCTATCTAACAGAACGGTTGTCAATGTGTGCACTCAACTTCCAGAGATAAACCCGTGTGTGGATTCAGCAGTCTGCAAACACTTTCTGTGCAGAGTTTCAAAACGCGTTTTCAGCCCAATACCGGCATATGGAAGAAACAGCAGAAAGCCCAGGGAAATATCTGCTTCTAAATCCAAAACGCAGCTATCTAACAGAACGGTTGTCAATGTGTGCACTCAACTTCCAGAGTTAAACCCGTGTGTGGATTCAGCAGTCTGCAAACACTTTCTGTGCAGAGTTTCAAAACAGGCGTTTTCAGCCCAATACCGGCATATGGAAGAAACAGCAGAAAGCCCAGGGAAATATCTGCTTCTAAATCCAAAACGCAGCTATCTAACAGAACGCTTGTCAATGTGTGCACTCAACTTCCAGAGTTAAACCCGTGTGTGGATTCAGCAGTCTGCAAACACTTTCTGTGCAGAGTTTCAAAACAGACGTTTTCAGCCCATTACCGGCATATGGAAGAAACAGCAGAAAGCACAGGGAAATATCTGCTTCTAAATCCAAAACGCAGCTATCTAACAGAACGGTTGTCAATGTGTGCACTCAACTTCCAGAGTTAAACCTGTGTGTGGATTCAGCAGTCTGCAAACACTTTCTGTGCAGAGTTTCAAAACAGGCGTTTTCAGCCCAATACCGGCATATGGAAGAAACAGCAGAAAGCACAGGGAAATATCTGCTTCCAAATCCAAAACGCAGCTATCTAACAGAACGGTTGTCAATGTGTGCACTCAACTTCCAGAGTTAAACCCGTGTGTGGATTCAGCAGTCTGCAAACACTTTCTGTGCAGAGTTTCAAAACAGGCGTTTTTAGCCCAATACCGGCATATGGAAGAAACAGCAGAAAGCCCAGGGAAATATCTGCTTCTAAATCCAAAACGCAGCTATCTAACAGAACGGTTGTCAATGTGTGCACTCAACTTCCAGAGATAAACCCGTGTGTGGATTCAGCAGTCTGCAAACACTTTCTGTGCAGAGTTTCAAAACAGACGTTTTCAGCCCATTACCGGCATATGGAAGAAACAGCAGAAAGCCCAGGGAAATATCTGCTTCTAAATCCGAAACGCAGCTATCTAACAGAACGGTTGTCAATGTGTGCACTCAACTTCCAGAGTTAAACCCGTGTGTGGATTCAGCAGTCTGCAAACACTTTCTGTGCAGAGTTTCAAAACAGGCGTTTTCAGCCCAATACCGGCATAAGGAAGAAACAGCAGAAAGCACAGGGAAATCTCTGCTTCTAAATCCAAAAAGCAGCTATATAACAGAACGGTTGTCAATGTGTGCACTCAACTTCCAGAGTTAAACCCGTGTGTGGATTCAGCAGTCTGCAAACATTTTCTGTGCAGAGTTTCAAAACAGACGTCTTCAGCCCATTACCGGCATATGGAAGAAACAGCAGAAAGCACAGGGAAATATCTGCTTCTAAATCCAAAACGCAGCTATCTAACAGAACGGTTGTCAATGTGTGCACTCAACTTCCAGAGTTAATCCCTTGTGTGGATTCAGCAGTCTGCAAACACTTTCTGTGCAGAGATTCAAAACAGGCGTTTTCAGCCCAATACCGGCCTATGGAAGAAACAGCAGAAAGCACAGGGAAATATCTGCTTTTAAATCAAAACGCAGATATCTAACAGAACGGTTGTCAATGTGTGCCCTCAACTTCCAGAGTGAAACCCGTGTGTGGATTCAGCAGTCTGCAAACACTTTCTGTGCAGAGTTTCAAAACAGGCGTTTTCAGCCCAATACCGGCATATGGAAGAAACAGCAGAAAGCCCAGGGAAATATCTGCTTCTAAATCCGAAACGCAGCTATCTAACAGAACGGTTGTCAATGTGTGCACTCAACTTCCAGAGTTAAACCCGTGTGTGGATTCAGCAGTCTGCAAACACTTTCTGTGCAGAGTTTCAAAACAGGCGTTTTCAGCCCAATACCGGCATATGGAAGAAACAGCAGAAAGCCCAGGGAAATATCTGCTTCTAAATCCAAAACGCAGCTATCTAACAGAACGGTTGTCAATGTGTGCACTCAACTTCCAGAGTTAAACCCGTGTGTGGATTCAGCAGTCTGCAAACACTTTCCGTGCAGAGTTTCAAAACAGGCGTTTTCAGCCCAATACCGGCATATGGAAGAAACAGCAGAAAGCCCAGGGAAATATCTGCTTCTAAATCCAAAACGCAGCTATCTAACAGAACGGTTGTCAATGTGTGCACTCAACTTCCAGAGTTAAACCGGTGTGTGGATTCAGCAGTCTGCAAACACTTTCTGTGCAGAGTTTCAAAACAGACGTTTTCAGCCCATTACCGGCATATGGAAGAAACAGCAGAAAGCACAGGGAAATATCTGCTTCTAAATCCAAAACGCAGCTATCTAACAGAACGGTTGTCAATGTGTGCACTCAACTTCCAGAGTTAAACCCGTGTGTGGATTCAGCAGTCTGCAAACACTTTCTGTGCAGAGTTTCAAAACAGGCGTTTTCAGCCCAATACCGGCATATGGAAGAAACAGCAGAAAGCCCAGGGAAATATCTGCTTCTAAATCCAAAACGCAGCTATCTAACAGAACGGTTGTCAATGTGTGCACTCAACCTCCAGAGTTAAACCCGTGTGTGGATTCAGCAGTCTGCAAACACTTTCTGTGCATAGTTTCAAAACAGACGTTTTCAGCCCATTACCGGCATATGGAAGAAACAGCAGAAAGCACAGGGAAATATCTGCTTCTAAATCCAAAACGCAGCTATCTAACAGAACGGTTGTCAATGTGTGCACTCAACTTCCAGAGTTAAACCCGTGTGTGGATTCAGCAGTCTGCAAACACTTTCTGTGCAGAGTTTCAAAACAGGCGTTTTCAGCCCAATACCGGCATATGGAAGAAACAGCAGAAAGCAGAGGGAAATATCGGCTTCTAAATCCAAAACGCAGCTATCTAACAGAACGGTTGTCAATGTGTGCACTCAACTTCCAGAGATAAACCCGTGTGTGGATTCAGCAGTCTGCAAACACTTTCTGTGCAGAGTTTCAAAACAGGCGTTTTCAGCCCAATACCGGCATATGGAAGAAACAGCAGAAAGCACAGGGAAATATCTGCCTCTAAATCCAAAACGCAGCTATCTAACAGAACGGTTGTCAATGTGTGCACTCAACTTCCAGAGTTAAACCCGTGTGTGGATTCAGCAGTCTGCAAACACTTTCTGTGCAGAGATTCAAAACAGGCGTTTTCAGCCCAATACTGGCCTATGGAAGAAACAGAAGAAAGCACAGGGAAATATCTGCTTCTAAATCCAAAACGCAGCTATCTAACAGAACGGTTGTCAATGTGTGCACTCAACTTCCAGAGTTAAACCCGTGTGTGGATTCAGCAGTCTGCAAGCACCTTCTTTGCAGAGTTACAAAACAGGGGTTTTCAGCCCAATACCGGCCTATGGAAGAAACAGCAGAAAGCACAGGGAAATATCTGCTTCTAAATCCAAAACGCAGCTATCTAACAGAACGGTTGTCAATGTGTGCACTCAACTTCCAGAGTTAAACCGGTGTGTGGATTCAGCAGTCTGCAAACACTTTCCGTGCAGAGTTTCAAAACAGGCGTTTTCAGCCCAATACCGGCATATGGAAGAAACAGCAGAAAGCACAGGGAAATATCTGCTTCTAAATCCAAAACGCAGCTATCTAACAGAACGGTTGTCAATGTGTGCACTCAACTTCCAGAGTTAAACCGGTGTGTGGATTCAGCAGTCTGCAAACACTTTCTGTGCAGAGTTTCAAAACAGGCGTTTTCAGCCCAATACCGGCATATGGAAGAAACAGCAGAAAGCACAGGGAAATATCTGCTTCTAAATCCAAAACGCAGCTATCTAACAGAACGGTTGTCAATGTGTGCACTCAACTTCCAGAGTTAATCCCGTGTGTGGATTCAGCAGTCTGCAAACACTTTCTGTGCAGAGATTCAAAACAGGCGTTTTCAGCCAATACCGGCCTATGGAAGAAACAGCAGAAAGCACAGGGAAATATCTGCTTCTAAATCCAAAACGCAGCTATCTAACAGAACGGTTGTCAATGTGTGCACTCAACTTCCAGAGTTAAACCCGTGTGTGGATTCAGCAGTCTGCAAGCACCTTCTTTGCAGAGTTACAAAACAGGCGTTTTCAGCCCAATACCGGCATATGGAAGAAACAGCAGAAAGCACAGGGAAATATCTGCTTCTAAATCCAAAACGCAGCTATCTAACAGAACGGTTGTCAAAGTGTGCACTCAACTTCCAGAGTTAAACCGGTGTGTGGATTCAGCAGTCTGCAAACACTTTCCGTGCAGAGTTTCAAAACAGGCGTTTTCAGCCCAATACCGGCATAAGGAAGAAACAGCAGAAAGCACAGGGAAATCTCTGCTTCTAAATCCAAAAAGCAGCTATATAACAGAACGGTTGTCAATGTGTGCACTCAACTTCCAGAGTTAAACCCCTGTGTGGATTCAGCAGTCTGCAAACATTTTCTGTGCAGAGTTTCAAAACAGACGTTTTCAGCCCATTACCGGTATATGGAAGAAACAGCAGAAAGCACAGGGAAATATCTGCTTCTAAATCCAAAACGCAGCTATCTAACAGAACGGTTGTCAATGTGTGCACTCAACTTCCAGAGTTAATCCCGTGTGTGGATTCAGCAGTCTGCAAACACATTCTGTGCAGAGATTCAAAACAGGCGTTTTCAGCCCAATACCGGCCTATGGAAGAAACAGCAGAAAGCACAGGGAAATATCTGCTTCTAAAATCAAAACGCAGCTATCTAACAGAACTGTTGTCAATGTGTGCACTCAACTTCCAGAGTTAAACCCGTGTGTGGATTCAGCAGTCTGCAAACACTTTCTGTGCAGAGTTTCAAAACAGGCGTTTTCAGCCCAATACCGGCATAGGGAAGAAACAGCAGAAAGCCCAGGGAAATATCTGCTTCTAAATCCGAAACGCAGCTATCTAACAGAACGGTTGTCAATGTGTGCACTCAACTTCCAGAGTTAAACCCGTGTGTGGATTCAGCAGTCTGCAAACACTTTCTGTGCAGAGTTTCAAAACAGGCGTTTTCAGCCCAATACCGGCATAAGGAAGAAACAGCAGAAAGCACAGGGAAATATCTGCTTCTAAATCCAAAAAGCAGCTATATAACAGAACGGTTGTCAATGTGTGCACTCAACTTCCAGAGTTAAACCCGTTTGTGGATTCAGCAGTCTGCAAACCCTTTCTGTGCAGAGTTTCAAAACAGACGTTTTCAGCCCATTACCGGCATATGGAAGAAACAGCAGAAAGCACAGGGAAATAACTGCTTCTGAATCCAAAACGCAGCTATCTAACAGAACGGTTGTCAATGTGTGCACTCAACTTCCAGAGTTAAACCCGTGTGTGGATTCAGCAGTCTGCAAACACTTTCTGTGCAGCGTTTCAAAACAGGCGTTTTCAGCCCAATACCGGCATATGGAAGAAACAGCAGAAAGCACAGGGAAATATCTGCTTCTAAATCCAAAACGCAGCTATCTAACAGAACGGTTGTCAATGTGTGCACTCAACTTCCAGAGTTAAACCCGTGTGTGGATTCAGCAGTCTGCAAACACATTCTGTGCAGAGTTTCAAAGCAGGCGTTTTCAGCCCAATACCGGCATATGGAAGAAACAGCAGAAAGCACAGGGAAATATCTGCTTCTAAATCCAAAACGCAGCTATCTAACGGAACGGTTGTCAATGTGTGCACTCAACTTCCAGAGTTAAACCGGTGTGTGGATTCAGCAGTCTGCAAACACTTTCTGTGCAGAGTTTCAAAACAGGCCTTTTTAGCCCAATACCCGCATAAGGATAAAACAGCAGAAAGCACAGGGAAATATCTGCTTCTAAATCCAAAACGCAGCTATCTAACAGATCGGTTGTGAATGTGTGCACTCAACTTCCAGAGTTAAACCCGTGTGTGGATTCAGCAGTCTGCAAACACTTTCTGTGCAGAGATTCAAAACAGGCGTTTTCAGCCCAATACCGGCCTATGGAAGAAACAGTAGATAGCACAGGGAAATATCTGCTTCTAAATACAAAACGCAGCTATCTAACAGAACGGTTGTCAATCTGTGCACTCAACTTCCAGAGTTAAACCCGTGTGTGGATTCAGCAGTCTGCAAACACTTTCCGTTCAGAGTTTCAAAACAGGCGTTTTCAGCCCAATACCGGCATATGGAAGAAACAGCAGAAAGCACAGGGAAATATCTGCTTCTAAATCCAAAACGCAGCTATCTAACAGAACGGTTGTCAATGTGTGCACTCAACTTCCAGAGTTAAACCCGTGTGTGGATTCAGCAGTCTGCAAGCACTTTCTGTGCAGAGTTACAAAACAGGCGTTTTCAGCCCAATACCGGCATATGGAAGAAACAGCAGAAAGCACCGGGAAATATCTGCTTCTAAATCCAAAACGCAGCTATCTAACAGAACGGTTGTCAATGTGTGCACTCAACTTCCAGAGTTAAACCGGTGTGTGGATTCAGCAGTCTGCAAACCCTTTCTGTGCAGAGTTTCAAAACAGGCGTTTTCAGCCCAATACCGGCATATGGAAGAAACAGCAGAAAGCACAGGGAAATATCTGCCTCTAAATCCAAAACGCAGCTATCTAACAGAACGGTTGTCAATGTGTGCACTCAACTTCCAGAGTTAAACCCGTGTGTGGATTCAGCAGTCTGCAAACACTTTCTGTGCAGAGTTTCAAAACAGGCGTTTTCAGCCCAATACCAGCATATGGAAGAAACAGCAGAAAGCCCAGGGAAATATCTGCTTCTAAATCCAAAACGCAGCTATCTAACAGAACGGTTGTCAATGTGTGCACTCAACTTCCAGAGTTAAACCCGTGTGTGGATTCACCAGTCTGCAAACACTTTCTGTGCAGAGTTTTAAAACAGGCATTTTCAGCCCAATACCGGCATATGGAAGAAACAGCAGAAAGCCCAGGGAAATATCTGCTTCTAAATCCAAAAAGCAGCTATCTAACAGAACGGTTGTCAATGTGTGCACTCAACTTCCAGAGTTAAACCCGTGTGTGGATTCAGCAGTCTGCAAACACTTTCTGTGCAGAGTTTCAAAACAGGCGTTTTCAGCCCAATACCGGCATATGGAAGAAACAGCAGAAAGCCCAGGAAAATATCTGCTTCTAAATCCAAAACGCAGCTATCTAACAGAACGGTTCTCAATGTGTGCACTCAACTTCCAGAGTTAAACCCGTGTGTGGTTTCAGCAGTCTGCAAACACTTTCTGTGCAGTGTTTCAAAACAGACGTTTTCAGCCCATTACCGGCATATGGAAGAAACAGCAGAAAGCACAGGGAAATATCTGCTTCTAAATCCAAAAGGCAGCTATCTAACAGAACGGTTGTCAATGTGTGCACTCAACTTCCAGAGTTAAACCCGTGTGTGGATTCAGCAGTCTGCAAACACTTTCTGTGCAGAGTTTCAAAACAGGCGTTTTCAGTCCAATACCGGCATATGGAAGAAACAGCAGAAAGCCCAGGGAAATATCTGCTTCTAAATCCAAAACGCAGCTATCTAACAGAACGGTTGTCAATGTGTGCACTCAACTTCCAGAGTGAAACCCGTGTGTGGATTCAGCAGTCTGCAAACACTTTCTGTGCAGAGTTTCAAAACAGGCGTTTTCAGTCCAATACCGGCATATGGAAGAAACAGCAGAAAGCCCAGGGAAATATCTGCTTCTAAATCCAAAACGCAGCTATCTAACAGAACGGTTGTCAATGTGTGCACTCAACTTCCAGAGTTAAACCCGTGTGTGGTTTCAGCAGTCTGCAAACACTTTCTGTGCAGTGTTTCAAAACAGACGTTTTCAGCCCATTACCGGCATATGGAAGAAACAGCAGAAAGCACAGGGAAATATCTGCTTCTAAATCCAAAAGGCAGCTATCTAACAGAACGGTTGTCAATGTGTGCACTCAACTTCCAGAGTTAAACCCGTGTGTGGATTCAGCAGTCTGCAAACACTTTCTGTGCAGAGTTTCAAAACAGGCGTTTTCAGCCCAATACCGGCATATGGAAGAAACAGCAGAAAGCACAGGGAAATATCTGCTTCTAAATCCAAAACGCAGCTATCTAACAGAACGGTTGTCAATGTGTGCACTCAACTTCCAGAGTGAAACCCGTGTGTGGATTCAGCAGTCTGCAAACACTTTCTGTGCAGAGTTTCAAAACAGGCGTTTTCAGCCCAATACCGGCATATGGAAGAAACAGCAGAAAGCCCAGGGAAATATCTGCTTCTAAATCCAAAACGCAGCTATCTAACAGAACGGTTGTCATTGTGTGCACTCAACTTCCAGAGTTAAACCCGTGTGTGGATTCAGCAGTCTGCAAATACTTTCTGTGCAGAGTTTCAAAACAGGCGTTTTCAGCCCAATACCGGCATATGGAAGAAACAGCAGAAAGCACAGGGAAATATCGGCTTCTATATCCAAAACGCAGCTATCTAACAGAACATTTGTCAATGTGTGCACTCAACATCCAGAGTTAAACCCGTGTGTGGATTCAGCAGTCTGCAAACACTTTCTTTGCAGAGTTTCAAAACAGGCGTTTTTCAGCCCAATACAGGCATATGGAAGAAACAGCAGAAAGCCCAGGGAAATATCGGCTTCTAAATCCAAAACGCAGCTATCTAACAGAACGGTTGTCAATGTGTGCACTCAACTTCCAGAGATAAACCCGTGTGTGGATTCAGCAGTCTGCAAACACTTTCTGTGCAGAGTTTCAAAACAGGCGTTTTCAGCCCAATACCGGCATATGGAAGAAACAGCAGAAAGCCCAGGGAAATATCTGCTTCTAAATCCAAAACGCAGCTATCTAACAGAACGGTTGTCAATGTGTGCACTCAACTTCCAGAGTTAAACCCGTGTGTGGATTCAGCAGTCTGCAAACACTTTCTGTGCAGAGTTTCAAAACAGACGTTTTCAGCCCATTACCGGCATATGGAAGAAACAGCAGAAAGCACAGGGAAATATCTGCTTCTAAATCCAAAACGCAGCTATCTAACAGAACGGTTGTCAATGTGTGCACTCAACTTCCAGAGTTAAACCTGTGTGTGGATTCAGCAGTCTGCAAACACTTTCTGTGCAGAGTTTCAAAACAGGCGTTTTCAGCCCAATACCGGCATATGGAAGAAACAGCAGAAAGCACAGGGAAATATCTGCTTCCAAATCCAAATCGCAGCTATCTAACAGAACGGTTGTCAATGTGTGCACTCAACTTCCAGAGATAAACCCGTGTGTGGATTCAGCAGTCTGCAAACACTTTCTGTGCAGAGTTTCAAAACGCGTTTTCAGCCCAATACCGGCATATGGAAGAAACAGCAGAAAGCCCAGGGAAATATCTGCTTCTAAATCCAAAACGCAGCTATCTAACAGAACGGTTGTCAATGTGTGCACTCAACTTCCAGAGTTAAACCCGTGTGTGGATTCAGCAGTCTGCAAATACTTTCTGTGCAGAGTTTCAAAACAGGCGTTTTCAGCCCAATACCGGCATATGGAAGAAACAGCAGAAAGCCCAGGGAAATATCTGCTTCTAAATCCAAAACGCAGCTATCTAACAGAACGCTTGTCAATGTGTGCACTCAACTTCCAGAGTTAAACCCGTGTGTGGATTCAGCAGTCTGCAAACACTTTCTGTGCAGAGTTTCAAAACAGACGTTTTCAGCCCATTACCGGCATATGGAAGAAACAGCAGAAAGCACAGGGAAATATCTGCTTCTAAATCCAAAACGCAGCTATCTAACAGAACGGTTGTCAATGTGTGCACTCAACTTCCAGAGTTAAACCTGTGTGTGGATTCAGCAGTCTGCAAACACTTTCTGTGCAGAGTTTCAAAACAGGCGTTTTCAGCCCAATACCGGCATATGGAAGAAACAGCAGAAAGCACAGGGAAATATCTGCTTCCAAATCCAAAACGCAGCTATCTAACAGAACGGTTGTCAATGTGTGCACTCAACTTCCAGAGTTAAACCCGTGTGTGGATTCAGCAGTCTGCAAACACTTTCTGTGCAGAGTTTCAAAACAGGCGTTTTTAGCCCAATACCGGCATATGGAAGAAACAGCAGAAAGCCCAGGGAAATATCTGCTTCTAAATCCAAAACGCAGCTATCTAACAGAACGGTTGTCAATGTGTGCACTCAACTTCCAGAGATAAACCCGTGTGTGGATTCAGCAGTCTGCAAACACTTTCTGTGCAGAGTTTCAAAACAGACGTTTTCAGCCCATTACCGGCATATGGAAGAAACAGCAGAAAGCCCAGGGAAATATCGGCTTCTAAATCCGAAACGCAGCTATCTAACAGAACGGTTGTCAATGTGTGCACTCAACTTCCAGAGTTAAACCCGTGTGTGGATTCAGCAGTCTGCAAACACTTTCTGTGCAGAGTTTCAAAACAGGCGTTTTCAGCCCAATACCGGCATAAGGAAGAAACAGCAGAAAGCACAGGGAAATCTCTGCTTCTAAATCCAAAAAGCAGCTATATAACAGAACGGTTGTCAATGTGTGCACTCAACTTCCAGAGTTAAACCCGTGTGTGGATTCAGCAGTCTGCAAACATTTTCTGTGCAGAGTTTCAAAACAGACGTCTTCAGCCCATTACCGGCATATGGAAGAAACAGCAGAAAGCACAGGGAAATATCTGCTTCTAAATCCAAAACGCAGCTATCTAACAGAACGGTTGTCAATGTGTGCACTCAACTTCCAGAGTTAATCCCTTGTGTGGATTCAGCAGTCTGCAAACACTTTCTGTGCAGAGATTCAAAACAGGCGTTTTCAGCCCAATACCGGCCTATGGAAGAAACAGCAGAAAGCACAGGGAAATATCTGCTTTTAAATCAAAACGCAGATATCTAACAGAACGGTTGTCAATGTGTGCCCTCAACTTCCAGAGTGAAACCCGTGTGTGGATTCAGCAGTCTGCAAACACTTTCTGTGCAGAGTTTCAAAACAGGCGTTTTCAGCCCAATACCGGCATATGGAAGAAACAGCAGAAAGCCCAGGGAAATATCTGCTTCTAAATCCGAAACGCAGCTATCTAACAGAACGGTTGTCAATGTGTGCACTCAACTTCCAGAGTTAAACCCGTGTGTGGATTCAGCAGTCTGCAAACACTTTCTGTGCAGAGTTTCAAAACAGGCGTTTTCAGCCCAATACCGGCATATGGAAGAAACAGCAGAAAGCCCAGGGAAATATCTGCTTCTAAATCCAAAACGCAGCTATCTAACAGAACGGTTGTCAATGTGTGCACTCAACTTCCAGAGTTAAACCCGTGTGTGGATTCAGCAGTCTGCAAACACTTTCCGTGCAGAGTTTCAAAACAGGCGTTTTCAGCCCAATACCGGCATATGGAAGAAACAGCAGAAAGCCCAGGGAAGTAGCTGCTTCTAAATCCAAAACGCAGCTATCTAACACAACGGTTGTCAATGTGTGCACTCAACCTCCAGAGTTAAACCCGTGTGTGGATTCAGCAGTCTGCAAACACTTTCTGTGCATAGTTTCAAAACAGACGTTTTCAGCCCATTACCGGCATATGGAAGAAACAGCAGAAAGCACAGGGAAATATCTGCTTCTAAATCCAAAACGCAGCTATCTAACAGAACGGTTGTCAATGTGTGCACTCAACTTCCAGAGTTAAACCCGTGTGTGGATTCAGCAGTCTGCAAACACTTTCTGTGCAGAGTTTCAAAACAGGCGTTTTCAGCCCAATACCGGCATATGGAAGAAACAGCAGAAAGCAGAGGGAAATATCGGCTTCTAAATCCAAAACGCAGCTATCTAACAGAACGGTTGTCAATGTGTGCACTCAACTTCCAGAGATAAACCCGTGTGTGGATTCAGCAGTCTGCAAACACTTTCTGTGCAGAGTTTCAAAACAGGCGTTTTCAGCCCAATACCGGCATATGGAAGAAACAGCAGAAAGCACAGGGAAATATCTGCCTCTAAATCCAAAACGCAGCTATCTAACAGAACGGTTGTCAATGTGTGCACTCAACTTCCAGAGTTAAACCCGTGTGTGGATTCAGCAGTCTGCAAACACTTTCTGTGCAGAGATTCAAAACAGGCGTTTTCAGCCCAATACTGGCCTATGGAAGAAACAGAAGAAAGCACAGGGAAATATCTGCTTCTAAATCCAAAACGCAGCTATCTAACAGAACGGTTGTCAATGTGTGCACTCAACTTCCAGAGTTAAACCCGTGTGTGGATTCAGCAGTCTGCAAGCACCTTCTTTGCAGAGTTACAAAACAGGGGTTTTCAGCCCAATACCGGCCTATGGAAGAAACAGCAGAAAGCACAGGGAAATATCTGCTTCTAAATCCAAAACGCAGCTATCTAACAGAACGGTTGTCAATGTGTGCACTCAACTTCCAGAGTTAAACCGGTGTGTGGATTCAGCAGTCTGCAAACACTTTCCGTGCAGAGTTTCAAAACAGGCGTTTTCAGCCCAATACCGGCATATGGAAGAAACAGCAGAAAGCACAGGGAAATATCTGCTTCTAAATCCAAAACGCAGCTATCTAACAGAACGGTTGTCAATGTGTGCACTCAACTTCCAGAGTTAAACCGGTGTGTGGATTCAGCAGTCTGCAAACACTTTCTGTGCAGAGTTTCAAAACAGGCGTTTTCAGCCCAATACCGGCATATGGAAGAAACAGCAGAAAGCACAGGGAAATATCTGCTTCTAAATCCAAAACGCAGCTATCTAACAGAACGGTTGTCAATGTGTGCACTCAACTTCCAGAGTTAATCCCGTGTGTGGATTCAGCAGTCTGCAAACACTTTCTGTGCAGAGATTCAAAACAGGCGTTTTCAGCCAATACCGGCCTATGGAAGAAACAGCAGAAAGCACAGGGAAATATCTGCTTCTAAATCCAAAACGCAGCTATCTAACAGAACGGTTGTCAATGTGTGCACTCAACTTCCAGAGTTAAACCCGTGTGTGGATTCAGCAGTCTGCAAGCACCTTCTTTGCAGAGTTACAAAACAGGCGTTTTCAGCCCAATACCGGCATATGGAAGAAACAGCAGAAAGCACAGGGAAATATCTGCTTCTAAATCCAAAACGCAGCTATCTAACAGAACGGTTGTCAAAGTGTGCACTCAACTTCCAGAGTTAAACCGGTGTGTGGATTCAGCAGTCTGCAAACACTTTCCGTGCAGAGTTTCAAAACAGGCGTTTTCAGCCCAATACCGGCATAAGGAAGAAACAGCAGAAAGCACAGGGAAATCTCTGCTTCTAAATCCAAAAAGCAGCTATATAACAGAACGGTTGTCAATGTGTGCACTCAACTTCCAGAGTTAAACCCCTGTGTGGATTCAGCAGTCTGCAAACATTTTCTGTGCAGAGTTTCAAAACAGACGTTTTCAGCCCATTACCGGTATATGGAAGAAACAGCAGAAAGCACAGGGAAATATCTGCTTCTAAATCCAAAACGCAGCTATCTAACAGAACGGTTGTCAATGTGTGCACTCAACTTCCAGAGTTAATCCCGTGTGTGGATTCAGCAGTCTGCAAACACATTCTGTGCAGAGATTCAAAACAGGCGTTTTCAGCCCAATACCGGCCTATGGAAGAAACAGCAGAAAGCACAGGGAAATATCTGCTTCTAAAATCAAAACGCAGCTATCTAACAGAACTGTTGTCAATGTGTGCACTCAACTTCCAGAGTTAAACCCGTGTGTGGATTCAGCAGTCTGCAAACACTTTCTGTGCAGAGTTTCAAAACAGGCGTTTTCAGCCCAATACCGGCATAGGGAAGAAACAGCAGAAAGCCCAGGGAAATATCTGCTTCTAAATCCGAAACGCAGCTATCTAACAGAACGGTTGTCAATGTGTGCACTCAACTTCCAGAGTTAAACCCGTGTGTGGATTCAGCAGTCTGCAAACACTTTCTGTGCAGAGTTTCAAAACAGGCGTTTTCAGCCCAATACCGGCATAAGGAAGAAACAGCAGAAAGCACAGGGAAATATCTGCTTCTAAATCCAAAAAGCAGCTATATAACAGAACGGTTGTCAATGTGTGCACTCAACTTCCAGAGTTAAACCCGTTTGTGGATTCAGCAGTCTGCAAACCCTTTCTGTGCAGAGTTTCAAAACAGACGTTTTCAGCCCATTACCGGCATATGGAAGAAACAGCAGAAAGCACAGGGAAATAACTGCTTCTGAATCCAAAACGCAGCTATCTAACAGAACGGTTGTCAATGTGTGCACTCAACTTCCAGAGTTAAACCCGTGTGTGGATTCAGCAGTCTGCAAACACTTTCTGTGCAGCGTTTCAAAACAGGCGTTTTCAGCCCAATACCGGCATATGGAAGAAACAGCAGAAAGCACAGGGAAATATCTGCTTCTAAATCCAAAACGCAGCTATCTAACAGAACGGTTGTCAATGTGTGCACTCAACTTCCAGAGTTAAACCCGTGTGTGGATTCAGCAGTCTGCAAACACATTCTGTGCAGAGTTTCAAAGCAGGCGTTTTCAGCCCAATACCGGCATATGGAAGAAACAGCAGAAAGCACAGGGAAATATCTGCTTCTAAATCCAAAACGCAGCTATCTAACGGAACGGTTGTCAATGTGTGCACTCAACTTCCAGAGTTAAACCGGTGTGTGGATTCAGCAGTCTGCAAACACTTTCTGTGCAGAGTTTCAAAACAGGCCTTTTTAGCCCAATACCCGCATAAGGATAAAACAGCAGAAAGCACAGGGAAATATCTGCTTCTAAATCCAAAACGCAGCTATCTAACAGATCGGTTGTGAATGTGTGCACTCAACTTCCAGAGTTAAACCCGTGTGTGGATTCAGCAGTCTGCAAACACTTTCTGTGCAGAGATTCAAAACAGGCGTTTTCAGCCCAATACCGGCCTATGGAAGAAACAGTAGATAGCACAGGGAAATATCTGCTTCTAAATACAAAACGCAGCTATCTAACAGAACGGTTGTCAATCTGTGCACTCAACTTCCAGAGTTAAACCCGTGTGTGGATTCAGCAGTCTGCAAACACTTTCCGTTCAGAGTTTCAAAACAGGCGTTTTCAGCCCAATACCGGCATATGGAAGAAACAGCAGAAAGCACAGGGAAATATCTGCTTCTAAATCCAAAACGCAGCTATCTAACAGAACGGTTGTCAATGTGTGCACTCAACTTCCAGAGTTAAACCCGTGTGTGGATTCAGCAGTCTGCAAGCACTTTCTGTGCAGAGTTACAAAACAGGCGTTTTCAGCCCAATACCGGCATATGGAAGAAACAGCAGAAAGCACCGGGAAATATCTGCTTCTAAATCCAAAACGCAGCTATCTAACAGAACGGTTGTCAATGTGTGCACTCAACTTCCAGAGTTAAACCGGTGTGTGGATTCAGCAGTCTGCAAACACTTTCTGTGCAGAGTTTCAAAACAGGCGTTTTCAGCCCAATACCGGCCTATGGAAGAAACAGCAGAAAGCACAGGGAAATATCTGCTTCTAAATCCAAAACGCAGCTATCTAACAGAACGGTTGTCAATATGTGCACTCAACTTCCAGAGTTAATCCCGTGTGTGTATTCAGCAGTCTGCAAACACTTTCTGTGCAGAGATTCAAAACAGGCGTTTTCAGCCCAATACCGGCATATGGAAGAAACAGCAGAAAGCACAGGGAAATATCTGCGTCTAAATTCAAAACGCAGCTATCTAACAGAACGGTTGTCAATGTGTGCACTCAACTTCCAGAGTTAAACCGGTGTGTGGATTCCGCAGTCTGCAAACACTTTCCGTGCAGAGTTTCAAAACAGGCGTTTTCAGCCCAAAACCGGCATCAGGAAGAAACAGCAGAAAGCACAGGGAAATATCTGCTTCTAAATCCAAAAAGCAGCTATATAACAGAACGGTTGTCAATGTGTGCACTCAACTTCCAGAGTGAAACCCGTGTGTGGATTCAGCAGTCTGCAAACACTTTCTGTGCAGAGTTTCAAAACAGATGTTTTCAGCCCATTACCGGCATATGGAAGAAACAGCAGAAAGCCCAGGGAAATATCTGCTTCTAAATCCAAAACGCAGCTATCTAACAGAACGGTTGTCAATGTGTGCACTCAACTTCCAGAGTTAAACCCGTGTGTGGATTCAGCAGTCTGCAAGCACCTTCTTTGTAGAGTTACAAAACAGGCGTTTTCAGCCCAATACCGGCATATGGAAGAAACAGCAGAAAGCACAGGGAAATATCTGCTTCTAAATCCAAAACGCATCTATCTAACAGAACGGTTGTCAAAGTGTGCACTCAACTTCCAGAGTTAAACCGGTGTGTGGATTCAGCAGTCTGCAAACACTTTCCGTGCAGAGTTTCAAAACAGGCGTTTTCAGCCCAATACCGGCATATGGAAGAAACAGCAGAAAGCCCAGGGAAATATCTGCTTCTAAATCCAAAACGCAGCTATCTAACAGAACGGTTGTCAATGTGTGCACTCAACTTCCAGAGTTAAACCCGTGTGTGGATTCAGCAGTCTGCAAACACTTTCTGTGCAGAGTTTCAAAACAGGCGTTTTCAGCCCAATACCGGCATATGGAAGAAACAGCAGAAAGCCCAGGGAAATATCTGCTTCTAAATCCGAAACGCAGCTATCTAACAGAACGGTTGTCAATGTGTGCACTCAACTTCCAGAGTTAAACCCGTGTATGGATTCAGCAGTCTGCAAACACTTTCTGTGCAGAGTTTCAAAACAGGCGTTTTCAGCCCAATACCGGCATATGGAAGAAACAGCAGAAAGCCCAGGGAAATATCTGCTTCTAAATCCAAAACGCAGCTATCTAACAGAACGGTTGTCAATGTGTGCACTCAACTTCCAGAGTTAAACCCGTGTGTGGATTCAGCAGTCTGCAAACATTTTCTGTGCAGAGTTTCAAAACAGACGCTTTCAGCCCATTACCGGCATATGGAAGAAACAGCAGAAAGCACAGGGAAATATCTGCTTCTAAATCCAAAACGCAGCTATCTAACAGAACGGTTGTCAATGTGTGCACTCAACTTCCAGAGTTAATCCCGTGTGTGGATTCAGCAGTCTGCAAACACTTTCTGTGCAGAGATTCAAAACAGGCGTTTTCAGCCCAATACCGGCCTATGGAATAAACAGCAGAAAGCACAGGGAAATATCTGCTTTTAAATCAAAACGCAGCTATCTAACAGAACGGTTGTCAATGTGTGCACTCAACTTCCAGAGTGAAACCCGTGTGTGGATTCAGCAGTCTGCAAACACTTTCTGTGCAGAGTTTCAAAACAGGCGTTTTCAGCCCAATACCGGCATATGGAAGAAACAGCAGAAAGCCCAGGGAAATATCTGCTTCTAAATCCGAAACGCAGCTATCTAACAGAACGGTTGTCAATGTGTGCACTCAACTTCCAGAGTTAAACCCGTGTGTGGATTCAGCAGTCTGCAAACACTTTCTGTGCAGAGTTTCAAAACAGGCGTTTTCAGCCCAATACCGGCATATGGAAGAAACAGCAGAAAGCCCAGGGAAATATCTGCTTCTAAATCCAAAACGCAGCTATCTAACAGAACGGTTGTCAATGTGTGCACTCAACTTCCAGAGTTAAACCCGTGTGTGGATTCAGCAGTCTGCAAACACTTTCCGTGCAGAGTTTCAAAACAGGCGTTTTCAGCCCAATACCGGCATATGGAAGAAACAGCAGAAAGCCCAGGGAAATATCTGCTTCTAAATCCAAAACGCAGCTATCTAACAGAACGGTTGTCAATGTGTGCACTCAACTTCCAGAGTTAAACCCGTGTGTGGATTCAGCAGTCTGCAAACACTTTCTGTGCAGAGTTTCAAAACAGACGTTTTCAGCCCATTACCGGCATATGGAAGAAACAGCAGAAAGCACAGGGAAATATCTGCTTCTAAATCAAAAACGCAGCTATCTAACAGAACGGTTGTCAATGTGTGCACTCAACTTCCAGAGTTAAACCCGTGTGTGGATTCAGCAGTCTGCAAACACTTTCTGTGCAGAGTTTCAAAACAGGCGTTTTCAGCCCAATACCGGCATATGGAAGAAACAGCAGAAAGCACAGGGAAATATCGGCTTCTAAATCCAAAACGCAGCTATCTAACAGAACGGTTGTCAATGTGTGCACTCAACTTCCAGAGATAAACCCGTGTGTGGATTCAGCAGTCTGCAAACACTTTCTGTGCAGAGTTTCAAAACAGGCGTTTTCAGCCCAATACCGGCATATGGAAGAAACAGCAGAAAGCACAGGGAAATATCTGCCTCTAAATCCAAAACGCAGCTATCTAACAGAACGGTTGTCAATGTGTGCACTCAACTTCCAGAGTTAAACCCGTGTGTGGATTCAGCAGTCTGCAAACACTTTCTGTGCAGAGTTTCAAAACAGACATTTTCAGCCCAATACCGGCATATGGAAGAAACAGCAGAAAGCCCAGGGAAATATCTGCTTCTAAATCCAAAAAGCAGCTATCTAACAGAACGGTTGTCAATGTGTGCACTCAACTTCCAGAGTTAAACCCGTGTGTGGATTCAGCAGTCTGCAAACACTTTCTGTGCAGAGTTTCAAAACAGGCGTTTTCAGCCCAATACCGGCATATGGAAGAAACAGCAGAAAGCCCAGGGAAATATCTGCTTCTAAATCCAAAACGCAGCTATCTAACAGAACGGTTGTCAATGTGTGCACTCAACTTCCAGAGTTAAACCCATGTGTGGTTTCAGCAGTCTGCAAACACTTTCTGTGCAGAGTTTCAAAACAGACGTTTTCAGCCCATTACCGGCATATGGAAGAAACAGCAGAAAGCACAGGGAAATATCTGCTTCTAAATCCAAAAGGCAGCTATCTAACAGAACGGTTGTCAATGTGTGCACTCAACTTCCAGAGTTAAACCCGTGTGTGGATTCAGCAGTCTGCAAACACTTTCTGTGCAGAGTTTCAAAACAGGCGTTTTCAGCCCAATACCGGCATATGGAAGAAACAGCAGAAAGCAAAGGGAAATATCTGCTTCTAAATCCAAAACGCAGCTATCTAACAGAACGGTTGTCAATGTGTGCACTCAACTTCCAGAGTTAAACCCGTGTGTGGATTCAGCAGTCTGCAAACACTTTCTGTGCAGAGTTTCAAAACAGGCGTTTTCAGCCCAATACCGGCATATGGAAGAAACAGCAGAAAGCCCAGGGAAATATCTGCTTCTAAATCCAAAACGCAGCTATCTAACAGAACGGTTGTCAATGTGTGCACTCAACTTCCAGAGTGAAACCCGTGTGTGGATTCAGCAGTCTGCAAACACTTTCTGTGCAGAGTTTCAAAACAGGCGTTTTCAGCCCAATACCGGCATATGGAAGAAACAGCAGAAAGCCCAGGGAAATATCTGCTTCTAAATCCAAAACGCAGCTATCTAACAGAACGGTTGTCAATGTGTGCACTCAACTTCCAGAGTTAAACCCGTGTGTGGATTCAGCAGTCTGCAAACACTCTCTGTGCAGAGTTTCAAAACAGGCGTTTTCAGCCCAATACCGGCATATGGAAGAAACAGCAGAAAGCCCAGGGAAATATCTGCTTCTAAATCCAAAATGCAGCTATCTAGCAGAAGGGTTGTTAATGTGTGCACTCAACTTCCAGAGTTAAACCCGTGTGTGGATTCAGCAGTCTGCAAACACTTTCCGTGCAGAGTTTCAAAACAGGCGTTTTCAGCCCAATACCGGCATATGGAAGAAACAGCAGAAAGCCCAGGGAAATATCTGCTTCTAAATCCAAAACGCAGCTATCTAACAGAACGGTTGTCAATGTGTGCACTCAACTTCCAGAGTTAAACCCGTGTGTGGATTCAGCAGTCTGCAAACACTTTCTGTGCAGAGTTTCAAAACAGGCGTTTTCAGCCCAATACCGGCATATGGAAGAAACAGAAGAAAGCACAGGGAAATAACTGCTTCTAAATCCAAAACGCAGCTATCTAACAGAACGGTTGTCAATGTGTGCACTCAACTTCCAGAGTTAAACCCGTGTGTGGATTCAGCAGTCTGCAAACACTTTCTGTGCAGAGTTTCAAAACAGGCGTTTTCAGCCCAATACCGGCATATGGAAGAAACAGCAGAAAGCACAGGGAAATATCGGCTTCTAAATCCAAAACGCAGCTATCTAACAGAACATTTGTCAATGTGTGCACTCAACATCCAGAGTTAAACCCATGTGTGGATTCAGCAGTCTGCAAACACTTTCTTTGCAGAGTTTCAAAACAGGCGTTTTTCAGCCCAATACCGGCATATGGAAGAAACAGCAGAAAGCCCAGGGAAATATCGGCTTCTAAATCCAAAACGCAGCTATCTAACAGAACGGTTGTCAATGTGTGCACTCAACTTCCAGAGATAAACCCGTGTGTGGATTCAGCAGTCTGCAAACACTTTCTGTGCAGAGTTTCAAAACGCGTTTTCAGCCCAATACCGGCATATGGAAGAAACAGCAGAAAGCCCAGGGAAATATCTGCTTCTAAATCCAAAACGCAGCTATCTAACAGAACGGTTGTCAATGTGTGCACTCAACTTCCAGAGATAAACCCGTGTGTGGATTCAGCAGTCTGCAAACACTTTCTGTGCAGAGTTTCAAAACGCATTTTCAGCCCAATACCGGCATATGGAAGAAACAGCAGAAAGCCCAGGGAAATATCTGCTTCTAAATCCAAAACGCAGCTATCTAACAGAACGGTTGTCAATGTGTGCACTCAACTTCCAGAGTTAAACCCGTGTGTGGATTCAGCAGTCTGCAAACACTTTCTGTGCAGAGTTTCAAAACAGGCGTTTTCAGCCCAATACCGGCATATGGAAGAAACAGCAGAAAGCCCAGGGAAATATCTGCTTCTAAATCCAAAACGCAGCTATCTAACAGAACGGTTGTCAATGTGTGCACTCAACTTCCAGAGTTAAACCCGTGTGTGGATTCAGCAGTCTGCAAACACTTTCTGTGCAGAGTTTCAAAACAGACGTTTTCAGCCCATTACCGGCATATGGAAGAAACAGCAGAAAGCACAGGGAAATATCTGCTTCTAAATCCAAAACGCAGCTATCTAACAGAACGGTTGTCAATGTGTGCACTCAACTTCCAGAGTTAAACCTGTGTGTGGATTCAGCAGTCTGCAAACACTTTCTGTGCAGAGTTTCAAAACAGGCGTTTTCAGCCCAATACCGGCATATGGAAGAAACAGCAGAAAGCACAGGGAAATATCTGCTTCCAAATCCAAAACGCAGCTATCTAACAGAACGTTTGTCAATGTGTGCACTCAACTTCCAGAGTTAAACCCGTGTGTGGATTCAGCAGTCTGCAAACACTTTCTGTGCAGAGTTTCATAACAGGCGTTTTTAGCCCAATACCGGCATATGGAAGAAACAGCAGAAAGCCCAGGGAAATATCTGCTTCTAAATCCAAAACGCAGCTATCTAACAGAACGGTTGTCAATGTGTGCACTCAACTTCCAGAGATAAACCCGTGTGTGGATTCAGCAGTCTGCAAACACTTTCTGTGCAGAGTTTCAAAACAGACGTTTTCAGCCCATTACCGGCATATGGAAGAAACAGCAGAAAGCCCAGGGAAATATCTGCTTCTAAATCCAAAACCCAGCTATCTAACAGAACGGTTGTCAATGTGTGCACTCAACTTCCAGAGTTAAACCCGTGTGTGGATTCAGCAGTCTGCAAACACTTTCTGTGCAGAGTTTCAAAACAGACGTTTTCAGCCCAATACCGGCATATGGAAGAAACAGCAGAAAGCACAGGGAAATATCGGCTTCTAAATCCAAAACGCAGCTATCTAACAGAACGGTTGTCAATGTGTGCACTCAACTTCCAGAGTTAAACCCGTGTGTGGATTCACCAGTCTGCAAACACTTTCTGTGCAGAGTTTCAAAACAGGCGTTTTCAGCCCAATACCGGCATATGGAAGAAACAGCAGAAAGCACAGGGAAATATCGGCTTCTAAATCCAAAACGCAGCTATCTAACAGAACGGTTGTCAATGTGTGCACTCAACTTCCAGAGATAAACCCGTGTGTGGATTCAACAGTCTGCAAACACTTTCTGTGCAGAGTTTCAAAACAGGCGTTTTCAGCCCAATACCGGCATATGGAAGAAACAGCAGAAAGCACAGGGAAATATCTGCCTCTAAATCCAAAACGCAGCTATCTAACAGAACGGTTTTCAATGTGTGCACTCAACTTCCAGAGTTAAACCGGTGTGTGGATTCAGCAGTCTGCAAACACTTTCTGTGCAGAGTTTCAAAACAGGCGTTTTCAGCCCAATACCGGCATATGGAAGAAACAGCAGAAAGCCCAGGGAAATATCTGCTTCTAAATCCAAAACGCAGCTATCTAACAGAACGGTTGTCAATGTGTGCACTCAACTTCCAGAGTTAAACCCGTGTGTGGATTCAGCAGTCTGCAAACACTTTCTGTGCAGAGTTTCAAAACAGGCGTTTTCAGCCCAATACCGGCATATGGAAGAAACAGCAGAAAGCCCAGGGAAATATCTGCTTCTAAACCCAAAACGCAGCTATCTAACAGAACGGTTGTCAATGTGTGCACTCAACTTCCAGAGTTAAACCCGTGTGTGGATTCAGCATTCTGCAAACACTTTCTATGCAGAGTTTCAAAACAGGCGTTTTCAGCCCAATACCGGCATATGGAAGAAACAGCAGAAAGCACAGGGAAATATCTGCTTCTAAATCCAAAACGCAGCTATCTAACAGAACGGTTGTCAATGTGTGCACTCAACTTCCAGAGTTAAACCCGTGTGTGGATTCAGCAGTCTGCAAACACTTTCTGTGCAGAGTTTCAAAACAGTCGTTTTCAGCCCATTACCGGCATATGGAAGAAACAGCAGAAAGCCCAGGGAAATATCTGCTTCTAAATCCAAAACGCAGCTATCTAACAGAACGGTTGTCAATGTGTGCACTCAACTTCCAGAGTTAAACCCGTGTGTGGATTCAGCAGTCTGCAAACACTTTCTGTGCAGAGTTTCAAAACAGACGTTTTCAGCCCATTACCGGCATATGGAAGAAACAGCAGAAAGCACAGGGAAATATCTGCTTCTAAATCCAAAACGCAGCTATCTAACAGAACGGTTGTCAATGTGTGCACTCAACTTCCAGAGTTAAACCCGTGTGTGGATTCAGCAGTCTGCAAACACTTTCTGTGCAGAGTTTCAAAACAGGCGTTTTCAGCCCATTACCGGCATATGGAAGAAACAGAAGAAAGCACAGGGAAATATCTGCTTCTAAATCCAAAACGCAGCTATCTAACAGAACGGTTGTCAATGTGTGCACTCAACTTCCAGAGTTAAACCCGTGTGTGGATTCAGCAGTCTGCAAACACTTTCTGTGCAGAGTTTCAAAACAGGCGTTTTCAGCCCAATACCGGCATATGGAAGAAACAGCAGAAAGCACAGGGAAATATCGGCTTCTAAATCCAAAACGCAGCTATCTAACAGAACGGTTGTCAATGTGTGCACTCAACTTCCAGAGAAAAACCCGTGTGTGGCTTCAGCAGTCTGCAAACACTTTCTGTGCAGAGTTTCAAAACAGGCGTTTTCAGCCCAATACCGGCATAAGGAAGAAACAGCAGAAAGCCCAGGGAAATATCTGCTTCTAAATCCAAAACGCAGCTATCTAACAGAACGGTTGTCAATGTGTGCACTCAACTTCCAGAGTTAAACCGGTGTGTGGATTCAGCAGTCTGCAAACACTTTCTGTGCAGAGTTTCAAAACAGGCGTTTTCAGCCCAATACCGGCATATGGAAGAAACAGCAGAAAGCACAGGGAAATATCTGCTTCTAAATCCAAAACGCAGCTATCTAACAGAACGGTTGTCAATGTGTGCACTCAACTTCCAGAGTTAAACCGGTGTGTGGATTCAGCAGTCTGCAAACACTTTCTGTGCAGAGTTTCAAAACAGGCGTTTTCAGCCCAATACCGGCATATGGAAGAAACAGCAGAAAGCACAGGGAAATATCTGCTTCTAAATCCAAAAAGCAGCTATATAACAGAACGGTTGTCAATGTGTGCACTCAACTTCCAGAGTTAAACCCGTGTGTGGATTCAGCAGTCTGCAAACATTTTCTGTGCAGAGTTTCAAAACAGACGTTTTCAGCCCATTACCGGTATATGGAAGAAACAGCAGAAAGCACAGGGAAATATCTGCTTCTAAATCCAAAACGCAGCTATATAACAGAACGGTTGTCAATGTGTGCACTCAACTTCTAGAGTTAATCCCGTGTGTGGATTCAGCAGTCTGCAAACACTTTCTGTGCAGAGATTCAAAACAGGCGTTTTCAGCCCAATACCGGCCTATGGAAGAAACAGCAGAAAGCACAGGGAAATATCTGCTTCTAAAATCAAAACGCAGCTATCTAACAGAACTGTTGTCAATGTGTGCACTCAACTTCCAGAGTTAAACCCGTGTGTGGATTCAGCAGTCTGCAAACACTTTCTGTGCAGAGTTTCAAAACAGGCGTTTTCAGCCCAATACCGGCATATGGAAGAAACAGCAGAAAGCCCAGGGAAATATCTGCTTCTAAATCCGAAACGCAGCTATCTAACAGAACGGTTGTCAATGTGTGCACTCAACTTCCAGAGTTAAACCCGTATGTGGATTCAGCAGTCTGCAAACACTTTCTGTGCAGAGTTTCAAAACAGGCGTTTTCAGCCCAATACCGGCATAAGGAAGAAACAGCAGAAAGTACAGGGAAATATCTGCTTCTAAATCCAAAAAGCAGCTATATAACAGAACGGTTGTCAATGTGTGCACTCAACTTCCAGAGTTAAACCCGTGTGTGGATTCAGCAGTCTGCAAACCCTTTCTGTGCAGAGATTCAAAACAGGCGTTTTCAGCCCAATACCGGCCTATGGAAGAAACAGTAGATAGCACAGGGAAATATCTGCTTCTAAATACAAAACGCAGGTATCTAACAGAACGGTTGTCAATCTGTGCACTCAACTTCCAGAGTTAAACCCGTGTGTGGATTCAGCAGTCTGCAAACACTTTCCGTGCAGAGTTTCAAAACAGGCGTTTTCAGCCCAATACTGGCATATGGAAGAAACAGCAGAAAGCACAGGGAAATATCTGCTTCTAAATCCAAAACGCAGCTATCTAACAGAACGGTTGTCAATGTGTGCACTCAACTTCCAGAGTTAAACCCGTGTGTGGATTCAGCAGTCTGCAAGCACTTTCTGTGCAGAGTTACAAAACAGGCGTTTTCAGCCCAATACCGGCATATGGAAGAAACAGCAGAAAGCACCGGGAAATATCTGCTTCTAAATCCAAAACGCAGCTATCTAACAGAACGGTTGTCAATGTGTGCACTCAACTTCCAGAGTTAAACCGGTGTGTGGATTCAGCAGTCTGCAAACACTTTCTGTGCAGAGTTTCAAAACAGGCGTTTTCAGCCCAATACCGGCCTATGGAAGAAACAGCAGAAAGCACAGGGAAATATCTGCTTCTAAATCCAAAACGCAGCTTTCTAACAGAACGGTTGTCAATGTGTGCACTCAACTTCCAGAGTTAATCCCGTGTGTGTATTCAGCAGTCTGCAAACACTTTCTGTGCAGAGATTCAAAACAGGCGTTTTCAGCCCAATACCGGCCTATGGAAGAAACAGAAGAAAGCACAGGAAAATATCTGCTTCTAAATCCAAAACGCAGCTATCTAACAGAACGGTTGTCAATGTGTGCACTCAACTTCCAGAGTTAAACCGGTGTGTGGATTCAGCAGTCTGCAAACACTTTCCGTGCAGAGTTTCAAAACAGGCGTTTTCAGCCCAATACCGGCATCAGGAAGAAACAGCAGAAAGCACAGGGACATATCTGCTTCTAAATCCAAAAAGCAGCTATATAACAGAACGGTTCTCAATGTGTGCACTCAACTTCCAGAGTGAAACCCGTGTGTGGATTCAGCAGTCTGCAAACACTTTCTGTGCAGCGTTTCAAAACAGGCGTTTTCAGCCCAATACCGGCATATGGAAGAAACAGCAGAAAGCACAGGGAAATATCTGCTTCTAAATCCAAAACGCAGCTATCTAACAGAACGGTTGTCAATGTGTGCACTCAACTTCCAGAGTTAAACCGGTGTGTGGATTCAGCAGTCAGCAAACACTTTCTGTGCAGAGTTTCAAAACAGGCCTTTTCAGCCCAATACCGGCATATGGAAGAAACAGCAGAAAGCACAGTGAAATATCTGCTTCTAAATCCAAAACGCAGCTATCTAACAGAACGGTTGCCAGTGTGTGCACTCAAATTCCAGAGTTAATCCCGTGTGTGGATTCAGCAGTCTGCAAACACTTTCTGTGCAGAGATTCAAAACAGGCCTTTTCAGCCCAATACCGGCCTATGGAAGAAACAGCAGAAAGCACAGGGAAATATCTGCTTCTAAATCCAAAACGCAGCTATCTAACAGAACGGTTGTCAATGTGTGCACTCAACTTCCAGAGTTAAACCGGTGTGTGGATTCAGCAGTCTGCAAACACTTTCCGTGCAGAGTTTCAAAACAGGCGTTTTCAGCCCAATACCGGCATATGGAAGAAACAGCAGAAAGCACAGGGAAATATCTGCTTCTAAATCCAAAACGCAGCTATCTAACAGAACGGTTGTCAATGTGTGCTCTCAACTTCCAGAGTTAAACCGGTGTGTGGATTCAGCAGTCTGCAAACACTTTCTGTGCAGAGTTTCAAAACAGGCGTTTTCAGCCCAATACCGGCATATGGAAGAAACAGCAGAAAGCACAGGGAAATATCTGCTTCTAAATCCAAAACGCAGCTATCTAACAGAACGGTTGTCAATGTGTGCACTCAACTTCCAGAGTTAATCCCGTGTGTGGATTCAGCAGTCTGCAAACACTTTCTGTGCAGAGATTCAAAACAGGCGTTTTCAGCCCAATAACGGCCTATGGAATAAACAGCAGAAAGCACAGGGAAATATCTGCTTTTAAATCAAAACGCAGCTATCTAACAGAACGGTTGTCAATGTGTGCACTCAACTTCCAGAGTGAAACCCGTGTGTGGATTCAGCAGTCTGCAAACACTTTCTGTGCAGAGTTTCAAAACAGGCGTTTTCAGCCCAATACCGGCATATGGAAGAAACAGAAGAAAGCCCAGGGAAATATCTGCTTCTAAATCCGAAACGCAGCTATCTAACAGAACGGTTGTCAATGTGTGCACTCAACTTCCAGAGTTAAACCCGTGTGTGGATTCAGCAGTCTGCAAACACTTTCTGTGCAGAGTTTCAAAACAGGCGTTTTCAGCCCAATACCGGCATATGGAAGAAACAGCAGAAAGCCCAGGGAAATATCTGCTTCTAAATCCAAAATGCAGCTATCTAACAGAACGGTTGTCATTGTGTGCACTCAACTTCCAGAGTTAAACCCGTGTGTGGATTCAGCAGTCTGCAAACACTTTCCGTGCAGAGTTTCAAAACAGGTGTTTTCAGCCCAATACCGGCATATGGAAGAAACAGCAGAAAGCCCAGGGAAATATCTGCTTCTAAATCCAAAACGCAGCTATCTAACAGAACGGTTGTCAATGTGTGCACTCAACTTCCAGAGTTAAACCCGTGTGTGGATTCAGCAGTCTGCAAACACTTTCTGTGCAGAGTTTCAAAACAGACGTTTTCAGCCCATTACCGGCATATGGAAGAAACAGCAGAAAGCACAGGGAAATATCTGCTTCTAAATCCAAAACGCAGCTATCTAACAGAACGGTTGTCAATGTGTGCACTCAACTTCCAGAGTTAAACCGGTGTGTGGATTCAGCAGTCTGCAAACACTTTCTGTGCAGAGTTTCAAAACAGACGTTTTCAGCCCATTACCGGCATATGGAAGAAACAGCAGAAAGCACAGGGAAATATCTGCTTCTAAATCCAAAACGCAGCTATCTAACAGAACGGTTGTCAATGTGTGCACTCAACTTCCAGAGTTAAACCCGTGTGTGGATTCAGCAGTCTGCAAACACTTTCTGTGCAGAGTTTCAAAACAGGCGTTTTCAGCCCAATACCGGCATATGGAAGAAACAGCAGAAAGCCCAGGGAAATATCTGCTTCTAAATCCAAAACGCAGCTATCTAACAGAACGGTTGTCAATGTGTGCACTCAACTTCCAGAGTTAAACCCGTGTGTGGATTCAGCAGTCTGCAAACACTTTCTGTGCAGAGTTTCAAAACAGACGTTTTCAGCCCATTACCGGCATATGGAAGAAACAGCAGAAAGCACAGGGAAATATCTGCTTCTAAATCCAAAACGCAGCTATCTAACAGAACGGTTGTCAATGTGTGCACTCAACTTCCAGAGTTAAACCCGTGTGTGGATTCAGCAGTCTGCAAACAGTTTCTGTGCAGAGTTTCAAAACAGGCGTTTTCAGCCCATTACCGGCATATTGAAGAAACAGAAGAAAGCACAGGGAAATATCTGCTTCTAAATCCAAAACGCAGCTATCTAACAGAACGGTTGTCAATGTGTGCACTCAACTTCCAGAGTTAAACCCCTGTGTGGATTCAGCAGTCTGCAAACACTTTCTGTGCAGAGTTTCAAAACAGGCGTTTTCAGCCCAATACCGGCATATGGAAGAAACAGCAGAAAGCACAGGGAAATATCTGCCTCTAAATCCAAAACGCAGCTATCTAACAGAACGGTTGTCAATGTGTGCACTCAACTTCCAGAGTTAAACCCGTGTGTGGATTCAGCAGTCTGCAAACACTTTCTGTGCAGAGTTTCAAAACAGGCGTTTTCAGCCCAATACCGGCATATGGAAGAAACAGCAGAAAGCCCAGGGAAATATCTGCTTCTAAATCCAAAACGCAGCTATCTAACAGAACGGTTGTCAATGTTTGCACTCAACTTCCAGAGTTAAACCCGTGTGTGGTTTCAGCAGTCTGCAAACACTTTCTGTGCAGAGTTTCAAAACAGACGTTTTCAGCCCATTACCGGCATATGGAAGAAACAGCAGAAAGCACAGGGAAATATCTGCTTCCAAATCCAAAAGGCAGCTATCTAACAGAACGGTTGTCAATGTGTGCACTCAACTTCCAGAGTTAAACCCGTGTGTGGATTCAGCAGTCTGCAAACACTTTCTGTGCAGAGTTTCAAAACAGGCGTTTTCAGCCCAATACCGGCATATGGAAGAAACAGCAGAAAGCAAAGGGAAATATCTGCTTCTAAATCCAAAACGCAGCTATCTAACAGAACGGTTGTCAATGTGTGCACTCAACTTCCAGAGTTAAACCCGTGTGTGGATTCAGCGGTCTGCAAACACTTTCTGTGCAGTGTTTCAAAACAGGCGTTTTCAGCCCAGTACCGGCATATGGAAGAAACAGCAGAAAGCACAGGGAAATATCGACTTCTAAATCCAAAACGCAGCTATCTAGCAGAAGGGTTGTTAATGTGTGCACTCAACTTCCAGAGTTAAACCCGTGTGTGGATTCAGCAGTCTGCAAACACTTTCCGTGCAGAGTTTCAAAACAGGCGTTTTCAGCCCAATACCGGCATTTGGAAGAAACAGCAGAAAGCCCAGGGAAATATCTGCTTCTAAATCTAAAACGCAGCTATCTAACAGAACGGTTGTCAATGTGTGCACTCAACTTCCAGAGTTAAACCGGTGTGTGGATTCAGCAGTCTGCAAACACTTTCTGTGCAGAGTTTCAAAACAGGCGTTTTCAGCCCAATACCGGCATATGGAAGAAACAGAAGAAAGCACAGGGAAATATCTGCTTCTAAATCCAAAACGCAGCTATCTAACAGAACGGTTGTCAATGTGTGCACTCAACTTCCAGAGTTAAACCCGTGTGTGGATTCAGCAATCTGCAAACGCTTTCTGTGCAGAGTTTCAAAACAGGCGTTTTCAGCCCAATACCGGCATATGGAAGAAACAGCAGAAAGCACAGGGAAATATCGGCTTCTAAATCCAAAACGCAGCTATCTATCAGAACATTTGTCAATGTGTGCACTCAACTTCCAGAGTTAAACCCGTGTGTGGATTCAGCAGTCTGCAAACACTTTCTTTGCAGAGTTTCAAAACAGGCGTTTTTCAGCCCAATACCGGCATATGGAAGAAACAGCAGAAAGCCCAGGGAAATATCGGCTTCTAAATCCAAAACGCAGCTATCTAACAGAACGGTTGTCAATGTGTGCACTCAACTTCCAGAGATAAACCCGTGTGTGGATTCAGCAGTCTGCAAACACTTTCTGTGCAGAGTTTCAAAACGCGTTTTCAGCCCAATACCGGCATATGGAAGAAACAGCAGAAAGCACAGGGAAATATCTGCTTCTAAATCCAAAACGCAGCTAACTAACAGAACGGTTGTCAATGTGTGCACTCAACTTCCAGAGTTAAACCCGTGTGTGGATTCAGCAGTCTGCAAACACTTTCTGTGCAGAGTTTCAAAACAGGCGTTTTCAGCCCAATACCGGCATATGGAAGAAACAGCAGAAAGCCCAGGGAAATATCTGCTTCTAAATCCAAAACGCAGCTATCTAACAGAACGGTTGTCAATGTGTGCACTCAACTTCCAGAGTGAAACCCGTGTGTGGATTCAGCAGTCTGCAAACACTTTCTGTGCAGAGTTTCAAAACAGGCGTTTTCAGCCCAATACCGGCATATGGAAGAAACAGCAGAAAGCCCAGGGAAATATCTGCTTCTAAATCCAAAACGCAGCTATCTAACAGAACGGTTGTCAATGTGTGCACTCAACTTCCAGAGTTAAACCCGTGTGTGGATTCAGCAGTCTGCAAACACTTTCTGTGCAGAGTTTCAAAACAGGCGTTTTCAGCCCAATACCGGCATATGGAAGAAACAGCAGAAAGCCCAGGGAAATATCTGCTTCTAAATCCAAAACGCAGCTATCTAGCAGAAGGGTTGTTAATGTGTGCACTCAACTTCCAGAGTTAAACCCGTGTGTGGATTCAGCAGTCTGCAAACACTTTCCGTGCAGAGTTTCAAAACAGGCGTTTTCAGCCCAATACCGGCATATGGAAGAAACAGCAGAAAGCCCAGGGAAATATCTGCTTCTAAATCCAAAACGCAGCTATCTAACAGAACGGTTGTCAATGTGTGCACTCAACTTCCAGAGTTAAACCCGTGTGTGGATTCAGCAGTCTGCAAACACTTTCTGTGCAGAGTTTCAAAACAGGCGTTTTCAGCCCAATACCGGCATATGGAAGAAACAGAAGAAAGCACAGGGAAATAACTGCTTCTAAATCCAAAACGCAGCTATCTAACAGAACGGTTGTCAATGTGTGCACTCAACTTCCAGAGTTAAACCCGTGTGTGGATTCAGCAGTCTGCAAACACATTCTGTGCAGAGTTTCAAAACAGGCGTTTTCAGCCCAATACCGGCATATGGAAGAAACAGCAGAAAGCACAGGGAAATATCGGCTTCTAAATCCAAAACGCAGCTATCTAACAGAACATTTGTCAATGTGTGCACTCAACATCCAGAGTTAAACCCATGTGTGGATTCAGCAGTCTGCAAACACTTTCTTTGCAGAGTTTCAAAACAGGCGTTTTTCAGCCCAATACCGGCATAAGGAAGAAACAGCAGAAAGCCCAGGGAAATATCGGCTTCTAAATCCAAAACGCAGCTATCTAACAGAACGGTTGTCAATGTGTGCACTCAACTTCCAGAGATAAACCCGTGTGTGGATTCAGCAGTCTGCAAACACTTTCTGTGCAGAGTTTCAAAACGCGTTTTCAGCCCAATACCGGCATATGGAAGAAACAGCAGAAAGCCCAGGGAAATATCTGCTTCTAAATCCAAAACGCAGCTATCTAACAGAACGGTTGTCAATGTGTGCACTCAACTTCCAGAGTTAAACCCGTGTGTGGATTCAGCAGTCTGCAAACACTTTCTGTGCAGAGTTTCAAAACAGGCGTTTTCAGCCCAATACCGGCATATGGAAGAAACAGCAGAAAGCCCAGGGAAATATCTGCTTCTAAATCCAAAACGCAGCTATCTAACAGAACGGTTGTCAATGTGTGCACTCAACTTCCAGAGTTAAACCGGTGTGTGGATTCAGCAGTCTGCAAGCACTTTCTGTGCAGAGTTTCAAAACAGACGTTTTCAGCCCATTACCGGCATATGGAAGAAACAGCAGAAAGCACAGGGAAATATCTGCTTCTAAATCCAAAACGCAGCTATCTAACAGAACGGTTGTCAATGTGTGCACTCAACTTCCAGAGTTAAACCTGTGTGTGGATTCAGCAGTCAGCAAACACTTTCTGTGCAGAGTTTCAAAACAGGCGTTTTCAGCCCAATACCGGCATATGGAAGAAACAGCAGAAAGCACAGGGAAATATCTGCTTCCAAATCCAAAACGCAGCTATCTAACAGACCGTTTGTCAATGTGTGCACTCAACTTCCAGAGTTAAACCCGTGTGTGGATTCAGCAGTCTGCAAACACATTCTGTGCAGAGTTTCAAAACAGGCGTTTTTAGCCCAATACCGGCATATGGAAGAAACAGCAGAAAGCCCAGGGAAATATCTGCTTCTAAATCCAAAACGCAGCTATCTAATAGAACGGTTGTCAATGTGTGCACTCAACTTCCAGAGATAAACCCGTGTGTGGATTCAGCAGTCTGCAAACACTTTCTGTGCAGAGTTTCAAAACAGACGTTTTCAGCCCATTACCGGCATATGGAAGAAACAGCAGAAAGCCCAGGGAAATATCTGCTTCTAAATCCAAAACCCAGCTATCTAACAGAACGGTTGTCAATGTGTGCACTCAACTTCCAGAGTTAAACCCGTGTGTGGATTCAGCAGTCTGCAAACACTTTCTGTGCAGAGTTTCAAAACAGACGTTTTCAGCCCAATACCGGCATATGGAAGAAACAGCAGAAAGCACAGGGAAATATCGGCTTCTAAATCCAAAACGCAGCTATCTAACAGAACGGTTGTCAATGTGTGCACTCAACTTCCAGAGTTAAACCCGTGTGTGGATTCAGCAGTCTGCAAACACTTTCTGTGCAGAGTTTCAAAACAGGCGTTTTCAGCCCAATACCGGCATATGGAAGAAACAGCAGAAAGCACAGGGAAATATCGGCTTCTAAATCCAAAACGCAGCTATCTAACAGAACGGTTGTCAATGTGTGCACTCAACTTCCAGAGATAAACCCGTGTGTGGATTCAGCAGTCTGCAAACACTTTCTGTGCAGAGTTTCAAAACAGGCGTTTTCAGCCCAATACCGGCATATGGAAGAAACAGCAGAAAGCACAGGTAAATATCTGCCTCTAAATCCAAAACGCAGCTATCTAACAGAACGGTTGTCAATGTGTGCACTCAACTTCCAGAGTTAAACCCGTGTGTGGATTCAGCAGTCTGCAAACACTTTCTGTGCAGAGTTTCAAAACAGGCGTTTTCAGCCCAATACCGGCATATGGAAGAAACAGCAGAAAGCCCAGGGAAATATCTGCTTCTAAATCCAAAACGCAGCTATCTAACAGAACGGTTGTCAATGTGTGCACTCAACTTCCAGAGTTAAACCCGTGTGTGGATTCAGCAGTGTGCAAACACTTTCTGTGCAGAGTTTCAAAACAGGCGTTTTCAGCCCAATACCGGCATATGGAAGAAACAGCAGAAAGCCCAGGGAAATATCTGCTTCTAAACCCAAAACGCAGCTATCTAACAGAACGGTTGTCAATGTGTGCACTCAACTTCCAGAGTTAAACCCGTGTGTGGATTCAGCAGTCTGCAAACACTTTCTATGCAGAGTTTCAAAACAGGCGTTTTCAGCCCAATACCGGCATATGGAAGAAACAGCAGAAAGCCCAGGGAAATATCTGCTTCTAAATCCAAAACGCAGCTATCTAACAGAACGGTTGTCAATGTGTGCACTCAACTTCCAGAGTTAAACCCGTGTGTGGATTCAGCAGTCTGCAAACACTTTCTGTGCAGAGTTTCAAAACAGACGTTTTCAGCCCATTACCGGCATATGGAAGAAACAGCAGAAAGCCCAGGGAAATATCTGCTTCTAAATCCAAAACGCAGCTATCTAACAGAACGGTTGTCAATGTGGGCACTCAACTTCCAGAGTTAAACCCGTGTGTGGATTCAGCAGTCTGCAAACACTTTCTGTGCAGAGTTTCAAAACAGACGTTTTGAGCCCATTACCGGCATATGAAAAGAAACAGCAGAAAGCACAGGGAAATATCTGTTTCTAAATCCAAAACGCAGCTATCTAACAGAACGGTTGTCAATGTGTGCACTCAACTTCCAGAGTTAAACCCGTGTGTGGATTCAGCAGTCTGCAAACACTTTCTGTGCAGAGTTTCAAAACAGGCGTTTTCAGCCCATTACCGGCATATGGAAGAAACAGAAGAAAGCACAGGGAAATATCTGCTTCTAAATCCAAAACGCAGCTATCTAACAGAACGGTTGTCAATGTGTGCACTCAACTTCCAGAGTTAAACCCGTGTGTGGATTCAGCAGTCTGCAAACACTTTCTGTGCAGAGTTTCAAAACAGGCGTTTTCAGCCCAATACCGGCATATGGAAGAAACAGCAGAAAGCACAGGGAAATATCGGCTTCTAAATCCAAAACGCAGCTATCTAACAGAACGGTTGTCAATGTGTGCACTCAACTTCCAGAGTTAAACCGGTGTGTGGATTCAGCAGTCTGCAAACACTTTCTGTGCAGAGTTTCAAAACAGGCGTTTTCAGCCCAATACCGGCATAAGGAAGAAACAGCAGAAAGCCCAGGGAAATATCTGCTTCTAAATCCAAAACGCAGCTATCTAACAGAACGGTTGTCAATGTGTGCACTCAACTTCCAGAGTTAAACCCGTGTGTGGATTCAGCAGTCTGCAAACACTTTCTGTGCAGAGTTTCAAAACAGGCGTTTTCAGCCCAATACCGGCATAAGGAAGAAACAGCAGAAAGCCCAGGGAAATATCTGCTTCTAAATCCAAAACGCAGCTATCTAACAGAACGGTTGTCAATGTGTGCACTCAGCTTCCAGAGTTAAACCCGTGTGTGGATTCAGTAGTCTGCAAACACTTTGTGTGCAGAGTTTCAAAACAGACGTCTTCAGCCCATTACCGGCATATGGAAGAAACAGCAGAAAGCACAGGGAAATATCTGCTTCTAAATCCAAAACGCAGCTATCTAACAGAACGGTTGTCAATGTGTGCACTCAACTTCCAGAGTTAAACCCGTGTGTGGATTCAGCAGTCTGCAAACACTTTCTGTGCAGAGTTTCAAAACAGACGTTTTCAGCCCATTACCGGCATACGGAAGAAACAGCAGAAAGCACAGGGAAATATCTGCTTCTAAATCCAAAACGCAGCTATCTAACAGAACGGTTGTCAATGTGTGCACTCAACTTCCAGAGTTAAACCCGTGTGTGGATTCAGCAGTCTGCAAACACTTTCTTTGCAGAGTTTCAAAACATGCGTTTTTCAGCCCAATACCGGCATATGGAAGAAACAGCAGAAAGCCCAGGGAAATATCGGCTTCTAAATCCAAAACGCAGCTATCTAACAGAACGGTTGTCAATGTGTGCACTCAACTTCCAGAGATAAACCCGTGTGTGGATTCAGCAGTCTGCAAACACTTTCTGTGCAGAGTTTCAAAACGCGTTTTCAGCCCAATACCGGCATATGGAAGAAACAGCAGAAAGCACAGGGAAATATCTGCTTCTAAATCCAAAACGCAGCTATCTAACAGAACGGTTGTCAATGTGTGCACTCAACTTCCAGAGTTAAACCCGTGTGTGGATTCAGCAGTCTGCAAACACTTTCTGTGCAGAGTTTCAAAACAGGCGTTTTCAGCCCAATACCGGCATATGGAAGAAACAGCAGAAAGCCCAGGGAAATATCTGCTTCTAAATCCAAAACGCAGCTATCTAACAGAACGGTTGTCAATGTGTGCACTCAACTTCCAGAGTGAAACCCGTGTGTGGATTCAGCAGTCTGCAAACACTTTCTGTGCAGAGTTTCAAAACAGGCGTTTTCAGCCCAATACCGGCATATGGAAGAAACAGCAGAAAGCCCAGGGAAATATCTGCTTCTAAATCCAAAACGCAGCTATCTAACAGAACGGTTGTCAATGTGTGCACTCAACTTCCAGAGTTAAACCCGTGTGTGGATTCAGCAGTCTGCAAACACTTTCTGTGCAGAGTTTCAAAACAGGCGTTTTCAGCCCAATACCGGCATATGGAAGAAACAGCAGAAAGCCCAGGGAAATATCTGCTTCTAAATCCAAAACGCAGCTATCTAGCAGAAGGGTTGTTAATGTGTGCACTCAACTTCCAGAGTTAAACCCGTGTGTGGATTCAGCAGTCTGCAAACACTTTCCGTGCAGAGTTTCAAAACAGGCGTTTTCAGCCCAATACCGGCATATGGAAGAAACAGCAGAAAGCCCAGGGAAATATCTGCTTCTAAATCCAAAACGCAGCTATCTAACAGAACGGTTGTCAATGTGTGCACTCAACTTCCAGAGTTAAACCCGTGTGTGGATTCAGCAGTCTGCAAACACTTTCTGTGCAGAGTTTCAAAACAGGCGTTTTCAGCCCAATACCGGCATATGGAAGAAACAGAAGAAAGCACAGGGAAATAACTGCTTCTAAATCCAAAACGCAGCTATCTAACAGAACGGTTGTCAATGTGTGCACTCAACTTCCAGAGTTAAACCCGTGTGTGGATTCAGCAGTCTGCAAACACATTCTGTGCAGAGTTTCAAAACAGGCGTTTTCAGCCCAATACCGGCATATGGAAGAAACAGCAGAAAGCACAGGGAAATATCGGCTTCTAAATCCAAAACGCAGCTATCTAACAGAACATTTGTCAATGTGTGCACTCAACATCCAGAGTTAAACCCATGTGTGGATTCAGCAGTCTGCAAACACTTTCTTTGCAGAGTTTCAAAACAGGCGTTTTTCAGCCCAATACCGGCATAAGGAAGAAACAGCAGAAAGCCCAGGGAAATATCGGCTTCTAAATCCAAAACGCAGCTATCTAACAGAACGGTTGTCAATGTGTGCACTCAACTTCCAGAGATAAACCCGTGTGTGGATTCAGCAGTCTGCAAACACTTTCTGTGCAGAGTTTCAAAACGCGTTTTCAGCCCAATACCGGCATATGGAAGAAACAGCAGAAAGCCCAGGGAAATATCTGCTTCTAAATCCAAAACGCAGCTATCTAACAGAACGGTTGTCAATGTGTGCACTCAACTTCCAGAGTTAAACCCGTGTGTGGATTCAGCAGTCTGCAAACACTTTCTGTGCAGAGTTTCAAAACAGGCGTTTTCAGCCCAATACCGGCATATGGAAGAAACAGCAGAAAGCCCAGGGAAATATCTGCTTCTAAATCCAAAACGCAGCTATCTAACAGAACGGTTGTCAATGTGTGCACTCAACTTCCAGAGTTAAACCGGTGTGTGGATTCAGCAGTCTGCAAACACTTTCTGTGCAGAGTTTCAAAACAGACGTTTTCAGCCCATTACCGGCATATGGAAGAAACAGCAGAAAGCACAGGGAAATATCTGCTTCTAAATCCAAAACGCAGCTATCTAACAGAACGGTTGTCAATGTGTGCACTCAACTTCCAGAGTTAAACCTGTGTGTGGATTCAGCAGTCAGCAAACACTTTCTGTGCAGAGTTTCAAAACAGGCGTTTTCAGCCCAATACCGGCATATGGAAGAAACAGCAGAAAGCACAGGGAAATATCTGCTTCCAAATCCAAAACGCAGCTATCTAACAGACCGTTTGTCAATGTGTGCACTCAACTTCCAGAGTTAAACCCGTGTGTGGATTCAGCAGTCTGCAAACACATTCTGTGCAGAGTTTCAAAACAGGCGTTTTTAGCCCAATACCGGCATATGGAAGAAACAGCAGAAAGCCCAGGGAAATATCTGCTTCTAAATCCAAAACGCAGCTATCTAATAGAACGGTTGTCAATGTGTGCACTCAACTTCCAGAGATAAACCCGTGTGTGGATTCAGCAGTCTGCAAACACTTTCTGTGCAGAGTTTCAAAACAGACGTTTTCAGCCCATTACCGGCATATGGAAGAAACAGCAGAAAGCCCAGGGAAATATCTGCTTCTAAATCCAAAACCCAGCTATCTAACAGAACGGTTGTCAATGTGTGCACTCAACTTCCAGAGTTAAACCCGTGTGTGGATTCAGCAGTCTGCAAACACTTTCTGTGCAGAGTTTCAAAACAGACGTTTTCAGCCCAATACCGGCATATGGAAGAAACAGCAGAAAGCACAGGGAAATATCGGCTTCTAAATCCAAAACGCAGCTATCTAACAGAACGGTTGTCAATGTGTGCACTCAACTTCCAGAGTTAAACCCGTGTGTGGATTCAGCAGTCTGCAAACACTTTCTGTGCAGAGTTTCAAAACAGGCGTTTTCAGCCCAATACCGGCATATGGAAGAAACAGCAGAAAGCACAGGGAAATATCGGCTTCTAAATCCAAAACGCAGCTATCTAACAGAACGGTTGTCAATGTGTGCACTCAACTTCCAGAGATAAACCCGTGTGTGGATTCAGCAGTCTGCAAACACTTTCTGTGCAGAGTTTCAAAACAGGCGTTTTCAGCCCAATACCGGCATATGGAAGAAACAGCAGAAAGCACAGGTAAATATCTGCCTCTAAATCCAAAACGCAGCTATCTAACAGAACGGTTGTCAATGTGTGCACTCAACTTCCAGAGTTAAACCCGTGTGTGGATTCAGCAGTCTGCAAACACTTTCTGTGCAGAGTTTCAAAACAGGCGTTTTCAGCCCAATACCGGCATATGGAAGAAACAGCAGAAAGCCCAGGGAAATATCTGCTTCTAAATCCAAAACGCAGCTATCTAACAGAACGGTTGTCAATGTGTGCACTCAACTTCCAGAGTTAAACCCGTGTGTGGATTCAGCAGTGTGCAAACACTTTCTGTGCAGAGTTTCAAAACAGGCGTTTTCAGCCCAATACCGGCATATGGAAGAAACAGCAGAAAGCCCAGGGAAATATCTGCTTCTAAACCCAAAACGCAGCTATCTAACAGAACGGTTGTCAATGTGTGCACTCAACTTCCAGAGTTAAACCCGTGTGTGGATTCAGCAGTCTGCAAACACTTTCTGTGCAGAGTTTCAAAACAGGCGTTTTCAGCCCAATACCGGCATAAGGAAGAAACAGCAGAAAGCCCAGGGAAATATCTGCTTCTAAATCCAAAACGCAGCTATCTAACAGAACGGTTGTCAATGTGTGCACTCAGCTTCCAGAGTTAAACCCGTGTGTGGATTCAGTAGTCTGCAAACACTTTGTGTGCAGAGTTTCAAAACAGACGTCTTCAGCCCATTACCGGCATATGGAAGAAACAGCAGAAAGCACAGGGAAATATCTGCTTCTAAATCCAAAACGCAGCTATCTAACAGAACGGTTGTCAATGTGTGCACTCAACTTCCAGAGTTAAACCCGTGTGTGGATTCAGCAGTCTGCAAACACTTTCTGTGCAGAGTTTCAAAACAGACGTTTTCAGCCCATTACCGGCATACGGAAGAAACAGCAGAAAGCACAGGGAAATATCTGCTTCTAAATCCAAAACGCAGCTATCTAACAGAACGGTTGTCAATGTGTGCACTCAACTTCCAGAGTTAAACCCGTGTGTGGATTCAGCAGTCTGCAAACACTTTCTGTGCAGAGTTTCAAAACAGGCGTTTTCAGCCCAATACCGGCATATGGAAGAAACAGCAGAAAGCCCAGGGAAATATCTGCTTCTAAATCCAAAACGCAGCTATCTAACAGAACGGTTGTCAATGTGTGCACTCAGCTTCCAGAATTAAACCCGTGTGTGGATTCAGCAGTCTGCAAACACTTTCTGTGCAGAGTTTCAAAACAGGCGTTTTCAGCCCAATACCGGCATATGGAAGAAACAGCAGAAAGCACAGGGAAATATCGGCTTCTAAATCCAAAACGCAGCTATCTAACAGAACGGTTGTCAATGTGTACACTCAACTTCCAGAGTTAAACCCGTGTGTGGATTCAGCAGTCTGCAAACACTTTCGGTGCAGAGTTTCAAAACAGGCGTTTTCAGCCCATTACCGGCATATGGAAGAAACAACAGAAAGCCCAGGGAAATATCTGCTTCTAAATCCAAAACGCAGCTATCTAACAGAATGGTTGTCAATGTGTGCACTCAATTCCAGAGTTAAACCCGTGTGTGGATTCAGCAGTCTGCAAACACTTTCTGTGCAGAGTTTCAAAACAGGCGTTTTCAGCCCAATACCGGCATATGGAAGAAACAGCAGAAAGCCCAGTGAAATATCTGCGTCTAAATCCAAAACGCAGCTATCTAACAGAACGGTTTTCAATGTGTACACTCAACTTCCAGAGTTAAACCCGTGTGTGGATTCAGCAGTCTGCAAACACTTTCTGTGCAGAGTTTCAAAACAGACGTTTTCAGCCCATTACCGGCATATGGAAGAAACAGCAGAAAGCACAGGGAAATATCTGCTTCTAAATCCAAAACCCAGCTATCTAACAGAACGGTTGTCAATGTGTGCACTCAACTTCCAGAGTTAAACCCGTGTGTGGATTCCGCAGTCTGCAAACACTTTCTGTGCAGAGATTCAAAACAGACGTTTTCAGCCCATTACCGGCATATGGAAGAAACAGCAGAAAGCACAGGGAAATATCTGCTTCTAAATCCAAAACGCAGCTATCTAACAGAACGGTTGTCAATGTGTGCACTCAACTTCCAGAGTTAAACCCGTGTGTGGATTCAGCAGTCTGCAAACACTTTCTGTGCAGAGTTTCAAAACAGGCGTTTTCAGCCCAATACCGGCATATGGAAGAAACAGCAGAAAGCCCAGGGAAATATCTGCTTCTAAATCCAAAACGCAGCTATCTAACAGAACGGTCGTCAGTGTGTGCACTCAACTTCCAGAGTTAAACCGGTGTGTGGATTCAGCAGTCTGCAAACACTTTCTGTGCAGAGTTTCAAAACAGGCGTTTTCAGCCCAATACCGGCATATGGAAGAAACAGCAGAAAGCACAGGGAAATATCGGCTTCTAAATCCAAAACGCAGCTATCTAACAGAACGGTTGTCAATGTGTGCACTCAACTTCCAGAGATAAACCCGTGTGTGGATTCAGCAGTCTGTAAACACTTTCTGTGCAGAGTTTCAAAACAGGCATTTTCAGCCCAATACCGGCATATGGAAGAAACAGCAGAAAGCACAGGGAAATATCTGCCTCTAAATCCAAAACTCAGCTATCTAACAGAACGGTTGTCAATGTGTGCACTCAACTTCCAGAGTTAAACCCGTGTGTGGATTCAGCAGTCTGCAAACCCTTTCTGTGCAGAGTTTCAAAACAGACGTTTTCAGCCCATTACCGGCATATGGAAGAAACAGCAGAAAGCACAGGGAAATATCTGCTTCTAAATCCAAAACGCAGCTATCTAACAGAACGGTTGTCAATGTGTGCACTCAACTTCCAGAGTTAAACCCGTGTGTGGATTCAGCAGTCTGCAAACACTTTCTGTGCAGAGTTTCAAAACAGACGTTTTGAGCCCATTACCGGCATATGGAAGAAACAGCAGAAAGCCCAGGGAAATATCTGTTTCTAAATCCAAAACGCAGCTATCTAACAGAACGGTTGTCAATGTGTGCACTCAACTTCCAGAGTTAAACCCGTGTGTGGATTCAGCAGTCTGCAAACACTTTCTGTGCAGAGTTTCAAAACAGGCGTTTTCAGCCCATTACCGGCATATGGAAGAAACAGAAGAAAGCACAGGGAAATATCTGCTTCTAAATCCAAAACGCAGCTATCTAACAGAACGGTTGTCAATGTGTGCACTCAACTTCCAGAGTTAAACCCGTGTGTGTATTCAGCAGTCTGCAAACACTTTCTGTGCAGAGTTTCAAAACAGGCGTTTTCAGCCCAATACCGGCATATGGAAGAAACAGCAGAAAGCACAGGGAAATATCGGCTTCTAAATCCAAAACGCAGCTATCTAACAGAACGGTTGTCAATGTGTGCACTCAACTTCCAGAGAAAAACCCGTGTGTGGCTTCAGAAGTCTGCAAACACTTTCTGTGCAGAGTTTCAAAACAGGCGTTTTCAGCCCAATACCGGCATAAGGAAGAAACAGCAGAAAGCCCAGGGAAATATCTGCTTCTAAATCCAAAACGCAGCTATCTAACAGAACGGTTGTCAATGTGTGCACTCAACTTCCAGAGTTAAACCCGTGTGTGGAATCAGCAGTCTGTAAACACTTTCTGTGCAGAGTTTCAAAACAGGCGTTTTCAGCCCAATACCGGCATAAGGAAGAAACAGCAGAAAGCCCAGGGAAATATCTGCTTCTAAATCCAAAACGCAGCTATCTAACAGAACGGTTGTCAATGTGTGCACTCACATTCCAGAGTTAAACCCGTGTGTGGATTCAGTAGTCTGCAAACACTTTGTGTGCAGAGTTTCAAAACAGACGTTTTCAGCCCATTACCGGCATATGGAAGAAACAGCAGAAAGCACAGGGAAATATCTGCTTCTAAATCCAAAACGCAGCTATCTAACAGAACGGTTGTCAATCTGTGCACTCAACTTCCAGAGTTAAACCCGTGTGTGGATTCAGCAGTCTGCAAACACTTTCTGTGCAGAGTTTCAAAGCAGACGTTTTCAGCCCATTACCGGCATATGGAAGAAACAGCAGAAAGCACAGGGAAATATCTGCTTCTAAATCCAAAACGCAGCTATCTAACAGAACGGTTGTCAATGTGTGCACTCAACTTCCAGAGTTAAACCCGTGTGTGGATTCAGCAGTCTGCAAACACTTTCTGTGCAGAGTTTCAAAACAGGCGTTTTCAGCCCAATACCGGCATATGGAAGAAACAGCAGAAAGCCCAGGGAAATATCTGCTTCTAAATCCAAAACGCAGCTATCTAACAGAACGGTTGTCAATGTGTGCACTCAGCTTCCAGAATTAAACCCGTGTGTGGATTCAGCAGTCTGCAAACACTTTCTGTGCAGAGTTTCAAAACAGGCGTTTTCAGCCCAATACCGGCATATGGAAGAAACAGCAGAAAGCACAGGGAAATATCTGCTTCTAAATCCAAAACGCAGCTATCTAACAGAACGGTTGTCAATGTGTGCACTCAACTTCCAGAGTTAAACCCGTGTGTGGATTCAGCAGTCTGCAAACCCTTTCTGTGCAGAGTTTCAAAACAGACGTTTTCAGCCCATTACCGGCATATGGAAGAAACAGCAGAAAGCACAGGGAAATATCTGCTTCTAAATCCAAAACGCAGCTATCTAACAGAACGGTTGTCAATGTGTGCACTCAACTTCCAGAGTTAAACCCGTGTGTGGATTCCGCAGTCTGCAAACACTTTCTGTGCAGAGTTTCAAAACAGGCGTTTTCAGCCCATTACCGGCATATGGAAGAAAGAGAAGAAAGCACAGGGAAATATCTGCTTCTAAATCCAAAACGCAGCTATCTAACAGAACGGTTGTCAATGTGTGCACTCAACTTCCAGAGTTAAACCCGTGTGTGGATTCAGCAGTCTGCAAACACATTCTGTGCAGAGTTTCATAACAGGCGTTTTCGCCCAATACCGGCATATGGAAGAAACAGCAGAAAGCACAGGGAAATATCGGCTTCTAAATCCAAAACGCAGCTATCTAACAGAACGGTTGTCAATGTGTGCACTCAACTTCCAGAGTTAAACCGGTGTGTGGATTCAGCAGTCTGCAAACACTTTCTGTGCAGAGTTTCAAAACAGGCGTTTTTAGCCCAATACCGGCATATGGAAGAAACAGCAGAAAGCCCAGGGAAATATCTGCTTCTAAATCCAAAACGCAGCTATCTAACAGAACGGTTGTCAATGTGTGCACTCAACTTCCAGAGTTAAACCCGTGTGTGGATTCAGCAGTCTGCAAACACTTTCTGTGCAGAGTTACAAAACAGGCGTTTTTAGCCCATTACCGGCATATGGAAGAAACAGAAGAAAGCACAGGGAAATATCTGCTTCTAAATCCAAAACGCAGCTATCTAACGGAACGGTTGTCAATGTGTGCACTCAACTTCCAGAGTTAAACCCGTGTGTGGATTCAGCAGTCTGCAAACACTTTCTGTGCAGAGTTTCAAAACAGACGTTTTCAGCCCATTACCGGCATATGGAAGAAACAGCAGAAAGCACAGGGAAATATCTGCTTCTAAATCCAAAACGAAGCTATCTAACAGTACGGTTGTCCATGTGTGCACTCAACTTCCAGAGTTAAAACCGTGTGTGGATTCAGCAGTCTGCAAACACTTTCTGTGCAGAGTTTCAAAACAGACGTTTTCAGCCCATTACCGGCATATGGAAGAAACAGCAGAAAGCACAGGGAAATATCTGCTTCTAAATCCAAAACGCAGCTATCTAACAGAACGGTTGTCAATGTGTGCACTCAACTTCCAGAGTTAAACCCGTGTGTGGATTCAGCAGTCTGCAAACACTTTCTGTGCAGAGTTTCAAAACAGGCGTTTTCAGCCCATTACCGGCATATGTAAGAAACAGAAGAAAGCACAGGGAAATATCGGCTTCTAAATCCAAAACGCAGCTATCTAACAGAACGGTTGTCAATGTGTGCACTCAACTTCCAGAGTTAAACCCGTTTGTGGATTCAGCAGTCTGCAAACACTTTCTGTGCAGAGTTTCAAAACAGGCGTTTTCAGCCCAATACCGGCATATGGAAGAAACAGCAGAAAGCACAGGGAAATATCGGCTTCTAAATCCAAAACGCAGCTATCTAACAGAACGGTTGTCAATGTGTGCACTCAACTTCCAGAGATAAACCCGTGTGTGGATTCAACAGTCTGCAAACACTTTCTGTGCAGAGTTTCAAAACAGGCGTTTTCAGCCCAATACCGGCATATGGAAGAAACAGCAGAAAGCACAGGGAAATATCTGCCTCTAAATCCAAAACGCAGCTATCTAACAGAACGGTTGTCAATGTGTGCACTCAACTTCCAGAGTTAAACCCGTGTGTGGATTCAGCAGTCTGCAAACACTTTCTGTGCAGAGTTTCAAAACAGGCGTTTTCAGCCCAATACCGGCATATGGAAGAAACAGCAGAAAGCCCAGGGAAATATCTGCTTCTAAATCCAAAACGCAGCTATCTAACAGAACGGTTGTCAATGTGTGCACTCAACTTCCAGAGTTAAACCCGTGTGTGGATTCAGCAGTCTGCAAACCCTTTCTGTGCAGAGTTTCAAAACAGGCGTTTTCAGCCCAATACCGGCATATGGAAGAAACAGCAGAAAGCCCAGGGAAATATCGGCTTCTAAATCCAAAACGCAGCTATCTAACAGAACGGTTGTCAATGTGTGCACTCAACTTCCAGAGTTAAACCGGTGTGTGGATTCAGCAGTCTGCAAACACTTTCTGTGCAGAGTTTCAAAACAGGCGTTTTCAGCCCAATACCGGCATATGGAAGAAACAGCAGAAAGCCCAGGGAAATATCTGCTTCTAAATCCAAAACCCAGCTATCTAACAGAACGGTTGTCAATGTGTGCACTCAACTTCCAGAGTTAAACCCGTGTGTGGATTCAGCAGTCTGCAAACACTTTCTGTGCAGAGTTTCAAAACAGGCGTTTGCAGCCCATTACCGGCATATGGAAGAAACAGAAGAAAGCACAGGGAAATATCTGCTTCTAAATCCAAAACGCAACTATCTAACAGAACGGTTGTCAATGTGTGCACTCAACTTCCAGAGTTAAACCCGTGTGTGGATTCAGCAGTCTGCAAACACTTTCTGTGCAGAGTTTCAAAACAGGCGTTTTCAGCCCAATACCGGCATATGGAAGAAACAGCAGAAAGCACGGGAAATATCGGCTTCTAAATCCAAAACGCAGCTATCTAACAGAACGGTTGTCAATGTGTGCACTCAACTTCCAGAGATAAACCCGTGTGTGGATTCAGCAGTCTGCAAACACTTTCTGTGCAGAGTTTCAAAACAGGCGTTTTCAGCCCAATACCGGCATATGGAAGAAACAGCAGAAAGCACAGGGAAATATCTGCCTCTAAATCCAAAACGCAGCTATCTAACAGAACGGTTGTCAATGTGTGCACTCAACTTCCAGAGTTAAACCCGTGTGTGGATTCAGCAGGCTGCAAACACTTTCTGTGCAGAGTTTCAAAACAGGCATTTTCAGCCCAATACCGGCATATGGAAGAAACAGCAGAAAGCCCAGGGAAATATCTGCTTCTAAATCCAGAACGCAGCTATCTAACAGAACGGTTGTCAATGTGTGCACTCAGCTTCCAGAGTTAAACCCGTGTGTGGATTCAGCAGTCTGCAAACACTTTCTGTGCAGAGTTTCAAAACAGGCATTTTCAACCCAATACCGGCATATGGAAGAAACAGCAGAAAGCCCAGGGAAATATCTGCTTCTAAATCCAGAACGCAGCTATCTAACAGTACGGTTGTCAATGTGTGCACTCAACTTCCAGAGTTAAACCCGTGTGTGGATTCAGCAGTCTGCAAACACTTTCTGTGCAGAGTTTCAAAACAGGCGTTTTCAGCCCAATACCGGCATATGGAAGAAACAGCAGAAAGCCCAGGGAAATATCTGCTTCTAAATCCAGAACGCAGCTATCTAACAGTACGGTTGTCAATGTGTGCACTCAACTTCCAGAGTTAAACCCGTGTGTGGATTCAGCAGTCTGCAAACACTTTCTGTGCAGAGTTTCAAAACAGGCGTTTTCAGCCCAATACCGGCATATGGAAGAAACAGCAGAAAGCCCAGGGAAATATCTGCTTCTAAATCCAGAACGCAGCTATCTAACAGAACGGTTGTCAATGTGTGCACTCAACTTCCAGAGTTAAACCCGTGTGTAGATTCAGCAGTCTGCAAACACTTTCTGTGCAGAGTTTCAAAACAGGCGTTTTCAGCCCAATACCGGCATATGGAAGAAACAGCAGAAAGCCCAGGGAAATATCTGCTTCTAAATCCAAAACGCAGCTATCTAACAGAACGGTTGTCAATGTGTGCACTCAACTTCCAGAGTTAAACCCGTGTGTGGATTCAGCAGGCTGCAAACACTTTCTGTGCAGAGTTTCAAAACAGGCATTTTCAGCCCAATACTGGCATATGGAAGAAACAGCAGAAAGCCCAGGGAAATATCTGCTTCTAAATCCAGAACGCAGCTATCTAACAGAACGGTTGTCAATGTGTGCACTCAGCTTCCAGATTTAAACCCGTATGTGGATTCAGCAGTCTGCAAACACTTTCTGTGCAGAGTTTCAAAACAGGCATTTTCAGCCCAATACCGGCATATGGAAGAAACAGCAGAAAGCCCAGGGAAATATCTGCTTCTAAATCCAGAACGCAGCTATCTAACAGTACGGTTGTCAATGTGTGCACTCAACTTCCAGAGTTAAACCCGTGTGTGGATTCAGCAGTCTGCAAACACTTTCTGTGCAGAGTTTCAAAACAGGCGTTTTCAGCCCAATACCGGCATATGGAAGAAACAGCAGAAAGCACAGGGAAATATCTGCTTCTAAATCCAAAACGCAGCTATCTAACAGAACGGTTGTCAATGTGTGCACTCAACTTCCAGAGTTAAACCCGTGTGTGGATTCAGCAGTCTGCAAACACTTTCTGTGCAGAGTTTCAAAACAGGCGTTTTCAGTCCAATACCGGCATATGGAAGAAACAGCAGAAAGCCCAGGGAAATATCTGCTTCTAAATCCAAAACGCAGCTATCTAACAGAACGGTTGTCAATGTGTGCACTCAACTTCCAGAGTTAAACCCGTGTGTGGATTCAGCAGTCTGCAAACACTTTCTGTGCAGCGTTTCAAAACAGGCGTTTTCAGCCCAATACCGGCATATGGAAGAAACAGCAGAAAGCCCAGGGAAATATCTGCTTCTAAATCCAAAACGCATCTATCTAACAGAACGGTTGTCAATGTGTGCACTCAACTTCCAGAGTTAAACCCGTGTGTGGATTCAGCAGTCTGCAAACACTTTCTGTGCAGAGTTTCAAAACAGGCGTTTTCAGCCCAATACCGGCATATGGAAGAAACAGCAGAAAGCCCAGGGAAATATCTGCTTCTAAACCCAAAACGCAGCTATCTAACAGAACGGTTGTCAATGTGTGCACTCAACTTCCAGAGTTAAACCCGTGTGTGGATTCAGCAGTCTGCAAACACTTTCTGTGCAGAGTTTCAAAACAGGCGTTTTCAGCCCATTACCGGCATATGGAAGAAACAGAAGAAAGCACAGGGAAATATTTGCTTCTAAATCCAAAATGCAGCTATCTAACAGAACGGTTGTCAATGTGTGCACTCAACTTCCAGAGTTAAACCCGTGTGTGGATTCAGCAGTCTGCAAACACTTTCTGTGCAGAGTTTAAAAACAGGCGTTTTCAGCCCAATACCGGCCTATGGAAGAAACAGCAGAAAGCACAGGGAAATATCTGCCTCTAAATCCAAAACGCAGCTATCTAACAGAACGGTTGTCAATGTGTGCACTCAACTTCCAGAGATAAACCCGTGTGTGGATTCAGCAGTCTGCAAACACTTTCTGTGCAGAGTTTCAAAACAGGCGTTTTCAGCCCAATACCGGCATATGGAAGAAACAGTAGAAAGCACAGGGAAATATCTGCCTCTAAATCCAAAACGCAGCTATCTAACAGAACGGTTGTCAATGTGTGCACTCAACTTCCAGAGTTAAACCCGTGTGTGGATTCAGTAGTCTGCAAACACTTTCTGTGCAGAGTTTCAAAACAGGCATTTTCAGCCCAATACCGGCATATGGAAGAAACAGCAGAAAGCCCAGGGAAATATCTGCTTCTAAATCCAGAACGCAGCTATCTAACAGAACGGTTGTCAATGTGTGCACTCAACTTCCAGAGTTAAACCCGTGTGTGGATTCAGCAGTCTGCAAACACTTTCTGTGCAGAGTTTCAAAACAGGCATTTTCAGCCCAATACCGGCATATGGAAGAAACAGCAGAAAGCCCAGGGAAATATCTGCTTCTAAATCCAGAACACAGCTATCTAACAGAACGGTTGTCAATGTGTGCACTCAACTTCCAGAGTTAAACCCGTGTGTGGATTCAGCAGTCTGCAAACACTTTCTGTGCAGAGTTTCAAAACAGGCGTTTCCAGCCCATTACCGGCATATGGAAGAAACAGCAGAAAGCACAGGGAAATATCTGCTTCTAAATCCAAAACGCAGCTATCTAACAGAACGGTTGTCAATGTGTGCACTCAACTTCCAGAGTTAAACCCGTGTGTGGATTCAGCAGTCTGCAAACACTTTCTGTGCAGAGTTTCAAAACAGGCGTTTTCAGCCCAATACCGGCATATGGAAGAAAAAGCAGAAAGCACAGGGAAATATCTGCTTCTAAATCCAAAAGGCAGCTATCTAACAGAACGGTTGTCAATGTGTGCACTCAACTTCCAGAGTTAAACCCGTGTGTGGATTCAGCAGTCTGCAAACACTTTCTGTGCAGAGTTTCAAAACAGGCGTTTTCAGCCCAATACCGGCATATGGAAGAAACAGCAGAAAGCCCAGGGAAATATCTGCTTCTAAATCCAAAACGCAGCTATCTAACAGAACGGTTGTCAATGTGTGCACTCAACTTCCAGAGTTAAACCCGTGTGTGGATTCAGCAGTCTGCAAACACTTTCTGTGCAGAGTTTCAAAACAGGCGTTTTCAGCCCAATACCGGCATATGGAAGAAACAGCAGAAAGCCCAGGGAAATATTTGCTTCTAAATCCAAAACGCAGCTATCTAACAGAACGGTTGTCAATGTGTGCACTCAGCTTCCAGAATTAAACCCGTGTGTGGATTCAGCAGTCTGCAAACACTTTCTGTGCAGAGTTTCAAAACAGGCGTTTTCAGCCCAATACCGGCATATGGAAGAAACAGCAGAAAGCCCAGGGAAATATCGGCTTCTAAATCCAAAACGCAGCTATCTAACAGAACGGTTGTCAATGTGTACACTCAACTTCCAGAGTTAAACCCGTGTGTGGATTCAGCAGTCTGCAAACACTTTCTGTGCAGAGTTTCAAAACAGGCGTTTTCAGCCCATTACCGGCATATGGAAGAAACAACAGAAAGCCCAGGGAAATATCTGCTTCTAAATCCAAAACGCAGCTATCTAACAGAACGGTTGTCAATGTGTGCACTCAATTCCAGAGTTAAACCCGTGTGTGGATTCAGCAGTCTGCAAACACTTTCTGTGCAGAGTTTCAAAACAGGCGTTTTCAGCCCAATACCGGCATATGGAAGAAACAGCAGAAAGCCCAGTGAAATATCTTCGTCTAAATCCAAAACGCAGCTATCTAACAGAACGGTTTTCAATGTGTGCACTCAACTTCCAGAGTTAAACCCGTGTGTGGATTCAGCAGTCTGCAAAAACTTTCTGTGCAGAGTTTCAAAACAGACGTTTTCAGCCCATTACCGGCATATGGAAGAAACAGCAGAAAGCACAGGGAAATATCTGCTTCTAAATCCAAAACCCAGCTATCTAACAGAACGGTTGTCAATGTGTGCACTCAACTTCCAGAGTTAAACCCGTGTGTGGATTCAGCAGTCTGCAAACACTTTCTGTGCAGAGTTTCAAAACAGACGTTTTCAGCCCATTACCGGCATATGGAAGAAACAGCAGAAAGCACAGGGAAATATCTGCTTCTAAATCCAAAACGCAGCTATCTAACAGAACGGTTGTCAATGTGTGCACTCAACTTCCAGAGTTAAACCCGTGTGTGGATTCAGCAGTCTGCAAACACTTTCTGTGCAGAGTTTCAAAACAGGCGTTTTCAGCCCAATACCGGCATATGGAAGAAACAGCAGAAAGCCCAGGGAAATATCTGCTTCTAAATCCAAAACGCAGCTATCTAACAGAACGGTCGTCAGTGTGTGCACTCAACTTCCAGAGTTAAACCGGTGTGTGGATTCAGCAGTCTGCAAACACTTTCTGTGCAGAGTTTCAAAACAGGCGTTTTCAGCCCAATACCGGCATATGGAAGAAACAGCAGAAAGCACAGGGAAATATCGGCTTCTAAATCCAAAACGCAGCTATCTAACAGAACGGTTGTCAATGTGTGCACTCAACTTCCAGAGATAAACCCGTGTGTGGATTCAGCAGTCTGTAAACACTTTCTGTGCAGAGTTTCAAAACAGGCATTTTCAGCCCAATACCGGCATATGGAAGAAACAGCAGAAAGCACAGGGAAATATCTGCCTCTAAATCCAAAACGCAGCTATCTAACAGAACGGTTGTCAATGTGTGCACTCAACTTCCAGAGTTAAACCCGTGTGTGGATTCAGCAGTCTGCAAACCCTTTCTGTGCAGAGTTTCAAAACAGACGTTTTCAGCCCATTACCGGCATATGGAAGAAACAGCAGAAAGCACAGGGAAATATCTGCTTCTAAATCCAAAACGCAGCTATCTAACAGAACGGTTGTCAATGTGTGCACTCAACTTCCAGAGTTAAACCCGTGTGTGGATTCAGCAGTCTGCAAACACTTTCTGTGCAGAGTTTCAAAACAGACGTTTTGAGCCCATTACCGGCATATGGAAGAAACAGCAGAAAGCCCAGGGAAATATCTGTTTCTAAATCCAAAACGCAGCTATCTAACAGAACGGTTGTCAATGTGTGCACTCAACTTCCAGAGTTAAACCCGTGTGTGGATTCAGCAGTCTGCAAACACTTTCTGTGCAGAGTTTCAAAACAGGCGTTTTCAGCCCATTACCGGCATATGGAAGAAACAGAAGAAAGCACAGGGAAATATCTGCTTCTAAATCCAAAACGCAGCTATCTAACAGAACGGTTGTCAATGTGTGCACTCAACTTCCAGAGTTAAACCCGTGTGTGGATTCAGCAGTCTGCAAACACTTTCTGTGCAGAGTTTCAAAACAGGCGTTTTCAGCCCAATACCGGCATATGGAAGAAACAGCAGAAAGCACAGGGAAATATCGGCTTCTAAATCCAAAACGCAGCTATCTAACAGAACGGTTGTCAATGTGTGCACTCAACTTCCAGAGAAAAACCCGTGTGTGGCTTCAGCAGTCTGCAAACACTTTCTGTGCAGAGTTTCAAAACAGGCGTTTTCAGCCCAATACCGGCATAAGGAAGAAACAGCAGAAAGCCCAGGGAAATACCTGCTTCTAAATCCAAAACGCAGCTATCTAACAGAACGGTTGTCAATGTGTGCACTCAACTTCCAGAGTTAAACCCGTGTGTGGATTCAGCAGTCTGCAAACACTTTCTGTGCAGAGTTTCAAAACAGGCGTTTTCAGCCCAATACCGGCATAAGGAAGAAACAGCAGAAAGCCCAGGGAAATATCTGCTTCTAAATCCAAAACGCAGCTATCTAACAGAACGGTTGTCAATGTGTGCACTCAGCTTCCAGAGTTAAACCCGTGTGTGGATTCAGTAGTCTGCAAACACTTTGTGTGCAGAGTTTCAAAACAGACGTTTTCAGCCCATTACCGGCATATGGAAGAAACAGCAGAAAGCACAGGGAAATATCTGCTTCTAAATCCAAAACGCAGCTATCTAACAGAACGGTTGTCAATGTGTGCACTCAACTTCCAGAGTTAAACCCGTGTGTGGATTCAGCAGTCTGCAAACACTTTCTGTGCAGAGTTTCAAAACAGACGTTTTCAGCCCATTACCGGCATATGGAAGAAACAGCAGAAAGCACAGGGAAATATCTGCTTCTAAATCCAAAACGCAGCTATCTAACAGAACGGTTGTCAATGTGTGCACTCAACTTCCAGAGTTAAACCCGTGTGTGGATTCAGCAGTCTGCAAACACTTTCTGTGCAGAGTTTCAAAACAGGCGTTTTCAGCCCAATACCGGCATATGGAAGAAACAGCAGAAAGCCCAGGGAAATATCTGCTTCTAAATCCAAAACGCAGCTATCTAACAGAACGGTTGTCAATGTGTGCACTCAGCTTCCAGAATTAAACCCGTGTGTGGATTCAGCAGTCTGCAAACACTTTCTGTGCAGAGTTTCAAAACAGGCGTTTTCAGCCCAATACCGGCATATGGAAGAAACAGCAGAAAGCACAGGGAAATATCGGCTTGTAAATCCAAAACGCAGCTATCTAACAGAGCGGTTGTCAATGTGTACACTCAACTTCCAGAGTTAAACCCGTGTGTGGATTCAGCAGTCTGCAAACACTTTCTGTGCAGAGCTTCAAAATAGGCGTTTTCAGCCCATTACCGGCATATGGAAGAAACAACAGAAAGCCCAGGGAAATATCTGCTTCTAAATCCAAAACGCAGCTATCTAACAGAACGGTTGTCAATGTGTGCACTCAATTCCAGAGTTAAACCCGTGTGTGGATTCAGCAGTCTGCAAACACTTTCTGTGCAGAGTTTCAAAACAGGCGTTTTCAGCCCAATACCGGCATATGGAAGAAACAGCAGAAAGCCCAGGGAAATATCTGCGTCTAAATCCAAAACGCAGCTATCTAACAGAACGGTTTTCAATGTGTGCACTCAACTTCCAGAGTTAAACCCGTGTGTGGATTCAGCAGTCTGCAAACACTTTCTGTGCAGAGTTTCAAAACAGACGTTTTCAGCCCATTACCGGCATATGGAAGAAACAGCAGAAAGCACAGGGAAATATCTGCTTCTAAATCCAAAACCCAGCTATCTAACAGAACGGTTGTCAATGTGTGCACTCAACTTCCAGAGTTAAACCCGTGTGTGGATTCAGCAGTCTGCAAACACTTTCTGTGCAGAGTTTCAAAACAGACGTTTTCAGCCCATTACCGGCATATGGAAGAAACAGCAGAAAGCCCAGGGAAATATCTGCTTCTAAATCCAAAACGCAGCTATCTAACAGAACGGTTGTCAATGTGTGCACTCAACTTCCAGAGTTAAACCCGTGTGTGGATTCAGCAGTCTGCAAACACTTTCTGTGCAGAGTTTCAAAACAGGCGTTTTCAGCCCAATACCGGCATATGGAAGAAACAGCAGAAAGCCCAGGGAAATATCTGCTTCTAAATCCAAAACGCAGCTATCTAACAGAACGGTCGTCAGTGTGTGCACTCAACTTCCAGAGTTAAACCGGTGTGTGGATTCAGCAGTCTGCAAACACTTTCTGTGCAGAGTTTCAAAACAGGCGTTTTCAGCCCAATACCGGCATATGGAAGAAACAGCAGAAAGCACAGGGAAATATCGGCTTCTAAATCCAAAACGCAGCTATCTAACATAACGGTTGTCAATGTGTGCACTCAACTTCCAGAGATAAACCCGTGTGTGGATTCAGCAGTCTGTAAACACTTTCTGTGCAGAGTTTCAAAACAGGCATTTTCAGCCCAATACCGGCATATGGAAGAAACAGCAGAAAGCACAGGGAAATATCTGCCTCTAAATCCAAAACGCAGCTATCTAACAGAACGGTTGTCAATGTGTGCACTCAACTTCCAGAGTTAAACCCGTGTGTGGATTCAGCAGTCTGCAAACCCTTTCTGTGCAGAGTTTCAAAACAGGCGTTTTCAGCCCATTACCGGCATATGGAAGAAACAGCAGAAAGCACAGGGAAATATCTGCTTCTAAATCCAAAACGCAGCTATCTAACAGAACGGTTGTCAATGTGTGCACTCAACTTCCAGAGTTAAACCCGTGTGTGGATTCAGCAGTCTGCAAACACATTCTGTGCAGAGTTTCATAACAGGCGTTTTCAGCCCAATACCGGCATATGGAAGAAACAGCAGAAAGCACAGGGAAATATCGGCTTCTAAATCCAAAACGCAGCTATCTAACAGAACGGTTGTCAATGTGTGCACTCAAATTCCAGAGTTAAACCCGTGTGTGGATTCAGCAGTCTGCAAACACTTTCTGTGCAGTGTTTCAAAACAGGCGTTTTCAGCCCAATACCGGCATAAGGAAGAAACAGCAGAAAGCCCTGGGAAATATCTGCTTCTAAATCCAAAACGCAGCTATCTAACAGAACGGTTGTCAATGTGTGCACTCAACTTCCAGAGTTAAACCCGTGTGTGGATTCAGCAGTCTGCAAACACTTTCTGTGCAGAGTTACAAAACAGGCGTTTTCAGCCCATTACCGGCATATGGAAGAAACAGAAGAAAGCACAGGGAAATATCTGCTTCTAAATCCAAAACGCAGCTATCTAACGGAACGGTTGTCAATGTGTGCACTCAACTTCCAGAGTTAAACCCGTGTGTGGATTCAGCAGTCTGCAAACACTTTCTGTGCAGAGTTTCAAAACAGACGTTTTCAGCCCATTACCGGCATATGGAAGAAACAGCAGAAAGCACAGGGAAATATCTGCTTCTAAATCCAAAACGAAGCTATCTAACAGAACGGTTGTCAATGTGTGCACTCAACTTCCAGAGTTAAAACCGTGAGTGGATTCAGCAGTCTGCAAACACTTTCTGTGCAGAGTTTCAAAACAGGCGTTTTCAGCCCAATACCGGCATATGGAAGAAACAGCAGAAAGCCCAGGGAAATATCTGCTTCTAAATCCAAAACCCAGCTATCTAACAGAACGGTTGTCAATGTGTGCACTCAACTTCCAGAGTTAAACCCGTGTGTGGATTCAGCAGTCTGCAAACACTTTCTGTGCAGAGTTTCAAAACAGGCGTTTTCAGCCCAATACCGGCCTATGGAAGAAATAGCAGAAAGCCCAGGGAAATATCTGCTTCTAAATCCAAAACGCAGCTATCTAACAGAACGGTTGTCAATGTGTGCACTCAACTTCCAGAGTTAAACCCGTGTGTGGATTCAGCAGTCTGCAAACACTTTCTGTGCAGCGTTTCAAAACAGGCGTTTTCAGCCCAATACCGGCATATGGAAGAAACAGCAGAAAGCCCAGGGAAATATCTGCTTCTAAATCCAAAACGCAGCTATCTAACAGAACGGTTGTCAATGTGTGCACTCAACTTCCAGAGTTAAACCCGTGTGTGGATTCAGCAGTCTGCAAACACTTTCTGTGCAGAGTTTCAAAACAGGCGTTTTCAGCCCATTACCGGCATATGGAAGAAACAGAAGAAAGCACAGGGAAATATTTGCTTCTAAATCCAAAACGCAGCTATGTAACAGAACGGTTGTCAATGTGTGCACTCAACTTCCAGAGTTAAACCCGTGTGTGGATTCAGCAGTCTGCAAACACTTTCTGTGCAGAGTTTCAAAACAGGCGTTTTCAGCCCAATACCGGCCTATGGAAGAAACAGCAGAAAGCACAGGGAAATATCGGCTTCTAAATCCAAAACGCAGCTATCTAACAGAACGGTTGTCAATGTGTGCACTCAACTTCCAGAGTTAAACCCGTGTGTGGATTCAGCAGTCTGCAAACACTTTCTGTGCAGAGTTTCAAAACAGGCGTTTGCAGCCCATTACCGGCATATGGAAGAAACAGAAGAAAGCACAGGGAAATATCTGCTTCTAAATCCAAAACGCAGCTATCTAACAGAACGGTTGTCAATGTGTGCACTCAGCTTCCAGAGTTAAACGCGTGTGTGGATTCAGCAGTCTGCAAACACTTTCTGTGCAGAGTTTCAAAACAGGCGTTTTCAGCCCAATACCGGCATATGGAAGAAACAGCAGAAAGCACGGGAAATATCGGCTTCTAAATCCAAAACGCAGCTATCTAACAGAACGGTTGTCAATGTGTGCACTCAACTTCCAGAGATAAACCCGTGTGTGGATTCAGCAGTCTGCAAACACTTTCTGTGCAGAGTTTCAAAACAGGCGTTTTCAGCCCAATACCGGCATATGGAAGAAACAGCAGAAAGCACAGGGAAATATCTGCCTCTAGATCCAAAACGCAGCTATCTAACAGAACGGTTGTCAATGTGTGCACTCAACTTCCAGAGTTAAACCCGTGTGTGGATTCAGCAGGCTGCAAACACTTTCTGTGCAGAGTTTCAAAACAGGCATTTTCAGCCCAATACCGGCATATGGAAGAAACAGCAGAAAGCCCAGGGAAATATCTGCTTCTAAATCCAAAACGCAGCTATCTAACAGAACGGTTGTCAATGTGTGCACTCAACTTCCAGAGTTAAACCCGTGTGTGGATTCAGCAGTCTGCAAACACTTTCTGTGCAGAGTTTCAAAACAGGCGTTTTCAGCCCATTACCGGCATATGGAAGAAACAGAAGAAAGCACAGGGAAATATTTGCTTCTAAATCCAAAACGCAGCTATCTAACAGAACGGTTGTCAATGTGTGCACTCAACTTCCAGAGTTAAACCCGTGTGTGGATTCAGCAGTCTGCAAACACTTTCTGTGCAGAGTTTCAAAACAGGCGTTTTCAGCCCAATACCGGCCTATGGAAGAAACAGCAGAAAGCACAGGGAAATATCGGCTTCTAAATCCAAAACGCAGCTATCTAACAGAACGGTTGTCAATGTGTGCACTCAACTTCCAGATTTAAACCCGTGTGTGGATTCAGCAGTCTGCAAACACTTTCTGTGCAGAGTTTCAAAACAGGCATTTTCAGCCCAATACCGGCATATGGAAGAAACAGCAGAAAGCCCAGGGAAATATCTGCTTCTAAATCCAGAACGCAGCTATCTAACAGTACGGTTGTCAATGTGTGCACTCAACTTCCAGAGTTAAACCCGTGTGTGGATTCAGCAGTCTGCAAACACTTTATGTGCAGAGTTTCAAAACAGGCGTTTTCAGCCCAATACCGGCATATGGAAGAAACAGCAGAAAGCACAGGGAAATATCTGCTTCTAAATCCAAAACGCAGCTATCTAACAGAACGGTTGTCAATGTGTGCACTCAACTTCCAGAGTTAAACCCGTGTGTGGATTCAGCAGTCTGCAAACACTTTCTGTGCAGCGTTTCAAAACAGGCGTTTTCAGCCCAATACCGGCATATGGAAGAAACAGCAGAAAGCCCAGGGAAATATCTGCTTCTAAATCCAAAACGCAGCTATCTAACAGAACGGTTGTCAATGTGTGCACTCAACTTCCAGAGTTAAACCCGTGTGTGGATTCAGCAGTCTGCAAACACTTTCTGTGCAGAGTTTCAAAACAGGCGTTTTCAGCCCATTACCGGCATATGGAAGAAACAGAAGAAAGCACAGGGAAATATTTGCTTCTAAATCCAAAACGCAGCTATCTAACAGAACGGTTGTCAATGTGTGCACTCAACTTCCAGAGTTAAACCCGTGTGTGGATTCAGCAGTCTGCAAACACTTTCTGTGCAGAGTTTCAAAACAGGCGTTTTCAGCCCAATACCGGCCTATGGAAGAAACAGCAGAAAGCACAGGGAAATATCGGCTTCTAAATCCAAAACGCAGCTATCTAACAGAACGGTTGTCAATGTGTGCACTCAACTTCCAGAGATAAACCCGTGTGTGGATTCAGCAGTCTGCAAACACTTTCTGTGCAGAGTTTCAAAACAGGCGTTTTCAGCCCAATACCGGCATATGGAAGAAACAGTAGAAAGCACAGGGAAATATCTGCCTCTAAATCCAAAACGTAGCTATCTAACAGAACGGTTGTCAATGTGTGCACTCAACTTCCAGAGTTAAACCCGTGTGTGGATTCAGCAGTCTGCAAACACTTTCTGTGCAGAGTTTCAAAACAGGCATTTTCAGCCCAATACCGGCATATGGAAGAAACAGCAGAAAGCCCAGGGAAATATCTGCTGCTAAATCCAGAACGCAGCTATCTAACAGAACGGTTGTCAATGTGTGCACTCAACTTCCAGAGTTAAACCCGTGTGTGGATTCAGCAGTCTGCAAACACTTTCTGTGCAGAGTTTCAAAACAGGCGTTTTCAGCCCAATACCGGCATATGGAAGAAACAGCAGAAAGCCCAGGGAAATATCTGCTTCTAAATCCAGAACACAGCTATCTAACAGAATGGTTGTCAATGTGTGCACTCAACTTCCAGAGTTAAACCCGTGTGTGGATTCAGCAGTCTGCAAACACTTTCTGTGCAGAGTTTCAAAACAGGCGTTTCCAGCCCATTACCGGCATATGGAAGAAACAGCAGAAAGCCCAGGGAAATATCTGCTTCTAAATCCAAAACGCAGCTATCTAACAGAACGGTTGTCAATGTGTGCACTCAACTTCCAGAGTTAAACCCGTGTGTGGATTCAGCAGTCTGCAAACACTTTCTGTGCAGAGTTTCAAAACAGGCGTTTTCAGCCCAATACCGGCATATGGAAGAAAAAGCAGAAAGCACAGGGAAATATCTGCTTCTAAATCCAAAAGGCAGCTATCTAACAGAACGGTTGTCAATGTGTGCACTCAACTTCCAGAGTTAAACCCGTGTGTGGATTCAGCAGTCTGCAAACACTTTCTGTGCAGAGTTTCAAAACAGGCGTTTTCAGCCCAATACCGGCATATGGAAGAAACAGCAGAAAGCCCAGGGAAATATCTGCTTCTAAATCCAAAACGCAGCTATCTAACAGAACGGTTGTCAATGTGTGCACTCAACTTCCAGAGTTAAACCCGTGTGTGGATTCAGCAGTCTGCAAACACTTTCTGTGCAGAGTTTCAAAACAGGCGTTTTCAGCCCAATACCGGCATATGGAAGAAACAGCAGAAAGCCCAGGGAAATATCTGCTTCTAAATCCAAAACGCAGCTATCTAACAGAACGGTTGTCAATGTGCGCACTCAACTTCCAGAGTTAAACCCGTGTGTGGATTCAGCAGTCTGCAAACACTTTCCGTGCAGAGTTTCAAAACAGGCGTTTTCAACCCAATACCGGCATATGGAAGAAACAGCAGAAAGCCCAGGGAAATATCTGCTTCTAAATCCAAAACGCAGCTATCTAACAGAACGGTTGTCAATGTGTGCACTCAACTTCCAGAGTTAAACCCGTTTATGGATTCAGCAGTCTGCAAACACTTTCTGTGCAGAGTTTCAAAACAGGCGTTTTCAGCCCAATACCGGCATATGGAAGAAACAGAAGAAAGCACAGGGAAATATCTGCTTCTAAATCCAAAACGCAGCTATCTAACAGAACGGTTGTCAATGTGTGCACTCAACTTCCAGAGTTAAACCCGTGTGTGGATTCAGCAGTCTGCAAACACTTTCTGTGCAGAGTTTCAAAACAGGCGTTTTCAGCCCAATACCGGCATATGGAAGAAACAGCAGAAAGCCCAGGGAAATATCTGCTTCTAAATCCAAAACGCAGCTATCTAACAGAACGGTTGTCAATGTGTGCACTCAACTTCCAGAGTTAAACCCGTGTGTGGATTCAGCAGTCTGCAAACACTTTCTGTGCAGAGTTTCAAAACAGACGTTTTCAGCCCATTACCGGCATATGGAAGAAACAGCAGAAAGCCCAGGGAAATATCTGCTTCTAAATCCAAAACGCAGCTATCTAACAGAACGGTTGTCAATGTGTGCACTCAACTTCCAGAGTTAAACCTCTGTGTGTATTCAGCAGTCTGCAAACACTTTCTGTGCAGAGTTTCAAAACAGGCGTTTTCAGCCCAATACCGGCATATGGAAGAAACAGCAGAAAGCCCAGGGAAATATCTGCTTCTAAATCCAAAAGGCAGCTATCTAACAGAACGGTTGTCAATGTGTGCACTCAACTTCCAGAGTTAAACCCGTGTGTGGATTCAGCAGTCTGCAAACACTTTCTGTGCAGAGTTTCAAAACAGGCGTTTTCAGCCCAATACCGGCATATGGAAGAAACAGCAGAAAGCCCAGGGAAATGTCTGCTTCTAAATCCAAAACGCAGCTATCTAACAGAACGGTTGTCAATGTGTGCACTCAACTTCCAGAGTTAAACCCGTGTGTGGATTCAGCAGTCTGCAAACACTTTCTGTGCAGAGTTTCAAAACAGGCGTTTTCAGCCCAATACCGGCATATGGAAGAAACAGCAGAAAGCCCAGGGAAATATCTGCTTCTAAATCCAAAACGCAGCTATCTAACAGAACGGTTGCCAAGGTGTGCACTCAACTTCCAGAGTTAAACCCGTGTGTGGATTCAGCAGTCTGCAAACACTTTCTGTGCAGAGTTTCAAAACAGGCGTTTTCAGCCCAATACCGGCATATGGAAGAAACAGCAGAAAGCCCAGGGAAATATCTGCTTCTAAATCCAAAACGCAGCTATCTAACAGAACGGTTGTCAATGTGTGCACTCAACTTCCAGAGTTAAACCCGTGTGTGGATTCAGCAGTCTGCAAACACTTTCTGTGCAGAGTTTCAAAACAGACGTTTTCAGCCCATTTCCGGCATATGGAAGAAACAGAAGAAAGCACAGGGAAATATCTGCTTCTAAATCCAAAACGCAGCTATCTAACAGAACGGTTGTCAATGTGTGCACTCAACTTCCAGAGTTAAACCCGTGTGTGGATTCAGCAGTCTGCAAACTCTTTCTGTGCAGAGTTTCAAAACAGACGTTTTCAGCCCATTACCGGCATATGGAAGAAACAGCAGAAAGCACAGGGAAATATCTGCTTCTAAATCCAAAACGCAGCTATCTAACAGAACGGTTGTCAATGTGTGCACTCAACTTCCAGAGTTAAACCCGTGTGTGGATTCAGCAGTCTGCAAACACTTTCTGTGCAGAGTTTCAAAACAGGCGTTTTCAGCCCATTACCGGCATATGGAAGAAACAGAAGGAAGCACAGGGAAATATCTGCTTCTAAATCCAAAACGCAGCTATCTAACAGAACGGTTGTCAATGTGTGCACTCAACTTCCAGAGTTAAACCCGTGTGTGGATTCAGCAGTCTGCAAACACTTTCTGTGCAGAGTTTCAAAACAGGCGTTTTCAGACCAATACCGGCATATGGAAGGAACAGCAGAAAGCACAGGGAAATATCGGCTTCTAAATCCAAAACGCAGCTATCTAACAGAACGGTTGTCAATGTGTGCACTCAACTTCCAGAGATAAACCCGTGTGTGGATTCAGCAGTCTGCAAACACTTTCTGTGCAGAGTTTCAAAACAGGCGTTTTCAGCCCAATACCGGCATATGGAAGAAACAGCAGAAAGCACAGGGAAATATCTGCCTCTAAATCCAAAACGCAGCTATCTAACAGAACGGTTGTCAATGTGTGCACTCAACTTCCAGAGTTAAACCCGTGTGTGGATTCAGCAGTCTGCAAACACTTTCCGTGCAGAGTTTCAAAACAGGCATTTTCAGCCCAATACCGGCATATGGAAGAAACAGCAGAAAGCCCAGGGAAATATCTGCTTCTAAATCCAGAACGCAGCTATCTAACAGAACGGTTGTCAATGTGTGCACTCAACTTCCAGAGTTAAACCCGTGTGTGGATTCAGCAGTCTGCAAACACTTTCTTTGCAGAGTTTCAAAACAGGCATTTTCAGCCCAATACCGGCATATGGAAGAAACAGCAGAAAGCCAAGGGAAATATCTGCTTCTAAATCCAGAACGCAGCTATCTAACAGAACGGTTGTCAACTCAACTTCCAGAGTTAAACCCGTGTGTGGATTCAGCAGTCTGCAAACACTTCCTGTGCAGAGTTTCAAAACAGGCATTTTCAGCCCATTACCGGCATATGGAAGAAACAGCAGAAAGCACAGGGAAATATCTGCTTCTAAATCCAAAACGCAGCTATCTAACAGAACGGTTGTCAATGTGTGCACTCAACTTCCAGAGTTAAACCCGTGTGTGGATTCAGCAGTCTGCAAACACTTTCTGTGCAGAGTTTCAAAACAGACGTTTTCAGCCCATTACCGGCATATGGAAGAAACAGCAGAAAGCACAGGGAAATATCTGCTTCTAAATCCAAAACGCAGCTATCTAACAGAACGGCTGTCAATGTGTGCACTCAACTTCCAGAGTTAAACCCGTGTGTGGATTCAGCAGTCTGCAAACTCTTTCTGTGCAGAGTTTCAAAACAGACGTTTTCAGCCCATTACCGGCATATGGAAGAAACAGCAGAAAGCCCAGGGAAATATCTGCTTCTAAATCCAAAACGCAGCTATCTAACAGAACGGTTGTCAATGTGTGCACACAACTTCCACAGTTAAAGCCGTGTGTGTATTCAGCAGTCTGCAAACACTTTCTGTGCAGAGTTTCAAAACAGGCGTTTTCAGCCCATTACCGGCATATGGAAGAAACAGAAGAAAGCACAGGGAAATATCTGCTTCTAAATCCAAAACGCAGCTATCTAACAGAACGGTTGTCAATGTGTGCACTCAACTTCCAGAGTTAAAGCCGTGTGTGTATTCAGCAGTCTGCAAACACTTTCTGTGCAGAGTTTCAAAACAGGCGTTTTCAGCCCATTACCGGCATAAGGAAGAAACAGAAGAAAGCACAGGGAAATATCTGCTTCTAAATCCAAAACGCAGCTATCTAACAGAACGGGTGTCAATGTGTGCACTCAACTTCCAGAGTTAAACCCGTGTGTGGATTCAGCAGTCTGCAAACACTTTCTGTGCAGAGTTTCAAAACAGGCGTTTTCAGCCCAATACCGGCATATGGAAGAAACAGCAGAAAGCACAGGGAAATATCTGCCTCTAAATCCAAAACGCAGCTATCTAACAGAACGGTTGTCAATGTGTGCACTCAACTTCCAGAGTTAAACCCGTGTGTGGATTCAGCAGTCTGCAAACACTTTCTGTGCAGAGTTTCAAAACAGGCATTTTCAGCCCAATACCGGCATATGGAAGAAACAGCAGAAAGCCCAGGGAAATATCTGCTTCTAAATCCAGAACGCAGCTATCTAACAGAACGGTTGTCAATGTGTGCACTCAACTTCCAGAGTTAAACCCGTGTGTGGATTCAGCAGTCTGCAAACACTTTCTGTGCAGAGTTTCAAAACAGGCATTTTCAGCCCAATACAGGCATATGGAAGAAACAGCAGAAAGCACAGGGAAATATCTGCTTCTAAATCCAGAACACAGCTATCTAACAGAACGGTTGTCAATGTGTGCACTCAACTTCCAGAGTTAAACCCGTGTGTGGATTCAGCAGTCTGCAAACACTTTCTGTGCAGAGTTTCAAAACAGGCGTTTCCAGCCCATTACCGGCATATGGAAGAAACAGCAGAAAGCACAGGGAAATATCTGCTTCTAAATCCAAAACGCAGCTATCTAACAGAACGGTTGTCAATGTGTGCACTCAACTTCCAGAGTTAAACCCGTGTGTGGATTCAGCAGTCTGCAAACACTTTCTGTGCAGAGTTTCAAAACAGGCGTTTTCAGCCCAATACCGGCATATGGAAGAAACAGCAGAAAGCACAGGGAAATATCTGCTTCTAAATCCAAAAGGCAGCTATCTAACAGAACGGTTGTCAATGTGTGCACTCAACTTCCAGAGTTAAACCCGTGTGTGGATTCAGCAGTCTGCAAACACTTTCTGTGCAGAGTTTCAAAACAGGCGTTTTCAGCCCAATACCGGCATATGGAAGAAACAGCAGAAAGCCCAGGGAAATATCTGCTTCTAAATCCAAAACGCAGCTATCTAACAGAACGGTTGTCAATGTGTGCACTCAACTTCCAGAGTTAAACCCGTGTGTGGATTCAGCAGTCTGCAAACACTTTCTGTGCAGAGTTTCAAAACAGGCGTTTTCAGCCCAATACCGGCATATGGAAGAAACAGCAGAAAGCCCAGGGAAATATCTGCTTCTAAATCCAAAACGCAGCTATCTAACAGAACGGTTGTCAATGTGTGCACTCAACTTCCAGAGTTAAACCCGTGTGTGGATTCAGCAGTCTGCAAACACTTTCCGTGCAGAGTTTCAAAACAGGCGTTTTCAACCCAATACCGGCATATGGAAGAAACAGCAGAAAGCCCAGGGAAATATCTGCTTCTAAATCCAAAACGCAGCTATCTAACAGAACGGTTGTCAATGTGTGCACTCAACTTCCAGAGTTAAACCCGTTTGTGGATTCAGCAGTCTGCAAACACTTTCTGTGCAGAGTTTCAAAACAGGCGTTTTCAGCCCAATACCGGCATATGGAAGAAACAGAAGAAAGCACAGGGAAATATCTGCTTCTAAATCCAAAACGCAGCTATCTAACAGAACGGTTGTCAATGTGTGCACTCAACTTCCAGAGTTAAACCCGTGTGTGGATTCAGCAGTCTGCAAACACTTTCTGTGCAGAGTTTCAAAACAGGCGTTTTCAGCCCAATACCGGCATATGGAAGAAACAGCAGAAAGCACAGGAAATATCGGCTTCTAAATCCAAAACGCAGCTATCTAACAGAACATTTGTCAATGTGTGCACTCAACTTCCAGAGTTAAACCCGTGTGTGGATTCAGCAGTCTGCAAACACTTTCTGTGCAGAGTTTCAAAACAGGCGTTTTCAGCCCAATACCGGCATATGGAAGAAAGAGCAGAAAGCCCAGGGAAATATCTGCTTCTAAATCCAAAACGCAGCTATCTAACAGAACGGTTGTCAATGTGTGCACTCAACTTCCAGAGTTAAACCCGTGTGTGGATTCAGCAGTCTGCAAACACTTTCCGTGCAGAGTTTCAAAACAGGCGTTTTCAGCCCAATACCGGCATATGGAAGAAACAGCAGAAAGCCCAGGGAAATATCTGCTTCTAAATCCAAAACGCAGCTATCTAACAGAACGGTTGTCAATGTGTGCACTCAACTTCCAGAGTTAAACCCGTGTGTGGATTCAGCAGTCTGCAAACACTTTCTGTGCAGAGTTTCAAAACAGGCGTTTTCAGCCCAATACCGGCATATGGAAGAAACAGCAGAAAGCCCAGGGAAATATCTGCTTCTAAATCCAAAACGCAGCTATCTAACAGAACGGTTGTCAATGTGTGCACTCAACTTCCAGAGTTAAACCCGTGTGTGGATTCAGCAGTCTGCAAACACTTTCTGTGCAGAGTTTCAAAACAGGCGTTTTCAGCCCAATACCGGCATATGGAAGAAACAGCAGAAAGCCCAGGGAAATATCTGCTTCTAAATCCAAAACGCAGCTATCTAACAGAACGGTTGTCAATGTGTGCACTCAACTTCCAGAGTTAAACCCGTGTGTGGATTCAGCAGTCTGCAAACACTTTCTGTGCAGAGTTTCAAAACAGACGTTTTCAGCGCATTTCCGGCATATGGAAGAAACAGCAGAAAGCACAGGGAAATATCTGCTTCTAAATCCAAAACGCAGCTATCTAACAGAACGGTTGTCAATGTGTGCACTCAACGTCCAGAGTTAAACCCGTGTGTGGATTCAGCAGTCTGCAAACTCTTTCTGTGCAGAGTTTCAAAACAGACGTTTTCAGCCCATTACCGGCATATGGAAGAAACAGCAGAAAGCACAGGGAAATATCTGCTTCTAAATCCAAAACGCAGCTATCTAACAGAACGGTTGTCAATGTGTGCACTCAACTTCCAGAGTTAAACCCGTGTGTGGATTCAGCAGTCTGCAAACACTTTCTGTGCAGAGTTTCAAAACAGGCGTTTTCAGCCCATTACCGACATATGGAAGAAACAGAAGGAAGCACAGGGAAATATCTGCTTCTAAATCCAAAACGCAGCTATCTAACAGAACGGTTGTCAATGTGTGCACTCAACTTCCAGAGTTAAACCCGTGTGTGGATTCAGCAGTCTGCAAACACTTTCTGTGCAGAGTTTCAAAACAGGCGTTTTCAGACCAATACCGGCATATGGAAGAAACAGCAGAAAGGACAGGGAAATATCGGCTTCTAAATCCAAAACGCAGCTATCTAACAGAACGGTTGTCAATGTGTGCACTCAACTTCCAGAGATAAACCCGTGTGTGGATTCAGCAGTCTGCAAACACTTTCTGTGCAGAGTTTCAAAACAGGCGTTTTCAGCCCAATACCGGCATATGGAAGAAACAGCAGAAAGCACAGGGAAATATCTGCCTCTAAATCCAAAACGCAGCTATCTAACAGAACGGTTGTCAATGTGTGCACTCAACTTCCAGAGTTAAACCCGTGTGTGGATTCAGCAGTCTGCAAACACTTTCCGTGCAGAGTTTCAAAACAGGCATTTTCAGCCCAATACCGGCATATGGAAGAAACAGCAGAAAGCCCAGGGAAATATCTGCTTCTAAATCCAGAACGCAGCTATCTAACAGAACGGTTGTCAATGTGTGCACTCAACTTCCAGAGTTAAACCCATGTGTGGATTCAGCAGTCTGCAAACACTTTCTGTGCAGAGTTTCAAAACAGGCATTTTCAGCCCAATACCGGCATATGGAAGAAACAGCAGAAAGCCAAGGGAAATAACTGCTTCTAAATCCAGAACGCAGCTATCTAACAGAACGGTTGTCAACTCAACTTCCAGAGTTAAACCCGTGTGTGGATTCAGCAGTCTGCAAACACTTTCTGTGCAGAGTTTCAAAACAGGCGTTTTCAGCCCATTACCGGCATATGGAAGAAACAGCAGAAAGCACAGGGAAATATCTGCTTCTAAATCCAAAACGCAGCTATCTAACAGAACGGTTGTCAATGTGTGCACTCAACTTCCAGAGTTAAACCCGTGTGTGGATTCAGCAGTCTGCAAACACTTTCTGTGCAGAGTTTCAAAACAGACGTTTTCAGCCCATTACCGGCATATGGAAGAAACAGCAGAAAGCACAGGTAAATATCTGCTTCTAAATCCAAAACGCAGCTATCTAACAGAACGGTTGTCAATGTGTGCACTCAACTTCCAGAGTTAAACCCGTGTGTGGATTCAGCAGTCTGCAAACTCTTTCTGTGCAGAGTTTCAAAACAGACGTTTTCAGCCCATTACCGGCTTATGGAAGAAACAGCAGAAAGCCCAGGGAAATATCTGCTTCTAAATCCAAAACGCAGCTATCTAACAGAACGGTTGTCAATGTGTGCACTCAACTTCCAGAGTTAAAGCCGTGTGTGTATTCAGCAGTCTGGAAACACTTTCTGTGCAGAGTTTCAAAACAGGCGTTTTCAGCCCATTACCGGCATATGGAAGAAACAGAAGAAAGCACAGGGAAATATCTGCTTCTAAATCCAAAACGCAGCTATCTAACAGAACGGTTGTCAATGTGTGCACTCAACTTCCAGAGTTAAACCCGTGTGTGGATTCAGCAGTCTGCAAACACTTTCTGTGCAGAGTTTCAAAACAGGCGTTTTCAGCCCAATACCGGCATATGGAAGAAACAGCAGAAAGCCCAGGGAAATATCTGCTTCTAAATCCAAAACGCAGCTATCTAACAGAACGGTTGTCAATGTGTGCACTCAACTTCCAGAGTTAAACCCGTGTGTGGATTCAGCAGTCTGCAAACACTTTCTGTGCAGAGTTTCAAAACAGACGTTTTCAGCCCATTTCCGGCATATTGGAGAAACAGCAGAAAGCACAGGGAAATATCTGCTTCTAAATCCAAAACGCAGCTATCTAACAGAACGGTTGTCAATGTGTGCACTCAACTTCCAGAGTTAAACCCGTGTGTGGATTCAGCAGTCTGCAAACTCTTTCTGTGCAGAGTTTCAAAACAGACGTTTTCAGCCCATTACCGGCATATGGAAGAAACAGCAGAAAGCACAGGGAAATATCTGCTTCTAAATCCAAAACGCAGCTATCTAACAGAACGGTTGTCAATGTGTGCACTCAACTTCCAGAGTTAAACCCGTGTGTGGATTCAGCAGTCTGCAAACACTTTCTGTGCAGAGTTTCAAAACAGGCGTTTTCAGCCCATTACCGGCATATGGAAGAAACAGAAGGAAGCACAGGGAAATATCTGCTTCTAAATCCAAAACGCAGCTATCTAACAGAACGGTTGTCAATGTGTGCACTCAACTTCCAGAGTTAAACCCGTGTGTGGATTCAGCAGTCTGCAAACACTTTCTGTGCAGAGTTTCAAAACAGGCGTTTTCAGACCAATACCGGCATATGGAAGAAACAGCAGAAAGCACAGGGAAATATCGGCTTCTAAATCCAAAACGCAGCTATCTAACAGAACGGTTGTCAATGTGTGCACTCAACTTCCAGAGATAAACCCGTGTGTGGATTCAGCAGTCTGCAAACACTTTCTGTGCAGAGTTTCAAAACAGGCGTTTTCAGCCCAATACCGGCATATGGAAGAAACAGCAGAAAGCACAGGGAAATATCTGCCTCTAAATCCAAAACGCAGCTATCTAACAGAACGGTTGTCAATGTGTGCACTCAACTTCCAGAGTTAAACCCGTGTGTGGATTCAGCAGTCTGCAAACACTTTCTGTGCAGAGTTTCAAAACAGGCATTTTCAGCCCAATACCGGCATATGGAAGAAACAGCAGAAAGCCCAGGGAAATATCTGCTTCTAAATCCAGAACGCAGCTATCTAACAGAACGGTTGTCAATGTGTGCACTCAACTTCCAGAGTTAAACCCGTGTGTGGATTCAGCAGTCTGCAAACACTTTCTGTGCAGAGTTTCAAAACAGGCATTTTCAGCCCAATACCGGCATATGGAAGAAACAGCAGAAAGCCAAGGGAAATATCTCTAAATCCAGAACGCAGCTATCTAACAGAACGGTTGTCAACTCAACTTCCAGAGTTAAACCCGTGTGTGGATTCAGCAGTCTGCAAACACTTTCTGTGCAGAGTTTCAAAACAGGCGTTTTTAGCCCATTACCGGCATATGGAAGAAACAGCAGAAAGCCCAGGGAAATATCTGCTTCTAAATCCAAAACGCAGCTATCTAACAGAACGGTTGTCAATGTGTGCACTCAACTTCCAGAGTTAAACCCGTGTGTGGATTCAGCAGTCTGCAAACACTTTCTGTGCAGAGTTTCAAAACAGACGTTTTCAGCCCATTACCGGCATATGGAAGAAACAGCAGAAAGCACAGGGAAATATCTGCTTCTAAATCCAAAACGCAGCTATCTAACAGAACGGTTGTCAATGTGTGCACTCAACTTCCAGAGTTAAACCCGTGTGTGGATTCAGCAGTCTGCAAACTCTTTCTGTGCAGAGTTTCAAAACAGACGTTTTCAGCCCATTACCGGCATATGGAAGAAACAGCAGAAAGCACAGGGAAATATCTGCTTCTAAATCCAAAACGCAGCTATCTAACAGAACGGTTGTCAATGTGTGCACTCAACTTCCAGAGTTAAAGCCGTGTGTGTATTCAGCAGTCTGCAAACACTTTCTGTGCAGAGTTTCAAAACAGGCGTTTTCAGCCCATTACCGGCATATGGAAGAAACAGAAGAAAGCACAGGGAAATATCTGCTTCTAAATCCAAAACGCAGCTATCTAACAGAACAGTTGTCAATGTGTGCACTCAACTTCCAGAGTTAAACCCGTGTGTGGATTCAGCAGTCTGCAAACACTTTCTGTGCAGAGTTTCAAAACAGGCGTTTTCAGCCCAATACCGGCATATGGAAGAAACAGCAGAAAGCACAGGGAATTATCGGCTTCTAAATCCAAAACGCAGCTATCTAACAGAACGGTTGTCAATGTGTGCACTCAACTTCCAGAGATAAACCCGTGTGTGGATTCAGCAGTCTGCAAACACTTTCTGTGCAGAGTTTCAAAACAGGCGTTTTCAGCCCAATACCGGCATATGGAAGAAACAGCAGAAAGCACAGGGAAATATCTGCCTCTAAATCCAAAACGCAGCTATCTAACAGAACGGTTGTCAATGTGTGCACTCAACTTCCAGAGTTAAACCCGTGTGTGGATTCAGCAGTCTGCAAACACTTTCTGTGCAGAGTTTCAAAACAGGCGTTTTCAGCCCAATACCGGCATATGGAAGAAACAGCAGAAAGCCCAGGGAAATATCTGCTTCTAAATCCAGAACGCAGCTATCTAACAGAACGGTTGTCAATGTGTGCACTCAACTTCCAGAGTTAAACCCGTGTGTGGATTCAGCAGTCTGCAAACACTTTCTGTGCAGAGTTTCAAAACAGACATTTTCAGCCCAATACCGGCATATGGAAGAAACAGCAGAAAGCCAAGGGAAATATCTGCTTCTAAATCCAGAACGCAGCTATCTAACAGAACGGTTGTCAACTCAACTTCCAGAGTTAAACCCGTGTGTGGATTCAGCAGTCTGCAAACACTTTCTGTGAAGAGTTTCAAAACAGGCGTTTTCAGCCCATTACCGGCATATGGAAGAAACAGCAGAAAGCACAGGGAAATATCTGCTTCTAAATCCAAAACGCAGCTATCTAACAGAACGGTTGTCAATGTGTGTACTCAACTTCCAGAGTTAAACCCGTGTGTGGATTCAGCAGTTTGCAAACACTTTCTGTGCAGAGTTTCAAAACAGGCGTTTTCAGCCCAATACAGGCATATGGAAGAAACAGCAGAAAGCCCAGGGAAATATCTGCTTCTAAATCCAAAACGCAGCTATCTAACAGAACGGTTGTCAATGTGTGCACTCAACTTCCAGAGTTAAACCCGTGTGTGGATTCAGCAGTCTGCAAACACTTTCTGTGCAGAGTTTCAAAACAGGCGTTTTCAGCCCAATACCGGCATATGGAAGAAACAGCAGAAAGCCCAGGGAAATATCTGCTTCTAAATCCAGAACGCAGCTATCTAACAGAACGGTTGTCAATGTGTGCACTCAACTTCCAGAGTTAAACCCGTGTGTGGATTCAGCAGTCTGCAAACACTTTCTGTGCAGAGTTTCAAAACAGGCATTTTCAGCCCAATACCGGCATATGGAAGAAACAGCAGAAAGCCCAGGGAAATATCTGCTTCTAAATCCAGAATGCAGCTATCTAACAGAACGGTTGTCAATGTGTGCACTCAACTTCCAGAGTTAAACCCGTGTGTGGATTCAGCAGTCTGCAAACACTTTCTGTGCAGAATTTCAAAACAGGCGTTTTCAGCCCATCACCGGCATATGGAAGAAACAGCAGAAAGCACAGGGAAATATCTGCTTCTAAATCCAAAACGCAGCTATCTAACAGAACGGTTGTCAATGTGTGCACTCAACTTCCAGAGTTAAACCCGTGTGTGGATTCAGCAGTCTGCAAACACTTTCTGTGCAGAGTTTCAAAACAGGCGTTTTCAGCCCAATACCGGCATATGGAAGAAACAGCAGAAAGCACAGGGAAATATCTGCTTCTAAATCCAAAAGGCAGCTATCTAACAGAACAGTTGTCAATGTGTGCACTCAACTTCCAGAGTTAAACCCGTGTGTGGATTCAGCAGTCTGCAAACACTTTCTGTGCAGAGTTTCAAAACAGGCGTTTTCAGCCCAATACCGGCATATGGAAGAAACAGCAGAAAGCCCAGGGAAATATCTGCTTCTAAATCCAAAACGCAGCTATCTAACAGAACGGTTGTCAATGTGTGCACTCAACTTCCAGAGTTAAACCCGTGTGTGGATTCAGCAGTCTGCAAACACTTTCTGTGCAGAGTTTCAAAACAGGCGTTCTCAGCCCAATACCGGCATATGGAAGAAACAGCCGAAAGCCCAGGGAAATATCTGCTTCTAAATCCAAAACGCAGCTATCTAACAGAACGGTTGTCAATGTGTGCACTCAACTTCCAGAGTTAAACCCGTGTGTGGATTCAGCAGTCTGCAAACACTTTCCGTACAGAGTTTCAAAACAGGCGTTTTCAGCCCAATACCGGCATATGGAAGAAACAGCAGAAAGCCCAGGGAAATATCTGCTTCTAAATCCAAAACGCAGCTATCTAACAGAACGGTTGTCAATGTGTGCACTCAACTTCCAGAGTTAAACCAGTGTGTGGATTCAGCAGTCTGCAAACACTTTCTGTGCAGAGTTTCAAAACAGGCGTTTTCAGCCCAATACCGGCATGTGGAAGAAACAGAAGAAAGCACAGGGAAATATCTGCTTCTAAATCCAAAACGCAGCTATCTAACAGAACGGTTGTCAATGTGTGCACTCAACTTCCAGAGTTAATCCCGTGTGTGGATTCAGCAGTCTGCAAACACTTTCTGTGCAGAGTTTCAAAACAGGCGTTTTCAGCCCAATACCGGCATATGGAACAAACAGCAGAAAGCACAGGGAAATATCGGCTTCTAAATCCAAAACACAGCTATCTAACAGAACATTTGTCAATGTGTGCACTCAACTTCCAGAGTTAAACCCGTGTGTGGATTCAGCAGTCTGCAAACACTTTCTGTGCAGAGTTTCAGAACAGGCGTTTTCAGCCCAATACCGGCATACGGAAGAAACAGCAGAAAGCCCAGGGAAATATCTGCTTCTAAATCCAAAACGCAGCTATCTAACAGAACGGTTGTCAATGTGTGCACTCAACTTCCAGAGTTAAACCCGTGTGTGGATTCAGCAGTCTGCAAACACTTTCTGTGCAGAGTTTCAAAACAGGCGTTTTCAGCCCAATACTGGCATATGGAAGAAACAGCAGAAAGCCCAGGGAAATATCTGCTTCTAAATCCAAAACGCAGCTATCTAACAGAACGGTTGTCAATGTGTGCACTCAACTTCCAGAGTTAAACCGGTGTGTGGATTCAGCAGTCTGCAAACTCTTTCTGTGCAGAGTTTCAAAACAGACGTTTTCAGCCCATTACCGGCATATGGAAGAAACAGCAGAAAGCCCAGGGAAATATCTGCTTCTAAATCCAAAACGCAGCTATCTAACAGAACGGTTGTCAATGTGTGCACTCAACTTCCAGAGTTAAACCTGTGTGTGGATTCAGCAGTCTGCAAACACTTTCTGTGCAGAGTTTCAAAACAGGCGTTTTCAGCCCAATACCGGCATATGGAAGAAACAGCAGAAAACACAGGGAAATATCTGCTTCTAAATCCAAAACGCAGCTATCTAACAGAACGGTTGTCAATGTGTGCACTCAAATTCCAGAGTTAAACCCGTGTGTCGATTCAGCAGTCTGCAAACACTTTCTGTGCAGAGTTTCAAAACAGGCGTTTTCAGCCCAATACCGGCATATGGAAGAAACAGCAGAAAGCCCAGGGAAATATCTGCTTCTAAATCCAGAACGCAGCTATCTAACAGAACGGTTGTCAACTCAACTTCCAGAGTTAAACCCGTGTGTGGATTCAGCAGTCTGCAAACACTTTCTGTGAAGAGTTTCAAAACAGGCGTTTTCAGCCCATTACCGGCATATGGAAGAAACAGCAGAAAGCACAGGGAAATATCTGCTTCTAAATCCAAAACGCAGCTATCTAACAGAACGGTTGTCAATGTGTGTACTCAACTTCCAGAGTTAAACCCGTGTGTGGATTCAGCAGTTTGCAAACACTTTCTGTGCAGAGTTTCAAAACAGGCGTTTTCAGCCCAATACAGGCATATGGAAGAAACAGCAGAAAGCCCAGGGAAATATCTGCTTCTAAATCCAAAACGCAGCTATCTAACAGAACGGTTGTCAATGTGTGCACTCAACTTCCAGAGTTAAACCCGTGTGTGGATTCAGCAGTCTGCAAACACTTTCTGTGCAGAGTTTCAAAACAGGCGTTTTCAGCCCAATACCGGCATATGGAAGAAACAGCAGAAAGCCCAGGGAAATATCTGCTTCTAAATCCAGAACGCAGCTATCTAACAGAACGGTTGTCAATGTGTGCACTCAACTTCCAGAGTTAAACCCGTGTGTGGATTCAGCAGTCTGCAAACACTTTCTGTGCAGAGTTTCAAAACAGGCATTTTCAGCCCAATACCGGCATATGGAAGAAACAGCAGAAAGCCCAGGGAAATATCTGCTTCTAAATCCAGAATGCAGCTATCTAACAGAACGGTTGTCAATGTGTGCACTCAACTTCCAGAGTTAAACCCGTGTGTGGATTCAGCAGTCTGCAAACACTTTCTGTGCAGAATTTCAAAACAGGCGTTTTCAGCCCATCACCGGCATATGGAAGAAACAGCAGAAAGCACAGGGAAATATCTGCTTCTAAATCCAAAACGCAGCTATCTAACAGAACGGTTGTCAATGTGTGCACTCAACTTCCAGAGTTAAACCCGTGTGTGGATTCAGCAGTCTGCAAACACTTTCTGTGCAGAGTTTCAAAACAGGCGTTTTCAGCCCAATACCGGCATATGGAAGAAACAGCAGAAAGCACAGGGAAATATCTGCTTCTAAATCCAAAAGGCAGCTATCTAACAGAACAGTTGTCAATGTGTGCACTCAACTTCCAGAGTTAAACCCGTGTGTGGATTCAGCAGTCTGCAAACACTTTCTGTGCAGAGTTTCAAAACAGGCGTTTTCAGCCCAATACCGGCATATGGAAGAAACAGCAGAAAGCCCAGGGAAATATCTGCTTCTAAATCCAAAACGCAGCTATCTAACAGAACGGTTGTCAATGTGTGCACTCAACTTCCAGAGTTAAACCCGTGTGTGGATTCAGCAGTCTGCAAACACTTTCTGTGCAGAGTTTCAAAACAGGCGTTCTCAGCCCAATACCGGCATATGGAAGAAACAGCCGAAAGCCCAGGGAAATATCTGCTTCTAAATCCAAAACGCAGCTATCTAACAGAACGGTTGTCAATGTGTGCACTCAACTTCCAGAGTTAAACCCGTGTGTGGATTCAGCAGTCTGCAAACACTTTCCGTACAGAGTTTCAAAACAGGCGTTTTCAGCCCAATACCGGCATATGGAAGAAACAGCAGAAAGCCCAGGGAAATATCTGCTTCTAAATCCAAAACGCAGCTATCTAACAGAACGGTTGTCAATGTGTGCACTCAACTTCCAGAGTTAAACCAGTGTGTGGATTCAGCAGTCTGCAAACACTTTCTGTGCAGAGTTTCAAAACAGGCGTTTTCAGCCCAATACCGGCATGTGGAAGAAACAGAAGAAAGCACAGGGAAATATCTGCTTCTAAATCCAAAACGCAGCTATCTAACAGAACGGTTGTCAATGTGTGCACTCAACTTCCAGAGTTAATCCCGTGTGTGGATTCAGCAGTCTGCAAACACTTTCTGTGCAGAGTTTCAAAACAGGCGTTTTCAGCCCAATACCGGCATATGGAAGAAACAGCAGAAAGCACAGGGAAATATCGGCTTCTAAATCCAAAACACAGCTATCTAACAGAACATTTGTCAATGTGTGCATTCAACTTCCAGAGTTATACCCGTGTGTGGATTCAGCAGTCTGCAAACACTTTCTGTGCAGAGTTTCAGAACAGGCGTTTTCAGCCCAATACCGGCATACGGAAGAAACAGCAGAAAGCCCAGGGAAATATCTGCTTCTAAATCCAAAACGCAGCTATCTAACAGAACGGTTGTCAATGTGTGCACTCAACTTCCAGAGTTAAACCCGTGTGTGGATTCAGCAGTCTGCAAACACTTTCTGTGCAGAGTTTCAAAACAGGCGTTTTCAGCCCAATACTGGCATATGGAAGAAACAGCAGAAAGCCCAGGGAAATATCTGCTTCTAAATCCAAAACGCAGCTATCTAACAGAACGGTTGTCAATGTGTGCACTCAACTTCCAGAGTTAAACCGGTGTGTGGATTCAGCAGTCTGCAAACACTTTCTGTGCAGAGTTTCAAAACAGACGTTTTCAGCCCATTACCGGCATATGGAAGAAACAGCAGAAAGCCCAGGGAAATATCTGCTTCTAAATCCAAAACGCAGCTATCTAACAGAACGGTTGTCAATGTGTGCACTCAACTTCCAGAGTTAAACCTGTGTGTGGATTCAGCAGTCTGCAAACACTTTCTGTGCAGAGTTTCAAAACAGGCGTTTTCAGCCCAATACCGGCATATGGAAGAAACAGCAGAAAACACAGGGAAATATCTGCTTCTAAATCCAAAACGCAGCTATCTAACAGAACGGTTGTCAATGTGTGCACTCAAATTCCAGAGTTAAACCCGTGTGTCGATTCAGCAGTCTGCAAACACTTTCTGTGCAGAGTTTCAAAACAGGCGTTTTCAGCCCAATACCGGCATACGGAAGAAACAGCAGAAAGCCCAGGGAAATATCTGCTTCTAAATCCAAAACGCAGCTATCTAACAGAACGGTTGTCAATGTGTGCACTCAACTTCCAGAGTTAAACCCGTGTGTGGATTCAGCAGTCTGCAAACACTTTCTGTGCAGAGTTTCAAAACAGGCGTTTTCAGCCCAATACTGGCATATGGAAGAAACAGCAGAAAGCCCAGGGAAATATCTGCTTCTAAATCCAAAACGCAGCTATCTAACAGAACGGTTGTCAATGTGTGCACTCAACTTCCAGAGTTAAACCGGTGTGTGGATTCAGCAGTCTGCAAACACTTTCTGTGCAGAGTTTCAAAACAGACGTTTTCAGCCCATTACCGGCATATGGAAGAAACAGCAGAAAGCCCAGGGAAATATCTGCTTCTAAATCCAAAACGCAGCTATCTAACAGAACGGTTGTCAATGTGTGCACTCAACTTCCAGAGTTAAACCTGTGTGTGGATTCAGCAGTCTGCAAACACTTTCTGTGCAGAGTTTCAAAACAGGCGTTTTCAGCCCAATACCGGCATATGGAAGAAACAGCAGAAAACACAGGGAAATATCTGCTTCTAAATCCAAAACGCAGCTATCTAACAGAACGGTTGTCAATGTGTGCACTCAAATTCCAGAGTTAAACCCGTGTGTCGATTCAGCAGTCTGCAAACACTTTCTGTGCAGAGTTTCAAAACAGGCGTTTTCAGCCCAATACCGGCATATGGAAGAAACAGCAGAAAGCCCAGGGAAATATCTGCTTCTAAATCCAAAACGCAGCTATCTAACAGAACGGTTGTCAATGTGTGCACTCAACTTCCAGAGTTAAACCCGTGTGTGGATTCAGCAGTCTGCAAACACTTTCTGTGCAGAGTTTCAAAACAGGCGTTTTCAGCCCAATACCGGCATATGGAAGAAACAGCAGAAAGCCCAGGGAAATAGCTGCTTCTAAATCCAAAACGCAGCTATCTAACAGAACGGTTGTCAATGTGTGCACTCAACTTCCAGAGTTAAACCCGTGTGTGGATTCAGCAGTCTGCAAACACTTTCTGTGCAGTGTATCAAAACAGGCGTTTTCAGCCCAATACCGGCATATGGAAGAAACAGCAGAAAGCCCAGGGAAATATCTGCTTCTAAATCCAAAACGCAGCTATCTAACAGAACGGTTGTCAATGTGTGCACTCAACTTCCAGAGTTAAACCCGTGTGTGGATTCAGCAGTCTGCAAACACTTTCTGTGCAGTGTATCAAAACAGGCGTTTTCAGCCCAATACCGGCATATGGAAGAAACAGCAGAAAGCCCAGGGAAATAGCTGCTTCTAAATCCAAAACGCAGCTATCTAACACAACGGTTGTCAATGTGTGCACTCAACTTCCAGAGTTAAACCCGTGTGTGGATTCAGCAGTCTGCAAACACTTTCTGTGCAGAGTTTCAAAACAGGCGTTTTCAGCCCATTACCGGCATATGGAAGATACAGAAGAAAGCACAGGGAAATATCTGCTTCTAAATCCAAAACGCAGCTATCTAACAGAACGGTTGTCAATGTGTGCACTCAACTTCCAGAGTTAAACCCGTGTGTGGATTCAGCAGTCTGCAAACACTTTCTGTGCAGAGTTTCAAAACAGGCGTTTTTCAGCCCAATACCGGCATATGGAAGAAACAGCAGAAAGCACAGGGAAATATCGGCTTCTAAATCCAAAACGCAGCTATCTAACAGAACGGTTGTCAATGTGTGCACTCAACTTCCAGAGATAAACCCGTGTGTGGATTCAGCAGTCTGCAAACACTTTCTGTGCAGAGTTTCAAAACAGGCGTTTTCAGCCCAATACCGGCATATGGAAGAAACAGCAGAAAGCACAGGGAAATATCTGCCTCTAAATCCAAAACGCAGCTATCTAACAGAACGGTTGTCAATGTGTGCACTCAACTTCCAGAGTTAAACCCGTGTGTGGATTCAGCAGTCTGCAAACACTTTCTGTGCAGATTTTCAAAACAGGCATTTTCAGCCCAATACCGGCATATGGAAGAAACAGCAGAAAGCCCAGGGAAATATCTGCTTCTAAATCCAGAACGCAGCTATCTAACAGAACGGTTGTCAATGTGTGCACTCAACTTCCAGAGTTAAACCCGTGTGTGGATTCAGCAGTCTGCAAACACTTTCTGTGCAGAGTTTCAAAACAGGCATTTTCAACCCAATACCGGCATATGGAAGAAACAGCAGAAAGCCAAGGGAAATATCTGCTTCTAAATCCAGAACGCAGCTATCTAACAGAACGGTTGTCAACTCAACTTCCAGAGTTAAACCCGTGTGTGGATTCAGCAGTCTGCAAACACTTTCTGTGCAGAGTTTCAAAACAGGCGTTTTCAGCCCAATACCGGCATATGGAAGAAACAGCAGAAAGCCCAGGGAAATATCTGCTTCTAAATCCAAAACGCAGCTATCTAACAGAACGGTTGTCAATGTGTGCACTCAACTTCCAGAGTTAAACCCGTGTGTGGATTCAGCAGTCTGCAAACACTTTCTGTGCAGTGTATCAAAACAGGCGTTTTCAGCCCAATACCGGCATATGGAAGAAACAGCAGAAAGCCCAGGGAAATAGCTGCTTCTAAATCCAAAACGCAGCTATCTAACACAACGGTTGTCAATGTGTGCACTCAACTTCCAGAGTTAAACCCGTGTGTGGATTCAGCAGTCTGCAAACACTTTCTGTGCAGAGTTTCAAAACAGGCGTTTTCAGCCCATTACCGGCATATGGAAGAAACAGAAGAAAGCACAGGGAAATATCTGCTTCTAAATCCAAAACGCAGCTATCTAACAGAACGGTTGTCAATGTGTGCACTCAACTTCCAGAGTTAAACCGGTGTGTGGATTCAGCAGTCTGCAAACACTTTCTGCGCAGAGTTTCAAAACAGACGTTTTCAGCCCATTACCGGCATATGGAAGAAACAGCAGAAAGCCCAGGGAAATATCTGCTTCTAAATCCAAAACGCAGCTATCTAACAGAACGGTTGTCAATGTGTGCACTCAACTTCCAGAGTAAAACCTCTGTGTGGATTCAGCAGTCTGCAAACACTTTCTGTGCAGAGTTTCAAAACAGGCGTTTACAGCCCAATACCGGCATATGGAAGAAACAGCAGAAAGCACAGGGAAATATCTGCTTCTAAATCCAAAACGCAGCTATCTAACAGAACGGTTGTCAATGTGTGCACTCAAATTCCAGAGTTAAACCCGTGTGTCGATTCAGCAGTCTGCAAACACTTTCTGTGCAGAGATTCAAAACAGGCGTTTTCAGCCCAATACCGGCATATGGAAGAAACAGCAGAAAGCCCAGGGAAATATCTGCTTCTAAATCCAAAACGCAGCTATCTAACAGAACGGTTGTCAATGTGTGCACTCAACTTCCAGAGTTAAACCCGTGTGTGGATTCAGCAGTCTGCAAACACTTTCTGTGCAGAGTTTCAAAACAGGCGTTTTCAGCCCAATACCGGCATATGGAAGAAACAGCAGAAAGCCCAGGGAAATAGCTGCTTCTAAATCCAAAACGCAGCTATCTAACAGAAAGGTTGTCAATGTGTGCACTCAACTTCCAGAGTTAAACCCGTGTGTGGATTCAGCAGTCTGCAAACACTTTCTGTGCAGTGTATCAAAACAGGCGTTTTCAGCCCAATACCGGCATATGGAAGAAACAGCAGAAAGCCCAGGGAAATAGCTGCCTCTAAATCCAAAACGCAGCTATCTAACACAACGGTTGTCAATGTGTGCACTCAACTTCCAGAGTTAAACCCATGTGTGGATTCAGCAGTCTGCAAACACTTTCTGTGCAGAGTTTCAAAACAGGCGTTTTCAGCCCATTACCGGCATATGGAAGAAACAGAAGAAAGCACAGGGAAATATCTGCTTCTAAATCCAAAACGCAGCTATCTAACAGAACGGTTGTCAATGTGTGCACTCAACTTCCAGAGTTAAACCCGTGTGTGGATTCAGCAGTCTGCAAACACTTTCTGTGCAGAGTTTCAAAACAGGCGTTTTTCAGCCCAATACCGGCATATGGAAGAAACAGCAGAAAGCACAGGGAAATATCGGCTTCTAAATCCAAAACGCAGCTATCTAACAGAACGGTTGTCAATGTGTGCACTCAACTTCCAGAGATAAACCCATGTGTGGATTCAGCAGTCTGCAAACACTTTCTGTGCAGAGTTTCAAAACAGGCGTTTTCAGCCCAATACCGGCATATGGAAGAAACAGCAGAAAGCACAGGGAAATATCTGCCTCTAAATCCAAAACGCAGCTATCTAACAGAACGGTTGTCAATGTGTGCACTCAACTTCCAGAGTTAAACCCGTGTGTGGATTCAGCAGTCTGCAAACACTTTCTGTGCAGAGTTTCAAAACAGGCATTTTCAGCCCAATACCGGCATATGGAAGAAACAGCAGAAAGCCCAGGGAAATATCTGCTTCTAAATCCAGAACGCAGCTATCTAACAGAACGGTTGTCAATGTGTGCACTCAACTTCCAGAGTTAAACCCGTGTGTGGATTCAGCAGTCTGCAAACACTTTCTGTGCAGAGTTTCAAAACAGGCGTTTTCAGCCCAATACCGGCATATGGAAGAAACAGCAGAAAGACCAGGGAAATAGCTGCTTCTAAATCCAAAACGCAGCTATCTAACAGAACGGTTGTCAATGTGTGCACTCAACTTCCAGAGTTAAACCCGTGTGTGGATTCAGCAGTCTGCAAACACTTTCTGTGCAGTGTATCAAAACAGGCGTTTTCAGCCCAATACCGGCATATGGAAGAAACAGCAGAAAGCCCAGGGAAATATCTGCTTCTAAATCCAAAACGCAGCTATCTAACAGAACGGTTGTCAATGTGTGCACTCAACTTCCAGAGTTAAACCCGTGTGTGGATTCAGCAGTCTGCAAACACTTTCTGTGCAGTGTATCAAAACAGGCGTTTTCAGCCCAATACCGGCATATGGAAGAAACAGCAGAAAGCCCAGGGAAATAGCTGCTTCTAAATCCAAAACGCAGCTATCTAACACAACGGTTGTCAATGTGTGCACTCAACTTCCAGAGTTAAACCCGTGTGTGGATTCAGCAGTCTGCAAACACTTTCTGTGCAGAGTTTCAAAACAGGCGTTTTCAGCCCATTACCGGCATATGGAAGAAACAGAAGAAAGCACAGGGAAATATCTGCTTCTAAATCCAAAACGCAGCTATCTAACAGAACGGTTGTCAATGTGTGCACTCAACTTCCAGAGTTAAACCCGTGTGTGGATTCAGCAGTCTGCAAACACTTTCTGTGCAGAGTTTCAAAACAGGCGTTTTTCAGCCCAATACCGGCATATGGAAGAAACAGCAGAAAGCACAGGGAAATATCGGCTTCTAAATCCAAAACGCAGCTATCTAACAGAACGGTTGTCAATGTGTGCACTCAACTTCCAGAGATAAACCCGTGTGTGGATTCAGCAGTCTGCAAACACTTTCTGTGCAGAGTTTCAAAACAGGCGTTTTCAGCCCAATACCGGCATATGGAAGAAACAGCAGAAAGCACAGGGAAATATCTGCCTCTAAATCCAAAACGCAGCTATCTAACAGAACGGTTGTCAATGTGTGCACTCAACTTCCAGAGTTAAACCCGTGTGTGGATTCAGCAGTCTGCAAACACTTTCTGTGCAGAGTTTCAAAACAGGCATTTTCAGCCCAATACCGGCATATAGAAGAAACAGCAGAAAGCCCAGGGAAATATCTGCTTCTAAATCCAGAACGCAGCTATCTAACAGAACGGTTGTCAATGTGTGCACTCAACTTCCAGAGTTAAACCCGTGTGTGGATTCAGCAGTCTGCAAACACTTTCTGTGCAGAGTTTCAAAACAGGCATTTTCAACCCAATACCGGCATATGGAAGAAACAGCAGAAAGCCAAGGGAAATATCTGCTTCTAAATCCAGAACGCAGCTATCTAACAGAACGGTTGTCAACTCAACTTCCAGAGTTAAACCCGTGTGTGGATTCAGCAGTCTGCAAACACTTTCTGTGCAGAGTTTCAAAACAGGCGTTTTCAGCCCAATACCGGCATATGGAAGAAACAGCAGAAAGCCCAGGGAAATATCTGCTTCTAAATCCAAAACGCAGCTATCTAACAGAACGGTTGTCAATGTGTGCACTCAACTTCCAGAGTTAAACCCGTGTGTGGATTCAGCAGTCTGCAAACACTTTCTGTGCAGTGTATCAAAACAGGCGTTTTCAGCCCAATACCGGCATATGGAAGAAACAGCAGAAAGCCCAGGGAAATAGCTGCTTCTAAATCCAAAACGCAGCTATCTAACACAACGGTTGTCAATGTGTGCACTCAACTTCCAGAGTTAAACCCGTGTGTGGATTCAGCAGTCTGCAAACACTTTCTGTGCAGAGTTTCAAAACAGGCATTTTCAGCCCATTACCGGCATATGGAAGAAACAGAAGAAAGCACAGGGAAATATCTGCTTCTAAATCCAAAACGCAGCTATCTAACAGAACGGTTGTCAATGTGTGCACTCAACTTCCAGAGTTAAACCCGTGTGTGGATTCAGCAGTCTGCAAACACTTTCTGTGCAGAGTTTCAAAACAGGCGTTTTCAGCCCAATACCGGCATATGGAAGAAACAGCAGAAAGCACAGGGAAATATCGGCTTCTAAATCCAAAACGCAGCTATCTAACAGAACGGTTGTCAATGTGTGCACTCAACTTCCAGAGATAAACCCGTGTGTGGATTCAGCAGTCTGCAAACACTTTCTGTGCAGAGTTTCAAAACAGGCGTTTTCAGCCCAATACCGGCATATGGAAGAAACAGCAGAAAGCACAGGGAAATATCTGCCTCTAAATCCAAAACGCAGCTATCTAACAGAACGGTTGTCAATGTGTGCACTCAACTTCCAGAGTTAAACCCGTGTGTGGATTCAGCAGTCTGCAAACACTTTCTGTGCAGAGTTTCAAAACAGGCATTTTCAGCCCAATACCGGCATATGGAAGAAACAGCAGAAAGCCCAGGGAAATATCTGCTTCTAAATCCAGAACGCAGCTATCTAACAGAACGGTTGTCAATGTGTGCACTCAACTTCCAGAGTTAAACCCGTGTGTGGATTCAGCAGTCTGCAAACACTTTCTGTGCAGAGTTTCAAAACAGGCATTTTCAACCCAATACCGGCATATGGAAGAAACAGCAGAAAGCCAAGGGAAATATCTGCTTCTAAATCCAGAACGCAGCTATCTAACAGAACGGTTGTCAATTCAACTTCCAGAGTTAAACCCGTGTGTGGATTCAGCAGTCTGCAAACACTTTCTGTGCAGAGTTTCAAAACAGGCGTTTTCAGCCCAATACCGGCATATGGAAGAAACAGCAGAAAGCCCAGGGAAATATCTGCTTCTAAATCCAAAACGCAGCTATCTAACAGAACGGTTGTCAATGTGTGCACTCAACTTCCAGAGTTAAACCCGTGTGTGGATTCAGCAGTCTGCAAACACTTTCTGTGCAGTGTATCAAAACAGGCGTTTTCAGCCCAATACCGGCATATGGAAGAAACAGCAGAAAGCCCAGGGAAATAGCTGCTTCTAAATCCAAAACGCAGCTATCTAACACAACGGTTGTCAATGTGTGCACTCAACTTCCAGAGTTAAACCCGTGTGTGGATTCAGCAGTCTGCAAACACTTTCTGTGCAGAGTTTCAAAACAGGCGTTTTCAGCCCATTACCGGCATATGGAAGAAACAGAAGAAAGCACAGGGAAATATCTGCTTCTAAATCCAAAACGCAGCTATCTAACAGAACGGTTGTCAATGTGTGCACTCAACTTCCAGAGTTAAACCCGTGTGTGGATTCAGCAGTCTGCAAACACTTTCTGTGCAGAGTTTCAAAACAGGCGTTTTCAGCCCAATACCGGCATATGGAAGAAACAGCAGAAAGCACAGGGAAATATCGGCTTCTAAATCCAAAACGCAGCTATCTAACAGAACGGTTGTCAATGTGTGCACTCAACTTCCAGAGATAAACCCGTGTGTGGATTCAGCAGTCTCCAAACACTTTCTGTGCAGAGTTTCAAAACAGGCGTTTTCAGACCAATACCGGCATATGGAAGAAACAGCAGAAAGCACAGGGAAATATCTGCCTCTAAATCCAAAACGCAGCTATCTAACAGAACGGTTGTCAATGTGTGCACTCAACTTCCAGAGTTAAACCCGTGTGTGGATACAGCAGTCTGCAAACACTTTCTGTGCAGAGTTTCAAAACAGGCATTTTCAGCCCAATACCGGCATATGGAAGAAACAGCAGAAAGCCCAGGGAAATATCTGCTTCTAAATCCAGAACGCAGCTATCTAACAGAACGGTTGTCAATGTGTGCACTCAACTTCCAGAGTTAAACCCGTGTGTGGATTCAGCAGTCTGCAAACACTTTCTGTGCAGAGTTTCAAAACAGGCATTTTCAACCCAATACCGGCATATGGAAGAAACAGCAGAAAGCCAAGGGAAATATCTGCTTCTAAATCCAGAACGCAGCTTTCTAACAGAACGGTTGTCAACTCAACTTCCAGAGTTAAACCCGTGTGTGGATTCAGCAGTCTGCAAACACTTTCTGTGCAGAGTTTCAAAACAGGCGTTTTCAGCCCACTACCGGCATATGGAAGAAACAGCAGAAAGCACAGGGAAATATCTGCTTCTAAATCCAAAACGCAGCTATCTAACAGAACGGTTGTCAATGTGTGCACTCAACTTCCAGAGTTAAACCCGTGTGTGGATTCCGCAGTCTGCAAACACTTTCTGTGCAGAGTTTCAAAACAGGCGTTTTCAGCCCAATACCGGCATATGGAAGAAACAGCAGAAAGCCCAGGGAAATATCTGCTTCTAAATCCAAAACGCAGCTATCTAACAGAACGGTTGTCAATGTGTGCACTCAACTTCCAGAGTTAAACCCGTGTGTGGATTCAGCAGTCTGCAAACACTTTCTGTGCAGAGTTTCAAAACAGGCGTTTTCAGCCCATCACCGGCATATGGAAGAAACAGAAGAAAGCACAGGGAAATATTTGCTTCTAAATCCAAAACGCAGCTATCTAACAGAACGGTTGTCAATGTGTGCACTCAACTTCCAGAGTTAAACCCGTGTGTGGATTCAGCAGTCTGCAAACACTTTCTGTGCAGAGTTTCAAAACAGGCGTTTTCAGCCCAATACCGGCCTATGGAAGAAACAGCAGAAAGCACAGGGAAATATCTGCTTCTAAATCCAAAACGCAGCTATCTAACAGAACGGTTGTCAATGTGTGCACTCAACTTCCAGAGATAAACCCGTGTGTGGATTCAGCAGTCTGCAAACACTTTCTGTGCAGAGTTTCAAAACAGGCGTTTTCAGCCCAATACCGGCATATGGAAGAAACAGCAGAAAGCACAGGGAAATATCTGCCTCTAAATCCAAAACGCAGCTATCTAACAGAACGGTTGTCAATGTGTGCACTCAACTTCCAGAGTTAAACCCGTGTGTGGATTCAGCAGTCTGCAAACACTTTCTGTGCAGAGTTTCAAAACAATCATTTTCAGCCCAGTACCGGCATATGGAAGAAACAGCAGAAAGCCCAGGGAAATATCTGCTTCTAAATCCAGAACGCAGCTATCTAACAGAACGGTTGTCAATGTGTGCACTCAACTTCCAGAGTTAAACCCGTGTGTGGATTCAGCAGTCTGCAAACACTTTCTGTGCAGAGTTTCAAAACAGGCATTTTCAGCCCAATACCGGCATATGGAAGAAACAGCAGAAAGCCCAGGGAAATATCTGCTTCTAAATCCAGAACACAGCTATCTAACAGAACGGTTGTCAATGTGTGCACTCAACTTCCAGAGTTAAACCCGTGTGTGGATTCAGCAGTCTGCAAACACTTTCTCTGCAGAGTTTCAAAACAGGCGTTTCCAGCCCATTACCGGCATATGGAAGAAACAGCAGAAAGCACAGGGAAATATCTGCTTCTAAATCCAAAACGCAGCTATCTAACAGAACGGTTGTCAATGTGTGCACTCAACTTCCAGAGTTAAACCCGTGTGTGGATTCAGCAGTCTGCAAACACTTTCTGTGCAGAGTTTCAAAACAGGCGTTTTCAGCCCAATACCGGCATATGGAAGAAACAGCAGAAAGCACAGGGAAATATCTGCTTCTAAATCCAAAACGCAGCTATCTAACAGAACGGTTGTCAATGTGTGCACTCAACTTCCAGAGTTAAACCCGTGTGTGGATTCAGCAGTCTGCAAACACTTTCTGTGCAGAGTTTCAAAACAGGCGTTTTCAGCCCAATACCGGCATATGGAAGAAACAGCAGAAAGCCCAGGGAAATATCTGCTTCTAAATCCAAAACGCAGCTATCTAACAGAACGGTTGTCAATGTGTGCACTCAACTTCCAGAGTTAAACCCGTGTGTGGATTCAGCAGTCTGCAAACACTTTCCGTGCAGAGTTTCAAAACAGGCGTTTTCAACCCATTACCGGCATATGGAAGAAACAGCAGAAAGCCCAGGGAAATATCTGCTTCTAAATCCAAAACGCAGCTATCTAACAGAACGGTTGTCAATGTGTGCACTCAACTTCCAGAGTTAAACCCGTTTGTGGATTCAGCAGTCTGCAAACACTTTCTGTGCAGAGTTTCAAAACAGGCGTTTTCAGCCCAATACCGGCATATGGAAGAAACAGAAGAAAGCACAGGGAAATATCTGCTTCTAAATCCAAAACGCAGCTATCTAACAGAACGGTTGTCAATGTGTGCACTCAACTTCCAGAGTTAAACCCGTCTGTGGATTCAGCAGTCTGCAAACACTTTCTGTGCAGAGTTTCAAAACAGGCGTTTTCAGCCCAATACCGGCATATGGAAGAAACAGCAGAAAGCACAGGAAATATCGGCTTCTAAATCCAAAACGCAGCTATCTAACAGAACATTTGTCAATGTGTGCACTCAACTTCCAGAGTTAAACCCGTGTGTGGATTCAGCAGTCTGCAAACACTTTCTGTGCAGAGTTTCAAAATAGGCGTTTTCAGCCCAATACCGGCATATGGAAGAAACAGCAGAAAGCACAGGGAAATATCGGCTTCTAAATCCAAAACGCAGCTATCTAACAGAACGGTTGTCAATGTGTGCACTCAACTTCCAGAGTTAAACCCGTGTGTGGATTCAGCAGTCTGCAAACACTTTCTGTGCACAGTTTCAAAACAGGCGTTTTCAGCCCAATACCGGCATATGGAAGAAACAGCAGAAAGCCCAGGGAAATATCTGCTTCTAAATCCAAAACGCAGCTATCTAACAGAACGGTTGTCAATGTGTGCACTCAACTTCCAGAGTTAAACCCGTGTGTGGATTCAGCAGTCTGCAAACACTTTCTGTGCAGAGTTTCAAAACAGGCGTTTTCAGCCCAATACCGGCATATGGAAGAAACAGCAGAAAGCCAAGGGAAATATCTGCTTCTAAATCCAAAACGCAGCTATCTAACAGAACGGTTGTCAATGTGTGCACTCAACTTCCAGAGTTAAACCCGTGTGTGGATTCAGCAGTCTGCAAACACTTTCTGTGCAGAGTTTCAAAACAGACGTTTTCAGCCCATTACCGGCATATGGAAGAAACAGCAGAAAGCACAGGGAAATATCTGCTTCTAAATCCAAAACGCAGCTATCTAACAGAACGGTTGTCAATGTGTGCACTCAACTTCCAGAGTTAAACCCGTGTGTGGATTCAGCAGTCTGCAAACTCTTTCTGTGCAGAGTTTCAAAACAGACGTTTTCAGCCCATTACCGGCATATGGAAGAAACAGCAGAAAGCCCAGGGAAATATCTGCTTCTAAATCCAAAACGCAGCTATCTAACAGAACGGTTGTCAATGTGTGCACTCAACTTCCAGAGTTAAAGCCGTGTGTGTATTCAGCAGTCTGCAAACACTTTCTGTGCAGAGTTTCAAAACAGGCGTTTTCAGCCCATTACCGGCATATGGAAGAAACAGAAGAAAGCACAGGGAAATATCTGCTTCTAAATCCAAAACGCAGCTATCTAACAGAACGGGTGTCAATGTGTGCACTCAACTTCCAGAGTTAAACCCGTGTGTGGATTCAGCAGTCTGCAAACACTTTCTGTGCAGAGTTTCAAAACAGACGTTTTCAGCCCATTACCGGCATATGGAAGAAACAGCAGAAAGCCCAGGGAAATATCTGCTTCTAAATCCAAAACGCAGCTATCTAACAGAACGGTTGTCAATGTGTGCACTCAACTTCCAGAGTTAAACCTGTGTGTGGATTCAGCAGTCTGCAAACACTTTCTGTGCAGAGTTTCAAAACAGGCGTTTTCAGCCCAATACCGGCATATGGAAGAAACAGCAGAAAGCCCAGGGAAATATCTGCTTCTAAATCCAAAACGCAGCTATCTAACAGAACGGTTGTCAATGTGTGCACTCAACTTCCAGAGTTAAACCCGTGTGTGGATTCAGCAGTCTGCAAACACTTTCTGTGCAGAGTTTCAAAACAGGCGTTTTCAGCCCAATACCGGCATATGGAAGAAACAGCAGAAAGCCCAGGGAAATGTCTGCTTCTAAATCCAAAACGCAGCTATCTAACAGAACGGTTGTCAATGTGTGCACTCAACTTCCAGAGTTAAACCCGTGTGTGGATTCAGCAGTCTGCAAACACTTTCTGTGCAGAGTTTCAAAACAGGCGTTTTCAGCCCAATACCGGCATATGGAAGAAACAGCAGAAAGCCCAGGGAAATATCTGCTTCTAAATCCAAAACGCAGCTATCTAACAGAACGGTTGTCAATGTGTGCACTCAACTTCCAGAGTTAAACCCGTGTGTGGATTCAGCAGTCTCCAAACACTTTCTGTGCAGAGTTTCAAAACAGGCGTTTTCAGCCCAATACCGGCATATGGAAGAAACAGCAGAAAGCCCAGGGAAATATCTGCTTCTAAATCCAAAACGCAGCTATCTAACAGAACGGTTGTCAATGTGTGCACTCAACTTCCAGAGTTAAACCCGTGTGTGGATTCAGCAGTCTGCAAACACTTTCTGTGCAGAGTTTCAAAACAGACGTTTTCAGCCCATTTCCGGCATATGGAAGAAACAGCAGAAAGCACAGGGAAATATCTGCTTCTAAATCCAAAACGCAGCTATCTAACAGAACGGTTGTCAATGTGTGCACTCAACTTCCAGAGTTAAACCCGTGTGTGGATTCAGCAGTCTGCAAACACTTTCTGTGCAGAGTTTCAAAACAGACGTTTTCAGCCCATTACCGGCATATGGAAGAAACAGCAGAAAACACAGGGAAATATCTGCTTCTAAATCCAAAACGCAGCTATCTAACAGAACGGTTGTCAATGTGTGCACTCAACTTCCAGAGTTAAACCCGTGTGTGGATTCAGCAGTCTGCAAACACTTTCCGTGCAGAGTTTCAAAACAGGCGTTTTCAGACCAATACCGGCATATGGAAGAAACAGCAGAAAGCACAGGGAAATATCGGCTTCTAAATCCAAAACGCAGCTATCTAACAGAACGGTTGTCAATGTGTGCACTCAACTTCCAGAGATAAACCCGTGTGTGGATTCAGCAGTCTGCAAACACTTTCTGTGCAGAGTTTCAAAACAGGCGTTTTCAGCCCAATACCGGCATATGGAAGAAACAGCAGAAAGCACAGGGAAATATCTGCCTCTAAATCCAAAACGCAGCTATCTAACAGAACGGTTGTCAATGTGTGCACTCAACTTCCAGAGTTAAACCCGTGTGTGGATTCAGCAGTCTGCAAACACTTTCTGTGCAGAGTTTCAAAACAGGCATTTTCAGCCCAATACCGGCATATGGAAGAAACAGCAGAAAGCCCAGGGAAATATCTGCTTCTAAATCCAGAACGCAGCTATCTAACAGAACGGTTGTCAATGTGTGCACTCAACTTCCAGAGTTAAACCCGTGTGTGGATTCAGCAGTCTGCAAACACTTTCTGTGCAGAGTTTCAAAACAGGCATTTTCAGCCCAATACCGGCATATGGAAGAAACAGCAGAAAGCCAAGGGAAATATCTGCTTCTAAATCCAGAACGCAGCTATCTAACAGAACGGTTGTCAATGTGTGCACTCAACTTCCAGAGTTAAACCCGTGTGTGGATTCAGCAGTCTGCAAACACTTTCCGTGCAGAGTTTCAAAACAGGCGTTTTCAGCCCATTACCGGCATATGGAAGAAACAGCAGAAAGCCCAGGGAAATATCTGCTTCTAAATCCAAAACGCAGCTATCTAACAGAACGGTTGTCAATGTGTGCACTCAACTTCCAGAGTTAAACCCGTGTGTGGATTCAGCAGTCTGCAAACACTTTCTGTGCAGAGTTTCAAAACAGGCGTTTTCAGCCCATTACCGGCATATGGAAGAAACAGAAGAAAGCACAGGGAAATATCTGCTTCTAAATCCAAAATGCAGATATCTAACAGAACGGTTGTCAATGTGTGCACTCAACTTCCAGAGTTAAACCCGTGTGTGGATTCAGCAGTCTGCAAACACTTTCTGTGCAGAGTTTCAAAACAGGCGTTTTCAGCCCAATACCGGCATATGGAAGAAACAGCAGAAAGCACAGGGAAATATCTGCTTCTAAATCCAAAACGCAGCTATCTAACAGAACGGTTGTCAATGTGTGCACTCAACTTCCATAGATAAACCCGTGTGTGGATTCAGCAGTCTGCAAACACTTTCTGTGCAGAGTTTCAAAACAGGCGTTTTCAGCCCAATACTGGCATATGGAAGAAACAGCAGAAAGCACAGGGAAATATCTGCCTCTAAATCCAAAACGCAGCTATCTAACAGAATGGTTGTCAATGTGTGCACTCAACTTCCAGAGTTAAACCCGTGTGTGGATTCAGCAGTCTGCAAACACTTTCTGTGCAGAGTTTCAAATCAGGCGTTTTCAGCCCAATACCGGCATATGGAAGAAACAGCAGAAAGCACAGGGAAATATCTGCTTCTAAATCCAAAACGCAGCTATCTAACAGAACGGTTGTCAATGTGTGCACTCAACTTCCAGAGTTAAACCCCTGTGTGGATTCAGCAGTCTGCAAACACTTTCCGTGCAGAGTTTCAAAACAGGCGTTTTCAGCCCAATACCGGCATACGGAAGAAACAGCAGAAAGCCCAGGGAAATATCTGCTTCTAAATCCAAAACGCAGCTATCTAACAGAACGGTTTTCAATGTGTGCACTCAACTTCCAGAGTTAAACCCGTGTGTGGATTCAGCAGTCTGCAAACACTTTCCGTGCAGAGTTTCAAAACAGGCGTTTTCAGCCCATTACCGGCATATGGAAGAAACAGAAGAAAGCCCAGGGAAATATCTGCTTCTAAATCCAAAACGCAGCTATCTAACAGAACGGTTGTCAATGTGTGCACTCAACTTCCAGAGTAAAACCCGTGTGGGGATTCAGCAGTCTGCAAACTCTTTCTGTGCAGAGTTTCAAAACAGACGTTTTCAGCCCATTACCGGCATATGGAAGAAACAGCAGAAAGCACAGGGAAATATCTGCTTCTAAATCCAAAACGCAGCTATCTAACAGAACGGTTGTCAATGTGTGCACTCAACTTCCAGAGTTAAACCCGTGTGTGGATTCAGCAGTCTGCAAACACTTTCTGTGCAGAGTTTCAAAACAGGCGTTTTCAGCCCAATACCGGCATATGGAAGAAACTGCAGAAAGCACAGGGAAATATCTGCTTCTAAATCCAAAACGCAGCTATCTAACAGAACGGTTGTCAATGTGTGCACTCAACTTCCAGAGTTAAACCCGTGTGTGGATTCAGCAGTCTGCAAACACTTTCTGTGCAGAGTTTCAAAACAGGCGTTTTCAGCCCATTACCGGCATATGGAAGAAACAGAAGAAAGCACAGGGAAATATCTGCCTCTAAATCCAAAACGCAGCTATCTAACAGAACGGTTGTCAATGTGTGCACTCAACTTCCAGAGTTAAACCCGTGTGTGGATTCAGCAGTCTGCAAACACTTTCTGTGCAGAGTTTCAAAACAGGCGTTTTCAGCCCAATACCGGCATATGGAAGAAACAGCAGAAAGCACAGGGAAATATCGGCTTCTAAATCCAAAACGCAGCTATCTAACAGAACGGTTGTCAATGTGTGCACTCAACTTCCAGAGATAAACCCGTGTGTGGATTCAGCAGTCTGCAAACACTTTCTGTGCAGAGTTTCAAAACAGGCGTTTTCAGCCCAATACCGGCATATGGAAGAAACAGCAGAAAGCACAGGGAAATATCTGCCTCTAAATCCAAAACGCAGCTATCTAACAGAACGGTTGTCAATGTGTGCACTCAACTTCCAGAGTTAAACCCGTGTGTGGATTCAGCAGTCTGCAAACACTTTCTGTGCACAGTTTCAAAACAGGCATTTTCAGCCCAATACCGGCATATGGAAGAAACAGCAGAAAGCCCAGGGAAATATCTGCTTCTAAATCCAGAACGCAGCTATCTAACAGAACGGTTGTCAATGTGTGCACTCAACTTCCAGAGTTAAACCCGTGTGTGGATTCAGCAGTCTGCAAACACTTTCTGTGCAGAGTTTCAAAACAGGCATTTTCAACCCAATACCGGCATATGGAAGAAACAGCAGAAAGCCAAGGGAAATATCTGCTTCTAAATCCAGAACGCAGCTATCTAACAGAACGGTTGTCAACTCAACTTCCAGAGTTAAACCCGTGTGTGGATTCAGCAGTCTGCAAACACTTTCTGTGCAGAGTTTCAAAACAGGCGTTTTCAGCCCAATACCGGCATATGGAAGAAACAGCAGAAAGCCCAGGGAAATATCTGCTTCTAAATCCAAAACGCAGCTATCTAACAGAACGGTTGTCAATGTGTGCACTCAACTTCCAGAGTTAAACCCGTGTGTGGATTCAGCAGTCTGCAAACCCTTTCTGTGCAGTGTATCAAAACAGGCGTTTTCAGCCCAATACCGGCATATGGAAGAAACAGCAGAAAGCCCAGGGAAGTAGCTGCTTCTAAATCCAAAACGCAGCTATCTAACACAACGGTTGTCAATGTGTGCACTCAACTTCCAGAGTTAAACCCGTGTGTGGATTCAGCAGTCTGCAAACACTTTCTGTGCAGAGTTTCAAAACAGACGTTTTCAGCCCATTACCGGCATATGGAAGAAACAGAAGAAAGCACAGTGAAATATCTGCTTCTAAATCCAAAACGCAGCTATCTAACAGAACGGTTGTCAATGTGTGCACTCAACTTCCAGAGTTAAACCCGTGTGTGGATTCAGCAGTCTGCAAACACTTTCTGTGCAGAGTTTCAAAACAGGCGTTTTCAGCCCAATACCGGCATATGGAAGAAACAGCAGAAAGCACAGGGAAATATCGGCTTCTAAATCCAAAACGCAGCTATCTAACAGAACGGTTGTCAATGTGTGCACTCAACTTCCAGAGATAAACCCGTGTGTGGATTCAGCAGTCTGCAAACACTTTCTGTGCAGAGTTTCAAAACAGGCGTTTTCAGCAAAATACCGGCATATGGAAGAAACAGCAGAAAGCACAGGGAAATATCTGCCTCTAAATCCAAAACGCAGCTATCTAACAGAACGTTTGTCAATGTGTGCACTCAACTTCCAGAGTTAAACCCGTGTGTGGATTCAGCAGTCTGCAAACACTTTCTGTGCAGAGTTTCAAAACAGGCATTTTCAGCCCAATACCGGCTTATGGAAGAAACAGCAGAAAGCCCAGGGAAATATCTGCTTCTAAATCCAGAACGCAGCTATCTAACAGAACGGTTGTCAATGTGTGCACTCAACTTCCAGAGTTAAACCCGTGTGTGGATTCAGCAGTCTGCAAACACTTTCTGTGCAGAGTTTCAAAACAGGCATTTTCAACCCAATACCGGCATATGGAAGAAACAGCAGAAAGCCAAGGGAAATATCTGCTTCTAAATCCAGAACGCAGCTATCTAACAGAACGGTTGTCAACTCAACTTCCAGAGTTAAACCCGTGTGTGGATTCAGCAGTCTGCAAACACTTTCTGTGCAGAGTTTCAAAACAGGCGTTTTCAGCCCAATACCGGCATATGGAAGAAACAGCAGAAAGCCCAGGGAAATATCTGCTTCTAAATACAAAACGCAGCTATCTAACAGAACGGTTGTCAATGTGTGCACTCAACTTCCAGAGTTAAACCCGTGTGTGGATTCAGCAGTCTGCAAACCCTTTCTGTGCAGTGTATCAAAACAGGCGTTTTCAGCCCAATACCGGCATATGGAAGAAACAGCAGAAAGCCCAGGGAAATAGCTGCTTCTAAATCCAAAACGCAGCTATCTAACACAACGGTTGTCAATGTGTGCACTCAACTTCCAGAGTTAAACCCGTGTGTGGATTCAGCAGTCTGCAAACACTTTCTGTGCAGAGTTTCAAAACAGGCGTTTTCAGCCCATTACCGGCATATGGAAGAAACAGAAGAAAGCACAGGGAAATATCTGCTTCTAAATCCAAAACGCAGCTATCTAACAGAACGGTTGTCAATGTGTGCACTCAACTTCCAGAGTTAAACCCGTGTGTGGATTCAGCAGTCTGCAAACACTTTCTGTGCAGAGTTTCAAAACAGGCGTTTTCAGCCCAATACCGGCATATGGAAGAAACAGCAGAAAGCACAGGGAAATATCGGCTTCTAAATCCAAAACGCAGCTATCTAACAGAACGGTTGTCAATGTGTGCACTCAACTTCCAGAGATAAACCCGTGTGTGGATTCAGCAGTCTGCAAACACATTCTGTGCAGAGTTTCAAAACAGGCGTTTTCAGCCCAATACCGGCATATGGAAGAAACAGCAGAAAGCACAGGGAAATATCTGCCTCTAAATCCAAAACGCAGCTATCTAACAGAACGGTTGTCAATGTGTGCACTCAACTTCCAGAGTTAAACCCGTGTGTGGATTCAGCAGTCTGCAAACACTTTCTGTGCAGAGTTTCAAAACAGGCATTTTCAGCCCAATACCGGCATATGGAAGAAACAGCAGAAAGCCCAGGGAAATATCTGCTTCTAAATCCAGAACGCAGCTATCTAACAGAACGGTTGTCAATGTGTGCACTCAACTTCCAGAGTTAAACCCGTGTGTGGATTCAGCAGTCTGCAAACACTTTCTGTGCAGAGTTTCAAAACAGGCATTTTCAACCCAATACCGGCATATGGAAGAAACAGCAGAAAGCACAGGGAAATATCTGCTTCTAAATCCAGAACGCAGCTATCTAACAGAACGGTTGTCAACTCAACTTCCAGAGTTAAACCCGTGTGTGGATTCAGCAGTCTGCAAACACTTTCTGTGCAGAGTTTCAAAACAGGCGTTTTCAGCCCATTACCGGCATATGGAAGAAACAGCAGAAAGCACAGGGAAATATCTGCTTCTAAATCCAAAACGCAGCTATCTAACAGAACGGTTGTCAATGTGTGCACTCAACTTCCAGAGTTAAACCCGTGTGTGGATTCCGCAGTCTGCAAACACTTTCTGTGCAGAGTTTCAAAACAGGCGTTTTCAGCCCAATACCGGCATATGGAAGAAACAGCAGAAAGCCCAGGGAAATATCTGCTTCTAAATCCAAAACGCAGCTATCTAACAGAACGGTTGTCAATGTGTGCACTCAACTTCCAGAGTTACACCCGTGTGTGGATTCAGCAGTCTGCAAACACTTTCTGTGCAGAGTTTCAAAACAGGCGTTTTCAGCCCATTACCGGCATATGGAAGAAACAGCAGAAAGCACAGGGAAATATCTGCCTCTAAATCCAAAACGCAGCTATCTAACAGAACGGTTGTCAATGTGTGCACTCAACTTCCAGAGTTAAACCCGTGTGTGGATTCAGCAGTCTGCAAACACTTTCTGTGCAGAGTTTCAAAACAGGCATTTTCAGCCCAATACCGGCATATGGAAGAAACAGCAGAAAGCCCAGGGAAATATCTGCTTCTAAATCCAGAACGCAGCTATCTAACAGAACGGTTGTCAATGTGTGCACTCAAATTCCAGAGTTAAACCCGTGTGTGGATTCAGCAGTCTGCAAACACTTTCTGTGCAGAGTTTCAAAACAGGCATTTTCAGCCCAATACCGGCATATGGAAGAAACAGCAGAAAGCCCAGGGAAATAGCTGCTTCTAAATCCAGAACACAGCTATCTAACAGAACGGTTGTCAATGTGTGCACTCAACTTCCAGAGTTAAACCCGTGTGTGGATTCAGCAGTCTGCAAACACTTTCTGTGCAGAGTTTCAAAACAGGCGTTTCCAGCCCATTACCGGCATATGGAAGAAACAGCAGAAAGCACAGGGAAATATCTGCTTCTAAATCCAAAACGCAGCTATCTAACAGAACGGTTGTCAATGTGTGCACTCAACTTCCAGAGTTAAACCCGTGTGTGGATTCAGCAGTCTGCAAACACTTTCTGTGCAGAGTTTCAAAACAGGCGTTTTCAGCCCAATACCGGCATATGGAAGAAACAGCAGAAAGCACAGGGAAATATCGGCTTCTAAATCCAAAACGCAGCTATCTAACAGAACGGTTGTCAATGTGTGCACTCAACTTCCAGAGATAAACCCGTGTGTGGATTCAGCAGTCTGCAAACACTTTCTGTGCAGAGTTTCAAAACAGGCGTTTTCAGCCCAATACCGGCATATGGAAGAAACAGCAGAAAGCACAGGGAAATATCTGCCTCTAAATCCAAAACGCAGCTATCTAACAGAACGGTTGTCAATGTGTGCACTCAACTTCCAGAGTTAAACCCGTGTGTGGATTCAGCAGTCTGCAAACACTTTCTGTGCACAGTTTCAAAACAGGCATTTTCAGCCCAATACCGGCATATGGAAGAAACAGCAGAAAGCCCAGGGAAATATCTGCTTCTAAATCCAGAACGCAGCTATCTAACAGAACGGTTGTCAATGTGTGCACTCAACTTCCAGAGTTAAACCCGTGTGTGGATTCAGCAGTCTGCAAACACTTTCTGTGCAGAGTTTCAAAACAGGCATTTTCAACCCAATACCGGCATATGGAAGAAACAGCAGAAAGCCAAGGGAAATATCTGCTTCTAAATCCAGAACGCAGCTATCTAACAGAACGGTTGTCAACTCAACTTCCAGAGTTAAACCCGTGTGTGGATTCAGCAGTCTGCAAACACTTTCTGTGCAGAGTTTCAAAACAGGCGTTTTCAGCCCAATACCGGCATATGGAAGAAACAGCAGAAAGCCCAGGGAAATATCTGCTTCTAAATCCAAAACGCAGCTATCTAACAGAACGGTTGTCAATGTGTGCACTCAACTTCCAGAGTTAAACCCGTGTGTGGATTCAGCAGTCTGCAAACCCTTTCTGTGCAGTGTATCAAAACAGGCGTTTTCAGCCCAATACCGGCATATGGAAGAAACAGCAGAAAGCCCAGGGAAGTAGCTGCTTCTAAATCCAAAACGCAGCTATCTAACACAACGGTTGTCAATGTGTGCACTCAACTTCCAGAGTTAAACCCGTGTGTGGATTCAGCAGTCTGCAAACACTTTCTGTGCAGAGTTTCAAAACAGACGTTTTCAGCCCATTACCGGCATATGGAAGAAACAGAAGAAAGCACAGTGAAATATCTGCTTCTAAATCCAAAACGCAGCTATCTAACAGAACGGTTGTCAATGTGTGCACTCAACTTCCAGAGTTAAACCCGTGTGTGGATTCAGCAGTCTGCAAACACTTTCTGTGCAGAGTTTCAAAACAGGCGTTTTCAGCCCAATACCGGCATATGGAAGAAACAGCAGAAAGCACAGGGAAATATCGGCTTCTAAATCCAAAACGCAGCTATCTAACAGAACGGTTGTCAATGTGTGCACTCAACTTCCAGAGATAAACCCGTGTGTGGATTCAGCAGTCTGCAAACACTTTCTGTGCAGAGTTTCAAAACAGGCGTTTTCAGCAAAATACCGGCATATGGAAGAAACAGCAGAAAGCACAGGGAAATATCTGCCTCTAAATCCAAAACGCAGCTATCTAACAGAACGTTTGTCAATGTGTGCACTCAACTTCCAGAGTTAAACCCGTGTGTGGATTCAGCAGTCTGCAAACACTTTCTGTGCAGAGTTTCAAAACAGGCATTTTCAGCCCAATACCGGCTTATGGAAGAAACAGCAGAAAGCCCAGGGAAATATCTGCTTCTAAATCCAGAACGCAGCTATCTAACAGAACGGTTGTCAATGTGTGCACTCAACTTCCAGAGTTAAACCCGTGTGTGGATTCAGCAGTCTGCAAACACTTTCTGTGCAGAGTTTCAAAACAGGCATTTTCAACCCAATACCGGCATATGGAAGAAACAGCAGAAAGCCAAGGGAAATATCTGCTTCTAAATCCAGAACGCAGCTATCTAACAGAACGGTTGTCAACTCAACTTCCAGAGTTAAACCCGTGTGTGGATTCAGCAGTCTGCAAACACTTTCTGTGCAGAGTTTCAAAACAGGCGTTTTCAGCCCAATACCGGCATATGGAAGAAACAGCAGAAAGCCCAGGGAAATATCTGCTTCTAAATCCAAAACGCAGCTATCTAACAGAACGGTTGTCAATGTGTGCACTCAACTTCCAGAGTTAAACCCGTGTGTGGATTCAGCAGTCTGCAAACCCTTTCTGTGCAGTGTATCAAAACAGGCGTTTTCAGCCCAATACCGGCATATGGAAGAAACAGCAGAAAGCCCAGGGAAATAGCTGCTTCTAAATCCAAAACGCAGCTATCTAACACAACGGTTGTCAATGTGTGCACTCAACTTCCAGAGTTAAACCCGTGTGTGGATTCAGCAGTCTGCAAACACTTTCTGTGCAGAGTTTCAAAACAGGCGTTTTCAGCCCATTACCGGCATATGGAAGAAACAGAAGAAAGCACAGGGAAATATCTGCTTCTAAATCCAAAACGCAGCTATCTAACAGAACGGTTGTCAATGTGTGCACTCAACTTCCAGAGTTAAACCCGTGTGTGGATTCAGCAGTCTGCAAACACTTTCTGTGCATAGTTTCAAAACAGGCGTTTTCAGCCCAATACCGGCATATGGAAGAAACAGCAGAAAGCACAGGGAAATATCGGCTTCTAAATCCAAAACGCAGCTATCTAACAGAACGGTTGTCAATGTGTGCACTCAACTTCCAGAGATAAACCCGTGTGTGGATTCAGCAGTCTGCAAACACATTCTGTGCAGAGTTTCAAAACAGGCGTTTTCAGCCCAATACCGGCATATGGAAGAAACAGCAGAAAGCACAGGGAAATATCTGCCTCTAAATCCAAAACGCAGCTATCTAACAGAACGGTTGTCAATGTGTGCACTCAACTTCCAGAGTTAAACCCGTGTGTGGATTCAGCAGTCTGCAAACACTTTCTGTGCAGAGTTTCAAAACAGGCATTTTCAGCCCAATACCGGCATATGGAAGAAACAGCAGAAAGCCCAGGGAAATATCTGCTTCTAAATCCAGAACGCAGCTATCTAACAGAACGGTTGTCAATGTGTGCACTCAACTTCCAGAGTTAAACCCGTGTGTGGATTCAGCAGTCTGCAAACACTTTCTGTGCAGAGTTTCAAAACAGGCATTTTCAACCCAATACCGGCATATGGAAGAAACAGCAGAAAGCACAGGGAAATATCTGCTTCTAAATCCAGAACGCAGCTATCTAACAGAACGGTTGTCAACTCAACTTCCAGAGTTAAACCCGTGTGTGGATTCAGCAGTCTGCAAACACTTTCTGTGCAGAGTTTCAAAACAGGCGTTTTCAGCCCATTACCGGCATATGGAAGAAACAGCAGAAAGCACAGGGAAATATCTGCTTCTAAATCCAAAACGCAGCTATCTAACAGAACGGTTGTCAATGTGTGCACTCAACTTCCAGAGTTAAACCCGTGTGTGGATTCCGCAGTCTGCAAACACTTTCTGTGCAGAGTTTCAAAACAGGCGTTTTCAGCCCAATACCGGCATATGGAAGAAACAGCAGAAAGCCCAGGGAAATATCTGCTTCTAAATCCAAAACGCAGCTATCTAACAGAACGGTTGTCAATGTGTGCACTCAACTTCCAGAGTTACACCCGTGTGTGGATTCAGCAGTCTGCAAACACTTTCTGTGCAGAGTTTCAAAACAGGCGTTTTCAGCCCATTACCGGCATATGGAAGAAACAGCAGAAAGCACAGGGAAATATCTGCCTCTAAATCCAAAACGCAGCTATCTAACAGAACGGTTGTCAATGTGTGCACTCAACTTCCAGAGTTAAACCCGTGTGTGGATTCAGCAGTCTGCAAACACTTTCTGTGCAGAGTTTCAAAACAGGCATTTTCAGCCCAATACCGGCATATGGAAGAAACAGCAGAAAGCCCAGGGAAATATCTGCTTCTAAATCCAGAACGCAGCTATCTAACAGAACGGTTGTCAATGTGTGCACTCAAATTCCAGAGTTAAACCCGTGTGTGGATTCAGCAGTCTGCAAACACTTTCTGTGCAGAGTTTCAAAACAGGCATTTTCAGCCCAATACCGGCATATGGAAGAAACAGCAGAAAGCCCAGGGAAATAGCTGCTTCTAAATCCAGAACACAGCTATCTAACAGAACGGTTGTCAATGTGTGCACTCAACTTCCAGAGTTAAACCCGTGTGTGGATTCAGCAGTCTGCAAACACTTTCTGTGCAGAGTTTCAAAACAGGCGTTTCCAGCCCATTACCGGCATATGGAAGAAACAGCAGAAAGCACAGGGAAATATCTGCTTCTAAATCCAAAACGCAGCTATCTAACAGAACGGTTGTCAATGTGTGCACTAAACTTCCAGAGTTAAACCCGTGTGTGGATTCAGCAGTCTGCAAACACTTTCTGTTCAGAGTTTCAAAACAGGCGTTTTCAGCCCAATACCGGCATATGGAAGAAACAGCAGAAAGCCCAGGGAAATATCTGCTTCTAAATCCAAAACGCAGCTATCTAACAGAACGGTTGTCAATGTGTGCACTCAACTTCCAGAGTTAAACCCGTGTGTGGATTCAGCAGTCTGCAAACACTTTCCGTGCAGAGTTTCAAAACAGGCGTTTTCAACCCAATACCGGCATATGGAAGAAACAGCAGAAAGCCCAGGGAAATATCTGCTTCTAAATCCAAAACGCAGCTATCTAACAGAACGGTTGTCAATGTGTGCACTCCACTTCCTGAGTTAAACCCGTTTGTGGATTCAGCAGTCTGCAAACACTTTCTGTGCAGAGTTTCAAAACAGGCGTTTTCAGCCCAATACCGGCATATGGAAGAAACAGAAGAAAGCACAGGGAAATATCTGCTTCTAAATCCAAAACGCAGCTATCTAACAGAACGGTTGTCAATGTGTGCACTCAACTTCCAGAGTTAAACCCGTGTGTGGATTCAGCAGTCTGCAAACACTTTCTGTGCAGAGTTTCAAAACAGGCGTTTTCAGCCCAATACCGGCATATGGAAGAAACAGCAGAAAGCACAGGAAATATCTGCTTCTAAATCCAAAACGCAGCTATCTAACAGAACGGTTGTCAATGTGTGCACTCAACTTCCAGAGTTAAACCCGTGTGTGGATTCAGCAGTCTGCAAACACTTTCTGTGCAGAGTTTCAAAATAGGCGTTTTCAGCCCAATACCGGCATATGGAAGAAACAGCAGAAAGCACAGGGAAATATCGGCTTCTAAATCCAAAACGCAGCTATCTAACAGAACGGTTGTCAATGTGTGCACTCAACTTCCAGAGTTAAACCCGTGTGTGGATTCAGCAGTCTGCAAACACTTTCTGTGCAGAGTTTCAAAACAGGCGTTTTCAGCCCAATACCGGCATATGGAAGAAACAGCAGAAAGCCCAGGGAAATATCTGCTTCTAAATCCAAAACGCAGCTATCTAACAGAACGGTTGTCAATGTGTGCACTCAACTTCCAGAGTTAAACCCGTGTGTGGATTCAGCAGTCTGCAAACACTTTCTGTGCAGAGTTTCAAAACAGGCGTTTTCAGCCCATTACCGGCATATGGAAGAAACAGCAGAAAGCCCAGGGAAATATCTGCTTCTAAATCCAAAACGCAGCTATCTAACAGAACGGTTGTCAATGTGTGCACTCAACTTCCAGAGTTAAACCAGTGTGTGGATTCAGCAGTCTGCAAACACTTTCTGTGCAGAGTTTCAAAACAGACGTTTTCAGCCCATTACCGGCATATGGAAGAAACAGCAGAAAGCACAGGGAAATATCTGCTTCTAAATCCAAAACGCAGCTATCTAACAGAACGGTTGTCAATGTGTGCACTCAACTTCCAGAGTTAAACCCGTGTGTGGATTCAGCAGTCTGCAAACTCTTTCTGTGCAGAGTTTCAAAACAGACGTTTTCAGCCCATTACCGGCATATGGAAGAAACAGCAGAAAGCCCAGGGAAATATCTGCTTCTAAATCCAAAACGCAGCTATCTAACAGAACGGTTGTCAATGTGTGCACTCAACTTCCAGAGTTAAAGCCGTGTGTGTATTCAGCAGTCTGCAAACACTTTCTGTGCAGAGTTTCAAAACAGGCGTTTTCAGCCCATTACCGGCATATGGAAGAAACAGAAGAAAGCACAGGGAAATATCTGCTTCTAAATCCAAAACGCAGCTATCTAACAGAACGGGTGTCAATGTGTGCACTCAACTTCCAGAGTTAAACCCGTGTGTGGATTCAGCAGTCTGCAAACACTTTCTGTGCAGAGTTTCAAAACAGACGTTTTCAGCCCATTACCGGCATATGGAAGAAACAGCAGAAAGCCCTGGGAAATATCTGCTTCTAAATCCAAAACGCAGCTATCTAACAGAACGGTTGTCAATGTGTGCACTCAAATTCCAGAGTTAAACCTGTGTGTGGATTCAGCAGTCTGCAAACACTTTCTGTGCAGAGTTTCAATACAGGCGTTTTCAGCCCAATACCGGCATATGGAAGAAACAGCAGAAAGCCCAGGGAAATATTTGCTTCTAAATCCAAAACGCAGCTATCTAACAGAACGGTTGTCAATGTGTGCACTCAACTTCCAGAGTTAAACCCGTGTGTGGATTCAGCAGTCTGCAAACACTTTCTGTGCAGAGTTTCAAAACAGGCGTTTTCAGCCCAATACCGGCATATGGAAGAAACAGCAGAAAGCCCAGGGAAATGTCTGCTTCTAAATCCAAAACGCAGCTATCTAACAGAACGGTTGTCAATGTGTGCACTCAACTTCCAGAGTTAAACCCGTGTGTGGATTCAGCAGTCTGCAAACACTTTCTGTGCAGAGTTTCAAAACAGGCGTTTTCAGCCCAATACCGGCATATGGAAGAAACAGCAGAAAGCCCAGGGAAATATCTGCTTCTAAATCCAAAACGCAGCTATCTAACAGAACGGTTGTCAATGTGTGCACTCAACTTCCAGAGTTAAACCCGTGTGTGGATTCAGCAGTCTGCAAACACTTTCTGTGCAGAGTTTCAAAACAGACGTTTTCAGCCCATTTCCGGCATATGGAAGAAACAGCAGAAAGCACAGGGAAATATCTGCTTCTAAATCCAAAACGCAGCTATCTAACAGAACGGTTGTCAATGTGTGCACTCAACTTCCAGAGTTAAACCCGTGTGTGGATTCAGCAGTCTGCAAACACTTTCTGTGCAGAGTTTCAAAACAGACGTTTTCAGCCCATTACCGGCATATGGAAGAAACAGCAGAAAGCCAAGGGAAATATCTGCTTCTAAATCCAAAACGCAGCTATCTAACAGAACGGTTGTCAATGTGTGCACTCAACTTCCAGAGTTAAACCCGTGTGTGGATTCAGCAGTCTGCAAACACTTTCCGTGCAGAGTTTCAAAACAGGCGGTTTTCAGCCCATTACCGGCATATGGAAGAAACAGAAGGAAGCACAGGGAAATATCTGCTTCTAAATCCAAAACGCAGCTATCTAACAGAACGGTTGTCAATGTGTGCACTCAACTTCCAGAGTTAAACCCGTGTGTGGATTCAGCAGTCTGCAAACACTTTCCGTGCAGAGTTTCAAAACAGGCGTTTTCAGACCAATACCGGCATATGGAAGAAACAGCAGAAAGCACAGGGAAATATCGGCTTCTAAATCCAAAACGCAGCTATCTAACAGAACGGTTGTCAATGTGTGCACTCAACTTCCAGAGATAAACCCGTGTGTGGATTCAGCAGTCTGCAAACACTTTCTGTGCAGAGTTTCAAAACAGGCGTTTTCAGCCCAATACCGGCATATGGAAGAAACAGCAGAAAGCACAGGGAAATATCTGCCTCTAAATCCAAAACGCAGCTATCTAACAGAACGGTTGTCAATGTGTGCACTCAACTTCCAGAGTTAAACCCGTGTGTGGATTCAGCAGTCTGCAAACACTTTCTGTGCAGAGTTTCAAAACAGGCATTTTCAGCCCAATACCGGCATATGGAAGAAACAGCAGAAAGCCCAGGGAAATATCTGCTTCTAAATCCAGAACGCAGCTATCTAACAGAACGGTTGTCAATGTGTGCACTCAACTTCCAGAGTTAAACCCGTGTGTGGATTCAGCAGTCTGCAAACACTTTCTGTGCAGAGTTTCAAAACAGGCATTTTCAGCCCAATACCGGCATATGGAAGAAACAGCAGAAAGCCAAGGGAAATATCTGCTTCTAAATCCAGAACGCAGCTATCTAACAGAACGGTTGTCAATGTGTGCACTCAACTTCCAGAGTTAAACCCGTGTGTGGATTCAGCAGTCTGCAAACACTTTCCGTGCAGAGTTTCAAAACAGGCGTTTTCAGCCCATTACCGGCATATGGAAGAAACAGCAGAAAGCCCAGGGAAATATCTGCTTCTAAATCCAAAACGCAGCTATCTAACAGAACGGTTGTCATTGTGTGCTCTCAAATTCCAGAGTTAAACCCGTGTGTGGATTCAGCAGTCTGCAAACACTTTCTGTGCAGAGTTTCAAAACAGGCGTTTTCAGCCCATTACCGGCATATGGAAGAAACAGAAGAAAGCACAGGGAAATATCTGCTTCTAAATCCAAAATGCAGCTATCTAACAGAACGGTTGTCAATGTGTGCACTCAACTTCCAGAGTTAAACCCGTGTGTGGATTCCGCAGTCTGCAAACACATTCTGTGCAGAGTTTCAAAACAGGCGTTTTCAGCCCAATACCGGCATATGGAAGAAACAGCAGAAAGCACAGGGAAATATCTGCTTCTAAATCCAAAACGCAGCTATCTAACAGAACGGTTGTCAATGTGTGCACTCAACTTCCAGAGATAAACCCGTGTGTGGATTCAGCAGTCTGCAAACACTTTCTGTGCAGAGTTTCAAAACAGGCGTTTTCAGCCCAATACTGGCATATGGAAGAAACAGCAGAAAGCACAGGGAAATATCTGCCTCTAAATCCAAAACGCAGCTATCTAACAGAACGGTTGTCAATGTGTGCACTCAACTTCCAGAGTTAAACCCGTGTGTGGATTCAGCAGTCTGCAAACACTTTCTGTGCAGAGTTTCAAATCAGGCGTTTTCAGCCCAATACCGGCATATGGAAGAAACAGCAGAAAGCCCAGGGAAATATCTGCTTCTAAATCCAAAACGCAGCTATCTAACAGAACGGTTGTCAATGTGTGCACTCAACTTCCAGAGTTAAACCCCTGTGTGGATTCAGCAGTCTGCAAACACTTTCCGTGCAGAGTTTCAAAACAGGCGTTTTCAGCCCAATACCGGCATACGGAAGAAACAGCAGAAAGCCCAGGGAAATATCTGCTTCTAAATCCAAAACGCAGCTATCTAACAGAACGGTTTTCAATGTGTGCACTCAACTTCCAGAGTTAAACCCGTGTGTGGATTCAGCAGTCTGCAAACACTTTCCGTGCAGAGTTTCAAAACAGGCGTTTTCAGCCCATTACCGGCATATGGAAGAAACAGAAGAAAGCCCAGGGAAATATCTGCTTCTAAATCCAAAACGCAGCTATCTAACAGAACGGTTGTCAATGTGTGCACTCAACTTCCAGAGTAAAACCCGTGTGTGGATTCAGCAGTCTGCAAACTCTTTCTGTGCAGAGTTTCAAAACAGACGTTTTCAGCCCATTACCGGAATATGGAAGAAACAGCAGAAAGCACAGGGAAATATCTGCTTCTAAATCCAAAACGCAGCTATCTAACAGAACGGTTGTCAATGTGTGCACTCAACTTCCAGAGTTAAACCCGTGTGTGGATTCAGCAGTCTGCAAACACTTTCTGTGCAGAGTTTCAAAACAGGCGTTTTCAGCCCAATACCGGCATATGGAAGAAACAGCAGAAAGCACAGGGAAATATCTGCTTCTAAATCCAAAACGCAGCTATCTAACAGAACGGTTGTCAATGTGTGCACTCAACTTCCAGAGTTAAACCCGTGTGTGGATTCAGCAGTCTGCAAACACTTTCTGTGCAGAGTTTCAAAACAGGCGTTTTCAGCCCTTTACCGGCCTATGGAAGAAACAGAAGAAAGCACAGGGAAATATCTGCTTCTAAATCCAAAACGCAGCTATCTAACAGAACGGTTGTCAATGTGTGCACTCAACTTCCAGAGTTAAACCCGTGTGTGGATTCAGCAGTCTGCAAACACTTTCTGTGCAGAGTTTCAAAACAGGCGTTTTCAGCCCAATACCGGCATATGGAAGAAACAGCAGAAAGCACAGGGAAATATCTGCTTCTAAATCCAAAACGCAGCTATCTAACAGAACGGTTGTCATTGTGTGCACTCAACTTCCAGAGATAAACCCGTGTGTGGATTCAGCAGTCTGCAAACACTTTCTGTGCAGAGTTTCAAAACAGGCGTTTTCAGCCCAATACTGGCATATGGAAGAAACAGCAGAAAGCACAGGGAAATATCTGCCTCTAAATCCAAAACGCAGCTATCTAACAGAACGGTTGTCAATGTGTGCACTCAACTTCCAGAGTTAAACCCGTGTGTGGATTCAGCAGTCTGCAAACACTTTCTGTGCAGAGTTTCAAAACAGGCGTTTTCAGCCCAATACCGGCATATGGAAGAAACAGCAGAAAGCCCAGGGAAATATCTGCTTCTAAATCCAAAACGCAGCTATCTAACAGAACGGTTGTCAATGTGTGCACTCAACTTCCAGAGTTAAACCCGTGTGTGGATTCAGCAGTCTGCAAACACTTGCTGTGCAGAGTTTCAAAACAGGCGTTTTCAGCCCATTACCGGCATATGGAAGAAACAGAAGAAAGCCCAGGGAAATATCTGCTTCTAAATCCAAAACGCAGCTATCTAACAGAACGGTTGTCAATGTGTGCACTCAACTTCCAGAGTTAAACCCGTGTGTGGATTCAGCAGTCTGCAAACTCTTTCTGTGCAGAGTTTCAAAACAGACGTTTTCAGCCCATTACCGGCATATGGAAGAAACAGCAGAAAGCACAGGGAAATATCTGCTTCTAAATCCAAAACGCAGCTATCTAACAGAACGGTTGTCAATGTGTGCACTCATCTTCCAGAGTTAAACCCGTGTGTGGATTCAGCAGTCTGCAAACACTTTCTGTGCAGAGTTTCAAAACAGGCGTTTTCAGCCCAATACCGGCATATGGAAGAAACAGCAGAAAGCACAGGGAAATATCTGCTTCTAAATCCAAAGCACAGCTATCTAACAGAACGGTTGTCAATGTGTGCACTCAACTTCCAGAGTTAAACCCGTGTGTGGATTCAGCAGTCTGCAAACACTTTCCATGCAGAGTTTCAAAACAGGCGTTTTCAGCCCAATACCGGCATATGGAAGAAACAGCAGAAAGCACAGGGAAATATCTGCTTCTAAATCCAAAACGCAGCTATCTAACAGAACGGTTGTCAATGTGTGCACTCAACTTCCAGAGTTAAACCCGTGTGTGGATTCAGCAGTCTGCAAACACTTTCTGTGCAGAGTTTCAAAACAGACGTTTTCAGCCCATTACCGGCATATGGAAGAAACAGCAGAAAGCACAGGGAAATATCTGCTTCTACATCCAAAACGCAGCTATCTAACAGAACGGTTGTCAATGTGTGCACTCAACTTCCAGAGTTAAACCCGTGTGTGGATTCAGCAGTCTGCAAACACTTTCTGTGCAGAGTTTCAAAACAGACGTTTTCAGCCCATTACCGGCATATGGCAGAAACAGCAGAAAGCACAGGGAAATATCTGCTTCTACATCCAAAACGCAGCTATCTAACAGAACGGTTGTCAATGTGTGCACTCAACTTCCAGAGTTAAACCCGTGTGTGGATTCAGCAGTCTGCAAACACTTTCTGTGCAGAGTTTCAAAACAGACGTTTTCAGCCCATTACCGGCATATGGAAGAAACAGCAGAAAGCACAGGGAAATATCTGCTTCTAAATCCAAAACGCAGCTATCTAACAGAACGGTTGTCAATGTGTGCACTCAACTTCCAGAGTTAAACCCGTGTGTGGATTCAGCAGTCTGCAAACACTTTCTGTGCAGAGTTTCAAAACAGACGTTTTCAGCCCATTACCGGCATATGGAAGAAACAGCAGAAAGCACAGGGAAATATCTGCTTCTACATCCAAAACGCAGCTATCTAACAGAACGGTTGTCAATGTGTGCCCTCAACTTCCAGAGTTAAACCCGTGTGTGGATTCAGCAGTCTGCAAACACTTTCTGTGCAGAGTTTCAAAACAGACGTTTTCAGCCCATTACCGGCATATGGAAGAAACAGCAGAAAGCACAGGGAAATATCTGCTTCTAAATCCAAAACGCAGCTATCTAACAGAACGGTTGTCAATGTGTGCACTCAACTTCCAGAGTTAAACCCGTGTGTGGATTCAGCAGTCTGCAAACACTTTCTGTGCAGAGTTTCAAAACAGGCGTTTTCAGCCCATTACCGGCATATGGAAGAAACAGCAGAAAGCAAAGGGAAATATCTGCTTCTAAATCCAAAACGCAGCTATCTAACAGAACGGTTGTCAATGTGTGCACTCAACTTCCAGAGTTAATCCCGTGTGTGGATTCAGCAGTCTGCAAACACTTTCTGTGCAGAGTTTCAAAACAGGCGTTTTCAGCCCAATACCGGCATATGGAAGAAACAGCAGAAAGCCCAGGGAAATGTCTGCTTCTAAATCCAAAACGCAGCTATCTAACAGAACGGTTGTCAATGTGTGCACTCAACTTCCAGAGTTAAACCCGTGTGTGGATTCAGCAGTCTGCAAACACTTTCTGTGCAGAGTTTCAAAACAGGCGTTTTCAGCCCAATACCGGCATATGGAAGAAACAGCAGAAAGCCCAGGGAAATATCTGCTTCTAAATCCAAAACGCAGCTATCTAACAGAACGGTTGTCAATGTGTGCACTCAACTTCCAGAGTTAAACCCGTGTGTGGATTCAGCAGTCTGCAAACACTTTCTGTGCAGAGTTTCAAAACAGACGTTTTCAGCCCATTTCCGGCATATGGAAGAAACAGCAGAAAGCCCAGGGAAATATCTGCTTCTAAATCCAGAACGCAGCTATCTAACAGAACGGTTGTCAATGTGTGCACTCAACTTCCAGAGTTAAACCCGTGTGTGGATTCAGCAGTCTGCAAACACTTTCTGTGCAGAGTTTCAAAACAGGCATTTTCAGCCCAATACCGGCATATGGAAGAAACAGCAGAAAGCCAAGGGAAATATCTGCTTCTAAATCCAGAACGCAGCTATATAACAGAACGGTTGTCAATGTGTGCACTCAACTTCCAGAGTTAAACCCGTGTGTGGATTCAGCAGTCTGCAAACACTTTCCGTGCAGAGTTTCAAAACAGGCGTTTTCAGCCCATTACCGGCATATGGAAGAAACAGCAGAAAGCCCAGGGAAATATCTGCTTCTAAATCCAAAACGCAGCTATCTAACAGAACGGTTGTCAATGTGTGCACTCAACTTCCAGAGTTAAACCCGTGTGTGGATTCAGCAGTCTGCAAACACTTTCTGTGCAGAGTTTCAAAACACAGGTTTTCAGCCCAATACCGGCATATGGAAGAAACAGCAGAAAGCACAGGGAAATATCTGCTTCTAAATCCAAAACGCAGCTATCTAACAGAACGGTTGTCAATGTGTTCACTCAACTTCCAGAGTTAAACCCGTGTGTGGATTCAGCAGTCTGCAAACACTTTCTGTGCAGAGTTTCAAAACAGGCGTTTTCAGCCCTATACCGGCATATGGAAGAAACAGCAGAAAGCCCAGGGAAATATCTGCTTCTAAATCCAAAAGGCAGCTATCTAACAGAACGGTTGTCAATGTGTGCACTCAACTTCCAGAGTTAAACCCGTGTGTGGATTCAGCAGTCTGCAAACACTTTCTGTGCAGAGTTTCAAAACAGGCGTTTTCAGCCCAATACCGGCATATGGAAGAAACAGCAGAAAGCCCAGGGAAATATCTGCTTCTAAATCCAAAACGCAGCTATCTAACAGAACGGTTGTCAATGTGTGCACTCAACTTCCAGAGTTAAACCCGTGTGTGGATTCAGCAGTCTGCAAACACTTTCTGTGCAGAGTTTCAAAACAGGCGTTTTCAGCCCAATACCGGCATATGGAAGAAACAGCAGAAAGCACAGGGAAATATCTGCTTCTAAATCCAAAACGCAGCTATCTAACAGAACGGTTGTCAATGTGTGCACTCAACTTCCAGAGTTAAACCCGTGTGTGGATTCAGCAGTCTGCAAACACTTTCCGTGCAGAGTTTCAAAACAGGCGTTTTCAGCCCAATACCGGCATATGGAAGAAACAGGAGAAAGCCCAGGGAAATATCTGCTTCTAAATCGAAAACACAGCTATCTAACAGAACGGTTGTCAATGTGTGCACTCAACTTCCAGAGTTAAACCCGTGTGTGGATTCAGCAGTCTGCAAACACTTTCCGTGCAGAGTTTCAAAACAGGCGTTTTCAGCCCATTACCGGCATATGGAAGAAACAGAAGAAAGCCCAGGGAAATATCTGCTTCTAAATCCAAAACGCAGCTATCTAACAGAACGGTTGTCAATGTGTGCACTCAACTTCCAGAGTAAAACCCGTGTGTGGATTCAGCAGTCTGCAAACTCTTTCTGTGCAGAGTTTCAAAACAGACGTTTTCAGCCCATTACCGGCATATGGAAGAAACAGCAGAAAGCACAGGGAAATATCTGCTTCTAAATCCAAAACGCAGCTATCTAACAGAACGGTTGTCAATGTGTGCACTCAACTTCCAGAGTTAAACCCGTGTGTGGATTCAGCAGTCTGCAAACACTTTCTGTGCAGAGTTTCAAAACAGGCGTTTTCAGCCCAATACCGGCATATGGAAGAAACAGCAGAAAGCTCAGGGAAATATCTGCTTCTAAATCCAAAACGCAGCTATCTAACAGAACGGTTGTCAATGTGTGCAATCAACTTCCAGAGGTAAACCCGTGTGTGGATTCAGCAGTCTGCAAACACTTTCCGTGCAGAGTTTCAAAACAGGCGTTTTCAGCCCATTACCGGCATATGGAAGAAACAGAAGAAAGCACAGGGAAATATCTGCTTCTAAATCCAAAACGCAGCTATCTAACAGAACGGTTGTCAATGTGTGCACTCAACTTCCAGAGTTAAACCCGTGTGTGGATTCAGCCGTCTGCAAACACTTTCTGTGCAGAGTTTCAAAACAGGCGTTTTCAGCCTATTACCGGCATATGGAAGAAACAGCAGAAAGCCCAGGGAAATATCTGCTTCTAAATCCAAAACGCAGCTATCTAACAGAACGGTTGTCAATGTGTGCACTCAACTTCCAGAGTTAAACCCGTGTGTGGATTCAGCAGTCTGCAAACACTTTCTGTGCAGAGTTTCAAAACAGGCGTTTTCAGCCCAATACCGGCATATGGAAGAAACAGCAGAAAGCCCAGGGAAATATCTACTTCTAAATCCAAAACGCAGCTATCTAACAGAACGGTTGTCAATGTGTGCACGCAACTTCCAGAGTTAAACCCGTGTGTGGATTCAGCAGTCTGCAAACACTTTCTGTGCAGAGTTTCAAAACAGGCGTTTTCAGCCCAATACCGGCATATGGAAGAAACAGCAGAAAGCACAGGGAAATATCTGCTTCTAAATCCAAAACGCAGCTATCTAACAGAACGGTTGTCAATGTGTGCACTCAACTTCCAGAGTTAAACCCGTGTGTGGATTCAGCAGTCTGCAAACACTTTCCGTGCAGAGTTTCAAAACAGGCGTTTTCATCCCATTACCGGCATATGGAAGAAACAGAAGAAAGCCCAGGGAAATATCTGCTTCTAAATCCAAAACGCAGCTATCTAACAGAACGGTTGTCAATGTGTGCACTCAACTTCCAGAGGTAAACCCGTGTGTGGATTCAGCAGTCTGCAAACACTTTCCGTGCAGAGTTTCAAAACAGGCGTTTTCAGCCCATTACCGGCATATGGAAGAAACAGAAGAAAGCAAAGGGAAATATCTGCTTCTAAATCCAAAACGCAGCTATCTAACAGAACGGTTGTCAATGTGTGCACTCAACTTCCAGAGTTAAACCCGTGTGTGGATTCAGCCTTCTGCAAACACTTTCTGTGCAGAGTTTCAAAACAGGCGTTTTCAGCCTAATACCGGCATATGGAAGAAACAGCAGAAAGCCCAGGGAAATATCTGCTTCTAAATCCAAAACGCAGCTATCTAACAGAACGGTTGTCAATGTGTGCACTCAACTTCCAGAGTTAAACCCGTGTGTGGATTCAGCAGTCTGCAAACACATTCTGTGCAGAGTTTCAAAACAGGCGTTTTCAGCCCAATACCGGCATATGGAAGAAACAGCAGAAAGCCCAGGGAAATATCCGCTTCTAAATCCAAAACGCAGCTATCTAACAGAACGGTTGTCAATGTGTGCACTCAACTTCCAGAGTTAAACCCGTGTGTGGATTCAGCAGTCTGCAAACACTTTCTGTGCAGAGTTTCAAAACAGGCGTTTTCAGCCCAATACCGGCATATGGAAGAAACAGCAGAAAGCACAGGGAAATATCTGCTTCTAAATCCAAAACGCAGCTATCTAACAGAACGGTTGTCAATGTGTGCACTCAACTTCCAGAGTTAAACCCGTGTGTGGATTCAGCAGTCTGCAAACACTTTCCGTGCAGAGTTTCAAAACAGGCGTTTTCATCCCAATACCGGCATATGGAAGAAACAGGAGAAAGCCCAGGGAAATATCTGCTTCTAAATCGAAAACACAGCTATCTAACAGAACGGTTGTCAATGTGTGCACTCAACATCCAGAGTTAAACCCGTGTGTGGATTCAGCAGTCTGCAAACACTTTCTGTGCAGAGTTTCAAAACAGACGTTTTCAGCCCATTACCGGCATATGGAAGAAACAGCAGAAAGCACAGGGAAATATCTGCTTCTAAATCCAAAACGCAGCTATCTAACAGAACGGTTGTCAATGTGTGCACTCAACTTCCAGAGTTAAACCCGTGTGTGGATTCAGCAGTCTGCAAACACTTTCCGTGCAGAGTTTCAATACAGGCGTTTTCAGCCCACTACCGGCATATGGAAGAAACAGCAGAAAGCCCAGGGAAATATCTGCTTCTAAATCCAAAACGCAGCTATCTAACAGAACGGTTGTCAACGTGTGCACTCAACTTCCAGAGTTAAACCCGTGTGTGGATTCAGCAGTCTGCAAACACTTTCCGTGCAGAGTTTCAAAACAGGCGTTTTCAGCCCAATACCGGCATATGGAAGAAACAGCAGAAAGCACAGGGAAATATCTGCTTCTAAATCCAAAACGCAGCTATCTAACAGAACGGTTGTCAATGTGTGCACTCAACTTCCAGAGTTAAACCCGTGTGTGGATTCAGCAGTCTGCAAACACTTTCTGTGCAGAGTTTCAAAACAGGCGTTTTCAGCCCATTACCGGCATATGGAAGAAACAGAAGAAAGCACAGGGAAATATCTGCTTCTAAATCCAAAATGCAGCTATCTAACAGAACGGTTGTCAATGTGTGCACTCAACTTCCAGAGTTAAACCCGTGTGTTGATTCAGCAGTCTGCAAACACTTTCTGTGCAGAGTTTCAAAACAGGCGTTTTCAGCCCAATACCGGCATATGGAAGAAACAGCAGAAAGCACAGGGAAATATCTGCTTCTAAATCCAAAACGCAGCTATCTAACAGAACGGTTGTCAATGTGTGCACTCAACTTCCAGAGATAAACCCGTGTGTGGATTCAGGAGTCTGCAAACACTTTCTGTGCAGAGTTACAAAACAGGCGTTTTCAGCCCAATACTGGCATATGGAAGAAACAGCAGAAAGCACAGGGAAATATCTGCCTCTAAATCCAAAACGCAGCTATCTAACAGAACGGTTGTCAATGTGTGCACTCAACTTCCAGAGTTAAACCCGTGTGTGGATTCAGCAGTCTGCAAACACTTTCTGTGCAGAGTTTCAAATCAGGCGTTTTCAGCCCAATACCGGCATATGGAAGAAACAGCAGAAAGCCCAGGGAAATATCTGCTTCTAAATCCAAAACGCAGCTATCTAACAGAACGGTTGTCAATGTGTGCACTCAACTTCCAGAGTTAAACCCGTGTGTGGATTCAGCAGTCTGCAAACACTTTCCGTGCAGAGTTTCAAAACAGGCGTTTTCAGCCCAATACCGGCATATGGAAGAAACAGCAGAAAGCCCAGGGAAATATCTGCTTCTAAATCCAAAACGCAGCTATCTAACAGAACGGTTTTCAATGTGTGCACTCAACTTCCAGAGTTAAACCCGTGTGTGGATTCAGCAGTCTGCAAACACTTTCCGTGCAGAGTTTCAAAACAGGCGTTTTCAGCCCATTACCAGCATATGGAAGAAACAGCAGAAAGCCCAGGGAAATATCTGCTTCTAAATCCAAAACGCAGCTATCTAACAGAACGGTTGTCAATGTGTGCACTCAACTTCCAGAGTAAAACCCGTGTGTGGATTCAGCAGTCTGCAAACTCTTTCTGTGCAGAGTTTCAAAACAGACGTTTTCAGCCCATTACCGGCATATGGAAGAAACAGCAGAAAGCACAGGGAAATATCTGCTTCTAAATCCAAAACGCAGCTATCTAACAGAACGGTTGTCAATGTGTGCACTCAACTTCCAGAGTCAAACCCGTGTGTGGCTTCAGCAGTCTGCAAACACTTTCCGTGCAGAGTTTCAAAACAGGCGTTTTCAGCCCAATACCGGCATATGGAAGAAACAGCAGAAAGCCCAGGGAAATATCTGCTTCTAAATCCAAAACGCAGCTATGTAACAGAACGGTTGTCCATGTGTGCACTCAACTTCCAGAGTTAAACCCGTGTGTGGATTCAGCCGTCTGCAAACACTTTCCGTGCAGAGTTTCAAAACAGGCGTTTTCAGCCCAACACCGGCATATGGAAGAAACAGCAGAAAGCACAGGGAAATATCTGCTTCTAAATCCAAAACGCAGCTATCTAACAGAACGGTTGTCAATGTGTGCACTCAACTTCCAGAGTTAAACCCGTGTGTGGATTCAGCAGTCTGCAAACACTTTCTGTGCAGAGTTTCAAAACAGGCGTTTTCAGCCCATTACCGGCATATGGAAGAAACAGAAGAAAGCCCAGGGAAATATCTGCTTCTAAATCCAAAACGCAGCTATCTAACAGAACGGTTGTCAATGTGTGCACTCAACTTCCAGAGTTAAACCCGTGTGTGGATTCAGCAGTCTGCAAACTCTTTCTGTGCAGAGTTTCAAAACAGACGTTTTCAGCCCATTACCGGCATATGGAAGAAACAGCAGAAAGCACAGGGAAATATCTGCTTCTAAATCCAAAACGCAGCTATCTAACAGAACGGTTGTCAATGTGTTCACTCAACTTCCAGAGTTAAACCCGTGTGTGGATTCAGCAGTCTGCAAACACTTTCTGTGCAGAGTTTCAAAACAGGAGTTTTCAGCCCAATACCGGCATATGGAAGAAACAGCAGAAAGCACAGGGAAATATCTGCTTCTAAATCCAAAGCACAGCTATCTAACAGAACGGTTGTCAATGTGTGCACTCAACTTCCAGAGTTAAACCCGTGTGTGGATTCAGCAGTCTGCAAACACTTTCCGTGCAGAGTTTCAAAACAGGCGTTTTCAGCCCAATACCGGCATATGGAAGAAACAGCAGAAAGCACAGGGAAATATCTGCTTCTAAATCCAAAACGCAGCTATCTAACAGAACGGTTGTCAATGTGTGCACTCAACTTCCAGAGTTAAACCCGTGTGTGGATTCAGCAGTCTGCAAACACTTTCTGTGCAGAGTTTCAAAACAGACGTTTTCAGCCCATTACCGGCATATGGAAGAAACAGCAGAAAGCACAGGGAAATATCTGCTTCTAAATCCAAAACGCAGCTATCTAACAGAACGGTTGTCAATGTGTGCACTCAACTTCCAGAGTTAAACCCGTGTGTGGATTCAGCAGTCTGCAAACACTTTCTGTGCAGAGTTTCAAAACAGACGTTTTCAGCCCATTACCGGCATATGGAAGAAACAGCAGAAAGCACAGGGAAATATCTGCTTCTAAATCCAAAACGCAGCTATCTAACAGAACGGTTGTCAATGTGTGCACTCAACTTCCAGAGTTAAACCCGTGTGTGGATTCAGCAGTCTGCAAACACTTTCCGAGCAGAGTTTCAAAACAGGCGTTTTCAGCCGATTACCGGCATATGGAAGAAACAGCAGAAAGCACAGGGAAATATCTGCTTCTAAATCCAAAACGCAGCTATCTAACAGAACGGTTGTCAATGTGTGCACTCAACTTCCAGAGTTAAACCCGTGTGTGGATTCAGCAGTCTGCAAAAACTTTCTGTGCAGAGTTTCAAAACAGGCGTTTTCAGCCCAATACCGGCATATGGAAGAAACAGCAGAAAGCCCAGGGAAATATCTGCTTCTAAATCCAAAACGCAGCTATCTAACAGAACGGTTGTCAATTTGTGCACTCAACTTCCAGAGATAAACCCGTGTGTGGATTCAGCAGTCTGCAAACACTTTCTGTGCAGAGTTTCAAAACAGGCGTTTTCAGCCCAATACCGGCATAAGGAAGAAACAGCAGAAAGCACAGGGAAATATCTGCCTCTAAATCCAAAACGAAGCTATCTAACAGAACGGTTGTCAATGTGTGCACTCAACTTCCAGAGTTAAACCCGTGTGTGGATTCAGCAGTCTGCAAACACTTTCTGTGCAGAGTTTCAAAACAGGCATTTTCAGCCCAATACCGGCATATGGAAGAAACAGCAGAAAGCCCAGGGAAATATCTGCTTCTAAATCCAGAACGCAGCTATCTAACAGAACGGTTGTCAATGTGTGCACTCAACTTCCAGAGTTAAACCCGTGTGTGGATTCAGCAGTCTGCAAACACTTTCTGTGCAGAGTTTCAAAACAGGCGTTTTCAGCCCAATACCGGCATATGGAAGAAACAGCAGAAAGCACAGGGAAATATCTGCTTCTAAATCCAAAGCGCAGCTATCTAACAGAACGGTTGTCAATGTGTGCACTCAACTTCCAGAGTTAAACGCGTGTGTGGATTCAGCAGTCTGCAAACACTTTCTGTGCAGAGTTTCAAAACAGGCGTTTTCAGCCCAATACCGGCATATGGAAGAAACAGCAGAAAGCCCAGCGAAATATCTGCTTCTAAATCCAAAACGCAGCTATCTAACAGAACGGTTGTCAATGTGTGCACTCAACTTCCAGAGTTAAACCCGTGTGTGGATTCAGCAGTCTGCAAACACTTTCCGTGCAGAGTTTCAAAACAGGCGTTTTCAGCCCAATACCGGCATATGGAAGAAACAGCAGAAAGCACAGGGAAATATCTGCTTCTAAATCCAAAACGCAGCTATCTAACAGAACGGTTGTCAATGTGTGCGCTCAACTTCCAGAGTTAAACCCGTGTGTGGATTCAGGAGTCTGCAAACTCTTTCTTTGCAGAGTTTCTAAACAGACGTTTTCAGCCCATTACCGGCATATGGAAGAAACAGCAGAAAGCACAGGGAAATATCTGCTTCTAAATCCAAAACGCAGCTATCTAACAGAACGGTTGTCAATGTGTGCACTCAACTTCCAGAGTTAAACCCGTGTGTGGATTCAGCAGTCTGCAAACACGTTCTGTGCAGAGTTTCAAAACAGGCGTTTTCAGCCCATTACCGGCAAATGGAAGAAACAGAAGAAAGCCCAGGGAAATATCTGCTTCTAAATCCAAAACGCAGCTATCTAACAGAACGGTTGTCAATGTGTGCACTCAACTTCCAGAGTTAAACCAGTGTGGGGATTCAGCAGTCTGCAAACTCTCTCTGTGCAGAGTTTCAAAACAGACGTTTTCAGCCCATTACCGGCATATGGAAGAAACAGCAGAAAGCACAGGGAAATATCTGCTTCTAAATCCAAAACGCAGCTATCTAACAGAACGGTTGTCAATGTGTCCACTCAACTTCCAGAGTTAAACCCGTGTGTGGATTCAGCAGTCTGCAAACACTTTCTGTGCAGAGTTTCAAAACAGGCGTTTTCAGCCCAATACCGGCATAGGGAAGAAACAGCAGAAAGCACAGGGAAATATCTGCTTCTAAATCCAAAACGCAGCTATCTAACAGAACGGTTGTCAATGTGTGCACTCAACTTCCAGAGGTAAACCCGTGTGTGGATTCAGCAGTCTGCAAACACTTTCCGTGCAGAGTTTCAAAACAGGCGTTTTCAGCCCATTACCGGCATATGGAAGAAACAGAAGAAAGCACAGGGAAATATCTGCTTCTAAATCCAAAACGCAGCTATCTAACAGAACGGTTGTCAATGTGTGCACTCAACTTCCAGAGGTAAACCCGTGTGTGGATTCAGCCGTCTGCAAACACTTTCTGTGCAGAGTTTCAAAACAGGCGTTTTCAGCCTAATACCGGCATATGGAAGAAACAGCAGAAAGCCCAGGGAAATATCTGCTTCTAAATCCAAAACGCAGCTATCTAACAGAACGGTTGTCAATGTGTGCACTCAACTTCCAGAGTTAAACCCGTGTGTGGATTCAGCAGTCTGCAAACACTTTCTGTGCAGAGTTTCAAAACAGGCGTTTTCAGCCCAATACCGGCATATGGAAGAATCAGCAGAAAGCCCAGGGAAATATCTGCTTCTAAATCCAAAACGCAGCTATCTAACAGAACGGTTGTCAATGTGTGCACTCAACTTCCAGAGTTAAACCCGTGTGTGGATTCAGCAGTCTGCAAACACTTTCTGTGCAGAGTTTCAAAACAGGCGTTTTCAGCCCAATACCGGCATATGGAAGAAACAGCAGAAAGCACAGGGAAATATCTGCTTCTAAATCCAAAACGCAGCTATCTAACAGAACGGTTGTCAATGTGTGCACTCAACTTCCAGAGTTAAACCCGTGTGTGGATTCAGCAGTCTGCAAACACTTTCCGTGCAGAGTTTCAAAACAGGCGTTTTCAGCCCAATACAGGCATATGGAAGAAACAGGAGAAAGCCCAGGGAAATATCTGCTTCTAAATCGAAAACCCAGCTATCTAACAGAACGGTTGTCAATGTGTGCACTCAACTTCCAGAGTTAAACCCGTGTGTGGATTCAGCAGTCTGCAAACACTTTCTGTGCAGAGTTTCAAAACAGATGTTTTCAGCCCATTACCGGCATATGGAAGAAACAGCAGAAAGCACAGGGAAATATCTGCTTCTAAATCCAAAACGCAGCTATCTAACAGAACGGTTGTCAATGTGTGCACTCAACTTCCAGAGTTAAACCCGTGTGTGGATTCAGCAGTCTGCAAACACTTTCCGTGCAGAGTTTCAATACAGGCGTTTTCAGCCCAATACCGGCATATGGAAGAAACAGCAGAAAGCACAGGGAAATATCTGCTTCTAAATCCAAAACGCAGCTATCTAACAGAACGGTTGTCAATGTGTGCACTCAACTTCCAGAGTTAAACCCGTGTGTGGATTCAGCAGTCTGCAAACACTTTCTGTGCAGAGTTTCAAAACAGGCGTTTTCAGCCCATTACCGGCATATGGAAGAAACAGAAGAAAGCACAGGGAAATATCTGCTTCTAAATCCAAAATGCAGCTATCTAACAGAACGGTTGTCAATGTGTGCACTCAACTTCCAGAGTTAAACCCGTGTGTGGATTCAGCAGTCTGCAAACACTTTCTGTGCAGAGTTTCAAAACAGGCGTTTTCAGCCCAATACCGGCATATGGAAGAAACAGCAGAAAGCACAGGGAAATATCTGCTTCTAAATCCAGAACGCAGCTATCTAACAGAACGGTTGTCAATGTGTGCACTCAACTTCCAGAGTTAAACCCGTGTGTGGATTCAGCAGTCTGCAAACACTTTCTGTGCAGAGTTTCAAAACAGGCGTTTTCAGCCCAATACTGGCATATGGAAGAAACAGCAGAAAGCACAGGGAAATATCTGCCTCTAAATCCAAAACGCAGCTATCTAACAGAACGGTTGTCAATGTGTGCACTCAACTTCCAGAGTTAAACCCGTGTGTGGATTCAGCAGTCTGCAAACACTTTCTGTGCAGAGTTTCAAATCAGGCGTTTTCAGCCCAATACCGGCATATGGAAGAAACAGCAGAAAGCCCAGGGAAATATCTGCTTCTAAATCCAAAACGCAGCTATCTAACAGAACGGTTGTCAATGTGTGCACTCAACTTCCAGAGTTAATCCCGTGTGTGGCTTCAGCAGTCTGCAAACACTTTACGTGCAGAGTTTCAAAACAGGAGTTTTCAGCCCAATACCGGCATATGGAAGAAACAGCGGAAAGCCCAGGGAAATATCTGCTTCTAAATCCAAAACGCAGCTATCTAACAGAACGGTTGTCAATGTGTGCACTCAACTTCCAGAGTTAAACCCGTGTGTGGATTCAGCAGTCTGCAAACACTTTCCGTGCAGAGTTTCAAAACAGGCGTTTTCAGCCCATTACCGGCATATGGAAGAAACAGAAGAAAGCCCAGGGAAATATCTGCTTCTAAATCCAAAACGCAGCTATCTAACAGAACGGTTGTCAATGTGTGCACTCAACTTCCAGAGTAAAACCCGTGTGTGGATTCAGCAGTCTGCAAACTCTTTCTGTGCAGAGTTTCAAAACAGACCTTTTCAGCCCATTACCGGCATAAGGAAGAAACAGCAGAAAGCACAGGGAAATATCTGCTTCTAAATCCAAAACGCAGCTATCTAACAGAACGGTTGTCAATGTGTGCACTCAACTTCCAGAGTTAAACCCGTGTGTGGATTCAGCAGTCTGCAAACACTTTCTGTGCAGAGTTTCAAAACAGGCGTTTTCAGCCCAATACCGGCATATGGAAGAAACAGCAGAAAGCACAGGGAAATATCTGCTTCTAAATCCAAAACGCAGCTATCTAACAGAACGGTTGTCAATGTGTGCACTCAACTTCCAGAGTTATACCCGTGTGTGGATTCAGCAGTCTGCAAACACTTTCTGTGCAGAGTTTCAAAACAGGCGTTTTCAGCCCATTACCGGCATATGGAAGAAACAGAAGAAAGCACAGGGAAATATCTGCTTCTAAATCCAAAACGCAGCTATCTAACAGAACGGTTGTCAATGTGTGCACTCAACTTCCAGAGTTAAACCCGTGTGTGGATTCAGCAGTCTGCAAACACTTTCTGTGCAGAGTTTCAAAACAGGCGTTTTCAGCCCAATACCGGCATATGGAAGAAACAACAGAAAGCACAGGGAAATATCTGCTTCTAAATCCAAAACGCAGCTATCTAACAGAACGGTTGTCATTGTGTGCACTCAACTTCCAGAGATAAACACGTGTGTGGATTCAGCAGTCTGCAGACACTTTCTGTGCAGAGTTTCAAAACAGGCGTTTTCAGCCCAATACTGGCATATGGAAGAAACAGCAGAAAGCACAGGGAAATATCTGCCTCTAAATCCAAAACGCAGCAATCTAACAGAACGGTTGTCAATGTGTGCACTCAACTTCCAGAGTTAAACCCGTGTGTGGATTCAGCAGTCTGCAAACACTTTCTGTGCAGAGTTTCAAAACAGGCGTTTTCAGCCCAATACCGGCATATGGAAGAAACAGCAGAAAGCCCAGGGAAATATCTGCTTCTAAATCCAAAACGCAGCTATCTAACAGAACGGTTGTCAATGTGTGCACTCAACTTCCAGAGTCAAACCCGTGTGTGGCTTCAGCAGTCTGCAAACACTTTCCGTGCAGAGTTTCAAAACAGGCGTTTTCAGCCCAATACAAGCATATGGAAGAAACAGCAGAAAGCCCAGGGAAATATCTGCTTCTAAATCCAAAACGCAGCTATCTAACAGAACGGTTGTCAATGTGTGCACTCAACTTCCAGAGTTAAACCCGTGTGTGGATTCAGCAGTCTGCAAACACTTTCCGTGCAGAGTTTCAAAACAGGCGTTTTCAGCCCAACACCGGCATATGGAAGAAACAGCAGAAAGCACAGGGAAATATCTGCTTCTAAATCCAAAACGCAGCTATCTAACAGAACGGTTGTCAATGTGTGCACTCAACTTCCAGAGTTAAACCCGTGTGTGGATTCAGCAGTCTGCAAACACTTTCTGTGCAGAGTTTCGAAACAGGCGTTTTCAGCCCATTACCGGCATATGGAAGAAACAGAAGAAAGCCCAGGGAAATATCTGCTTCTAAATCCAAAACGCAGCTATCTAACAGAACGGTTGTCAATGTGTGCACTCAACTTCCAGAGTTAAACCCGTGTGTGGATTCAGCAGTCTGCAAACTCTTTCTGTGCAGAGTTTCAAAACAGACGTTTTCAGCCCATTACCGGCATATGGAAGAAACAGCAGAAAGCACAGGGAAATATCTGCTTCTAAATCCAAAACGCAGCTATCTAACAGAACGGTTGTCAATGTGTGCACTCAACTTCCAGAGTTAAACCCGTGTGTGGATTCAGCAGTCTGCAAACACTTTCTGTGCAGAGTTTCAAAACAGGCGTTTTCAGCCCAATACCGGCATATGGAAGAAACAGCAGAAAGCACAGGGAAATATCTGCTTCTAAATCCAAAGCACAGCTATCTAACAGAACGGTTGTCAATGTGTGCACTCAACTTCCAGAGTTAAACCCGTGTGTGGATTCAGCAGTCTGCAAACACTTTCCGTGCAGAGTTTCAAAACAGGCGTTTTCAGCCCAATACCGGCATATGGAAGAAACAGCAGAAAGCACAGGGAAATATCTGCTTCTAAATCCAAAACGCAGCTATCTAACAGAACGGTTGTCAATGTGTGCGCTCAACTTCCAGAGTTAAACCCGTGTGTGGATTCAGCAGTCTGCAAACTCTTTCTTTGCAGAGTTTCTAAACAGACGTTTTCAGCCCATTACCGGCATACGGAAGAAACAGCAGAAAGCACAGGGAAATATCTGCTTCTAAATCCAAAACGCAGCTATCTAACAGAACGGTTGTCAATGTGTGCACTCAACTTCCAGAGTTAAACCCGTGTGTGGATTCAGCAGTCTGCAAACTCTTTCTGTGCAGAGTTTCAAAACAGACGTTTTCAGCCCATTACCGGCATATGGAAGAAACAGCAGAAAGCACAGGGAAATATCTGCTTCTAAATCCAAAACGCAGCTATCTAACAGAACGGTTGTCAATGTGTCCACTCAACTTCCAGAGTTAAACCCGTGTGTGGATTCAGCAGTCTGCAAACACTTTCCGTGCAGAGTTTCAAAACAGGCGTTTTCAGCCCAATACCGGCATATGGAAGAAACAGCAGAAAGCACAGGGAAATATCTGCTTCTAAATCCAAAACGCAGCTATCTAACAGAACGGTTGTCAATGTGTGCACTCAACTTCCAGAGGTAAACCCGTGTGTGGATTCAGCAGTCTGCAAACACTTTCTGTGCAGAGTTTCAAAACAGGCGTTTTCCGGCCAATACCGGCATATGGAAGAAACAGCAGAAAGCACAGGGAAATATCTGCTTCTAAATCCAAAACGCAGCTATCTAACAGAACGGTTGTCAATGTGTGCACTCAACTTCCAGAGTTAAACCCGTGTGTGGATTCAGCAGTCTGCAAACACTTTCTGTGCAGAGTTTCAAAACAGGCGTTTTCAGCCCAATACCGGCATATGGAAGAAACAGAAGAAAGCACAGGGAAATATCTGCTTCTAAATCCAAAACGCAGCTATCTAACAGAACGGTTGTCAATGTGTGCACTCAACTTCCAGAGTTAAACCCGTGTGTGGATTCAGCAGTCTGCAAACTCTTTCTGTGCAGAGTTTCAAAACAGAAGTTTTCAGCCCATTACCGGCATATGGAAGAAACAGCAGAAAGCACAGGGAAATATCTGCTTCTAAATCCAAAACGCAGCTATCTAACAGAACGGTTGTCAATGTGTGCACTCAACTTCCAGAGTTAAACCAGTGTGTGGATTCAGCAGTCTGCAAACACTTTCTGTGCAGAGTTTCAAAACAGGCGTTTTCAGCCCAATACCGGCATATGGAAGAAACAGCAGAAAGCCCAGCGAAATATCTGCTTCTAAATCCAAAACGCAGCTATCTAACAGAACGGTTGTCAATGTGTGCACTCAACTTCCAGAGTTAAACCCGTGTGTGGATTCAGCAGTCTGCAAACACTTTCTTTGCAGAGTTTCAAAACAGACGTTTTCAGCCCATTACCGGCATATGGAAGAAACAGCAGAAAGCACAGCGAAATATCGGCTTCTAAATCCAAAACGCAGCTATCTAACAGAACGGTTATCAATGTGTGCACTCAACTTCCAGAGTTAAACCCGTGTGTGGATTCAGCAGTCTGCAAACACTTTCTGTGCAGAGTTTCAAAACAGGCGTTTTCAGCCCAATACCGGCATATGGAAGAAACAGAAGAAAGCACAGGGAAATATCTGCTTCTAAATCCAAAACGCAGCTATCTAACAGAACGGTTGTCAATGTGTGCACTCAACTTCCAGAGTTAAACCCGTGTGTGGATTCAGCAGTCTGCAAACACTTTCTGCGCAGAGTTTCAAAACAGGCGTTTTCAGCCCAATACCGGCATATGGAAGAAACAGCAGAAAGCCCAGGGAAATATCTGCTTCTAAATCCAAAACGCAGCTATCTAACAGAACGGTTGTCAATGTGTGCACTCAACTTCCAGAGTTAAACCCGTGTGTGGATTCAGCAGTCTGCAAACACTTTCTGTGCAGAGTTTCAAAACAGGTGTTTTCAGCCCAATACCGGCATATGGAAGAAACAGCAGAAAGCACAGGGAAATATCTGCTTCTAAATCCAAAACGCAGCTATCTAACAGAACGGTTGTCAATGTGTGCACTCAACTTCCAGAGTTAAACCCGTGTGTGGATTCAGCAGTCTGCAAACACTTTCCGTGCAGAGTTTCAAAACAGGCGTTTTCAGCCCAATACCGGCATATGGAAGAAACAGAAGAAAGCACAGGGAAATATCTGCTTCTAAATCCAAAACGCAGCTATCTAACAGAACGGTTGTCAATGTGTGCACTCAACTTCCAGAGTTAAACCCGTGTGTCGATTCAGCAGTCTGCAAACACTTTCTGTGCAGAGTTTCAAAACAGGCGTTTTCAGCCTAATACCGGCATATGGAAGAAACAGCAGAAAGCCCAGGGAAATATCTGCTTCTAAATCCAAAACGCAGCTATCTAACAGAACGGTTGTCAATGTGTGCGCTCAACTTCCAGAGTTAAACCCGTGTGTGGATTCAGCAGTCTGCAAACTCTTTCTTTGCAGAGTTTCTAAACAGACGTTTTCAGCCCATTACCGGCATACGGAAGAAACAGCAGAAAGCACAGGGAAATATCTGCTTCTAAATCCAAAACGCAGCTATCTAACAGAACGGTTGTCAATGTGTGCACTCAACTTCCAGAGTTAAACCCGTGTGTGGATTCAGCAGTCTGCAAACTCTTTCTGTGCAGAGTTTCAAAACAGACGTTTTCAGCCCATTACCGGCATATGGAAGAAACAGCAGAAAGCACAGGGAAATATCTGCTTCTAAATCCAAAACGCAGCTATCTAACAGAACGGTTGTCAATGTGTCCACTCAACTTCCAGAGTTAAACCCGTGTGTGGATTCAGCAGTCTGCAAACACTTTCTGCGCAGAGTTTCAAAACAGGCGTTTTCAGCACAATACCGGCATATGGAAGAAACAGAAGAAAGCACAGGGAAATATCTGCTTCTAAATCCAAAACGCAGCTATCTAACAGAACGGTTGTCAATGTGTGCACTCAACTTCCAGAGTTAAACCCGTGTGTCGATTCAGCAGTCTGCAAACACTTTCTGTGCAGAGTTTCAAAACAGGCGTTTTCAGCCTAATACCGGCATATGGAAGAAACAGCAGAAAGCCCAGGGAAATATCTGCTTCTAAATCCAAAACGCAGCTATCTAACAGAACGGTTGTCAATGTGTGCACTCAACTTCCAGAGTTAAACCCGTGTGTGGATTCAGCAGTCTGCAAACACTTTCTGTGCAGAGTTTCAAAACAGGCGTTTTCAGCCCAATACCGGCATATGGAAGAAACAGCAGAAAGCCCAGGGAAATATCTGTTTCTAAATCCAAAAGGCAGCTATCTAACAGAACGGTTGTCAATGTGTGCACTCAACTTCCAGAGTTAAACCCGTGTGTGGATTCAGCAGTCTGCAAACACTTTCCGTGCAGAGTTTCAAAACAGGCGTTTTCAGCCCAATACCGGCATATGGAAGAAACAGCAGAAAGCACAGGGAAATATCTGCTTCTAAATCCAAAACGCAGCTATCTAACAGAACGGTTGTCAATGTGTGCACTCAACTTCCAGAGTTAAACCCGTGTGTGGATTCAGCAGTCTGCAAACACTTTCTGTGCAGAGTTTCAAAACAGGCGTTTTCAGCCCAATACCGGCATATGGAAGAAACAGCAGAAAGCACGGGGAAATATCTGCTTCTAAATCCAAAACGCAGCTATCTAACAGAACGGTTGTCAATGTGTGCACTCAACTTCCAGAGGTAAACCCGTGTGTGGATTCAGCAGTCTGCAAACACTTTCTGTGCAGAGTTTCAAAACAGGCGTTTTCAGCCCAATACCGGCATATGGAAGAAACAGCAGAAAGCCCAGGGAAATATCTGCTTCTAAATCCAAAACGCAGCTATCTAACAGAACGGTTGTCAATGTGTGCACTCAACTTCCAGAGTTAAACCCGTGTGTGGATTCAGTAGTCTGCAAACACTTTCTGTGCAGAGTTTCAAAACAGGTGTTTTCAGCCCAATACCGGCATATGGAAGAAACAGCAGAAAGCACAGGGAAATATCTGCTTCTAAATCCAAAACGCAGCTATCTAACAGAACGGTTGTCAATGTGTGCACTCAACTTCCAGAGTTAAACCCGTGTGTGGATTCAGCAGTCTGCAAACACTTTCCGTGCAGAGTTTCAAAACAGGCGTTTTCAGCCCAATACCGGCATATGGAAGAAACAGAAGAAAGCACAGGGAAATATCTGCTTCTAAATCCAAAACGCAGCTATCTAACAGAACGGTTGTCAATGTGTGCACTCAACTTCCAGAGTTAAACCCGTGTGTCGATTCAGCAGTCTGCAAACACTTTCTGTGCAGAGTTTCAAAACAGGCGTTTTCAGCCTAATACCGTCATATGGAAGAAACAGCAGAAAGCCCAGGGAAATATCTGCTTCTAAATCCAAAACGCAGCTATCTAACAGAACGGTTGTCAATGTGTGCACTCAACTTCCAGAGTTAAACCCGTGTGTGGATTCAGCAGTCTGCAAACACTTTCTGTGCAGAGTTTCAAAACAGGCGTTTTCAGCCCAATACCGGCATATGGAAGAAACAGCAGAAAGCCCAGGGAAATATCTGTTTCTAAATCCAAAACGCAGCTATCTAACAGAACGGTTGTCAATGTGTGCACTCAACTTCCAGAGTTAAAACCGTGTGTGGATTCAGCAGTCTGCAAACACTTTCCGTGCAGAGTTTCAAAACAGGCGTTTTCAGCCCAATACCGGCATATGGAAGAAACAGCAGAAAGCACAGGGAAATATCTGCTTCTAAATCCAAAACGCAGCTATCTAACAGAACGGTTGTCAATGTGTGCACTCAACTTCCAGAGTTAAACCCGTGTGTGGATTCAGCAGTCTGCAAACACTTTCTGTGCAGAGTTTCAAAACAGACGTTTTCAGCCCATTACCGGCATATGGAAGAAACAGCAGAAAGCACAGGGAAATATCTGCTTCTAAATCCAAAACGCAGCTATCTAACAGAACGGTTGTCAATGTGTGCACTCAACTTCCAGAGTTAAACCCGTGTGTGGATTCAGCAGTCTGCAAACACTTTCTGTGCAGAGTTTCAAAACAGGCGTTTTCAGCCCAATACCGGCATATTGAAGAAACAGCAGAAAGCACAGGGAAATATCTGCTTCTAAATCCAAAACGCAGCTATCTAACAGAACGGTTGTCAATGTGTGCACTCAACTTCCAGAGTTAAACCCGTGTGTGGATTCAGCAGTCTGCAAACACTTTCTGTGCAGAGTTTCAAAACAGGCGTTTTCAGCCCAATACCGGCATATGGAAGAAACAGAAGAAAGCACAGGGAAATATCTGCTTCTAAATCCAAAACGCAGCTATCTAACAGAACGGTTGTCAATGTGTGCACTCAACTTCCAGAGTTAAACCCGTGTGTGGATTCAGCAGTCTGCAAACACTTTCTGTGCAGAGTTTCAAAACAGGCGTTTTCAGCCTAATACCGGAATATGGAAGAAACAGCAGAAAGCCCAGGGAAATATCTGCTTCTAAATCCAAAACGCAGCTATCTAACAGAACGGTTGTCAATGTGTGCACTCAACTTCCAGAGTTAAACCCGTGTGTGGATTCAGCAGTCTGCAAACACTTTCCGTGCAGAGTTTCAAAACAGGCGTTTTCAGCCCAATACCGGCATATGGAAGAAACAGCAGAAAGCACAGGGAAATATCTGCTTCTAAATCCAAAACGCAGCTATCTAACAGAACGGTTGTCAATGTGTGCACTCAACTTCCAGAGTTAAACCCGTGTGTCGATTCAGCAGTCTGCAAACACTTTCCGTGCAGAGTTTCAAAACAGGCGTTTTCAGCCCAATACCGGCATATGGAAGAAACAGCAGAAAGCACAGGGAAATATCTGCTTCTAAATCCAAAACGCAGCTATCTAACAGAACGGTTGTCAATGTGTGCACTCAACTTCCAGAGTTAAACCCGTGTGTGGATTCAGCAGTCTGCAAACACTTTCTGTGCAGAGTTTCAAAACAGGCGTTTTCAGCCCAATACCGGCATATGGAAGAAACAGCAGAAAGCACAGGGAAATATCTGCTTCTAAATCCAAAACGCAGCTATCTAACAGAACGGTTGTCAATGTGTGCACTCAACTTCCATAGTTAAACCCGTGTGTGGATTCAGCAGTCTGCAAACACTTTCTGTGCAGAGTTTCAAAACAGGCATTTTCAGCCCAATACCGGCATATGGAAGAAACAGCAGAAAGCCCAGGGAAATATCTGCTTCTAAATCCAAAACGCAGCTATCTAACAGAACGGTTGTCAATGTGTGCACTCAACTTCCAGAGTTAAACCCGTGTGTGGATTCAGCAGTCTGCAAACACTTTCTGTGCAGAGTTTCAAAACAGGCGTTTTCAGCCCTTTACCGGCATATGGAAGAAACAGAAGAAAGCCCAGGGAAATATCTGCTTCTAAATCCAAAACGCAGCTATCTAACAGAACGGTTGTCAATGTGTGCACTCAACTTCCAGAGTTAAACCCGTGTGTGGATTCAGCAGTCTGCAAACTCTTTCTGTGCAGAGTTTCAAAACAGACGTTTTCAGCCCATTACCGGCATATGGAAGAAACAGCAGAAAGCACAGGGAAATATCTGCTTCTAAATCCAAAACGCAGCTATCTAACAGAACGGTTGTCAATGTGTGCACTCAACTTCCAGAGTTAAACCAGTGTGTGGATTCAGCAGTCTGCAAACACTTTCTGTGCAGAGTTTCAAAACAGGCGTTTTCAGCCCAATACCGGCATATGGAAGAAACAGCAGAAAGCCCAGCGAAATATCTGCTTCTTAATCCAAAACGCAGCTATCTAACAGAACGGTTGTCAATGTGTGCACTCAACTTCCAGAGTTAAACCCGTGTGTGGATTCAGCAGTCTGCAAACACTTTCTTTGCAGAGTTTCAAAACAGACGTTTTCAGCCCATTACCGGCATATGGAAGAAACAGCAGAAAGCACAGGGAAATATCGGCTTCTAAATCCAAAACACAGCTATCTAACAGAACGGTTGTCAATGTGTGCACTCAACTTCCAGAGTTAAACCCGTGTGTGGATTCAGCAGTCTGCAAACGCTTTCTGTGCAGAATTTCAAAACAGGCGTTTTCAGCCCAATACCGGCATATGGAAGAAACAGAAGAAAGCACAGGGAAATATCTGCTTCTAAATCCAAAACGAAGCTATCTAACAGAACGGTTGTCAATGTGTGCACTCAACTTCCAGAGTTAAACCCGTGTGTGGATTCAGCAGTCTGCAAACACTTTCTGTGCAGAGTTTCAAAACAGGCGTTTTCAGCCCAATACCGGCATATGGAAGAAACAGCAGAAAGCCCAGGGAAATATCTGCTTCTAAATCCAAAACGCAGCTATCTAACAGAACGGTTGTCAATGTGTGCACTCAACTTCCAGAGTTAAACCCGTGTGTGGATTCAGTAGTCTGCAAACACTTTCTGTGCAGAGTTTCAAAACAGGCGTTTTCAGCCCAATACCGGCATATGGAAGAAACAGCAGAAAGCCCAGGGAAATATCTGCTTCTAAATCCAAAACGCAGCTATCTAACAGAACGGTTGTCAATGTGTGCACTCAACTTCCAGAGTTAAACCCGTGTGTGGATTCAGCAGTCTGCAAACACTTTCCGTGCAGAGTTTCAAAACAGGCATTTTCAGCCCAATACCGGCATATGGAAGAAACAGCAGAAAGCCCAGGGAAATATCTGCTTCTAAATCCAAAACGCAGATATCTAACAGAACGGTTGTCAATGTGTGCACTCAACTTCCAGAGTTAAACCCGTGTGTGGATTCAGCAGTCTGCAAATACTTTCCGTGCAGAGTTTCAAAACAGGCGTTTTCAGCCCAATACCGGCATATGGAAGAAACAGCAGAAAGCACAGGGAAATATCTGCTTCTAAATCCAAAACGCAGCTATCTAACAGAACGGTTGTCAATGTGTGCACTCAACTTCCAGAGTTAAACCAGTGTGTGGATTCAGCAGTCTGCAAACACTTTCTGTGCAGAGTTTCAAAACAGGCGTTTTCAGCCCAATACCGGCATATGGAAGAAACAGCAGAAAGCCCAGCGAAATATCTGCTTCTAAATCCAAAACGCAGCTATCTAACAGAACGGTTGTCAATGTGTGCACTCAACTTCCAGAGTTAAACCCGTGTGTGGATTCAGCAGTCTGCAAACACTTTCTTTGCAGAGTTTCAAAACAGACGTTTTCAGCCCATTACCGGCATATGGAAGAAACAGCAGAAAGCACAGCGAAATATCGGCTTCTAAATCCAAAACGCAGCTATCTAACAGAACGGTTGTCAATGTGTGCACTCAACTTCCAGAGTTAAACCCGTGTGTGGATTCAGCAGTCTGCAAACACTTTCTGTGCAGAGTTTCAAAACAGGCGTTTTCAGCCCAATACCGGCATATGGAAGAAACAGAAGAAAGCACAGGGAAATATCTGCTTCTAAATCCAAAACGCAGCTATCTAACAGAACGGTTGTCAATGTGTGCACTCAACTTCCAGAGTTAAACCCGTGTGTGGATTCAGCAGTCTGCAAACACTTTCTGTGCAGAGTTTCAAAACAGGCGTTTTCAGCCCAATACCGGCATATGGAAGAAACAGCAGAAAGCCCAGGGAAATATCTGCTTCTAAATCCAAAACGCAGCTATCTAACAGAACGGTTGTCAATGTCTGCACTCAACTTCCAGAGTTAAACCCGTGTGTGGATTCAGTAGTCTGCAAACACTTTCTGTGCAGAGTTTCAAAACAGGTGTTTTCAGCCCAATACCGGCATATGGAAGAAACAGCAGAAAGCACAGGGAAATATCTGCTTCTAAATCCAAAACGCAGCTATCTAACAGAACGGTTGTCAATGTGTGCACTCAACTTCCAGAGTTAAACCCGTGTGTGGATTCAGCAGTCTGCAAACACTTTCCGTGCAGAGTTTCAAAACAGGCGTTTTCAGCCCAATACCGGCATATGGAAGAAACAGAAGAAAGCACAGGGAAATATCTGCTTCTAAATCCAAAACGCAGCTATCTAACAGAACGGTTGTCAATGTGTGCACTCAACTTCCAGAGTTAAACCCGTGTGTCGATTCAGCAGTCTGCAAACACTTTCTGTGCAGAGTTTCAAAACAGGCGTTTTCAGCCTAATACCGGCATATGGAAGAAACAGCAGAAAGCCCAGGGAAATATCTGCTTCTAAATCCAAAACGCAGCTATCTAACAGAACGGTTGTCAATGTGTGCACTCAACTTCCAGAGTTAAACCCGTGTGTGGATTCAGCAGTCTGCAAACACTTTCTGTGCAGAGTTTCAAAACAGGCGTTTTCAGCCCAATACCGGCATATGGAAGAAACAGCAGAAAGCCCAGGGAAATATCTGTTTCTAAATCCAAAACGCAGCTATCTAACAGAACGGTTGTCAATGTGTGCACTCAACTTCCAGAGTTAAACCCGTGTGTGGATTCAGCAGTCTGCAAACACTTTCCGTGCAGAGTTTCAAAACAGGCGTTTTCAGCCCAATACCGGCATATGGAAGAAACAGCAGAAAGCACAGGGAAATATCTGCTTCTAAATCCAAAACGCAGCTATCTAACAGAACGGTTGTCAATGTGTGCACTCAACTTCCAGAGTTAAACCCGTGTGTGGATTCAGCAGTCTGCAAACACTTTCTGTGCAGAGTTTCAAAACAGACGTTTTCAGCCCATTACCGGCATATGGAAGAAACAGCAGAAAGCCCAGCGAAATATCTGCTTCTAAATCCAAAACGCAGCTATCTAACAGAACGGTTGTCAATGTGTGCACTCAACTTCCAGAGTTAAACCCGTGTGTGGATTCAGCAGTCTGCAAACACTTTCTGTGCAGAGTTTCAAAACAGGCGTTTTCAGCCCAATACCGGCATATTGAAGAAACAGCAGAAAGCACAGGGAAATATCTGCTTCTAAATCCAAAACGCAGCTATCTAACAGAACGGTTGTCAATGTGTGCACTCAACTTCCAGAGTTAAACCCGTGTGTGGATTCAGCAGTCTGCAAACACTTTCTGTGCAGAGTTTCAAAACAGGCGTTTTCAGCCCAATACCGGCATATGGAAGAAACAGAAGAAAACACAGGGAAATATCTGCTTCTAAATCCAAAACGCAGCTATCTAACAGAACGGTTGTCAATGTGTGCACTCAACTTCCAGAGTTAAACCCGTGTGTGGATTCAGCAGTCTGCAAACACTTTCTGTGCAGAGTTTCAAAACAGGCGTTTTCAGCCTAATACCGGAATATGGAAGAAACAGCAGAAAGCCCAGGGAAATATCTGCTTCTAAATCCAAAACGCAGCTATCTAACAGAACGGTTGTCAATGTGTGCACTCAACTTCCAGAGTTAAACCCGTGTGTGGATTCAGCAGTCTGCAAACACTTTCTGTGCAGAGTTTCAAAACAGGCGTTTTCAGCCCAATACCGGCATATGGAAGAAACAGCAGAAAGCCCAGGGAAATATCTGTTTCTAAATCCAAAACGCAGCTATCTAACAGAACGGTTGTCAATGTGTGCACTCAACTTCCAGAGTTAAACCCGTGTGTGGATTCAGCAGTCTGCAAACACTTTCCGTGCAGAGTTTCAAAACAGGCGTTTTCAGCCCAATACCGGCATATGGAAGAAACAGCAGAAAGCACCGGGAAATATCTGCTTCTAAATCCAAAACGCAGCTATCTAACAGAACGGTTGTCAATGTGTGCACTCAACTTCCAGAGTTAAACCCGTGTGTCGATTCAGCAGTCTGCAAACACTTTCTGTGCAGAGTTTCAAAACAGACGTTTTCAGCCCATTACCGGCATATGGAAGAAACAGCAGAAAGCACAGGGAAATATCTGCTTCTAAATCCAAAACGCAGCTATCTAACAGAACGGTTGTCAATGTGTGCACTCAACTTCCAGAGTTAAACCCGTGTGTGGATTCAGCAGTCTGCAAACACTTTCTGTGCAGAGTTTCAAAACAGGCGTTTTCAGCCCAATACCGGCATATGGAAGAAACAGCAGAAAGCACAGGGAAATATCTGCTTCTAAATCCAAAACGCAGCTATCTAACAGAACGGTTGTCAATGTGTGCACTCAACTTCCAGAGTTAAACCCGTGTGTGGATTCAGCAGTCTGCAAACACTTTCTGTGCAGAGTTTCAAAACAGGCGTTTTCAGCCCAATACCGGCATATGGAAGAAACAGCAGAAAGCCCAGGGAAATATCTGCTTCTAAATCCAAAACGCAGCTATCTAACAGAACGGTTGTCAATGTGTGCACTCAACTTCCAGAGTTAAACCCGTGTGTGGATTCAGCAGTCTGCAAACTCTTTCTGTGCAGAGTTTCAAAACAGACGTTTTCAGCCCATTACCGGCATATGGAAGAAACAGCAGAAAGCACAGGGAAATATCTGCTTCTAAATCCAAAACGCAGCTATCTAACAGAACGGTTGTCAATGTGTGCACTCAACTTCCAGAGTTAAACCAGTGTGTGGATTCAGCAGTCTGCAAACACTTTCTGTGCAGAGTTTCAAAACAGGCGTTTTCAGCCCAATACCGGCATATGGAAGAAACAGCAGAAAGCCCAGCGAAATATCTGCTTCTTAATCCAAAACGCAGCTATCTAACAGAACGGTTGTCAATGTGTGCACTCAACTTCCAGAGTTAAACCCGTGTGTGGATTCAGCAGTCTGCAAACACTTTCTTTGCAGAGTTTCAAAACAGACGTTTTCAGCCCATTACCGGCATATGGAAGAAACAGCAGAAAGCACAGGGAAATATCGGCTTCTAAATCCAAAACACAGCTATCTAACAGAACGGTTGTCAATGTGTGCACTCAACTTCCAGAGTTAAACCCGTGTGTGGATTCAGCAGTCTGCAAACGCTTTCTGTGCAGAGTTTCAAAACAGGCGTTTTCAGCCCAATACCGGCATATGGAAGAAACAGAAGAAAGCACAGGGAAATATCTGCTTCTAAATCCAAAACGCAGCTATCTAACAGAACGGTTGTCAATGTGTGCACTCAACTTCCAGAGTTAAACCCGTGTGTGGATTCAGCAGTCTGCAAACACTTTCTGTGCAGAGTTTCAAAACAGGCGTTTTCAGCCCAATACCGGCATATGGAAGAAACAGCAGAAAGCCCAGGGAAATATCTGCTTCTAAATCCAAAACGCAGCTATCTAACAGAACGGTTGTCAATGTGTGCACTCAACTTCCAGAGTTAAACCCGTGTGTGGATTCAGTAGTCTGCAAACACTTTCTGTGCAGAGTTTCAAAACAGGCGTTTTCAGCCCAATACCGGCATATGGAAGAAACAGCAGAAAGCCCAGGGAAATATCTGCTTCTAAATCCAAAACGCAGCTATCTAACAGAACGGTTGTCAATGTGTGCACTCAACTTCCAGAGTTAAACCCGTGTGTGGATTCAGCAGTCTGCAAACACTTTCCGTGCAGAGTTTCAAAACAGGCATTTTCAGCCCAATACCGGCATATGGAAGAAACAGCAGAAAGCCCAGGGAAATATCTGCTTCTAAATCCAAAACGCAGCTATCTAACAGAACGGTTGTCAATGTGTGCACTCAACTTCCAGAGTTAAACCCGTGTGTGGATTCAGCAGTCTGTAAACACTTTCCGTGCAGAGTTTCAAAACAGGCGTTTTCAGCCCAATACCGGCATATGGAAGAAACAGCAGAAAGCACAGGGAAATATCTGCTTCTAAATCCAAAACGCAGCTATCTAACAGAACGGTTGTCAATGTGTGCACTCAACTTCCAGAGTTAAACCCGTGTGTGGATTCAGCAGTCTGCAAACACTTTCTGTGCAGAGTTTCAAAACAGGCGTTTTCAGCCCAATACCGGCATATGGAAGAAACAGCAGAAAGCCCAGGGAAATATCGGCTTCTAAATCCAAAACGCAGCTATCTAACAGAACGGTTGTCAATGTGTGCACTCAACTTCCAGAGTTAAACCCGTGTGTGGATTCAGCAGTCTGCAAACACTTTCCGTGCAGAGTTTCAAAACAGGCGTTTTCAGCCCAATACCGGCATATGGAAGAAACAGCAGAAAGCCCAGGGAAATATCTGCTTCTAAATCCAAAACGCAGCTATCTAACAGAACGGTTGTCAATGTGTGCACTCAACTTCCAGAGTTAAACCCGTGTGTGGATTCAGCAGTCTGCAAACACTTTCTGTGCAGAGTTTCAAAACAGGCGTTTTCAGCCCAATACCGGCATATGGAAGAAACAGCAGAAAGCCCAGCGAAATATCTGCTTCTAAATCCAAAACGCAGCTATCCAACAGAACGGTTGTCAATGTGTGCACTCAACTTCCAGAGTTAAACCCGTGTGTGGATTCAGCAGTCTGCAAACACTCTCTGTGCAGAGTTTCAAAACAGACGTTTTCAGCCCATTACCGGCATATGGAAGAAACAGCAGAAAGCACAGGGAAATATCGGCTTCTAAATCCAAAACGCAGCTATCTAACAGAACGGTTGTCAATGTGTGCACTCAACTTCCAGAGTTAAACCCGTGTGTGGATTCAGCAGTCTGCAAACACTTTCTGTGCAGAGTTTCAAAACAGGCGTTTTCAGCCCAATCCCGGCATATGGAAGAAACAGAAGAAAGCACAGGGAAATATCTGCTTCTAAATCCAAAACGCAGCTATCTAACAGAACGGTTGTCAATGTGTGCACTCAACTTCCAGAGTTAAACCCGTGTGTGGATTCAGCAGTCTGCAAACACTTTCTGTGCAGAGTTTCAAAACAGGCGTTTTCAGCCCAATACCGGCATATGGAAGAAACAGCAGAAAGCCCAGGGAAATATCTGCTTCTAAATCCAAAAAGCAGCTATCTAACAGAACAGTTGTCAATGTGTGCACTCAACTTCCAGAGTTAAACCCGTGTGTGGATTCAGCAGTCCGCAAACACTTTCCGTGCAGAGTTTCAAAACAGGCGTTTTCAGCCCAATACCGGCATATGGAAGAAACAGCAGAAAGCCCAGGGAAATATCTGCTTCTAAATCCAAAACGCAGCTATCTAACAGAACGGTTGTCAATGTGTGCACTCAACTTCCAGAGTTAAACCCGTGTGTGGATTCAGCAGTCTGCAAACACTTTCTGTGCAGAGTTTCAAAACAGGCGCTTTCAGCCCATTACCGGCATATGGAAGAAACAGAAGAAAGCACAGGGAAATATCTGCTTCTAAATCCAAAACGCAGCTTTCTAACAGAACGGTTGTCAATGTGTGCACTCAACTTCCAGAGTTAAACCCGTGTGTGGATTCAGCAGTCTGCAAACACTTTCTGTGCAGAGTTTCAAAACAGGTGTTTTCAGCCCAATACCGGCATATGGAAGAAACAGCAGAAAGCACAGGGAAATATCTGCTTCTAAATCCAAAACGCAGCTATCTAACAGAACGGTTGTCAATGTGTGCACTCAACTTCCAGAGATAAACCCGTGTGTGGATTCAGCAGTCTGCAAACACTTTCTGTGCAGAGTTTCAAAACAGGCGTTTTCAGCCCAATACCGGCATATGGAAGAAACAGCAGAAAGCACAGGGAAATATCTCCTTCTAAATCCAAAACGCAGCTATCTAACAGAACGGTTGTCAATGTGTGCACTCAACTTCCAGAGTTAAACCCGTGTGTGGATTCAGCAGTCTGCAAACACTTTCCGTGCAGAGTTTCAAAACAGGCGCTTTCAGCCCAATACCGGCATATGGAAGAAACAGCAGAAAGCACAGGGAAATATCTGCTTCTAAATCCAAAACGCAGCTATCTAACAGAACGGTTGTCAATGTGTGCACTCAACTTCCAGAGTTAAACCCGTGTGTGGATTCAGCAGTCTGCAAACACTTTCCGTGCAGAGTTTCAAAACAGGCGTTTTCAGCCCAATACCGGCATATGGAAGAAACAGCAGAAAGCACAGGGAAATATCTGCTTCTAAATCCAAAACGCAGCTATCTAACAGAACGGTTGTCAATGTGTGCACTCAACTTCCAGAGTTAAACCCGTGTGTGGATTCAGCAGTCTGCAAACACTTTCTGTGCAGAGTTTCAAAACAGGCGTTTTCAGCCCAATACCGGCATATGGAAGAAACAGCAGAAAGCACAGGGAAATATCGGCTTCTAAATCCAAAACGCAGCTATCTAACAGAACGGTTGTCAATGTGTGCACTCAACTTCCAGAGATAAACCCGTGTGTGGATTCAGCAGTCTGCAAACACTTTCTGTGCAGAGTTTCAAAACAGGCGTTTTCAGCCCAATACCGGCATATGGAAGAAACAGCAGAAAGCCCAGGGAAATATCTGCTTCTAAATCCAAAACGCAGCTATCTAACAGAACGGTTGTCAATGTGTGCACTCAACTTCCAGAGTTAAACCCGTGTGTGGATTCGGCAGTCTGCAAACACTTTCCGTGCAGAGTTTCAAAACAGGCGCTTTCAGCCCAATACCGGCATATGGAAGAAACAGCAGAAAGCACAGGGAAATATCTGCTTCTAAATCCAAAACGCAGCTATCTAACAGAACGGTTGTCAATGTGTGCACTCAACTTCCAGAGTTAAACCCGTGTGTGGATTCAGCAGTCTGCAAACACTTTCTGTGCAGAGTTTCAAAACAGACGTTTTCAGCCCATTACCGGCATATGGAAGAAACAGCAGAAAGCACAGGGAAATATCTGCTTCTAAATCCAAAACGCAGCTATCTAACAGAACGGTTGTCAATGTGTGCACTCAACTTCCAGAGTTAAACCCGTGTGTGGATTCAGCAGTCTGCAAACTCTTTCTGTGCAGAGTTTCAAAACAGGCGTTTTCAGCCCATTACCGGCATATGGAAGAAACAGAAGAAAGCACAGGGAAATATCTGCTTCTAAATCCAAAACGCAGCTATCTAACAGAACGGTTGTCAATGTGTGCACTCAACTTCCAGAGTTAAACCCGTGTGTGGATTCAGCAGTCTGCAAACACTTTCTGTGCAGAGTTTCAAAACAGGCGTTTTCAGCCCAATACCGGCATATGGAAGAAACAGAAGAAAGCACAGGGAAATATCTGCTTCTAAATCCAAAACGCAGCTATCTAACAGAACGGTTGTCAATGTGTGCACTCAACTTCCAGAGTTAAACCCGTGTGTGGATTCAGCAGTCTGCAAACACTTTCTGTGCAGAGTTTCAAAACAGGCGTTTTCAGCCTAATACCGGAATATGGAAGAAACAGCAGAAAGCCCAGGGAAATATCTGCTTCTAAATCCAAAACGCAGCTATCTAACAGAACGGTTGTCAATGTGTGCACTCAACTTCCAGAGTTAAACCCGTGTGTGGATTCAGCAGTCTGCAAACACTTTCCGTGCAGAGTTTCAAAACAGGCGTTTTCAGCCCAATACCGGCATATGGAAGAAACAGCAGAAAGCACAGGGAAATATCTGCTTCTAAATCCAAAACGCAGCTATCTAACAGAACGGTTGTCAATGTGTGCACTCAACTTCCAGAGTTAAACCCGTGTGTCGATTCAGCAGTCTGCAAACACTTTCTGTGCAGAGTTTCAAAACAGACGTTTTCAGCCCATTACCGGCATATGGAAGAAACAGCAGAAAGCACAGGGAAATATCTGCTTCTAAATCCAAAACGCAGCTATCTAACAGAACGGTTGTCAATGTGTGCACTCAACTTCCAGAGTTAAACCCGTGTGTGGATTCAGCAGTCTGCAAACACTTTCTGTGCAGAGTTTCAAAACAGGCGTTTTCAGCCCAATACCGGCATATGGAAGAAACAGCAGAAAGCACAGGGAAATATCTGCTTCTAAATCCAAAACGCAGCTATCTAACAGAACGGTTGTCAATGTGTGCACTCAACTTCCATAGTTAAACCCGTGTGTGGATTCAGCAGTCTGCAAACACTTTCTGTGCAGAGTTTCAAAACAGGCATTTTCAGCCCAATACCGGCATATGGAAGAAACAGCAGAAAGCCCAGGGAAATATCTGCTTCTAAATCCAAAACGCAGCTATCTAACAGAACGGTTGTCAATGTGTGCACTCAACTTCCAGAGTTAAACCCGTGTGTGGATTCAGCAGTCTGCAAACACTTTCTGTGCAGAGTTTCAAAACAGGCGTTTTCAGCCCTTTACCGGCATATGGAAGAAACAGAAGAAAGCCCAGGGAAATATCTGCTTCTAAATCCAAAACGCAGCTATCTAACAGAACGGTTGTCAATGTGTGCACTCAACTTCCAGAGTTAAACCCGTGTGTGGATTCAGCAGTCTGCAAACTCTTTCTGTGCAGAGTTTCAAAACAGACGTTTTCAGCCCATTACCGGCATATGGAAGAAACAGCAGAAAGCACAGGGAAATATCTGCTTCTAAATCCAAAACGCAGCTATCTAACAGAACGGTTGTCAATGTGTGCACTCAACTTCCAGAGTTAAACCAGTGTGTGGATTCAGCAGTCTGCAAACACTTTCTGTGCAGAGTTTCAAAACAGGCGTTTTCAGCCCAATACCGGCATATGGAAGAAACAGCAGAAAGCCCAGCGAAATATCTGCTTCTTAATCCAAAACGCAGCTATCTAACAGAACGGTTGTCAATGTGTGCACTCAACTTCCAGAGTTAAACCCGTGTGTGGATTCAGCAGTCTGCAAACACTTTCTTTGCAGAGTTTCAAAACAGACGTTTTCAGCCCATTACCGGCATATGGAAGAAACAGCAGAAAGCACAGGGAAATATCGGCTTCTAAATCCAAAACACAGCTATCTAACAGAACGGTTGTCAATGTGTGCACTCAACTTCCAGAGTTAAACCCGTGTGTGGATTCAGCAGTCTGCAAACGCTTTCTGTGCAGAGTTTCAAAACAGGCGTTTTCAGCCCAATACCGGCATATGGAAGAAACAGAAGAAAGCACAGGGAAATATCTGCTTCTAAATCCAAAACGAAGCTATCTAACAGAACGGTTGTCAATGTGTGCACTCAACTTCCAGAGTTAAACCCGTGTGTGGATTCAGCAGTCTGCAAACACTTTCTGTGCAGAGTTTCAAAACAGGCGTTTTCAGCCCAATACCGGCATATGGAAGAAACAGCAGAAAGCCCAGGGAAATATCTGCTTCTAAATCCAAAACGCAGCTATCTAACAGAACGGTTGTCAATGTGTGCACTCAACTTCCAGAGTTAAACCCGTGTGTGGATTCAGTAGTCTGCAAACACTTTCTGTGCAGAGTTTCAAAACAGGCGTTTTCAGCCCAATACCGGCATATGGAAGAAACAGCAGAAAGCCCAGGGAAATATCTGCTTCTAAATCCAAAACGCAGCTATCTAACAGAACGGTTGTCAATGTGTGCACTCAACTTCCAGAGTTAAACCCGTGTGTGGATTCAGCAGTCTGCAAACACTTTCCGTGCAGAGTTTCAAAACAGGCATTTTCAGCCCAATACCGGCATATGGAAGAAACAGCAGAAAGCCCAGGGAAATATCTGCTTCTAAATCCAAAACGCAGATATCTAACAGAACGGTTGTCAATGTGTGCACTCAACTTCCAGAGTTAAACCCGTGTGTGGATTCAGCAGTCTGCAAATACTTTCCGTGCAGAGTTTCAAAACAGGCGTTTTCAGCCCAATACCGGCATATGGAAGAAACAGCAGAAAGCACAGGGAAATATCTGCTTCTAAATCCAAAACGCAGCTATCTAACAGAACGGTTGTCAATGTGTGCACTCAACTTCCAGAGTTAAACCAGTGTGTGGATTCAGCAGTCTGCAAACACTTTCTGTGCAGAGTTTCAAAACAGGCGTTTTCAGCCCAATACCGGCATATGGAAGAAACAGCAGAAAGCCCAGCGAAATATCTGCTTCTAAATCCAAAACGCAGCTATCTAACAGAACGGTTGTCAATGTGTGCACTCAACTTCCAGAGTTAAACCCGTGTGTGGATTCAGCAGTCTGCAAACACTTTCTTTGCAGAGTTTCAAAACAGACGTTTTCAGCCCATTACCGGCATATGGAAGAAACAGCAGAAAGCACAGCGAAATATCGGCTTCTAAATCCAAAACGCAGCTATCTAACAGAACGGTTGTCAATGTGTGCACTCAACTTCCAGAGTTAAACCCGTGTGTGGATTCAGCAGTCTGCAAACACTTTCTGTGCAGAGTTTCAAAACAGGCGTTTTCAGCCCAATACCGGCATATGGAAGAAACAGAAGAAAGCACAGGGAAATATCTGCTTCTAAATCCAAAACGCAGCTATCTAACAGAACGGTTGTCAATGTGTGCACTCAACTTCCAGAGTTAAACCCGTGTGTGGATTCAGCAGTCTGCAAACACTTTCTGTGCAGAGTTTCAAAACAGGCGTTTTCAGCCCAATACCGGCATATGGAAGAAACAGCAGAAAGCCCAGGGAAATATCTGCTTCTAAATCCAAAACGCAGCTATCTAACAGAACGGTTGTCAATGTCTGCACTCAACTTCCAGAGTTAAACCCGTGTGTGGATTCAGTAGTCTGCAAACACTTTCTGTGCAGAGTTTCAAAACAGGTGTTTTCAGCCCAATACCGGCATATGGAAGAAACAGCAGAAAGCACAGGGAAATATCTGCTTCTAAATCCAAAACGCAGCTATCTAACAGAACGGTTGTCAATGTGTGCACTCAACTTCCAGAGTTAAACCCGTGTGTGGATTCAGCAGTCTGCAAACACTTTCCGTGCAGAGTTTCAAAACAGGCGTTTTCAGCCCAATACCGGCATATGGAAGAAACAGAAGAAAGCACAGGGAAATATCTGCTTCTAAATCCAAAACGCAGCTATCTAACAGAACGGTTGTCAATGTGTGCACTCAACTTCCAGAGTTAAACCCGTGTGTCGATTCAGCAGTCTGCAAACACTTTCTGTGCAGAGTTTCAAAACAGGCGTTTTCAGCCTAATACCGGCATATGGAAGAAACAGCAGAAAGCCCAGGGAAATATCTGCTTCTAAATCCAAAACGCAGCTATCTAACAGAACGGTTGTCAATGTGTGCACTCAACTTCCAGAGTTAAACCCGTGTGTGGATTCAGCAGTCTGCAAACACTTTCTGTGCAGAGTTTCAAAACAGGCGTTTTCAGCCCAATACCGGCATATGGAAGAAACAGCAGAAAGCACAGGGAAATATCGGCTTCTAAATCCAAAACGCAGCTATCTAACAGAACGGTTGTCAATGTGTGCACTCAACTTCCAGAGATAAACCCGTGTGTGGATTCAGCAGTCTGCAAACACTTTCTGTGCAGAGTTTCAAAACAGGCGTTTTCAGCCCAATACCGGCATATGGAAGAAACAGCAGAAAGCCCAGGGAAATATCTGCTTCTAAATCCAAAACGCAGCTATCTAACAGAACGGTTGTCAATGTGTGCACTCAACTTCCAGAGTTAAACCCGTGTGTGGATTCGGCAGTCTGCAAACACTTTCCGTGCAGAGTTTCAAAACAGGCGCTTTCAGCCCAATACCGGCATATGGAAGAAACAGCAGAAAGCACAGGGAAATATCTGCTTCTAAATCCAAAACGCAGCTATCTAACAGAACGGTTGTCAATGTGTGCACTCAACTTCCAGAGTTAAACCCGTGTGTGGATTCAGCAGTCTGCAAACACTTTCTGTGCAGAGTTTCAAAACAGACGTTTTCAGCCCATTACCGGCATATGGAAGAAACAGCAGAAAGCACAGGGAAATATCTGCTTCTAAATCCAAAACGCAGCTATCTAACAGAACGGTTGTCAATGTGTGCACTCAACTTCCAGAGTTAAACCCGTGTGTGGATTCAGCAGTCTGCAAACTCTTTCTGTGCAGAGTTTCAAAACAGGCGTTTTCAGCCCATTACCGGCATATGGAAGAAACAGAAGAAAGCACAGGGAAATATCTGCTTCTAAATCCAAAACGCAGCTATCTAACAGAACGGTTGTCAATGTGTGCACTCAACTTCCAGAGTTAAACCCGTGTGTGGATTCAGCAGTCTGCAAACACTTTCTGTGCAGAGTTTCAAAACAGGCGTTTTCAGCCCAATACCGGCATATGGAAGAAACAGAAGAAAGCACAGGGAAATATCTGCTTCTAAATCCAAAACGCAGCTATCTAACAGAACGGTTGTCAATGTGTGCACTCAACTTCCAGAGTTAAACCCGTGTGTGGATTCAGCAGTCTGCAAACACTTTCTGTGCAGAGTTTCAAAACAGGCGTTTTCAGCCTAATACCGGAATATGGAAGAAACAGCAGAAAGCCCAGGGAAATATCTGCTTCTAAATCCAAAACGCAGCTATCTAACAGAACGGTTGTCAATGTGTGCACTCAACTTCCAGAGTTAAACCCGTGTGTGGATTCAGCAGTCTGCAAACACTTTCCGTGCAGAGTTTCAAAACAGGCGTTTTCAGCCCAATACCGGCATATGGAAGAAACAGCAGAAAGCACAGGGAAATATCTGCTTCTAAATCCAAAACGCAGCTATCTAACAGAACGGTTGTCAATGTGTGCACTCAACTTCCAGAGTTAAACCCGTGTGTCGATTCAGCAGTCTGCAAACACTTTCTGTGCAGAGTTTCAAAACAGACGTTTTCAGCCCATTACCGGCATATGGAAGAAACAGCAGAAAGCACAGGGAAATATCTGCTTCTAAATCCAAAACGCAGCTATCTAACAGAACGGTTGTCAATGTGTGCACTCAACTTCCAGAGTTAAACCCGTGTGTGGATTCAGCAGTCTGCAAACACTTTCTGTGCAGAGTTTCAAAACAGGCGTTTTCAGCCCAATACCGGCATATGGAAGAAACAGCAGAAAGCACAGGGAAATATCTGCTTCTAAATCCAAAACGCAGCTATCTAACAGAACGGTTGTCAATGTGTGCACTCAACTTCCATAGTTAAACCCGTGTGTGGATTCAGCAGTCTGCAAACACTTTCTGTGCAGAGTTTCAAAACAGGCATTTTCAGCCCAATACCGGCATATGGAAGAAACAGCAGAAAGCCCAGGGAAATATCTGCTTCTAAATCCAAAACGCAGCTATCTAACAGAACGGTTGTCAATGTGTGCACTCAACTTCCAGAGTTAAACCCGTGTGTGGATTCAGCAGTCTGCAAACACTTTCCGTGCAGAGTTTCAAAACAGGCGTTTTCAGCCCAATACCGGCATATGGAAGAAACAGCAGAAAGCACCGGGAAATATCTGCTTCTAAATCCAAAACGCAGCTATCTAACAGAACGGTTGTCAATGTGTGCACTCAACTTCCAGAGTTAAACCCGTGTGTCGATTCAGCAGTCTGCAAACACTTTCTGTGCAGAGTTTCAAAACAGACGTTTTCAGCCCATTACCGGCATATGGAAGAAACAGCAGAAAGCACAGGGAAATATCTGCTTCTAAATCCAAAACGCAGCTATCTAACAGAACGGTTGTCAATGTGTGCACTCAACTTCCAGAGTTAAACCCGTGTGTGGATTCAGCAGTCTGCAAACACTTTCTGTGCAGAGTTTCAAAACAGGCGTTTTCAGCCCAATACCGGCATATGGAAGAAACAGCAGAAAGCACAGGGAAATATCTGCTTCTAAATCCAAAACGCAGCTATCTAACAGAACGGTTGTCAATGTGTGCACTCAACTTCCAGAGTTAAACCCGTGTGTGGATTCAGCAGTCTGCAAACACTTTCTGTGCAGAGTTTCAAAACAGGCGTTTTCAGCCCAATACCGGCATATGGAAGAAACAGCAGAAAGCCCAGGGAAATATCTGCTTCTAAATCCAAAACGCAGCTATCTAACAGAACGGTTGTCAATGTGTGCACTCAACTTCCAGAGTTAAACCCGTGTGTGGATTCAGCAGTCTGCAAACTCTTTCTGTGCAGAGTTTCAAAACAGACGTTTTCAGCCCATTACCGGCATATGGAAGAAACAGCAGAAAGCACAGGGAAATATCTGCTTCTAAATCCAAAACGCAGCTATCTAACAGAACGGTTGTCAATGTGTGCACTCAACTTCCAGAGTTAAACCAGTGTGTGGATTCAGCAGTCTGCAAACACTTTCTGTGCAGAGTTTCAAAACAGGCGTTTTCAGCCCAATACCGGCATATGGAAGAAACAGCAGAAAGCCCAGCGAAATATCTGCTTCTTAATCCAAAACGCAGCTATCTAACAGAACGGTTGTCAATGTGTGCACTCAACTTCCAGAGTTAAACCCGTGTGTGGATTCAGCAGTCTGCAAACACTTTCTTTGCAGAGTTTCAAAACAGACGTTTTCAGCCCATTACCGGCATATGGAAGAAACAGCAGAAAGCACAGGGAAATATCGGCTTCTAAATCCAAAACACAGCTATCTAACAGAACGGTTGTCAATGTGTGCACTCAACTTCCAGAGTTAAACCCGTGTGTGGATTCAGCAGTCTGCAAACGCTTTCTGTGCAGAGTTTCAAAACAGGCGTTTTCAGCCCAATACCGGCATATGGAAGAAACAGAAGAAAGCACAGGGAAATATCTGCTTCTAAATCCAAAACGCAGCTATCTAACAGAACGGTTGTCAATGTGTGCACTCAACTTCCAGAGTTAAACCCGTGTGTGGATTCAGCAGTCTGCAAACACTTTCTGTGCAGAGTTTCAAAACAGGCGTTTTCAGCCCAATACCGGCATATGGAAGAAACAGCAGAAAGCCCAGGGAAATATCTGCTTCTAAATCCAAAACGCAGCTATCTAACAGAACGGTTGTCAATGTGTGCACTCAACTTCCAGAGTTAAACCCGTGTGTGGATTCAGTAGTCTGCAAACACTTTCTGTGCAGAGTTTCAAAACAGGCGTTTTCAGCCCAATACCGGCATATGGAAGAAACAGCAGAAAGCCCAGGGAAATATCTGCTTCTAAATCCAAAACGCAGCTATCTAACAGAACGGTTGTCAATGTGTGCACTCAACTTCCAGAGTTAAACCCGTGTGTGGATTCAGCAGTCTGCAAACACTTTCCGTGCAGAGTTTCAAAACAGGCATTTTCAGCCCAATACCGGCATATGGAAGAAACAGCAGAAAGCCCAGGGAAATATCTGCTTCTAAATCCAAAACGCAGCTATCTAACAGAACGGTTGTCAATGTGTGCACTCAACTTCCAGAGTTAAACCCGTGTGTGGATTCAGCAGTCTGTAAACACTTTCCGTGCAGAGTTTCAAAACAGGCGTTTTCAGCCCAATACCGGCATATGGAAGAAACAGCAGAAAGCACAGGGAAATATCTGCTTCTAAATCCAAAACGCAGCTATCTAACAGAACGGTTGTCAATGTGTGCACTCAACTTCCAGAGTTAAACCCGTGTGTGGATTCAGCAGTCTGCAAACACTTTCTGTGCAGAGTTTCAAAACAGGCGTTTTCAGCCCAATACCGGCATATGGAAGAAACAGCAGAAAGCCCAGGGAAATATCGGCTTCTAAATCCAAAACGCAGCTATCTAACAGAACGGTTGTCAATGTGTGCACTCAACTTCCAGAGTTAAACCCGTGTGTGGATTCAGCAGTCTGCAAACACTTTCCGTGCAGAGTTTCAAAACAGGCGTTTTCAGCCCAATACCGGCATATGGAAGAAACAGCAGAAAGCCCAGGGAAATATCTGCTTCTAAATCCAAAACGCAGCTATCTAACAGAACGGTTGTCAATGTGTGCACTCAACTTCCAGAGTTAAACCCGTGTGTGGATTCAGCAGTCTGCAAACTCTTTCTGTGCAGAGTTTCTAAACAGACGTTTTCAGCCCAATACCGGCATATGGAAGAAACAGCAGAAAGCACAGGGAAATATCTGCTTCTAAATCCAAAACGCAGCTATCTAACAGAACGGTTGTCAATGTGTGCACTCAACTTCCAGAGTTAAACCAGTGTGTGGATTCAGCAGTCTGCAAACACTTTCTGTGCAGAGTTTCAAAACAGGCGTTTTCAGCCCAATACCGGCATATGGAAGAAACAGCAGAAAGCCCAGCGAAATATCTGCTTCTAAATCCAAAACGCAGCTATCCAACAGAACGGTTGTCAATGTGTGCACTCAACTTCCAGAGTTAAACCCGTGTGTGGATTCAGCAGTCTGCAAACACTCTCTGTGCAGAGTTTCAAAACAGACGTTTTCAGCCCATTACCGGCATATGGAAGAAACAGCAGAAAGCACAGGGAAATATCGGCTTCTAAATCCAAAACGCAGCTATCTAACAGAACGGTTGTCAATGTGTGCACTCAACTTCCAGAGTTAAACCCGTGTGTGGATTCAGCAGTCTGCAAACACTTTCTGTGCAGAGTTTCAAAACAGGCGTTTTCAGCCCAATCCCGGCATATGGAAGAAACAGAAGAAAGCACAGGGAAATATCTGCTTCTAAATCCAAAACGCAGCTATCTAACAGAACGGTTGTCAATGTGTGCACTCAACTTCCAGAGTTAAACCCGTGTGTGGATTCAGCAGTCTGCAAACACTTTCTGTGCAGAGTTTCAAAACAGGCGTTTTCAGCCCAATACCGGCATATGGAAGAAACAGCAGAAAGCCCAGGGAAATATCTGCTTCTAAATCCAAAAAGCAGCTATCTAACAGAACAGTTGTCAATGTGTGCACTCAACTTCCAGAGTTAAACCCGTGTGTGGATTCAGCAGTCCGCAAACACTTTCCGTGCAGAGTTTCAAAACAGGCGTTTTCAGCCCAATACCGGCATATGGAAGAAACAGCAGAAAGCCCAGGGAAATATCTGCTTCTAAATCCAAAACGCAGCTATCTAACAGAACGGTTGTCAATGTGTGCACTCAACTTCCAGAGTTAAACCCGTGTGTGGATTCAGCAGTCTGCAAACACTTTCTGTGCAGAGTTTCAAAACAGGCGCTTTCAGCCCATTACCGGCATATGGAAGAAACAGAAGAAAGCACAGGGAAATATCTGCTTCTAAATCCAAAACGCAGCTTTCTAACAGAACGGTTGTCAATGTGTGCACTCAACTTCCAGAGTTAAACCCGTGTGTGGATTCAGCAGTCTGCAAACACTTTCTGTGCAGAGTTTCAAAACAGGCGTTTTCAGCCCAATACCGGCATATGGAAGAAACAGCAGAAAGCACAGGGAAATATCTGCTTCTAAATCCAAAACGCAGCTATCTAACAGAACGGTTGTCAATGTGTGCACTCAACTTCCAGAGATAAACCCGTGTGTGGATTCAGCAGTCTGCAAACACTTTCTGTGCAGAGTTTCAAAACAGGCGTTTTCAGCCCAATACCGGCATATGGAAGAAACAGCAGAAAGCACAGGGAAATATCTCCTTCTAAATCCAAAACGCAGCTATCTAACAGAACGGTTGTCAATGTGTGCACTCAACTTCCAGAGTTAAACCCGTGTGTGGATTCAGCAGTCTGCAAACACTTTCCGTGCAGAGTTTCAAAACAGGCGCTTTCAGCCCAATACCGGCATATGGAAGAAACAGCAGAAAGCACAGGGAAATATCTGCTTCTAAATCCAAAACGCAGCTATCTAACAGAACGGTTGTCAATGTGTGCACTCAACTTCCAGAGTTAAACCCGTGTGTGGATTCAGCAGTCTGCAAACACTTTCCGTGCAGAGTTTCAAAACAGGCGTTTTCAGCCCAATACCGGCATATGGAAGAAACAGCAGAAAGCACAGGGAAATATCTGCTTCTAAATCCAAAACGCAGCTATCTAACAGAACGGTTGTCAATGTGTGCACTCAACTTCCAGAGTTAAACCCGTGTGTGGATTCAGCAGTCTGCAAACACTTTCTGTGCAGAGTTTCAAAACAGGCGTTTTCAGCCCAATACCGGCATATGGAAGAAACAGCAGAAAGCACAGGGAAATATCGGCTTCTAAATCCAAAACGCAGCTATCTAACAGAACGGTTGTCAATGTGTGCACTCAACTTCCAGAGATAAACCCGTGTGTGGATTCAGCAGTCTGCAAACACTTTCTGTGCAGAGTTTCAAAACAGGCGTTTTCAGCCCAATACCGGCATATGGAAGAAACAGCAGAAAGCCCAGGGAAATATCTGCTTCTAAATCCAAAACGCAGCTATCTAACAGAACGGTTGTCAATGTGTGCACTCAACTTCCAGAGTTAAACCCGTGTGTGGATTCGGCAGTCTGCAAACACTTTCCGTGCAGAGTTTCAAAACAGGCGCTTTCAGCCCAATACCGGCATATGGAAGAAACAACAGAAAGCACAGGGAAATATCTGCTTCTAAATCCAAAACGCAGCTATCTAACAGAACGGTTGTCAATGTGTGCACTCAACTTCCAGAGTTAAACCCGTGTGTGGATTCAGCAGTCTGCAAACACTTTCTGTGCAGAGTTTCAAAACAGACGTTTTCAGCCCATTACCGGCATATGGAAGAAACAGCAGAAAGCACAGGGAAATATCTGCTTCTAAATCCAAAACGCAGCTATCTAACAGAACGGTTGTCAATGTGTGCACTCAACTTCCAGAGTTAAACCCGTGTGTGGATTCAGCAGTCTGCAAAATCTTTCTGTGCAGAGTTTCAAAACAGGCGTTTTCAGCCCATTACCGGCATATGGAAGAAACAGAAGAAAGCACAGGGAAATATCTGCTTCTAAATCCAAAACGCAGCTATCTAACAGAACGGTTGTCAATGTGTGCACTCAACTTCCAGAGTTAAACCCGTGTGTGGATTCAGCAGTCTGCAAACACTTTCTGTGCAGAGTTTCAAAACAGGCGTTTTCAGCCCAATACCGGCATATGGAAGAAACAGAAGAAAGCCCAGGGAAATATCTGCTTCTAAATCCAAAACGCAGCTATCTAACAGAACGGTTGTCAATGTGTGCACTCAACTTCCAGAGTTAAACCCGTGTGTGGATTCAGCAGTCTGCAAACACTTTCTGTGCAGAGTTTCAAAACAGGCGTTTTCAGCCCAATACCGGCATATGGAAGAAACAGCAGAAAGCCCAGCGAAATATCTGCTTCTAAATCCAAAACACAGCTATCCAACAGAACGGTTGTCAATGTGTGCACTCAACTTCCAGAGTTAAACCCGTGTGTGGATTCAGCAGTCTGCAAACACTTTCTGTGCAGAGTTTCAAAACAGACGTTTTCAGCCCATTACCGGCATATGGAAGAAACAGCAGAAAGCACAGGGAAATATCGGCTTCTAAATCCAAAACGCAGCTATCTAACAGAACGGTTGTCAATGTGTGCACTCAACTTCCAGAGTTAAACCCGTGTGTGGATTCAGCAGTCTGCAAACACTTTCTGTGCAGAGTTTCAAAACAGGCGTTTTCAGCCCAATACCGGCATATGGAAGAAACAGCAGAAAGCCCAGCGAAATATCTGCTTCTAAATCCAAAACGCAGCTATCCAACAGAACGGTTGTCAATGTGTGCACTCAACTTCCAGAGTTAAACCCGTGTGTGGATTCAGCAGTCTGCAAACACTTTCTGTGCAGAGTTTCAAAACAGGCGTTTTCAGCCCAATACCGGCATATGGAAGAAACAGCAGAAAGCCCAGGGAAATATCTGCTTCTAAATCCAAAACGCAGCTATCTAACAGAACAGTTGTCAATGTGTGCACTCAACTTCCAGAGTTAAACCCGTGTGTGGATTCAGCAGTCCGCAAACACTTTCCGTGCAGAGTTTCAAAACAGGCGTTTTCAGCCCAATACCGGCATATGGAAGAAACAGCAGAAAGCCCAGGGAAATATCTGCTTCTAAATCCAAAACGCAGCTATCTAACAGAACGGTTGTCAATGTGTGCACTCAACTTCCAGAGTTAAACCCGTGTGTGGATTCAGCAGTCTGCAAACACTTTCTGTGCAGAGTTTCAAAACAGGCGCTTTCAGCCCATTACCGGCATATGGAAGAAACAGAAGAAAGCACAGGGAAATATCTGCTTCTAAATCCAAAACGCAGCTTTCTAACAGAACGGTTGTCAATGTGTGCACTCAACTTCCAGAGTTAAACCCGTGTGTGGATTCAGCAGTCTGCAAACACTTTCTGTGCAGAGTTTCAAAACAGGCGTTTTCAGCCCAATACCGGCATATGGAAGAAACAGCAGAAAGCACAGGGAAATATCTGCTTCTAAATCCAAAACGCAGCTATCTAACAGAACGGTTGTCAATGTGTGCACTCAACTTCCAGAGATAAACCCGTGTGTGGATTCAGCAGTCTGCAAACACTTTCTGTGCAGAGTTTCAAAACAGGCGTTTTCAGCCCAATACCGGCATATGGAAGAAACAGCAGAAAGCACAGGGAAATATCTCCTTCTAAATCCAAAACGCAGCTATCTAACAGAACGGTTGTCAATGTGTGCACTCAACTTCCAGAGTTAAACCCGTGTGTGGATTCAGCAGTCTGCAAACACTTTCCGTGCATAGTTTCAAAACAGGCGCTTTCAGCCCAATACCGGCATATGGAAGAAACAGCAGAAAGCCCAGCGAAATATCTGCTTCTAAATCCAAAACGCAGCTATCCAACAGAACGGTTGTCAATGTGTGCACTCAACTTCCAGAGTTAAACCCGTGTGTGGATTCAGCAGTCTGCAAACACTTTCTGTGCAGAGTTTCAAAACAGACGTTTTCAGCCCATTACCGGCATATGGAAGAAACAGCAGAAAGCACAGGGAAATATCGGCTTCTAAATCCAAAACGCAGCTATCTAACAGAACGGTTGTCAATGTGTGCACTCAACTTCCAGAGTTAAACCCGTGTGTGGATTCAGCAGTCTGCAAACACTTTCTGTGCAGAGTTTCAAAACAGGCGTTTTCAGCCCAATACCGGCATATGGAAGAAACAGAAGAAAGCACAGGGAAATATCTGCTTCTAAATCCAAAACGCAGCTATCTAACAGAACGGTTGTCAATGTGTGCACTCAACTTCCAGAGTTAAACCCGTGTGTGGATTCAGCAGTCTGCAAACACTTTCTGTGCAGAGTTTCAAAACAGGCGTTTTCAGCCCAATACCGGCATATGGAAGAAACAGCAGAAAGCCCAGGGAAATATCTGCTTCTAAATCCAAAACGCAGCTATCTAACAGAACAGTTGTCAATGTGTGCACTCAACTTCCAGAGTTAAACCCGTGTGTGGATTCAGCAGTCCGCAAACACTTTCCGTGCAGAGTTTCAAAACAGGCGTTTTCAGCCCAATACCGGCATATGGAAGAAACAGCAGAAAGCACAGGGAAATATCTGCTTCTAAATCCAAAACGCAGCTATCTAACAGAACGGTTGTCAATGTGTGCACTCAACTTCCAGAGATAAACCCGTGTGTGGATTCAGCAGTCTGCAAACACTTTCTGTGCAGAGTTTCAAAACAGGCGTTTTCAGCCCAATACCGGCATATGGAAGAAACAGCAGAAAGCACAGGGAAATATCTCCTTCTAAATCCAAAACGCAGCTATCTAACAGAACGGTTGTCAATGTGTGCACTCAACTTCCAGAGTTAAACCCGTGTGTGGATTCAGCAGTCTGCAAACACTTTCCGTGCAGAGTTTCAAAACAGGCGCTTTCAGCCCAATACCGGCATATGGAAGAAACAGCAGAAAGCACAGGGAAATATCTGCTTCTAAATCCAAAACGCAGCTATCTAACAGAACGGTTGTCAATGTGTGCACTCAACTTCCAGAGTTAAACCTGTGTGTGGATTCAGCAGTCTGCAAACACTTTCCGTGCAGAGTTTCAAAACAGGCGTTTTCAGCCCAATACCGGCATATGGAAGAAACAGCAGAAAGCACAGGGAAATATCTGCTTCTAAATCCAAAACGCAGCTATCTAACAGAACGGTTGTCAATGTGTGCACTCAACTTCCAGAGTTAAACCCGTGTGTGGATTCAGCAGTCTGCAAACACTTTCTGTGCAGAGTTTCAAAACAGGCGTTTTCAGCCCAATACCGGCATATGGAAGAAACAGCAGAAAGCACAGGGAAATATCGGCTTCTAAATCCAAAACGCAGCTATCTAACAGAACGGTTGTCAATGTGTGCACTCAACTTCCAGAGTTAAACCCGTGTGTGGATTCAGCAGTCTGCAAACACTTTCTGTGCAGAGTTTCAAAACAGGCGTTTTCAGCCCAATACCGGCATATGGAAGAAACAGCAGAAAGCCCAGGGAAATATCTGCTTCTAAATCCAAAACGCAGCTATCTAACAGAACGGTTGTCAATGTGTGCACTCAACTTCCAGAGTTAAACCCGTGTGTGGATTCAGCAGTCTGCAAACACTTTCCGTGCAGAGTTTCAAAACAGGCGCTTTCAGCCCAATACCGGCATATGGAAGAAACAGCAGAAAGCACAGGGAAATATCTGCTTCTAAATCCAAAACGCAGCTATCTAACAGAACGGTTGTCAATGTGTGCACTCAACTTCCAGAGTTAAACCCGTGTGTGGATTCAGCAGTCTGCAAACACTTTCTGTGCAGAGTTTCAAAACAGGCGTTTTCAGCCCAATACCGGCATATGGAAGAAACAGCAGAAAGCACAGGGAAATATCGGCTTCTAAATCCAAAACGCAGCTTTCTAACAGAACGGTTGTCAATGTGTGCACTCAACTTCCAGAGATAAACCCGTGTGTGGATTCAGCAGTCTGCAAACACTTTCTGTGCAGAGTTTCAAAACAGGCGTTTTCAGCCCAATACCGGCATATGGAAGAAACAGCAGAAAGCCCAGGGAAATATCTGCTTCTAAATCCAAAACGCAGCTATCTAACAGAACGGTTGTCAATGTGTGCACTCAACTTCCAGAGTTAAACCCGTGTGTGGATTCAGCAGTCTGCAAACACTTTCCGTGCAGAGTTTCAAAACAGGCGCTTTCAGCCCAATACCGGCATATGGAAGAAACAGCAGAAAGCACAGGGAAATATCTGCTTCTAAATCCAAAACGCAGCTATCTAACAGAACGGTTGTCAATGTGTGCACTCAACTTCCAGAGTTAAACCCGTGTGTGGATTCAGCAGTCTGCAAACACTTTCTGTGCAGAGTTTCAAAACAGACGTTTTCAGCCCATTACCGGCATATGGAAGAAACAGCAGAAAGCACAGGGAAATATCTCCTTCTAAATCCAAAACGCAGCTATCTAACAGAACGGTTGTCAATGTGTGCACTCAACTTCCAGAGTTAAACCCGTGTGTGGATTCAGCAGTCTGCAAACACTTTCTGTGCAGAGTTTCAAAACAGGCGTTTTCAGCCCAATACCGGCATATGGAAGAAACAGAAGAAAGCCCAGGGAAATATCTGCTTCTAAATCCAAAACGCAGCTATCTAACAGAACGGTTGTCAATGTGTGCACTCAACTTCCAGAGTTAAACCCGTGTGTGGATTCAGCAGTCTGCAAACTCTTTCTGTGCAGAGTTTCTAAACAGACGTTTTCAGCCCAATACCGGCATATGGAAGAAACAGCAGAAAGCACAGGGAAATATCTGCTTCTAAATCCAAAACGCAGCTATCTAACAGAACGGTTGTCAATGTGTGCACTCAACTTCCAGAGTTAAACCAGTGTGTGGATTCAGCAGTCTGCAAACACTTTCTGTGCAGAGTTTCAAAACAGGCGTTTTCAGCCCAATACCGGCATATGGAAGAAACAGCAGAAAGCCCAGCGAAATATCTGCTTCTAAATCCAAAACGCAGCTATCTAACAGAACGGTTGTCAATGTGTGCACTCAACTTCCAGAGTTAAACCCGTGTGTGGATTCAGCAGTCTGCAAACACTTTCTGTGCAGAGTTTCAAAACAGACGTTTTCAGCCCAATACCGGCATATGGAAGAAACAGCAGAAAGCACAGGGAAATATCTGCTTCTAAATCCAAAACGCAGCTATCTAACAGAACGGTTGTCAATGTGTGCACTCAACTTCCAGAGTTAAACCCGTGTGTGGATTCAGCAGTCTGCAAACACTTTCTGTGCAGAGTTTCAAAACAGGCGTTTTCAGCCCAATACCGGCATATGGAAGAAACAGCAGAAAGCACAGGGAAATATCGGCTTCTAAATCCAAAACGCAGCTATCTAACAGAACGGTTGTCAATGTGTGCACTCAACTTCCAGAGATAAACCCGTGTGTGGATTCAGCTGTCTGCAAACACTTTCTGTGCAGAGTTTCAAAACAGGCGTTTTCAGCCCAATACCGGCATATGGAAGAAACAGCAGAAAGCACAGGGAAATATCTGCTTCTAAATCCAAAACGCAGCTATCTAACAGAACGGTTGTCAATGTGTGCACTCAACTTCCAGAGTTAAACCCGTGTGTGGATTCAGCAGTCTGCAAACACTTTCCGTGCAGAGTTTCAAAACAGGCGCTTTCAGCCCAATACCGGCATATGGAAGAAACAGCAGAAAGCACAGGGAAATATCTGCTTCTAAATCCAAAACGCAGCTATCTAACAGAACGGTTGTCAATGTGTGCACTCAACTTCCAGAGTTAAACCCGTGTGTGGATTCAGCAGTCTGCAAACACTTTCTGTGCAGAGTTTCAAAACAGACGTTTTCAGCCCATTACCGGCATATGAAAGAAACAGCAGAAAGCACAGGGAAATATCTGCTTCTAAATCCAAAACGCAGCTATCTAACAGAACGGTTGTCAATGTGTGCACTCAACTTCCAGAGTTAAACCCGTGTGTGGATTCAGCAGTCTGCAAACTCTTTCTGTGCAGAGTTTCAAAACAGGCGTTTTCAGCCCATTACCGGCAAATGGAAGAAACAGAAGAAAGCACAGGGAAATATCTGCTTCTAAATCCAAAACGCAGCTATCTAACAGAACGGTTGTCAATGTGTGCACTCAACTTCCAGAGTTAAACCCGTGTGTGGATTCAGCAGTCTGCAAACACTTTCTGTGCAGAGTTTCAAAACAGGCGTTTTCAGCCCTTTACCGGCATATGGAAGAAACAGAAGAAAGCCCAGGGAAATATCTGCTTCTAAATCCAAAACGCAGCTATCTAACAGAACGGTTGTCAATGTGTGCACTCAACTTCCAGAGATAAACCCGTGTGTGGATTCAGCAGTATGCAAACTCTTTCTGTGCAGAGTTTCAAAACAGACGTTTTCAGCCCATTACCGGCATATGGAAGAAACAGCAGAAAGCACAGGGAAATATCTGCTTCTAAATCCAAAACGCAGCTATCTAACAAAACGGTTGTCAATGTGTGCACTCAACTTCCAGAGTTAAACCAGTGTGTGGATTCAGCAGTCTGCAAACACTTTCCGTGCAGAGTTTCAAAACAGGCGTTTTCAGCCCAAAACCGGCATATGGAAAAACAGCAGAAAGCCCAGGGAAATATCTGCTTCTAAATCCAAAACGCAGCTATCTAACAGAACGGTTGTCAATGTGTGCACTCAACTTCCAGAGTTAAACCCGTGTGTGGATTCAGCAGTCTGCAAACACTTTCTGTGCAGAGTTTCAAAACAGGCGCTTTCAGCCCATTACCGGCATATGGAAGAAACAGAAGAAAGCACAGGGAAATATCTGCTTCTAAATCCAAAACGCAGCTTTCTAACAGAACGGTTGTCAATGTGTGCACTCAACTTCCAGAGTTAAACCCGTGTGTGGATTCAGCAGTCTGCAAACACTTTCTGTGCAGAGTTTCAAAACAGGCGTTTTCAGCCAAATACCGGCATATGGAAGAAACAGCAGAAAGCACAGGGAAATATCGGCTTCTAAATCCAAAGCGCAGCTATCTAACAGAACGGTTGTCAATGTGTGCACTCAACTTCCAGAGATAAACCCGTGTGTGGATTCAGCAGTCTGCAAACACTTTCTGTGCAGAGTTTCAAAACAGGCGTTTTCAGCCCAATACCGGCATATGGAAGAAACAGCAGAAAGCACAGGGAAATATCTGCTTCTAAATCCAAAACGCAGCTATCTAACAGAACGGTTGTCAATGTGTGCACTCAACTTCCAGAGTTAAACCCGTGTGTGGATTCAGCAGTCTGCAAACACTTTCCGTGCAGAGTTTCAAAACAGGCGCTTTCAGCCCAATACCGGCATATGGAAGAAACAGCAGAAAGCACAGGGAAATATCTGCTTCTAAATCCAAAACGCAGCTATCTAACAGAACGGTTGTCAATGTGTGCACTCAACTTCCAGAGTTAAACCCGTGTGTGGATTCAGCAGTCTGCAAACACTTTCCGTGCAGAGTTTCAAAACAGGCGTTTTCAGCCCAATACCGGCATATGGAAGAAACAGCAGAAAGCACAGGGAAATATCTGCTTCTAAATCCAAAACACAGCTATCTAACAGAACGGTTGTCAATGTGTGCACTCAACTTCCAGAGTTAAACCCGTGTGTGGATTCAGCAGTCTGCAAACACTTTCTGTGCAGAGTTTCAAAACAGGCGTTTTCAGCCCAATACCGGCATATGGAAGAAACAGCAGAAAGCACAGGGAAATATCGGCTTCTAAATCCAAAACGCAGCTATCTAACAGAACGGTTGTCAATGTGTGCACTCAACTTCCAGAGATAAACCCGTGTGTGGATTCAGCAGTCTGCAAACACTTTCTGTGCAGAGTTTCAAAACAGGCGTTTTCAGCCCAATACCGGCATATGGAAGAAACAGCAGAAAGCACAGGGAAATATCTGCTTCTAAATCCAAAACGCAGCTATCTAACAGAACGGTTGTCAATGTGTGCACTCAACTTCCAGAGTTAAACCCGTGTGTGGATTCAGCAGTCTGCAAACACTTTCCGTGCAGAGTTTCAAAACAGGCGCTTTCAGCCCAATACCGGCATATGGAAGAAACAGCAGAAAGCACAGGGAAATATCTGCTTCTAAATCCAAAACGCAGCTATCTAACAGAACGGTTGTCAATGTGTGCACTCAACTTCCAGAGTTAAACCCGTGTGTGGATTCAGCAGTCTGCAAACACCTTCTGTGCAGAGTTTCAAAACAGACGTTTTCAGCCCATTACCGGCATATGGAAGAAACAGCAGAAAGCACAGGGAAATATCTGCTTCTAAATCCAAAACGCAGCTATCTAACAGAACGGTTGTCAATGTGTGCACTCAACTTCCAGAGTTAAACCCGTGTGTGGATTCAGCAGTCTTCAAACTCTTTCTGTGCAGAGTTTCAAAACAGGCATTTTCAGCCCATTACCGGCAAATGGAAGAAACAGAAGAAAGCACAGGGAAATATCTGCTTCTAAATCCAAAACGCAGCTATCTAACAGAACGGTTGTCAATGTGTGCACTCAACTTCCAGAGTTAAACCCGTGTGTGGATTCAGCAGTCTGCAAACACTTTCTGTGCAGAGTTTCAAAACAGGGATTTTCAGCCCTTTACCGGCATATGGAAGAAACAGAAGAAAGCCCAGGGAAATATCTGCTTCTAAATCCAAAACGCAGCTATCTAACAGAACGGTTGTCAATGTGTGCACTCAACTTCCAGAGATAAACCCGTGTGTGGATTCAGCAGTATGCAAACTCTTTCTGTGCAGAGTTTCAAAACAGACGTTTTCAGCCCATTACCGGCATATGGAAGAAACAGCAGAAAGCACAGGGAAATATCTGCTTCTAAATCCAAAACGCAGCTATCTAACAAAACGGTTGTCAATGTGTGCACTCAACTTCCAGAGTTAAACCAGTGTGTGGATTCAGCAGTCTGCAAACACTTTCCGTGCAGAGTTTCAAAACAGGCGTTTTCAGCCCAAAACCGGCATATGGAAGAAACAGCAGAAAGCCCAGGGAAATATCTGCTTCTAAATCCAAAACGCAGCTATCTAACAGAACGGTTGTCAATGTGTGCACTCAACTTCCAGAGTTAAACCAGTGTGTGGATTCAGCAGTCTGCAAACACTTTCTGTGCAGAGTTTCAAAACAGGCGCTTTCAGCCCATTACCGGCATATGGAAGAAACAGAAGAAAGCACAGGGAAATATCTGCTTCTAAATCCAAAACGCAGCTTTCTAACAGAACGGTTGTCAATGTGTGCACTCAACTTCCAGAGTTAAACCCGTGTGTGGATTCAGCAGTCTGCAAACACTTTCTGTGCAGAGTTTCAAAACAGGCGTTTTCAGCCCAATACCGGCATATGGAAGAAACAGCAGAAAGCACAGGGAAATATCGGCTTCTAAATCCAAAACGCAGCTATCTAACAGAACGGTTGTCAATGTGTGCACTCAACTTCCAGAGATAAACCCGTGTGTGGATTCAGCAGTCTGCAAACTCTTTCTGTGCAGAGTTTCAAAACAGGCGTTTTCAGCCCATTACCGGCATATGGAAGAAACAGCAGAAAGCACAGGGAAATATCTGCTTCTAAATCCAAAACGCAGCTATCTAACAAAACGGTTGTCAATGTGTGCACTCAACTTCCAGAGTTAAACCAGCGTGTGGATTCAGCAGTCTGCAAACACTTTCTGTGCAGAGTTTCAAAACAGGCGTTTTCAGCCCAATACCGGCATATGGAAGAAACAGCAGAAAGCCCAGCGAAATATCTGCTTCTAAATCCAAAACGCAGCTATCTAACAGAACGGTTGTCAATGTGTGCACTCAACTTCCAGAGTTAAACCCGTGTGTGGATTCAGCAGTCTGCAAACACTTTCTGTGCAGAGTTTCAAAACAGACGTTTTCAGCCCATTACCGGCATATGGAAGAAACAGCAGAAAGCACAGGGAAATATCGGCTTCTAAATCCAAAACGCAGCTATCTAACAGAACGGTTGTCAATGTGTGCACTCAACTTCCAGAGTTAAACCCGTGTGTGGATTCAGCAGTCTGCAAACACTTTCTGTGCAGAGTTTCAAAACAGGCGTTTTCAGCCCAATACCGGCATATGGAAGAAACAGAAGAAAGCACAGGGAAATATCTGCTTCTAAATCCAAAACGCAGCTATCTAACAGAACGGTTGTCAATGTGTGCACTCAACTTCCAGAGTTAAACCCGTGTGTGGATTCAGCAGTCTGCAAACACTTTCTGTGCAGAGTTTCAAAACAGGCGTTTTCAGCCCAATACCGGCATATGGAAGAAACAGCAGAAAGCCCAGGGAAATATCTGCTTCTAAATCCAAAACGCAGCTATCTAACAGAACGGTTGTCAATGTGTGCACTCAACTTCCAGAGTTAAACCCGTGTGTGGATTCAGTAGTCTGCAAACACTTTCTGTGCAGAGTTTCAAAACAGGCGTTTTCAGCCCAATACCGGCATATGGAAGAAACAGCAGAAAGCCCAGGGAAATATCTGCTTCTAAATCCAAAACGCAGCTATCTAACAGAACGGTTGTCAATGTGTGCACTCAACTTCCAGAGTTAAACCCGTGTGTGGATTCAGCAGTCTGCAAACACTTTCCGTGCAGAGTTTCAAAACAGGCGTTTTCAGCCCAATACCGGCATATGGAAGAAACAGCAGAAAGCCCAGGGAAACATCTGCTTCTAAATCCAAAACGCAGCTATCTAACAGAACGGTTGTCAATGTGTGCACTCAACTTCCAGAGTTAAACCCGTGTGTGGATTCAGCAGTCTGCAAACTCTTTCTGTGCAGAGTTTCTAAACAGACGTTTTCAGCCCAATACCGGCATATGGAAGAAACAGCAGAAAGCACAGGGAAATATCTGCTTCTAAATCCAAAACGCAGCTATCTAACAGAACGGTTGTCAATGTGTGCACTCAACTTCCAGAGTTAAACCCGTGTGTGGATTCAGCAGTCTGCAAACACTTTCTGTGCAGAGTTTCAAAACAGGCGTTTTCAGCCCAATACCGGCATATGGAAGAAACAGCAGAAAGCCCAGGGAAATATCTGATTCTAAATCCAAAACGCAGCTATCTAAAAGAACAGTTGTCAATGTGTGCACTCAACTTCCAGAGTTAAACCCGTGTGTGGATTCAGCAGTCCGCAAACACTTTCCGTGCAGAGTTTCAAAACATTCGTTTTCAGCCCAATACCGGCATATGGAAGAAACAGCAGAAAGCACAGGGAAATATCTGCTTCTAAATCCAAAACGCAGCTATCTAACAGAACGGTTGTCAATGTGTGCACTCAACTTCCAGAGTTAAACCCGTGTGTGGATTCAGCAGTCTGCAAACACTTTCCGTGCAGAGTTTCAAAACAGGCGCTTTCAGCCCAATACCGGCATATGGAAGAAACAGCAGAAAGCACAGGGAAATATCTGCTTCTAAATCCAAAACGCAGCTATCTAACAGAACGGTTGTCAATGTGTGCACTCAACTTCCAGAGTTAAACCCGTGTGTGGATTCAGCAGTCTGCAAACACTTTCCGTGCAGAGTTTCAAAACAGGCGTTTTCAGCCCAATACCGGCATATGGAAGAAACAGCAGAAAGCACAGGGAAATATCTGCTTCTAAATCCAAAACGCATCTATCTAACAGAACGGTTGTCAATGTGTGCACTCAACTTCCAGAGTTAAACCCGTGTGTGGATTCAGCAGTCTGCAAACACTTTCTGTGCAGAGTTTCAAAACAGGCGTTTTCAGCCCAATACCGGCATATGGAAGAAACAGCAGAAAGCACAGGGAAATATCGGCTTCTAAATCCAAAACGCAGCTATCTAACAGAACGGTTGTCAATGTGTGCACTCAACTTCCAGAGATAAACCCGTGTGTGGATTCAGCAGTCTGCAAACACTTTCTGTGCAGAGTTTCAAAACAGGCGTTTTCAGCCCAATACCGGCATATGGAAGAAACAGCAGAAAGCACAGGGAAATATCTGCTTCTAAATCCAAAACGCAGCTATCTAACAGAACGGTTGTCAATGTGTGCACTCAACTTCCAGAGTTAAACCCGTGTGTGGATTCAGCAGTCTGCAAACACTTTCCGTGCAGAGTTTCAAAACAGGCGCTTTCAGCCCAATACCGGCATATGGAAGAAACAGCAGAAAGCACAGGGAAATATCTGCTTCTAAATCCAAAACGCAGCTATCTAACAGAACGGTTGTCAATGTGTGCACTCAACTTCCAGAGTTAAACCCGTGTGTGGATTCAGCAGTCTGCAAACACTTTCTGTGCAGAGTTTCAAAACAGACGTTTTCAGCCCATTACCGGCATATGGAAGAAACAGCAGAAAGCACAGGGAAATATCTGCTTCTAAATCCAAAACGCAGCTATCTAACAGAACGGTTGTCAATGTGTGCACTCAACTTCCAGAGTTAAACCCGTGTGTGGATTCAGCAGTCTGCAAACTCTTTCTGTGCAGAGTTTCAAAACAGGCATTTTCAGCCCATTACCGGCATATGGAAGAAACAGAAGAAAGCACAGGGAAATATCTGCTTCTAAATCCAAAACGCAGCTATCTAACAGAACGGTTGTCAATGTGTGCACTCAACTTCCAGAGTTAAACCCATGTGTGGATTCAGCAGTCTGCAAACACTTTCTGTGCAGAGTTTCAAAACAGGCGTTTTCAGCCCAATACCGGCATAAGGAAGAAACAGCAGAAAGCACAGGGAAATATCTGCCTCAAAATCCAAAACGAAGCTATCTAACAGAACGGTTGTCAATGTGTGCACTCAACTTCCAGAGTTAAACCCGTGTGTGGATTCAGCAGTCTGCAAACACTTTCTGTGCAGAGTTTCAAAACAGGCATTTTCAGCCCAATACCGGCATATGGAAGAAACAGCAGAAAGCCCAGGGAAATATCTGCTTGTAATCCAGAACGCAGCTATCTAACAGAACGGTTGTCAATGTGTGCACTCAACTTCCAGAGTTAAACCCGTGTGTGGATTCAGCAGTCTGCAAACACTTTCTGTGCAGAGTTTCAAAACAGGCGTTTTCAGCCCAATACCGGCATATGGAAGAAACAGCAGAAAGCACAGGGAAATATCTGCTTCTAAATCCAAAGCGCAGCTATCTAACAGAACGGTTGTCAATGTGTGCACTCAACTTCCAGAGTTAAACGCGTGTGTGGATTCAGCAGTCTGCAAACACTTTCTGTGCAGAGTTTCAAAACAGGCGTTTTCAGCCCAATACCGGCATATGGAAGAAACAGCAGAAAGCACAGGGAAATATCTGCTTCTAAATCCAAAACGCAGCTATCTAACAGAACGGTTGTCAATGTGTGCACTCAACTTCCAGAGTTAAACCCGTGTGTGGATTCAGCAGTCTGCAAACACTTTCTGTGCAGAGTTTCAAAACAGGCGTTTTCAGCCCAATACCGGCATATGGAAGAAACAGCAGAAAGCCCAGGGAAATATCTGCTTCTAAATCCAAAACGCAGCTATCTAACAGAACGGTTGTCAATGTGTGCACTCAACTTCCAGAGTTAAACCCGTGTGTGGATTCAGCAGTCTGCAAACTCTTTCTGTGCAGAGTATCTAAACAGACGTTTTCAGCCCATTACCGGCATATGGAAGAAACAGCAGAAAGCACAGGGAAATATCTGCTTCTAAATCCAAAACGCAGTTATCTAACAGAACGGTTGTCAATGTGTGCACTCAACTTCCAGAGTTAAACCCGTGTGTGGATTCAGCAGTCGGCAAACACTTTCTGTGCAGAGTTTCAAAACAGGCGTTTTCATCCCAATACCGGCATATGGAAGAAACAGAAGAAAGCACAGGGAAATATCTGCTTCTAAATCCAAAACGCAGCTATCTAACAGAACGGTTGTCAATGTGTGCACTCAACTTCCAGAGTTAAACCCGTGTGTGGATTCAGCAGTCTGCAAACACTTTCTGTGCAGAGTTTCAAAACAGGCGTTTTCAGCCCAATACCGGCATATGGAAGAAACAGCAGAAAGCCCAGGGAAATATCTGCTTCTAAATCCAAAACGCAGCTATCTAACAGAACGGTTGTCAATGTGTGCACTCAACTTCCAGAGTTAAACCCGTGTGTGGATTCAGCAGTCTGCAAACACTTTCCGTGCAGAGTTTCAAAACAGGCGTTTTCAGCCCAATACCGGCATATGGAAGAAACAGCAGAAAGCACAGGGAAATATCTGCTTCTAAATCCAAAACGCAGCTATCTAACAGAACGGTTGTCAATGTGTGCACTCAACTTCCAGAGTTAAACCCGTGTGTGGATTCAGCAGTCTGCAAACACTTTCTGTGCAGAGTTTCAAAACAGACGTTTTCAGCCCATTACCGGCATATGGAAGAAACAGCAGAAAGCACAGGGAAATATCTGCTTCTAAATCCAAAACGCAGCTATCTAACAGAACGGTTGTCAATGTGTGCACTCAACTTCCAGAGTTAAACCCGTGTGTGGATTCAGCAGTCTGCAAACACTTTCTGTGCAGAGTTTCAAAACAGGCGTTTTCAGCCCAATACCGGCATATGGAAGAAACAGCAGAAAGCACAGGGAAATATCTGCTTCTAAATCCAAAACGCAGCTATCTAACAGAACGGTTGTCAATGTGTGCACTCAACTTCCAGAGTTAAACCCGTGTGTGGATTCAGCAGTCTGCAAACACTTTCTGTGCAGAGTTTCAAAACAGGCGTTTTCAGCCCAATACCGGCATATGGAAGAAACAGCAGAAAGCACAGGGAAATATCTGCTTCTAAATCCAAAACGCAGCTATCTAACAGAACGGTTGTCAATGTGTGCACTCAACTTCCAGAGTTAAACCCGTGTGTGGATTCAGCAGTCTGCAAACACTTTCTGTGCAGAGTTTCAAAACAGGCGTTTTCAGCCCTTTACCGGCATATGGAAGAAACAGAAGAAAGCACAGGGAAATATCTGCTTCTAAATCCAAAACGCAGCTATCTAACAGAACGGTTGTCAATGTGTGCACTCAACTTCCAGAGTTAAACCCGTGTGTGGATTCAGCAGTCTGCAAACACATTCTGTGCAGAGTTACAAAACAGGCGTTTTCAGCCCAATACCGGCATATGGAAGAAACAGAAGAAAGCACAGGGAAATATCTGCTTCTAAATCCAAAACGCAGCTATCTAACAGAACGGTTGTCAATGTGTGCACTCAACTTCCAGAGTTAAACCCGTGTGTGGATTCAGCAGTCTGCAAACACTTTCTGTGCAGAGTTTCAAAACAGGCGTTTTCAGCCCAATACCGGCATATGGAAGAAACAGCAGAAAGCCCAGGGAAATATCTGCTTCTAAATCCAAAACGCAGCTATCTAACAGAACGGTTGTCAATGTGTGCACTCAACTTCCAGAGTTAAACCCGTGTGTGGATTCAGCAGTCTGCAAACACATTCCGTGCAGAGTTTCAAAACAGGCGTTTTCAGCCCAATACCGGCATATGGAAAAAACAGCAGAAAGCACAGGGAAATATCTGCTTCTAAATCCAAAACGCAGCTATCTAACAGAACGGTTGTCAATGTGTGCACTCAACTTCCAGAGTTAAACCCGTGTGTGGATTCAGCAGTCTGCAAACACATTCTGTGCAGAGTTTCAAAACAGGCGTTTTCAGCCCAATACCGGCATATGGAAGAAACAGAAGAAAGCACAGGGAAATATCTGCTTCTAAATCCAAAACGCAGCTATCTAACAGAACGGTTGTCAATGTGTGCACTCAACTTCCAGAGTTAAACCCGTGTGTGGATTCAGCAGTCTGCAAACACTTTCTGTGCAGAGTTTCAAAACAGGCGTTTTCAGCCCAATACCGGCATATGGAAGAAACAGCAGAAAGCCCAGGGAAATATCTGCTTCTAAATCCAAAACGCAGCTTTCTAACAGAACGGTTGTCAATGTGTGCACTCAACTTCCAGAGTTAAACCCGTGTGTGGATTCAGCAGTCTGCAAACACTTTCTGTGCAGAGTTTCAAAACAGGCGTTTTCAGCCCAATACCGGCATATGGAAGAAACAGCAGAAAGCCCAGGGAAATATCTGCTTCTAAATCCAAAACGCAGCTATCTAACAGAACGGTTGTCAATGTGTGCACTCAACTTCCAGAGTTAAACCCGTGTGTGGATTCAGCAGTCTGCAAACACATTCCGTGCAGAGTTTCAAAACAGGCGTTTTCAGCCCAATACCGGCATATGGAAAAAACAGCAGAAAGCACAGGGAAATATCTGCTTCTAAATCCAAAACGCAGCTATCTAACAGAACGGTTGTCAATGTGTGCACTCAACTTCCAGAGTTAAACCCGTGTGTGGATTCAGCAGTCTGCAAACACTTTCTGTGCAGAGTTTCAAAAGAGGCGTTTTCAGCCCATTACCGGCATATGGAAGAAACAGAAGAAAGCACAGGGAAATATCTGCTTCTAAATCCAAAACGCAGCTATCTAACAGAACGGTTGTCAATGTGTGCACTCAACTTCCAGAGTTAAACCCGTGTGTGGATTCAGCAGTCTGCAAACACTTTCCGTGCAGAGTTTCAAAACAGGTGTTTTCCGCCCAATACCGGCATATGGAAGAAACAGCAGAAAGCACAGGGAAATATCTGCTTCTAAATCCAAAACGCAGCTATCTAACAGAACGGTTGTCAATGTGTGCACTCAACTTCCAGAGTTAAACCCGTGTGTGGATTCAGCAGTCTGCAAACACTTTCTGTGCAGAGTTTCAAAACAGGCGTTTTCAGCCTAATACCGGCATATGGAAGTAACAGCAGAAAGCCCAGGGAAATATCTGCTTCTAAATCCAAAACGCAGCTATCTAACAGAACGGTTGTCAATGTGTGCACTCAACTTCCAGAGTTAAACCCGTGTGTGGATTCAGCAGTCTGCAAACACTTTCTGTGCAGAGTTTCAAAACAGGCGTTTTCAGCCCAATACCGGCATATGGAAGAAACAGCAGAAAGCCCAGGGAAATATCTGCTTCTAAATCCAAAACGCAGCTATCTAACAGAACGGTTGTCAATGTGTGCACTCAACTTCCAGAGTTAAACCCGTGTGTGGATTCAGCAGTCTGCAAACACTTTCTGTGCAGAGTTTCAAAACTGGCGTTTTCAGCCCAATACCGGCATATGGAAGAAACAGCAGAAAGCCCAGGGAAATATCTGCTTCTGAATCCAAAACGCAGCTATCTAACAGAACGGTTGTCAATGTGTGCACTCAACTTCCAGAGTTAAACCCGTGTGTGGATTCAGCAGTCTGCAAACACTTTCTGTGCAGAGTTTCAAAACAGGCATTTTCAGCCCAATACCGGCATATGGAAGAAACAGCAGAAAGCCCAGGGAAATATCTGCTTCTAAATCCAAAACGCAGCTATCTAACAGAACGGTTGTCAATGTGTGCACTCAACTTCCAGAGTTAAACCCGTGTGTGGATTCAGCAGTCTGCAAACACTTTCCGTGCAGAGTTTCAAAACAGGCGTTTTCAGCCCAATACCGGCATATGGAAGAAACAGCAGAAAGCACAGGGAAATATCTGCTTCTAAATCCAAAACGCAGCTATCTAACAGAACGGTTGTCAATGTGTGCACTGAACTTCCAGAGTTAAACCCGTGTGTGGATTCAGCAGTCTGCAAACACTTTCTGTGCAGAGTTTCAAAACAGACGTTTTCAGCCCATTACCGGCATATGGAAGAAACAGCAGAAAGCACAGGGAAATATCTGCTTCTAAATCCAAAACGCAGCTATCTAACAGAACGGTTGTCAATGTGTGCACTCAACTTCCAGAGTTAAACCCGTGTGTGGATTCAGCAGTCTGCAAACACTTTCTGTGCAGAGTTTCAAAACAGGCGTTTTCAGCCCAATACCGGCATATGGAAGAAACAGCAGAAAGCCCAGGGAAATATCTGCTTCTAAATCCAAAACGCAGCTATCTAACAGAACGGTTGTCAATGTGTGCACTCAACTTCCAGAGTTAAACCCGTGTGTGGATTCAGCAGTCTGCAAACACTTTCTGTGCAGAGTTTCAAAACAGGCGTTTTCAGCCAAATACCGGCATATGGAAGAAACAGCAGAAAGCACAGGGAAATATCTGCTTCTAAATCCAAAACGCAGCTATCTAACAGAACGGTTGTCAATGTGTGCACTCAACTTCCAGAGTTAAACCCGTGTGTGGATTCAGCAGTCTGCAAACACTTTCTGTGCAGAGTTTCAAAACAGGCGTTTTCAGCCCTTTACCGGCATATGGAAGAAACAGAAGAGAGCACAGGGAAATATCTGCTTCTAAATCCAAAACGCAGCTATCTAACAGAACGGTTGTCAATGTGTGCACTCAACTTCCAGAGTTAAACCCGTGTGTGGATTCAGCAGTCTGCAAACACTTTCTGTGCAGAGTTTCAAAACAGACGTTTTCAGCCCATTACCGGCATATGGAAGAAACAGCAGAAAGCACAGGGAAATATCGGCTTCTAAATCCAAAACGCAGCTATCTAACAGAACGGTTGTCAATGTGTGCACTCAACTTCCAGAGTTAAACCCGTGTGTGGATTCAGCAGTCTGCAAACACTTTCTGTGCAGAGTTTCAAAACAGGCGTTTTCAGCCCAATACCGGCATATGGAAGAAACAGAAGAAAGCACAGGGAAATATCTGCTTCTAAATCCAAAACGCAGCTATCTAACAGAACGGTTGTCAATGTGTGCACTCAACTTCCAGAGTTAAACCCGTGTGTGGATTCAGCAGTCTGCAAACACTTTCTGTGCAGAGTTTCAAAACAGGCGTTTTCAGCCCAATACCGGCATATGGAAGAAACAGCAGAAAGCCCAGGGAAATATCTGCTTCTAAATCCAAAACGCAGCTATCTAACAGAACGGTTGTCAATGTGTGCACTCAACTTCCAGAGTTAAACCCGTGTGTGGATTCAGTAGTCTGCAAACACTTTCTGTGCAGAGTTTCAAAACAGGCGTTTTCAGCCCAATACCGGCATATGGAAGAAACAGCAGAAAGCCCAGGGAAATATCTGCTTCTAAATCCAAAACGCAGCTATCTAACAGAACGGTTGTCAATGTGTGCACTCAACTTCCAGAGTTAAACCCGTGTGTGGATTCAGCAGTCTGCAAACACTTTCCGTGCAGAGTTTCAAAACAGGCGTTTTCAGCCCAATACCGGCATATGGAAGAAACAGCAGAAAGCCCAGGGAAATATCTGCTTCTAAATCCAAAACGCAGCTATCTAACAGAACGGTTGTCAATGTGTGCACTCAACTTCCAGAGTTAAACCCGTGTGTGGATTCAGCAGTCTGCAAACTCTTTCTGTGCAGAGTTTCTAAACAGACGTTTTCAGCCCAATACCGGCATATGGAAGAAACAGCAGAAAGCCCAGGGAAATATCTGCTTCTAAATCCAAAACGCAGCTATCTAACAGAACGGTTGTCAATGTGTGCACTCAACTTCCAGAGTTAAACCCGTGTGTGGATTCAGCAGTCTGCAAACACTTTCTGTGCAGAGTTTCAAAACAGGCGTTTTCAGCCCAATACCGGCATATGGAAGAAACAGCAGAAAGCCCAGGGAAATATCTGATTCTAAATCCAAAACGCAGCTATCTAAAAGAACAGTTGTCAATGTGTGCACTCAACTTCCAGAGTTAAACCCGTGTGTGGATTCAGCAGTCCGCAAACACTTTCCGTGCAGAGTTTCAAAACAGGCGTTTTCAGCCCAATACCGGCATATGGAAGAAACAGCAGAAAGCCCAGGGAAATATCTGCTTCTAAATCCAAAAATGCAGCTATCTAACAGAACGGTTGTCAATGTGTGCACTCAACTTCCAGAGTTAAACCCGTGTGTGGATTCAGCAGTCTGCAAACACTTTCTGTGCAGAGTTTCAAAACAGGCGCTTTCAGCCCATTACCGGCATATGGAAGAAACAGAAGAAAGCACAGGGAAATATCTGCTTCTAAATCCAAAACGCAGCTTTCTAACAGAACGGTTGTCAATGTGTGCACTCAACTTCCAGAGTTAAACCCGTGTGTAGATTCAGCAGTCTGCAAACACTTTCTGTGCAGAGTTTCAAAACAGGCGTTTTCAGCCCAATACCGGCATATGGAAGAAACAGCAGAAAGCACAGGGAAATATCGGCTTCTAAATCCAAAACGCAGCTATCTAACAGAACGGTTGTCAATGTGTGCACTCAACTTCCAGAGATAAACCCGTGTGTGGATTCAGCAGTCTGCAAACACTTTCTGTGCAGAGTTTCAAAACAGGCGTTTTCAGCCCAATACCGGCATATGGAAGAAACAGCAGAAAGCACAGGGAAATATCTGCTTCTAAATCCAAAACGCAGCTATCTAACAGAACGGTTGTCAATGTGTGCACTCAACTTCCAGAGTTAAACCCGTGTGTGGATTCAGCAGTCTGCAAACACTTTCCGTGCAGAGTTTCAAAACAGGCGCTTTCAGCCCAATACCGGCATATGGAAGAAACAGCAGAAAGCACAGGGAAATATCTGCTTCTAAATCCAAAACGCAGCTATCTAACAGAACGGTTGTCAATGTGTGCACTCAACTTCCAGAGTTAAACCCGTGTGTGGATTCAGCAGTCTGCAAACACTTTCCGTGCAGAGTTTCAAAACAGGCGTTTTCAGCCCAATACCGGCATATGGAAGAAACAGCAGAAAGCACAGGGAAATATCTGCTTCTAAATCCAAAACGCAGCTATCTAACAGAACGGTTGTCAATGTGTGCACTCAACTTCCAGAGTTAAACCCGTGTGTGGATTCAGCAGTCTGCAAACTCTTTCTGTGCAGAGTTTCTAAACAGACGTTTTCAGCCCATTACCGGCATATGGAAGAAACAGCAGAAAGCACAGGGAAATATCGGCTTCTAAATCCAAAACGCAGCTATCTAACAGAACGGTTGTCAATGTGTGCACTCAACTTCCAGAGTTAAACCCGTGTGTGGATTCAGCAGTCTGCAAACACTTTCTGTGCAGAGTTTCAAAACAGGCGTTTTCAGCCCAATACCGGCATATGGAAGAAACAGAAGAAAGCACAGGGAAATATCTGCTTCTAAATCCAAAACGCAGCTATCTAACAGAACGGTTGTCAATGTGTGCACTCAACTTCCAGAGTTAAACCCGTGTGTGGATTCAGCAGTCTGCAAACACTTTCTGTGCAGAGTTTCAAAACAGGCGTTTTCAGCCCAATACCGGCATATGGAAGAAACAGCAGAAAGCCCAGGGAAATATCTGCCTCTAAATCCAAAACGCAGCTATCTAACAGAACGGTTGTCAATGTGTGCACTCAACTTCCAGAGTTAAACCCGTGTGTGGATTCAGCAGTCTGCAAACACTTTCTGTGCAGAGTTTCAAAACAGGCGTTTTCAGCCCAATACCGGCATATGGAAGAAACAGCAGAAAGCACAGGGAAATATCTGCTTCTAAATCCAAAACGCAGCTATCTAACAGAACGGTTGTCAATGTGTGCACTCAACTTCCAGAGTTAAACCCGTGTGTGGATTCAGCAGTCTGCAAACACTTTCTGTGCAGAGTTTCAAAACAGACGTTTTCAGCCCATTACCGGCATATGGAAGAAACAGCAGAAAGCACAGGGAAATATCGGCTTCTAAATCCAAAACGCAGCTATCTAACAGAACGGTTGTCAATGTGTGCACTCAACTTCCAGAGTTAAACCCGTGTGTGGATTCAGCAGTCTGCAAACACTTTCTGTGCAGAGTTTCAAAACAGGCGTTTTCAGCCCAATACCGGCATATGGAAGAAACAGCAGAAAGCCCAGGGAAATATCTGCTTCTAAATCCAAAACGCAGCTATCTAACAGAACGGTTGTCAATGTGTGCACTCAACTTCCAGAGTTAAACCCGTGTGTGGATTCAGCAGTCTGCAAACACTTTCTGTGCAGAGTTTCAAAACAGGCGTTTTCAGCCCAATACCGGCATATGGAAGAAACAGCAGAAAGCCCAGGGAAATATCTGCTTCTAAATCCAAAACGCAGCTATCTAACAGAACGGTTGTCAATGTGTGCACTCAACTTCCAGAGTTAAACCCGTGTGTGGATTCAGTAGTCTGCAAACACTTTCTGTGCAGAGTTTCAAAACAGGCGTTTTCAGCCCAATACCGGCATATGGAAGAAACAGCAGAAAGCCCAGGGAAATATCTGCTTCTAAATCCAAAACGCAGCTATCTAACAGAACGGTTGTCAATGTGTGCACTCAACTTCCAGAGTTAAACCCGTGTGTGGATTCAGCAGTCTGCAAACACTTTCCGTGGAGAGTTTCAAAACAGGCGTTTTCAGCCCAATACCGGCATATGGAAGAAACAGCAGAAAGCCCAGGGAAATATCTGCTTCTAAATCCAAAACGCAGCTATCTAACAGAACGGTTGTCAATGTGTGCACTCAACTTCCAGAGTTAAACCCGTGTGTGGATTCAGCAGTCTGCAAACTCTTTCTGTGCAGCGTTTCTAAACAGACGTTTTCAGCCCAATACCGGCATATGGAAGAAACAGCAGAAAGCACAGGGAAATATCTGCTTCTAAATCCAAAACGCAGCTATCTAACAGAACGGTTGTCAATGTGTGCACTCAACTTCCAGAGTTAAACCCGTGTGTGGATTCAGCAGTCTGCAAACACTTTCTGTGCAGAGTTTCAAAACAGGCGTTTTCAGCCCAATACCGGCATATGGAAGAAACAGCAGAAAGCCCAGGGAAATATCTGATTCTAAATCCAAAACGCAGCTATCTAAAAGAACAGTTGTCAATGTGTGCACTCAACTTCCAGAGTTAAACCCGTGTGTGGATTCAGCAGTCCGCAAACACTTTCCGTGCAGAGTTTCAAAACAGGCGTTTTCAGCCCAATACCGGCATATGGAAGAAACAGCAGAAAGCCCAGGGAAATATCTGCTTCTAAATCCAAAAATGCAGCTATCTAACAGAATGGTTGTCAATGTGTGCACTCAACTTCCAGAGTTAAACCCGTGTGTGGATTCAGCAGTCTGCAAACACTTTCTGTGCAGAGTTTCAAAACAGGCGCTTTCAGCCCATTACCGGCATATGGAAGAAACAGAAGAAAGCACAGGGAAATATCTGCTTCTAAATCCAAAACGCAGCTTTCTAACAGAACGGTTGTCAATGTGTGCACTCAACTTCCAGAGTTAAACCCGTGTGTAGATTCAGCAGTCTGCAAACACTTTCTGTGCAGAGTTTCAAAACAGGCGTTTTCAGCCCAATACCGGCATATGGAAGAAACAGCAGAAAGCACAGGGAAATATCGGCTTCTAAATCCAAAACGCAGCTATCTAACAGAACGGTTGTCAATGTGTGCACTCAACTTCCAGAGATAAACCCGTGTGTGGATTCAGCAGTCTGCAAACACTTTCTGTGCAGAGTTTCAAAACAGGCGTTTTCAGCCCAATACCGGCATATGGAAGAAACAGCAGAAAGCACAGGGAAATATCTGCTTCTAAATCCAAAACGCAGCTATCTAACAGAACGGTTGTCAATGTGTGCACTCAACTTCCAGAGTTAAACCCGTGTGTGGATTCAGCAGTCTGCAAACACTTTCCGTGCAGAGTTTCAAAATAGGCGCTTTCAGCCCAATACCGGCATATGGAAGAAACAGCAGAAAGCACAGGGAAATATCTGCTTCTAAATCCAAAACGCAGCTATCTAACAGAACGGTTGTCAATGTGTGCACTCAACTTCCAGAGTTAAACCCGTGTGTGGATTCAGCAGTCTGCAAACACTTTCCGTGCAGAGTTTCAAAACAGGCGTTTTCAGCCCAATACCGGCATATGGAAGAAACAGCAGAAAGCACAGGGAAATATCTGCTTCTAAATCCAAAACGCATCTATCTAACAGAACGGTTGTCAATGTGTGCACTCAACTTCCAGAGTTAAACCCGTGTGTGGATTCAGCAGTCTGCAAACACTTTCTGTGCAGAGTTTCAAAACAGGCGTTTTCAGCCCAATACCGGCATATGGAAGAAACAGCAGAAAGCACAGGGAAATATCGGCTTCTAAATCCAAAACGCAGCTATCTAACAGAACGGTTGTCAATGTGTGCACTCAACTTCCAGAGATAAACCCGTGTGTGGATTCAGCAGTCTGCAAACACTTTCTGTGAAGAGTTTCAAAACAGGCGTTTTCAGCCCAATACCGGCATAAGGAAGAAACAGCAGAAAGCACAGGGAAATATCTGCCTCAAAATCCAAAACGAAGCTATCTAACAGAACGGTTGTCAATGTGTGCACTCAACTTCCAGAGTTAAACCCGTGTGTGGATTCAGCAGTCTGCAAACACTTTCTGTGCAGAGTTTCAAAACAGGCATTTTCAGCCCAATACCGGCATATGGAAGAAACAGCAGAAAGCCCAGGGAAATATCTGCTTCTAAATCCAGAACGCAGCTATCTAACAGAACGGTTGTCAATGTGTGCACTCAACTTCCAGAGTTAAACCCGTGTGTGGATTCAGCAGTCTGCAAACACTTTCTGTGCAGAGTTTCAAAACAGGCGTTTTCAGCCCAATACCGGCATATGGAAGAAACAGCAGAAAGCACAGGGAAATATCTGCTTCTAAATCCAAAGCGCAGCTATCTAACAGAACGGTTCTCAATGTGTGCACTCAACTTCCAGAGTTAAACGCGTGTGTGGATTCAGCAGTCTGCAAACACTTTCTGTGCAGAGTTTCAAAACAGGCGTTTTCAGCCCAATACCGGCATATGGAAGAAACAGCAGAAAGCACAGGGAAATATCTGCTTCTAAATCCAAAACGCAGCTATCTAACAGAACGGTTGTCAATGTGTGCACTCAACTTCCAGAGTTAAACCCGTGTGTGGATTCAGCAGTCTGCAAACACTTTCTGTGCAGAGATTCAAAACAGGCGTTTTCAGCCCAATACCGGCATATGGAAGAAACAGCAGAAAGCCCAGGGAAATATCTGCTTCTAAATCCAAAACGCAGCTATCTAACAGAACGGTTGTCAATGTGTGCACTCAACTTCCAGAGTTAAACCCGTGTGTGGATTCAGCAGTCTGCAAACTCTTTCTGTGCAGAGTATCTAAACAGACGTTTTCAGCCCATTACCGGCATATGGAAGAAACAGCAGAAAGCACAGGGAAATATCTGCTTCTAAATCCAAAACGCAGCTATCTAACAGAACGGTTGTCAATGTGTGCACTCAACTTCCAGAGTTAAACCCGTGTGTGGATTCAGCAGTCGGCAAACACTTTCTGTGCAGAGTTTCAAAACAGGCGTTTTCATCCCAATACCGGCATATGGAAGAAACAGAAGAAAGCACAGGGAAATATCTGCTTCTAAATCCAAAACGCAGCTATCTAACAGAACGGTTGTCAATGTGTGCACTCAACTTCCAGAGTTAAACCCGTGTGTGGATTCAGCAGTCTGCAAACACTTTCTGTGCAGAGTTTCAAAACAGGCGTTTTCAGCCCAATACCGGCATATGGAAGAAACAGCAGAAAGCCCAGGGAAATATCTGCTTCTAAATCCAAAACGCAGCTATCTAACAGAACGGTTGTCAATGTGTGCACTCAACTTCCAGAGTTAAACCCGTGTGTGGATTCAGCAGTCTGCAAACACTTTCCGTGCAGAGTTTCAAAACAGGCGTTTTCAGCCCAATACCGGCATATGGAAGAAACAGCAGAAAGCACAGGGAAATATCTGCTTCTAAATCCAAAACGCAGCTATCTAACAGAACGGTTGTCAATGTGTGCACTCAACTTCCAGAGTTAAACCCGTGTGTGGATTCAGCAGTCGGCAAACACTTTCTGTGCAGAGTTTCAAAACAGGCGTTTTCATCCCAATACCGGCATATGGAAGAAACAGAAGAAAGCACAGGGAAATATCTGCTTCTAAATCCAAAACGCAGCTATCTAACAGAACGGTTGTCAATGTGTGCACTCAACTTCCAGAGTTAAACCCGTGTGTGGATTCAGCAGTCTGCAAACACTTTCTGTGCAGAGTTTCAAAACAGGCGTTTTCAGCCCAATACCGGCATATGGAAGAAACAGCAGAAAGCCCAGGGAAATATCTGCTTCTAAATCCAAAACGCAGCTATCTAACAGAACGGTTGTCAATGTGTGCACTCAACTTCCAGAGTTAAACCCGTGTGTGGATTCAGCAGTCTGCAAACACTTTCCGTGCAGAGTTTCAAAACAGGCGTTTTCAGCCCAATACCGGCATATGGAAGAAACAGCAGAAAGCACAGGGAAATATCTGCTTCTAAATCCAAAACGCAGCTATCTAACAGAACGGTTGTCAATGTGTGCACTCAACTTCCAGAGTTAAACCCGTGTGTGGATTCAGCAGTCTGCAAACACTTTCTTTGCAGAGTTTCAAAACAGACGTTTTCAGCCCATTACCGGCATATGGAAGAAACAGCAGAAAGCACAGGGAAATATCTGCTTCTAAATCCAAAACGCAGCTATCTAACAGAACGGTTGTCAATGTGTGCACTCAACTTCCAGAGTTAAACCCGTGTGTGGATTCAGCAGTCTGCAAACACTTTCTGTGCAGAGTTTCAAAACAGGCGTTTTCAGCCAAATACCGGCATATGGAAGAAACAGCAGAAAGCCCAGGGAAATATCTGCTTCTAAATCCAAAACACAGCTATCTAACAGAACGGTTGTCAATGTGTGCACTCAACTTCCAGAGTTAAACCCGTGTGTGGATTCAGCAGTCTGCAAACACTTTCTGTGCAGAGTTTCAAAACAGGCGTTTTCAGCCCAATACCGGCATATGGAAGAAACAGCAGAAAGCACAGGGAAATATCTGCTTCTAAATCCAAAACGCAGCTATCTAACAGAACGGTTGTCAATGTGTGCACTCAACTTCCAGAGTTAAACCCGTGTGTGGATTCAGCAGTCTGCAAACACTTTCTGTGCAGAGTTTCAAAACAGGCGTTTTCAGCCCTTTACCGGCATATGGAAGAAACAGAAGAAAGCACAGGGAAATATCTGCTTCTAAATCCAAAACGCAGCTATCTAACAGAACGGTTGTCAATGTGTGCACTCAACTTCCAGAGTTAAACCCGTGTGTGGATTCAGCAGTCTGCAAACACATTCTGTGCAGAGTTTCAAAACAGGCGTTTTCAGCCCAATACCGGCATATGGAAGAAACAGAAGAAAGCACAGGGAAATATCTGCTTCTAAATCCAAAACGCAGCTATCTAACAGAACGGTTGTCAATGTGTGCACTCAACTTCCAGAGTTAAACCCGTGTGTGGATTCAGCAGTCTGCAAACACTTTCTGTGCAGAGTTTCAAAACAGGCGTTTTCAGCCCAATACCGGCATATGGAAGAAACAGCAGAAAGCCCAGGGAAATATCTGCTTCTAAATCCAAAACGCAGCTATCTAACAGAACGGTTGTCAATGTGTGCACTCAACTTCCAGAGTTAAACCCGTGTGTGGATTCAGCAGTCTGCAAACACATTCCGTGCAGAGTTTCAAAACAGGCGTTTTCAGCCCAATACCGGCATATGGAAAAAACAGCAGAAAGCACAGGGAAATATCTGCTTCTAAATCCAAAACGCAGCTATCTAACAGAACGGTTGTCAATGTGTGCACTCAACTTCCAGAGTTAAACCCGTGTGTGGATTCAGCAGTCTGCAAACACATTCTGTGCAGAGTTTCAAAACAGGCGTTTTCAGCCCAATACCGGCATATGGAAGAAACAGAAGAAAGCACAGGGAAATATCTGCTTCTAAATCCAAAACGCAGCTATCTAACAGAACGGTTGTCAATGTGTGCACTCAACTTCCAGAGTTAAACCCGTGTGTGGATTCAGCAGTCTGCAAACACTTTCTGTGCAGAGTTTCAAAACAGGCGTTTTCAGCCCAATACCGGCATATGGAAGAAACAGCAGAAAGCCCAGGGAAATATATGCTTCTAAATCCAAAACGCAGCTTTCTAACAGAACGGTTGTCAATGTGTGCACTCAACTTCCAGAGTTAAACCCGTGTGTGGATTCAGCAGTCTGCAAACACTTTCTGTGCAGAGTTTCAAAACAGGCGTTTTCAGCCCAATACCGGCATATGGAAGAAACAGCAGAAAGCCCAGGGAAATATCTGCTTCTAAATCCAAAACGCAGCTATCTAACAGAACGGTTGTCAATGTGTGCACTCAACTTCCAGAGTTAAACCCGTGTGTGGATTCAGCAGTCTGCAAACACATTCCGTGCAGAGTTTCAAAACAGGCGTTTTCAGCCCAATACCGGCATATGGAAAAAACAGCAGAAAGCACAGGGAAATATCTGCTTCTAAATCCAAAACGCAGCTATCTAACAGAACGGTTGTCAATGTGTGCACTCAACTTCCAGAGTTAAACCCGTGTGTGGATTCAGCAGTCTGCAAACACTTTCTGTGCAGAGTTTCAAAAGAGGCGTTTTCAGCCCATTACCGGCATATGGAAGAAACAGAAGAAAGCACAGGGAAATATCTGCTTCTAAATCCAAAACGCAGCTATCTAACAGAACGGTTGTCAATGTGTGCACTCAACTTCCAGAGTTAAACCCGTGTGTGGATTCAGCAGTCTGCAAACACTTTCCGTGCAGAGTTTCAAAACAGGTGTTTTCCGCCCAATACCGGCATATGGAAGAAACAGCAGAAAGCACAGGGAAATATCTGCTTCTAAATCCAAAACGCAGCTATCTAACAGAACGGTTGTCAATGTGTGCACTCAACTTCCAGAGTTAAACCCGTGTGTGGATTCAGCAGTCTGCAAACACTTTCTGTGCAGAGTTTCAAAACAGGCGTTTTCAGCCTAATTCCGGCATATGGAAGTAACAGCAGAAAGCCCAGGGAAATATCTGCTTCTAAATCCAAAACGCAGCTATCTAACAGAACGGTTGTCAATGTGTGCACTCAACTTCCAGAGTTAAACCCGTGTGTGGATTCAGCAGTCTGCAAACACTTTCTGTGCAGAGTTTCAAAACAGGCGTTTTCAGCCCAATACCGGCATATGGAAGAAACAGCAGAAAGCCCAGGGAAATATCTGCTTCTAAATCCAAAACGCAGCTATCTAACAGAACGGTTGTCAATGTGTGCACTCAACTTCCAGAGTTAAACCCGTGTGTGGATTCAGCAGTCTGCAAACACTTTCTGTGCAGAGTTTCAAAACTGGCGTTTTCAGCCCAATACCGGCATATGGAAGAAACAGCAGAAAGCCCAGGGAAATATCTGCTTCTGAATCCAAAACGCAGCTATCTAACAGAACGGTTGTCAATGTGTGCACTCAACTTCCAGAGTTAAACCCGTGTGTGGATTCAGCAGTCTGCAAACACTTTCTGTGCAGAGTTTCAAAACAGACGTTTTCAGCCCATTACCGGCATATGGAAGAAACAGCAGAAAGCACAGGGAAATATCTGCTTCTAAATCCAAAACGCAGCTATCTAACAGAACGGTTGTCAATGTGTGCACTCAACTTCCAGAGTTAAACCCGTGTGTGGATTCGGCAGTCTGCAAACACTTTCCGTGCAGAGTTTCAAAACAGGCGTTTTCAGCCCAATACCGGCATATGGAAGAAACAGCAGAAAGCCCAGGGAAATATCTGCTTCTAAATCCAAAACGCAGCTATCTAACAGAACGGTTGTCAATGTGTGCACTCAACTTCCAGAGTTAAACCCGTGTGTGGATTCAGCAGTCTGCAAACACTTTCCGTGCAGAGTTTCAAAACAGGCGTTTTCAGCCGAATACCGGCATATGGAAGAAACAGCAGAAAGCCCAGGGAAATATCTGCTTCTAAATCCAAAACGCAGCTATCTAACAGAACGGTTGTCAATGTGTGCACTCAACTTCCAGAGTTAAACCCGTGTGTGGATTCAGCAGTCTGCAAACACTTTCTTTGCAGAGTTTCAAAACAGACGTTTTCAGCCCATTACCGGCATATGGAAGAAACAGCAGAAAGCACAGGGAAATATCTGCTTCTAAATCCAAAACGCAGCTATCTAACAGAACGGTTGTCAATGTGTGCACTCAACTTCCAGAGTTAAACCCGTGTGTGGATTCAGCAGTCTGCAAACACTTTCTGTGCAGAGTTTCAAAACAGGCGTTTTCAGCCAAATACCGGCATATGGAAGAAACAGCAGAAAGCCCAGGGAAATATCTGCTTCTAAATCCAAAACGCAGCTATCTAACAGAACGGTTGTCAATGTGTGCACTCAACTTCCAGAGTTAAACCCGTGTGTGGATTCAGCAGTCTGCAAACACTTTCTGTGCAGAGTTTCAAAACAGGCGTTTTCAGCCCAATACCGGCATATGGAAGAAACAGCAGAAAGCACAGGGAAATATCTGCTTCTAAATCCAAAACGCAGCTATCTAACAGAACGGTTGTCAATGTGTGCACTCAACTTCCAGAGTTAAACCCGTGTGTGGATTCAGCAGTCTGCAAACACTTTCTGTGCAGAGTTTCAAAACAGGCGTTTTCAGCCCTTTACCGGCATATGGAAGAAACAGAAGAAAGCACAGGGAAATATCTGCTTCTAAATCCAAAACGCAGCTATCTAACAGAACGGTTGTCAATGTGTGCACTCAACTTCCAGAGTTAAACCCGTGTGTGGATTCAGCAGTCTGCAAACACATTCTGTGCAGAGTTTCAAAACAGGCGTTTTCAGCCCAATACCGGCATATGGAAGAAACAGAAGAAAGCACAGGGAAATATCTGCTTCTAAATCCAAAACGCAGCTATCTAACAGAACGGTTGTCAATGTGTGCACTCAACTTCCAGAGTTAAACCCGTGTGTGGATTCAGCAGTCTGCAAACACTTTCTGTGCAGAGTTTCAAAACAGGCGTTTTCAGCCCAATACCGGCATATGGAAGAAACAGCAGAAAGCCCAGGGAAATATCTGCTTCTAAATCCAAAACGCAGCTATCTAACAGAACGGTTGTCAATGTGTGCACTCAACTTCCAGAGTTAAACCCGTGTGTGGATTCAGCAGTCTGCAAACACATTCCGTGCAGAGTTTCAAAACAGGCGTTTTCAGCCCAATACCGGCATATGGAAAAAACAGCAGAAAGCACAGGGAAATATCTGCTTCTAAATCCAAAACGCAGCTATCTAACAGAACGGTTGTCAATGTGTGCACTCAACTTCCAGAGTTAAACCCGTGTGTGGATTCAGCAGTCTGCAAACACATTCTGTGCAGAGTTTCAAAACAGGCGTTTTCAGCCCAATACCGGCATATGGAAGAAACAGAAGAAAGCACAGGGAAATATCTGCTTCTAAATCCAAAACGCAGCTATCTAACAGAACGGTTGTCAATGTGTGCACTCAACTTCCAGAGTTAAACCCGTGTGTGGATTCAGCAGTCTGCAAACACTTTCTGTGCAGAGTTTCAAAACAGGCGTTTTCAGCCCAATACCGGCATATGGAAGAAACAGCAGAAAGCCCAGGGAAATATCTGCTTCTAAATCCAAAACGCAGCTTTCTAACAGAACGGTTGTCAATGTGTGCACTCAACTTCCAGAGTTAAACCCGTGTGTGGATTCAGCAGTCTGCAAACACTTTCTGTGCAGAGTTTCAAAACAGGCGTTTTCAGCCCAATACCGGCATATGGAAGAAACAGCAGAAAGCCCAGGGAAATATCTGCTTCTAAATCCAAAACGCAGCTATCTAACAGAACGGTTGTCAATGTGTGCACTCAACTTCCAGAGTTAAACCCGTGTGTGGATTCAGCAGTCTGCAAACACATTCCGTGCAGAGTTTCAAAACAGGCGTTTTCAGCCCAATACCGGCATATGGAAAAAACAGCAGAAAGCACAGGGAAATATCTGCTTCTAAATCCAAAACGCATCTATCTAACAGAACGGTTGTCAATGTGTGCACTCAACTTCCAGAGTTAAACCCGTGTGTGGATTCAGCAGTCTGCAAACACTTTCTGTGCAGAGTTTCAAAAGAGGCGTTTTCAGCCCATTACCGGCATATGGAAGAAACAGAAGAAAGCACAGGGAAATATCTGCTTCTAAATCCAAAACGCAGCTATCTAACAGAACGGTTGTCAATGTGTGCACTCAACTTCCAGAGTTAAACCCGTGTGTGGATTCAGCAGTCTGCAAACACTTTCCGTGCAGAGTTTCAAAACAGGTGTTTTCCGCCCAATACCGGCATATGGAAGAAACAGCAGAAAGCACAGGGAAATATCTGCTTCTAAATCCAAAACGCAGCTATCTAACAGAACGGTTGTCAATGTGTGCACTCAACTTCCAGAGTTAAACCCGTGTGTGGATTCAGCAGTCTGCAAACACTTTCTGTGCAGAGTTTCAAAACAGGCGTTTTCAGCCTAATTCCGGCATATGGAAGTAACAGCAGAAAGCCCAGGGAAATATCTGCTTCTAAATCCAAAACGCAGCTATCTAACAGAACGGTTGTCAATGTGTGCACTCAACTTCCAGAGTTAAACCCGTGTGTGGATTCAGCAGTCTGCAAACACTTTCTGTGCAGAGTTTCAAAACAGGCGTTTTCAGCCCAATACCGGCATATGGAAGAAACAGCAGAAAGCCCAGGGAAATATCTGCTTCTAAATCCAAAACGCAGCTATCTAACAGAACGGTTGTCAATGTGTGCACTCAACTTCCAGAGTTAAACCCGTGTGTGGATTCAGCAGTCTGCAAACACTTTCTGTGCAGAGTTTCAAAACTGGCGTTTTCAGCCCAATACCGGCATATGGAAGAAACAGCAGAAAGCCCAGGGAAATATCTGCTTCTGAATCCAAAACGCAGCTATCTAACAGAACGGTTGTCAATGTGTGCACTCAACTTCCAGAGTTAAACCCGTGTGTGGATTCAGCAGTCTGCAAACACTTTCTGTGCAGAGTTTCAAAACAGACGTTTTCAGCCCATTACCGGCATATGGAAGAAACAGCAGAAAGCACAGGGAAATATCTGCTTCTAAATCCAAAACGCAGCTATCTAACAGAACGGTTGTCAATGTGTGCACTCAACTTCCAGAGTTAAACCCGTGTGTGGATTCAGCAGTCTGCAAACACTTTCTGTGCAGAGTTTCAAAACAGGCGTTTTCAGCCCAATACCGGCATATGGAAGAAACAGCAGAAAGCCCAGGGAAATATCTGCTTCTAAATCCAAAACGCAGCTATCTAACAGAACGGTTGTCAATGTGTGCACTCAACTTCCAGAGTTAAACCCGTGTGTGGATTCAGCAGTCTGCAAACACATTCCGTGCAGAGTTTCAAAACAGGCGTTTTCAGCCCAATACCGGCATATGGAAAAAACAGCAGAAAGCACAGGGAAATATCTGCTTCTAAATCCAAAACGCAGCTATCTAACAGAACGGTTGTCAATGTGTGCACTCAACTTCCAGAGTTAAACCCGTGTGTGGATTCAGCAGTCTGCAAACACATTCTGTGCAGAGTTTCAAAACAGGCGTTTTCAGCCCAATACCGGCATATGGAAGAAACAGAAGAAAGCACAGGGAAATATCTGCTTCTAAATCCAAAACGCAGCTATCTAACAGAACGGTTGTCAATGTGTGCACTCAACTTCCAGAGTTAAACCCGTGTGTGGATTCAGCAGTCTGCAAACACTTTCTGTGCAGAGTTTCAAAACAGGCGTTTTCAGCCCAATACCGGCATATGGAAGAAACAGCAGAAAGCCCAGGGAAATATCTGCTTCTAAATCCAAAACGCAGCTTTCTAACAGAACGGTTGTCAATGTGTGCACTCAACTTCCAGAGTTAAACCCGTGTGTGGATTCAGCAGTCTGCAAACACTTTCTGTGCAGAGTTTCAAAACAGGCGTTTTCAGCCCAATACCGGCATATGGAAGAAACAGCAGAAAGCCCAGGGAAATATCTGCTTCTAAATCCAAAACGCAGCTATCTAACAGAACGGTTGTCAATGTGTGCACTCAACTTCCAGAGTTAAACCCGTGTGTGGATTCAGCAGTCTGCAAACACATTCCGTGCAGAGTTTCAAAACAGGCGTTTTCAGCCCAATACCGGCATATGGAAAAAACAGCAGAAAGCACAGGGAAATATCTGCTTCTAAATCCAAAACGCAGCTATCTAACAGAACGGTTGTCAATGTGTGCACTCAACTTCCAGAGTTAAACCCGTGTGTGGATTCAGCAGTCTGCAAACACTTTCTGTGCAGAGTTTCAAAAGAGGCGTTTTCAGCCCATTACCGGCATATGGAAGAAACAGAAGAAAGCACAGGGAAATATCTGCTTCTAAATCCAAAACGCAGCTATCTAACAGAACGGTTGTCAATGTGTGCACTCAACTTCCAGAGTTAAACCCGTGTGTGGATTCAGCAGTCTGCAAACACTTTCCGTGCAGAGTTTCAAAACAGGTGTTTTCCGCCCAATACCGGCATATGGAAGAAACAGCAGAAAGCACAGGGAAATATCTGCTTCTAAATCCAAAACGCAGCTATCTAACAGAACGGTTGTCAATGTGTGCACTCAACTTCCAGAGTTAAACCCGTGTGTGGATTCAGCAGTCTGCAAACACTTTCTGTGCAGAGTTTCAAAACAGGCGTTTTCAGCCTAATTCCGGCATATGGAAGTAACAGCAGAAAGCCCAGGGAAATATCTGCTTCTAAATCCAAAACGCAGCTATCTAACAGAACGGTTGTCAATGTGTGCACTCAACTTCCAGAGTTAAACCCGTGTGTGGATTCAGCAGTCTGCAAACACTTTCTGTGCAGAGTTTCAAAACAGGCGTTTTCAGCCCAATACCGGCATATGGAAGAAACAGCAGAAAGCCCAGGGAAATATCTGCTTCTAAATCCAAAACGCAGCTATCTAACAGAACGGTTGTCAATGTGTGCACTCAACTTCCAGAGTTAAACCCGTGTGTGGATTCAGCAGTCTGCAAACACTTTCTGTGCAGAGTTTCAAAACTGGCGTTTTCAGCCCAATACCGGCATATGGAAGAAACAGCAGAAAGCCCAGGGAAATATCTGCTTCTGAATCCAAAACGCAGCTATCTAACAGAACGGTTGTCAATGTGTGCACTCAACTTCCAGAGTTAAACCCGTGTGTGGATTCAGCAGTCTGCAAACACTTTCTGTGCAGAGTTTCAAAACAGACGTTTTCAGCCCATTACCGGCATATGGAAGAAACAGCAGAAAGCACAGGGAAATATCTGCTTCTAAATCCAAAACGCAGCTATCTAACAGAACGGTTGTCAATGTGTGCACTCAACTTCCAGAGTTAAACCCGTGTGTGGATTCGGCAGTCTGCAAACACTTTCCGTGCAGAGTTTCAAAACAGGCGTTTTCAGCCCAATACCGGCATATGGAAGAAACAGCAGAAAGCCCAGGGAAATATCTGCTTCTAAATCCAAAACGCAGCTATCTAACAGAACGGTTGTCAATGTGTGCACTCAACTTCCAGAGTTAAACCCGTGTGTGGATTCAGCAGTCTGCAAACACTTTCCGTGCAGAGTTTCAAAACAGGCGTTTTCAGCCGAATACCGGCATATGGAAGAAACAGCAGAAAGCCCAGGGAAATATCTGCTTCTAAATCCAAAACGCAGCTATCTAACAGAACGGTTGTCAATGTGTGCACTCAACTTCCAGAGTTAAACCCGTGTGTGGATTCAGCAGTCTGCAAACACTTTCTTTGCAGAGTTTCAAAACAGACGTTTTCAGCCCATTACCGGCATATGGAAGAAACAGCAGAAAGCACAGGGAAATATCTGCTTCTAAATCCAAAACGCAGCTATCTAACAGAACGGTTGTCAATGTGTGCACTCAACTTCCAGAGTTAAACCCGTGTGTGGATTCAGCAGTCTGCAAACACTTTCTGTGCAGAGTTTCAAAACAGGCGTTTTCAGCCAAATACCGGCATATGGAAGAAACAGCAGAAAGCCCAGGGAAATATCTGCTTCTAAATCCAAAACGCAGCTATCTAACAGAACGGTTGTCAATGTGTGCACTCAACTTCCAGAGTTAAACCCGTGTGTGGATTCAGCAGTCTGCAAACACTTTCTGTGCAGAGTTTCAAAACAGGCGTTTTCAGCCCAATACCGGCATATGGAAGAAACAGCAGAAAGCACAGGGAAATATCTGCTTCTAAATCCAAAACGCAGCTATCTAACAGAACGGTTGTCAATGTGTGCACTCAACTTCCAGAGTTAAACCCGTGTGTGGATTCAGCAGTCTGCAAACACTTTCTGTGCAGAGTTTCAAAACAGGCGTTTTCAGCCCTTTACCGGCATATGGAAGAAACAGAAGAAAGCACAGGGAAATATCTGCTTCTAAATCCAAAACGCAGCTATCTAACAGAACGGTTGTCAATGTGTGCACTCAACTTCCAGAGTTAAACCCGTGTGTGGATTCAGCAGTCTGCAAACACATTCTGTGCAGAGTTTCAAAACAGGCGTTTTCAGCCCAATACCGGCATATGGAAGAAACAGAAGAAAGCACAGGGAAATATCTGCTTCTAAATCCAAAACGCAGCTATCTAACAGAACGGTTGTCAATGTGTGCACTCAACTTCCAGAGTTAAACCCGTGTGTGGATTCAGCAGTCTGCAAACACTTTCTGTGCAGAGTTTCAAAACAGGCGTTTTCAGCCCAATACCGGCATATGGAAGAAACAGCAGAAAGCCCAGGGAAATATCTGCTTCTAAATCCAAAACGCAGCTATCTAACAGAACGGTTGTCAATGTGTGCACTCAACTTCCAGAGTTAAACCCGTGTGTGGATTCAGCAGTCTGCAAACACATTCCGTGCAGAGTTTCAAAACAGGCGTTTTCAGCCCAATACCGGCATATGGAAAAAACAGCAGAAAGCACAGGGAAATATCTGCTTCTAAATCCAAAACGCAGCTATCTAACAGAACGGTTGTCAATGTGTGCACTCAACTTCCAGAGTTAAACCCGTGTGTGGATTCAGCAGTCTGCAAACACATTCTGTGCAGAGTTTCAAAACAGGCGTTTTCAGCCCAATACCGGCATATGGAAGAAACAGAAGAAAGCACAGGGAAATATCTGCTTCTAAATCCAAAACGCAGCTATCTAACAGAACGGTTGTCAATGTGTGCACTCAACTTCCAGAGTTAAACCCGTGTGTGGATTCAGCAGTCTGCAAACACTTTCTGTGCAGAGTTTCAAAACAGGCGTTTTCAGCCCAATACCGGCATATGGAAGAAACAGCAGAAAGCCCAGGGAAATATCTGCTTCTAAATCCAAAACGCAGCTTTCTAACAGAACGGTTGTCAATGTGTGCACTCAACTTCCAGAGTTAAACCCGTGTGTGGATTCAGCAGTCTGCAAACACTTTCTGTGCAGAGTTTCAAAACAGGCGTTTTCAGCCCAATACCGGCATATGGAAGAAACAGCAGAAAGCCCAGGGAAATATCTGCTTCTAAATCCAAAACGCAGCTATCTAACAGAACGGTTATCAATGTGTGCACTCAACTTCCAGAGTTAAACCCGTGTGTGGATTCAGCAGTCTGCAAACACATTCCGTGCAGAGTTTCAAAACAGGCGTTTTCAGCCCAATACCGGCATATGGAAAAAACAGCAGAAAGCACAGGGAAATATCTGCTTCTAAATCCAAAACGCATCTATCTAACAGAACGGTTGTCAATGTGTGCACTCAACTTCCAGAGTTAAACCCGTGTGTGGATTCAGCAGTCTGCAAACACTTTCTGTGCAGAGTTTCAAAAGAGGCGTTTTCAGCCCATTACCGGCATATGGAAGAAACAGAAGAAAGCACAGGGAAATATCTGCTTCTAAATCCAAAACGCAGCTATCTAACAGAACGGTTGTCAATGTGTGCACTCAACTTCCAGAGTTAAACCCGTGTGTGGATTCAGCAGTCTGCAAACACTTTCCGTGCAGAGTTTCAAAACAGGTGTTTTCCGCCCAATACCGGCATATGGAAGAAACAGCAGAAAGCACAGGGAAATATCTGCTTCTAAATCCAAAACGCAGCTATCTAACAGAACGGTTGTCAATGTGTGCACTCAACTTCCAGAGTTAAACCCGTGTGTGGATTCAGCAGTCTGCAAACACTTTCTGTGCAGAGTTTCAAAACAGGCGTTTTCAGCCTAATTCCGGCATATGGAAGTAACAGCAGAAAGCCCAGGGAAATATCTGCTTCTAAATCCAAAACGCAGCTATCTAACAGAACGGTTGTCAATGTGTGCACTCAACTTCCAGAGTTAAACCCGTGTGTGGATTCAGCAGTCTGCAAACACTTTCTGTGCAGAGTTTCAAAACAGGCGTTTTCAGCCCAATACCGGCATATGGAAGAAACAGCAGAAAGCCCAGGGAAATATCTGCTTCTAAATCCAAAACGCAGCTATCTAACAGAACGGTTGTCAATGTGTGCACTCAACTTCCAGAGTTAAACCCGTGTGTGGATTCAGCAGTCTGCAAACACTTTCTGTGCAGAGTTTCAAAACTGGCGTTTTCAGCCCAATACCGGCATATGGAAGAAACAGCAGAAAGCCCAGGGAAATATCTGCTTCTGAATCCAAAACGCAGCTATCTAACAGAACGGTTGTCAATGTGTGCACTCAACTTCCAGAGTTAAACCCGTGTGTGGATTCAGCAGTCTGCAAACACTTTCTGTGCAGAGTTTCAAAACAGACGTTTTCAGCCCATTACCGGCATATGGAAGAAACAGCAGAAAGCACAGGGAAATATCTGCTTCTAAATCCAAAACGCAGCTATCTAACAGAACGGTTGTCAATGTGTGCACTCAACTTCCAGAGTTAAACCCGTGTGTGGATTCAGCAGTCTGCAAACACTTTCCGTGCAGAGTTTCAAAACAGGCGTTTTCAGCCCAATACCGGCATATGGAAGAAACAGCAGAAAGCCCAGGGAAATATCTGCTTCTAAATCCAAAACGCAGCTATCTAACAGAACGGTTGTCAATGTGTGCACTCAACTTCCAGAGTTAAACCCGTGTGTGGATTCAGCAGTCTGCAAACACTTTCCGTGCAGAGTTTCAAAACAGGCGTTTTCAGCCGAATACCGGCATATGGAAGAAACAGCAGAAAGCCCAGGGAAATATCTGCTTCTAAATCCAAAACGCAGCTATCTAACAGAACGGTTGTCAATGTGTGCACTCAACTTCCAGAGTTAAACCCGTGTGTGGATTCAGCAGTCTGCAAACACTTTCTGGGCAGAGTTTCAAAACAGGCGTTTTCAGCCCCATACCGGCATTTGGAAGAAACAGCAGAAAGCCCAGGGAAATATCTGCTTCTAAATCCAAAACGCAGCTATCTAACAGAACGGTTGTCAATGTGTGCACTCAACTTCCAGAGTTAAACCCGTGTGTGGATTCAGCAGTCTGCAAACACTTTCTGTGCAGAGTTTCAAAACAGACGTTTTCAGCCCATTACCGCCATATGGAAGAAACAGCAGAAAGCACAGGGAAATATCTGCTTCTAAATCCAAAACGCAGCTATCTAACAGAACGGTTGTCAATGTGTGCACTCAACTTCCAGAGTTAAACCCGTGTGTGGATTCAGCAGTCTGCAAACACTTTCCGTGCAGAGTTTCAAAACAGGCGTTTTCAGCCCAATACCGGCATATGGAAGAAAGAGCAGAAAGCCCAGGGAAATATCTGCTTCTAAATCCAAAACGCAGCTATCTAACAGAACGGTTGTCAATGTGTGCACTCAACTTCCAGAGTTAAACCCGTTTGTGGATTCAGCAGTCTGCAAACACTTTCCGTGCAGAGTTTCAAAACAGGCGCTTTCAGCCCAATACCGGCATATGGAAGAAACAGCAGAAAGCACAGGGAAATATCTGCTTCTAAATCCAAAACGCAGCTATCTAACAGAACGGTTGTCAATGTGTGCACTCAACTTCCAGAGTTAAACCCGTGTGTGGATTCAGCAGTCTGCAAACACTTTCCGTGCAGAGTTTCAAAACAGGCGTTTTCAGCCCAATACCGGCATATGGAAGAAACAGCAGAAAGCACAGGGAAATATCTGCTTCTAAATCCAAAACGCAGCTATCTAACAGAACGGTTGTCAATGTCTGCTCTCAACTTCCAGAGTTAAACCCGTGTGTGGATTCAGCAGTCTGCAAACACTTTCTGTGCAGAGTTTCAAAACAGACGTTTTCAGCCCATTACCGGCATATGGAAGAAACAGCAGAAAGCCCAGGGAAATATCTGCTTCTAAATCCAAAACGCAGCTATCTAACAGAACGGTTGTCAATGTGTGCACTCAACTTCCAGAGTAAAACCCGTGTGTGGATTCAGCAGTCTGCAAACTCTTTCTGTGCAGAGTTTCAAAACAGGCGTTTTCAGCCCATTACCGGCATATGGAAGAAACAGCAGAAAGCACAGGGAAATATCTGCTTCTAAATCCAAAACGCAGCTATCTAACAGAACGGTTGTCAATGTGTGCACTCAACTTCCAGAGTTAAACCCGTGTGTGGATTCAGCAGTCTGCAAACACTTTCTGTGCAGAGTTTCAAAACAGGCGTTTTCAGCCCAATACCGGCATATGGAAGAAACAGAAGAAAGCACAGGGAAATATCTGCTTCTAAATCCAAAACGCAGCTATCTAACAGAACGGTTGTCAATGTGTGCACTCAACTTCCAGAGATAAACCCGTGTGTGGATTCAGCAGTCTGCAAACACTTTCTGTGCAGAGTTTCAAAACAGGCATTTTCAGCCCAATACCGGCATATGGAAGAAACAGCAGAAAGCCCAGGGAAATATCTGCTTCTAAATCCAAAACGCAGCTATCTAACAGAACGGTTGTCAATGTGTGCACTCAACTTCCAGAGTTAAACCCGTGTGTGGATTCAGCAGTCTGCAAACACTTTCCGTGCAGAGTTTCAAAACAGGCGTTTTCAGCCCAATACCGGCATATGGAAGAAACAGCAGAAAGCACAGGGAAATATCTGCTTCTAAATCCAAAACGCAGCTATCTAACAGAACGGTTGTCAATGTGTGCACTCAACTTCCAGAGTTAAACCCGTGTGTGGATTCAGCAGTCTGCAAACACTTTCTGTGCAGAGTTTCAAAACAGACGTTTTCAGCCCATTACCGGCATATGGAAGAAACAGCAGAAAGCACAGGGAAATATCTGCTTCTAAATCCAAAACGCAGCTATCTAACAGAACGGTTGTCAATGTGTGCACTCAACTTCCAGAGTTAAACCCGTGTGTGGATTCAGCAGTCTGCAAACACTTTCTGTGCAGAGTTTCAAAACAGGCGTTTTCAGCCCAATACCAGCATATGGAAGAAACAGCAGAAAGCCCAGGGAAATATCTGCTTCTAAATCCAAAACGCAGCTATCTAACAGAACGGTTGTCAATGTGTGCACTCAACTTCCAGAGTTAAACCCGTGTGTGGATTCAGCAGTCTGCAAACACTTTCTGTGCAGAGTTTCAAAACAGGCGTTTTCAGCCCAATACCAGCATATGGAAGAAACAGCAGAAAGCACAGGGAAATATCTGCTTCTAAATCCAAAACGCAGCTATCTAACAGAACGGTTGTCAATGTGTGCACTCAACTTCCAGAGTTAAACCCGTGTGTGGATTCAGCAGTCTGCAAACACTTTCTGTGCAGAGTTTCAAAACAGGCGTTTTCAGCCCTTTACCGGCATATGGAAGAAACAGAAGAAAGCACAGGGAAATATCTGCTTCTAAATCCAAAACGCAGCTATCTAACAGAACGGTTGTCAATGTGTGCACTCAACTTCCAGAGTTAAACCAGTGTGTGGATTCAGCAGTCTGCAAACACTTTCCGTGCAGAGTTTCAAAACAGGCGTTTTCAGCCCAATACCGGCATATGGAAGAAAGAGCAGAAAGCCCAGGGAAATATCTGCTTCTAAATCCAAAACGCAGCTATCTAACAGAACGGTTGTCAATGTGTGCACTCAACTTCCAGAGTTAAACCCGTTTGTGGATTCAGCAGTCTGCAAACACTTTCCGTGCAGAGTTTCAAAACAGGCGCTTTCAGCCCAATACCGGCATATGGAAGAAACAGCAGAAAGCCCAGGGAAATATCTGCTTCTAAATCCAAAACGCAGCTATCTAACAGAACGGTTGTCAATGTGTGCACTCAACTTCCAGAGTTAAACCCGTTTGTGGATTCAGCAGTCTGCAAACACTTTCCGTGCAGAGTTTCAAAACAGGCGCTTTCAGCCCAATACCGGCATATGGAAGAAACAGCAGAAAGCACAGGGAAATATCTGCTTCTAAATCCAAAACGCAGCTATCTAACAGAAAGGTTGTCAATGTGTGCACTCAACTTCCAGAGTTAAACCCGTGTGTGGATTCAGCAGTCTGCAAACACTTTCCGTGCAGAGTTTCAAAACAGGCGTTTTCAGCCCAATACCGGCATATGGAAGAAACAGCAGAAAGCACAGGGAAATATCTGCTTCTAAATCCAAAACGCAGCTATCTAACAGAACGGTTGTCAATGTGTGCACTCAACTTCCAGAGTTAAACCCGTGTGTGGATTCAGCAGTCTGCAAACACTTTCTGTGCAGAGTTTCAAAACAGGCGTTTTCAGCCCAATACCGGCATATGGAAGAAACAGAAGAAAGCACAGGGAAATATCTGCTTCTAAATCCAAAACGCAGCTATCTAACAGAACGGTTGTCAATGTGTGCACTCAACTTCCAGAGTTAAACCCGTGTGTGGATTCAGCAGTCTGCAAACACTTTCTGTGCAGAGTTTCAAAACAGGCATTTTCAGCCCAATACCGGCATATGGAAGAAACAGCAGAAAGCCCAGGGAAATATCTGCTTCTAAATCCAAAACGCAGCTATCTAACAGAACGGTTGTCAATGTGTGCACTCAACTTCCAGAGTTAAACCCGTGTGTGGATTCAGCAGTCTGCAAACACTTTCCGTGCAGAGTTTCAAAACAGGCGTTTTCAGCCCAATACCGGCATATGGAAGAAACAGCAGAAAGCACAGGGAAATATCTGCTTCTAAATCCAAAACGCAGCTATCTAACAGAACGGTTGTCAATGTGTGCACTCAACTTCCAGAGTTAAACCCGTGTGTGGATTCAGCAGTCTGCAAACACTTTCTGTGCAGAGTTTCAAAACAGACGTTTTCAGCCCATTACCGGCATATGGAAGAAACAGCAGAAAGCACAGGGAAATATCTGCTTCTAAATCCAAAACGCAGCTATCTAACAGAACGGTTGTCAATGTGTGCACTCAACTTCCAGAGTTAAACCCGTGTGTGGATTCAGCAGTCTGCAAACACTTTCTGTGCAGAGTTTCAAAACAGGCGTTTTCAGCCCAATACCGGCATATGGAAGAAACAGCAGAAATCCCAGGGAAATATCTGCTTCTAAATCCAAAACGCAGCTATCTAACAGAACGGTTGTCAATGTGTGCACTCAACTTCCAGAGTTAAACCCGTGTGTGGATTCAGCAGTCTGCAAACACTTTCTGTGCAGAGTTTCAAAACAGGCGTTTTCAGCCCAATACCAGCATATGGAAGAAACAGCAGAAAGCACAGGGAAATATCTGCTTCTAAATCCAAAACGCAGCTATCTAACAGAACGGTTGTCAATGTGTGCACTCAACTTCCAGAGTTAAACCCGTGTGTGGATTCAGCAGTCTGCAAACACTTTCTGTGCAGAGTTTCAAAACAGGCGTTTTCAGCCCTTTACCGGCATATGGAAGAAACAGAAGAAAGCACAGGGAAATATCTGCTTCTAAATCCAAAACGCAGCTATCTAACAGAACGGTTGTCAATGTGTGCACTCAACTTCCAGAGTTAAACCAGTGTGTGGATTCAGCAGTCTGCAAACACTTTCTGTGCAGAGTTTCAAAACAGGCGTTTTTAGCCCAATACCGGCATATGGAAGAAACAGCAGAAAGCCCAGCGAAATATCTGCTTCTAAATCCAAAACGCAGCTATCTAACAGAACGGTTGTCAATGTGTGCACTCAACTTCCAGAGATAAACCCGTGTGTGGATTCAGCAGTCTGCAAACACTTTCTTTGCAGAGTTTCAAAACAGACGTTTTCAGCCCATTACCGGCATATGGAAGAAACAGCAGAAAGCCCAGGGAAATATCTGCTTCTAAATCCAAAACGCAGCTATCTAACAGAACGGTTGTCAATGTGTGCACTCAACTTCCAGAGTTAAACCCGTGTGTGGATTCAGCAGTCTGCAAACACTTTCCGTGCAGAGTTTCAAAACAGGCGTTTTCAGCCCAATACCGGCATATGGAAGAAACAGCAGAAAGCACAGGGAAATATCTGCTTCTAAATCCAAAACGCAGCTATCTAACAGAACGGTTGTCAATGTGTGCACTCAACTTCCAGAGTTAAACCCGTGTGTGGATTCAGCAGTCTGCAAACTCTTTCTGTGCAGAGTTTCTAAACAGACGTTTTCAGCCCATTACCGGCATATGCAAGAAACAGCAGAAAGCACAGGGAAATATCGGCTTCTAAATCCAAAACGCAGCTATCTAACAGAACGGTTGTCAATGTGTGCACTCAACTTCCAGAGTTAAACCCGTGTGTGGATTCAGCAGTCTGCAAACACTTTCTGTGCAGAGTTTCAAAACAGGCGTTTTCAGCCCAATACCGGCATATGGAAGAAACAGAAGAAAGCACAGGGAAATATCTGCTTCTAAATCCAAAACGCAGCTATCTAACAGAACGGTTGTCAATGTGTGCACTCAACTTCCAGAGTTAAACCCGTGTGTGGATTCAGCAGTCTGCAAACACTTTCTGTGCAGAGTTTCAAAACAGGCGTTTTCAGCCCAATACCGGCATATGGAAGAAACAGCAGAAAGCCCAGGGAAATATCTGCCTCTAAATCCAAAACGCAGCTATCTAACAGAACGGTTGTCAATGTGTGCACTCAACTTCCAGAGTTAAACCCGTGTGTGGATTCAGCAGTCTGCAAACACTTTCCGTGCAGAGTTTCAAAACAGGCGTTTTCAGCCCAATACCGGCATATGGAAGAAACAGCAGAAAGCACAGGGAAATATCTGCTTCTAAATCCAAAACGCAGCTATCTAACAGAACGGTTGTCAATGTGTGCACTCAACTTCCAGAGTTAAACCCGTGTGTGGATTCAGCAGTCTGCAAACACTTTCTGTGCAGAGTTTCAAAACAGACGTTTTCAGCCCATTACCGGCATATGGAAGAAACAGCAGAAAGCACAGGGAAGTATCTGCTTCTAAATCCAAAACGCAGCTATCTAACAGAACGGTTGTCAATGTGTGCACTCAACTTCCAGAGTTAAACCCGTGTGTGGATTTAGCAGTCTGCAAACACTTTCTGTGCAGAGTTTCAAAACAGGCGTTTTCAGCCCAATACCGGCATATGGAAGAAACAGCAGAAAGCCCAGCGAAATATCTTCTTCTAAATCCAAAACGCAGCAATCTAACAGAACGGTTGTCAATGTGTGCACTCAACTTCCAGAGTTAAACCCGTGTGTGGATTCAGCAGTGTGCAAACACTTTCTTTGCAGAGTTTCAATACAGACGTTTTCAGCCCATTACCGGCATATGGAAGAAACAGCAGAAAGCCCAGGGAAATATCTGCTTCTAAATCCAAAACGCAGCTATCTAACAGAACGGTTGTCAATGTGTGCACTCAACTTCCAGAGTTAAACCCGTGTGTGGATTCAGCAGTCTGCAAACACTTTCCGTGCAGAGTTTCAAAACAGGCATTTTCAGCCCACTACCGGCATATGGAAGAAACAGCAGAAAGCACAGGGAAATATCTGCTTCTAAATCCAAAACGCAGCTATCTAACAGAACGGTTGTCAATGTGTGCACTCAACTTCCAGAGTTAAACCCGTGTGTGGATTCAGCAGTCTGCAAACACTTTCTGTGCAGAGTTTCAAAACAGGCGTTTTCAGCCCAATACCGGCATATGGAAGAAACAGCAGAAAGCACAGGGAAATATCGGCTTCTAAATCCAAAACGCAGCTATCTAACAGAACGGTTGTCAATGTGTGCACTCAACTTCCAGAGTTAAACCCGTGTGTGGATTCAGCAGTCTGCAAACACTTTCTGTGCAGAGTTTCAAAACAGGCGTTTTCAGCCCAATACCGACATATGGAAGAAACAGCAGAAAGCCCAGGGAAATATCTGCTTCTAAATCCAAAACGCAGCTATCTAACAGAACGGTTGTCAATGTGTGCACTCAACTTCCAGAGTTAAACCCGTGTGTGGATTCAGCAGTCTACAAACACTTTCTGTGCAGAGTTTCAAAACAGGCGTTTTCAGCCCATTACCGGCATATGGAAGAAACAGCAGAAAGCACAGGGAAATATCTGCTTCTAAATCCAAAACGCAGCTATCTAACAGAAAGGTTGTCAATGTGTGCACTCAACTTCCAGAGTTAAACCCGTGTGTGGATTCAGCAGTCTGCAAACACTTTCTGTGCAGAGTTTCAAAACAGGCGTTTTCAGCCCAATACCGGCATATGGAAGATACAGCAGAAAGCCCAGGGAAATATCTGCTTCTAAATCCAAAACGCAGCTATCTAACAGAACGGTTGTCAATGTGTGCACTCAACTTCCAGAGTTAAACCCGTGTGTGGATTCAACAGTCTGCAAACACTTTCCGTGCAGAGTTTCAAAACAGGCGTTTTCAGCCCAATACCGGCATATGGAAGAAACAGCAGAAAGCACAGGGAAATATCTGCTTCTAAATCCAAAACGCAGCTATCTAACAGAACGGTTGTCAATGTGTGCACTCAACTTCCAGAGTTAAACCCGTGTGTGGATTCAGCAGTCTGCAAACACTTTCTGTGCAGAGTTTCAAAACAGGCGTTTTCAGCCCAATACCGGCATATGGAAGAAACAGCAGAAAGCCCAGCGAAATATCTTCTTCTAAATCCAAAACGCAGCAATCTAACAGAACGGTTGTCAATGTGTGCACTCAACTTCCAGAGTTAAACCCGTGTGTGGATTCAGCAGTCTGCAAACACTTTCTTTGCAGAGTTTCAATACAGACGTTTTCAGCCCATTACCGGCATATGGAAGAAACAGCAGAAAGCCCAGGGAAATATCTGCTTCTAAATCCAAAACGCAGCTATCTAACAGAACGGTTGTCAATGTGTGCACTCAACTTCCAGAGTTAAACCCGTGTGTGGATTCAGCAGTCTGCAAACACTTTCCGTGCAGAGTTTCAAAACAGGCGTTTTCAGCCCACTACCGGCATATGGAAGAAACAGCAGAAAGCACAGGGAAATATCTGCTTCTAAATCCAAAACGCAGCTATCTAACAGAACGGTTGTCAATGTGTGCACTCAACTTCCAGAGTTAAACCCGTGTGTGGATTCAGCAGTCTGCAAACACTTTCTGTGCAGAGTTTCAAAACAGGCGTTTTCAGCCCAATACCGGCATATGGAAGAAACAGCAGAAAGCACAGGGAAATATCGGCTTCTAAATCCAAAACGCAGCTATCTAACAGAACGGTTGTCAATGTGTGCACTCAACTTCCAGAGTTAAACCCGTGTGTGGATTCAGCAGTCTGCAAACACTTTCTGTGCAGAGTTTCAAAACAGGCGTTTTCAGCCCAATACCGGCATATGGAAGAAACAGCAGAAAGCACAGGGAAATATCTGCTTCTAAATCCAAAACGCAGCTATCTAACAGAACGGTTGTCAATGTGTGCACTCAACTTCCAGAGTTAAACCCGTGTGTGGATTCAGCAGTCTGCAAACACTTTCTGTGCAGAGTTTCAAAACAGGCGTTTTCAGCCCTTTACCGGCATATGGAAGAAACAGAAGAAAGCACAGGGAAATATCTGCTTCTAAATCCAAAACGCAGCTATCTAACAGAACGGTTGTAAATGTGTGCACTCAACTTCCAGAGTTAAACCAGTGTGTGGATTCAGCAGTCTGCAAACACTTTCTGTGCAGAGTTTCAAAACAGGCGTTTTTAGCCCAATACCGGCATATGGAAGAAACAGCAGAAAGCCCAGCGAAATATCTGCTTCTAAATCCAAAACGCAGCTATCTAACAGAACGGTTGTCAATGTGTGCACTCAACTTCCAGAGTTAAACCCGTGTGTGGATTCAGCAGTCTGCAAACACTTTCTTTGCAGAGTTTCAAAACAGACGTTTTCAGCCCATTACCGGCATATGGAAGAAACAGCAGAAAGCCCAGGGAAATATCTGCTTCTAAATCCAAAACGCAGCTATCTAACAGAACGGTTGTCAATGTGTGCACTCAACTTCCAGAGTTAAACCCGTGTGTGGATTCAGCAGTCTGCAAACACTTTCCGTGCAGAGTTTCAAAACAGGCGTTTTCAGCCCAATACCGGCATATGGAAGAAACAGCAGAAAGCACAGGGAAATATCTGCTTCTAAATCCAAAACGCAGCTATCTAACAGAACGGTTGTCAATGTGTGCACTCAACTTCCAGAGTTAAACCCGTGTGTGGATTCAGCAGTCTGCAAACTCTTTCTGTGCAGAGTTTCTAAACAGACGTTTTCAGCCCATTACCGGCATATGGAAGAAACAGCAGAAAGCACAGGGAAATATCGGCTTCTAAATCCAAAACGCAGCTATCTAACAGAACGGTTGTCAATGTGTGCACTCAACTTCCAGAGTTAAACCCGTGTGTGGATTCAGCAGTCTGCAAACACTTTCTGTGCAGAGTTTCAAAACAGGCGTTTTCAGCCCAATACCGGCATATGGAAGAAACAGAAGAAAGCACAGGGAAATATCTGCTTCTAAATCCAAAACGCAGCTATCTAACAGAACGGTTGTCAATGTGTGCACTCAACTTCCAGAGTTAAACCCGTGTGTGGATTCAGCAGTCTGCAAACACTTTCTGTGCAGAGTTTCAAAACAGGCGTTTTCAGCCCAATACCGGCATATGGAAGAAACAGCAGAAAGCCCAGGGAAATATCTGCCTCTAAATCCAAAACGCAGCTATCTAACAGAACGGTTGTCAATGTGTGCACTCAACTTCCAGAGTTAAACCCGTGTGTGGATTCAGCAGTCTGCAAACACTTTCTGTGCAGAGTTTCAAAACAGACGTTTTCAGCCCATTACCGGCATATGGAAGAAACAGCAGAAAGCACAGGGAAATATCTGCTTCTAAATCCAAAACGCAGCTATCTAACAGAACGGTTGTCAATGTGTGCACTCAACTTCCAGAGTTAAACCCGTGTGTGGATTTAGCAGTCTGCAAACACTTTCTGTGCAGAGTTTCAAAACAGGCGTTTTCAGCCCAATACCGGCATATGGAAGAAACAGCAGAAAGCCCAGCGAAATATCTTCTTCTAAATCCAAAACGCAGCAATCTAACAGAACGGTTGTCAATGTGTGCACTCAACTTCCAGAGTTAAACCCGTGTGTGGATTCAGCAGTGTGCAAACACTTTCTTTGCAGAGTTTCAATACAGACGTTTTCAGCCCATTACCGGCATATGGAAGAAACAGCAGAAAGCCCAGGGAAATATCTGCTTCTAAATCCAAAACGCAGCTATCTAACAGAACGGTTGTCAATGTGTGCACTCAACTTCCAGAGTTAAACCCGTGTGTGGATTCAGCAGTCTGCAAACACTTTCCGTGCAGAGTTTCAAAACAGGCATTTTCAGCCCACTACCGGCATATGGAAGAAACAGCAGAAAGCACAGGGAAATATCTGCTTCTAAATCCAAAACGCAGCTATCTAACAGAACGGTTGTCAATGTGTGCACTCAACTTCCAGAGTTAAACCCGTGTGTGGATTCAGCAGTCTGCAAACACTTTCTGTGCAGAGTTTCAAAACAGGCGTTTTCAGCCCAATACCGGCATATGGAAGAAACAGCAGAAAGCACAGGGAAATATCGGCTTCTAAATCCAAAACGCAGCTATCTAACAGAACGGTTGTCAATGTGTGCACTCAACTTCCAGAGTTAAACCCGTGTGTGGATTCAGCAGTCTGCAAACACTTTCTGTGCAGAGTTTCAAAACAGGCATTTTCAGCCCAATACCGACATATGGAAGAAACAGCAGAAAGCCCAGGGAAATATCTGCTTCTAAATCCAAAACGCAGCTATCTAACAGAACGGTTGTCAATGTGTGCACTCAACTTCCAGAGTTAAACCCGTGTGTGGATTCAGCAGTCTACAAACACTTTCTGTGCAGAGTTTCAAAACAGGCGTTTTCAGCCCAATACCGGCATATGGAAGAAACAGCAGAAAGCACAGGGAAATATCTGCTTCTAAATCCAAAACGCAGCTATCTAACAGAAAGGTTGTCAATGTGTGCACTCAACTTCCAGAGTTAAACCCGTGTGTGGATTCAGCAGTCTGCAAACACTTTCTGTGCAGAGTTTCAAAACAGGCGTTTTCAGCCCAATACCGGCATATGGAAGAAACAGCAGAAAGCCCAGGGAAATATCTGCTTCTAAATCCAAAACGCAGCTATCTAACAGAACGGTTGTCAATGTGTGCACTCAACTTCCAGAGTTAAACCCGTGTGTGGATTCAACAGTCTGCAAACACTTTCCGTGCAGAGTTTCAAAACAGGCGTTTTCAGCCCAATACCGGCATATGGAAGAAACAGCAGAAAGCACAGGGAAATATCTGCTTCTAAATCCAAAACGCAGCTATCTAACAGAACGGTTGTCAATGTGTGCACTCAACTTCCAGAGTTAAACCCGTGTGTGGATTCAGCAGTCTGCAAACACTTTCTGTGCAGAGTTTCAAAACAGGCGTTTTCAGCCCAATACCGGCATATGGAAGAAACAGCAGAAAGCCCAGCGAAATATCTTCTTCTAAATCCAAAACGCAGCAATCTAACAGAACGGTTGTCAATGTGTGCACTCAACTTCCAGAGTTAAACCCGTGTGTGGATTCAGCAGTCTGCAAACACTTTCTTTGCAGAGTTTCAATACAGACGTTTTCAGCCCATTACCGGCATATGGAAGAAACAGCAGAAAGCCCAGGGAAATATCTGCTTCTAAATCCAAAACGCAGCTATCTAACAGAACGGTTGTCAATGTGTGCACTCAACTTCCAGAGTTAAACCCGTGTGTGGATTCAGCAGTCTGCAAACACTTTCCGTGCAGAGTTTCAAAACAGGCGTTTTCAGCCCACTACCGGCATATGGAAGAAACAGCAGAAAGCACAGGGAAATATCTGCTTCTAAATCCAAAACGCAGCTATCTAACAGAACGGTTGTCAATGTGTGCACTCAACTTCCAGAGTTAAACCCGTGTGTGGATTTAGCAGTCTGCAAACACTTTCTGTGCAGAGTTTCAAAACAGGCGTTTTCAGCCCAATACCGGCATATGGAAGAAACAGCAGAAAGCCCAGCGAAATATCTTCTTCTAAATCCAAAACGCAGCAATCTAACAGAACGGTTGTCAATGTGTGCACTCAACTTCCAGAGTTAAACCCGTGTGTGGATTCAGCAGTGTGCAAACACTTTCTTTGCAGAGTTTCAATACAGACGTTTTCAGCCCATTACCGGCATATGGAAGAAACAGCAGAAAGCCCAGGGAAATATCTGCTTCTAAATCCAAAACGCAGCTATCTAACAGAACGGTTGTCAATGTGTGCACTCAACTTCCAGAGTTAAACCCGTGTGTGGATTCAGCAGTCTGCAAACACTTTCTGTGCAGAGTTTCAAAACAGGCATTTTCAGCCCACTACCGGCATATGGAAGAAACAGCAGAAAGCACAGGGAAATATCTGCTTCTAAATCCAAAACGCAGCTATCTAACAGAACGGTTGTCAATGTGTGCACTCAACTTCCAGAGTTAAACCCGTGTGTGGATTCAGCAGTCTGCAAACACTTTCTGTGCAGAGTTTCAAAACAGGCGTTTTCAGCCCAATACCGGCATATGGAAGAAACAGCAGAAAGCACAGGGAAATATCGGCTTCTAAATCCAAAACGCAGCTATCTAACAGAACGGTTGTCAATGTGTGCACTCAACTTCCAGAGTTAAACCCGTGTGTGGATTCAGCAGTCTGCAAACACTTTCTGTGCAGAGTTTCAAAACAGGCATTTTCAGCCCAATACCGACATATGGAAGAAACAGCAGAAAGCCCAGGGAAATATCTGCTTCTAAATCCAAAACGCAGCTATCTAACAGAACGGTTGTCAATGTGTGCACTCAACTTCCAGAGTTAAACCCGTGTGTGGATTCAGCAGTCTACAAACACTTTCTGTGCAGAGTTTCAAAACAGGCGTTTTCAGCCCATTACCGGCATATGGAAGAAACAGCAGAAAGCACAGGGAAATATCTGCTTCTAAATCCAAAACGCAGCTATCTAACAGAAAGGTTGTCAATGTGTGCACTCAACTTCCAGAGTTAAACCCGTGTGTGGATTCAGCAGTCTGCAAACACTTTCTGTGCAGAGTTTCAAAACAGGCGTTTTCAGCCCAATACCGGCATATGGAAGAAACAGCAGAAAGCCCAGGGAAATATCTGCTTCTAAATCCAAAACGCAGCTATCTAACAGAACGGTTGTCAATGTGTGCACTCAACTTCCAGAGTTAAACCCGTGTGTGGATTCAACAGTCTGCAAACACTTTCCGTGCAGAGTTTCAAAACAGGCGTTTTCAGCCCAATACCGGCATATGGAAGAAACAGCAGAAAGCACAGGGAAATATCTGCTTCTAAATCCAAAACGCAGCTATCTAACAGAACGGTTGTCAATGTGTGCACTCAACTTCCAGAGTTAAACCCGTGTGTGGATTCAGCAGTCTGCAAACACTTTCTGTGCAGAGTTTCAAAACAGGCGTTTTCAGCCCAATACCGGCATATGGAAGAAACAGCAGAAAGCCCAGCGAAATATCTTCTTCTAAATCCAAAACGCAGCAATCTAACAGAACGGTTGTCAATGTGTGCACTCAACTTCCAGAGTTAAACCCGTGTGTGGATTCAGCAGTCTGCAAACACTTTCTTTGCAGAGTTTCAATACAGACGTTTTCAGCCCATTACCGGCATATGGAAGAAACAGCAGAAAGCCCAGGGAAATATCTGCTTCTAAATCCAAAACGCAGCTATCTAACAGAACGGTTGTCAATGTGTGCACTCAACTTCCAGAGTTAAACCCGTGTGTGGATTCAGCAGTCTGCAAACACTTTCCGTGCAGAGTTTCAAAACAGGCGTTTTCAGCCCACTACCGGCATATGGAAGAAACAGCAGAAAGCACAGGGAAATATCTGCTTCTAAATCCAAAACGCAGCTATCTAACAGAACGGTTGTCAATGTGTGCACTCAACTTCCAGAGTTAAACCCGTGTGTGGATTCAGCAGTCTGCAAACACTTTCTGTGCAGAGTTTCAAAACAGGCGTTTTCAGCCCAATACCGGCATATGGAAGAAACAGCAGAAAGCACAGGGAAATATCGGCTTCTAAATCCAAAACGCAGCTATCTAACAGAACGGTTGTCAATGTGTGCACTCAACTTCCAGAGTTAAACCCGTGTGTGGATTCAGCAGTCTGCAAACACTTTCTGTGCAGAGTTTCAAAACAGGCGTTTTCAGCCCAATACCGGCATATGGAAGAAACAGCAGAAAGCCCAGGGAAATATCTGCCTCTAAATCCAAAACGCAGCTATCTAACAGAACGGTTGTCAATGTGTGCACTCAACTTCCAGAGTTAAACCCGTGTGTGGATTCAGCAGTCTGCAAACACTTTCCGTGCAGAGTTTCAAAACAGGCGTTTTCAGCCCTATACCGGCATATGGAAGAAACAGCAGAAAGCACAGGGAAATATCTGCTTCTAAATCCAAAACGCAGCTATCTAACAGAACGGTTGTCAATGTGTGCACTCAACTTCCAGAGTTAAACCCGTGTGTGGATTCAGCAGTCTGCAAACACTTTCTGTGCAGAGTTTCAAAACAGGCGTTTTCAGCCCAATACCGGCATATGGAAGAAACAGCAGAAAGCCCAGCGAAATATCTTCTTCTAAATCCAAAACGCAGCAATCTAACAGAACGGTTGTCAATGTGTGCACTCAACTTCCAGAGTTAAACCCGTGTGTGGATTCAGCAGTCTGCAAACACTTTCTTTGCAGAGTTTCAATACAGACGTTTTCAGCCCATTACCGGCATATGGAAGAAACAGCAGAAAGCCCAGGGAAATATCTGCTTCTAAATCCAAAACGCAGCTATCTAACAGAACGGTTGTCAATGTGTGCACTCAACTTCCAGAGTTAAACCCGTGTGTGGATTCAGCAGTCTGCAAACACTTTCCGTGCAGAGTTTCAAAACAGGCGTTTTCAGCCCACTACCGGCATATGGAAGAAACAGCAGAAAGCACAGGGAAATATCTGCTTCTAAATCCAAAACGCAGCTATCTAACAGAACGGTTGTCAATGTGTGCACTCAACTTCCAGAGTTAAACCCGTGTGTGGATTCAGCAGTCTGCAAACACTTTCTGTGCAGAGTTTCAAAACAGGCGTTTTCAGCCCAATACCGGCATATGGAAGAAACAGCAGAAAGCACAGGGAAATATCGGCTTCTAAATCCAAAACGCAGCTATCTAACAGAACGGTTGTCAATGTGTGCACTCAACTTCCAGAGTTAAACCGGTGTGTGGATTCAGCAGTCTGCAAACACTTTCTGTGCAGAGTTTCAAAACAGGCGTTTTCAGCCCAATACCGGCATATGGAAGAAACAGCAGAAAGCCCAGGGAAATATCTGCCTCTAAATCCAAAACGCAGCTATCTAACAGAACGGTTGTCAATGTGTGCACTCAACTTCCAGAGTTAAACCCGTGTGTGGATTCAGCAGTCTGCAAACACTTTCTGTGCAGAGTTTCAAAACAGGCGTTTTCAGCCCAATACCGGCATATGGAAGAAACAGCAGAAAGCACAGGGAAATATCTGCTTCTAAATCCAAAACGCAGCTATCTAACAGAACGGTTGTCAATGTGTGCACTCAACTTCCAGAGTTAAACCCGTGTGTGGATTCAGCAGTCTGCAAACACTTTCTGTGCAGAGTTTCAAAACAGACGTTTTCAGCCCATTACCGGCATATGGAAGAAACAGCAGAAAGCACAGGGAAATATCTGCTTCTAAATCCAAAACGCAGCTATCTAACAGAACGGTTGTCAATGTGTGCACTCAACTTCCAGAGTTAAACCCGTGTGTGGATTTAGCAGTCTGCAAACACTTTCTGTGCAGAGTTTCAAAACAGGCGTTTTCAGCCCAATACCGGCATATGGAAGAAACAGCAGAAAGCCCAGCGAAATATCTTCTTCTAAATCCAAAATGCAGCAATCTAACAGAACGGTTGTCAATGTGTGCACTCAACTTCCAGAGTTAAACCCGTGTGTGGATTCAGCAGTCTGCAAACACTTTCTTTGCAGAGTTTCAATACAGACGTTTTCAGCCCATTACCGGCATATGGAAGAAACAGCAGAAAGCCCAGGGAAATATCTGCTTCTAAATCCAAAACGCAGCTATCTAACAGAACGGTTGTCAATGTGTGCACTCAACTTCCAGAGTTAAACCCGTGTGTGGATTCAGCAGTCTGCAAACACTTTCCGTGCAGAGTTTCAAAACAGGCATTTTCAGCCCACTACCGGCATATGGAAGAAACAGCAGAAAGCACAGGGAAATATCTGCTTCTAAATCCAAAACGCAGCTATCTAACAGAACGGTTGTCAATGTGTGCACTCAACTTCCAGAGTTAAACCCGTGTGTGGATTCAGCAGTCTGCAAACACTTTCTGTGCAGAGTTTCAAAACAGGCGTTTTCAGCCCAATACCGGCATATGGAAGAAACAGCAGAAAGCACAGGGAAATATCGGCTTCTAAATCCAAAACGCAGCTATCTAACAGAACGGTTGTCAATGTGTGCACTCAACTTCCAGAGTTAAACCCGTGTGTGGATTCAGCAGTCTGCAAACACTTTCTGTGCAGAGTTTCAAAACAGGCGTTTTCAGCCCAATACCGGCATATGGAAGAAACAGCAGAAAGCCCAGGGAAATATCTGCCTCTAAATCCAAAACGCAGCTATCTAACAGAACGGTTGTCAATGTGTGCACTCAACTTCCAGAGTTAAACCAGTGTGTGGATTCAGCAGTCTGCAAACACTTTCCGTGCAGAGTTTCAAAACAGGCGTTTTCAGCCCAATACCGGCATATGGAAGAAACAGCAGAAAGCACAGGGAAATATCTGCTTCTAAATCCAAAACGCAGCTATCTAACAGAACGGTTGTCAATGTGTGCACTCAACTTCCAGAGTTAAACCCGTGTGTGGATTCAGCAGTCTGCAAACACTTTCTGTGCAGAGTTTCAAAACAGACGTTTTCAGCCCATTACCGGCATATGGAAGAAACAGCAGAAAGCACAGGGAAATATCTGCTTCTAAATCCAAAACGCAGCTATCTAACAGAACGGTTGTCAATGTGTGCACTCAACTTCCAGAGTTAAACCCGTGTGTGGATTTAGCAGTCTGCAAACACTTTCTGTGCAGAGTTTCAAAACAGGCGTTTTCAGCCCAATACCGGCATATGGAAGAAACAGCAGAAAGCCCAGCGAAATATCTTCTTCTAAATCCAAAACGCAGCAATCTAACAGAACGGTTGTCAATGTGTGCACTCAACTTCCAGAGTTAAACCCGTGTGTGGATTCAGCAGTCTGCAAACACTTTCTTTGCAGAGTTTCAATACAGACGTTTTCAGCCCATTACCGGCATATGGAAGAAACAGCAGAAAGCCCAGGGAAATATCTGCTTCTAAATCCAAAACGCAGCTATCTAACAGAACGGTTGTCAATGTGTGCACTCAACTTCCAGAGTTAAACCCGTGTGTGGATTCAGCAGTCTGCAAACACTTTCCGTGCAGAGTTTCAAAACAGGCGTTTTCAGCCCACTACCGGCATATGGAAGAAACAGCAGAAAGCACAGGGAAATATCTGCTTCTAAATCCAAAACGCAGCTATCTAACAGAACGGTTGTCAATGTGTGCACTCAACTTCCAGAGTTAAACCCGTGTGTGGATTCAGCAGTCTGCAAACACTTTCTGTGCAGAGTTTCAAAACAGGCGTTTTCAGCCCAATACCGGCATATGGAAGAAACAGCAGAAAGCACAGGGAAATATCGGCTTCTAAATCCAAAACGCAGCTATCTAACAGAACGGTTGTCAATGTGTGCACTCAACTTCCAGAGTTAAACCCGTGTGTGGATTCAGCAGACTGCAAACACTTTCTGTGCAGAGTTTCAAAACAGGCGTTTTCAGCCCAATACCGACATATGGAAGAAACAGCAGAAAGCCCAGGGAAATATCTGCTTCTAAATCCAAAACGCAGCTATCTAACAGAACGGTTGTCAATGTGTGCACTCAACTTCCAGAGTTAAACCCGTGTGTGGATTCAGCAGTCTACAAACACTTTCTGTGCAGAGTTTCAAAACAGGCGTTTTCAGCCCATTACCGGCATATGGAAGAAACAGCAGAAAGCACAGGGAAATATCTGCTTCTAAATCCAAAACGCAGCTATCTAACAGAAAGGTTGTCAATGTGTGCACTCAACTTCCAGAGTTAAACCCGTGTGTGGATTCAGCAGTCTGCAAACACTTTCTGTGCAGAGTTTCAAAACAGGCGTTTTCAGCCCAATACCGGCATATGGAAGAAACAGCAGAAAGCACAGGGAAATATCTGCTTCTAAATCCAAAACGCAGCTATCTAACAGAACGGTTGTCAATGTGTGCACTCAACTTCCAGAGTTAAACCCGTGTGTGGATTCAGCAGTCTGCAAACACTTTCTGTGCAGAGTTTCAAAACAGGCGTTTTCAGCCCAATACCGGCATATGGAAGAAACAGCAGAAAGCCCAGCGAAATATCTTCTTCTAAATCCAAAACGCAGCAATCTAACAGAACGGTTGTCAATGTGTGCACTCAACTTCCAGAGTTAAACCCGTGTGTGGATTCAGCAGTCTGCAAACACTTTCTTTGCAGAGTTTCAATACAGACGTTTTCAGCCCATTACCGGCATATGGAAGAAACAGCAGAAAGCCCAGGGAAATATCTGCTTCTAAATCCAAAACGCAGCTATCTAACAGAACGGTTGTCAATGTGTGCACTCAACTTCCAGAGTTAAACCCGTGTGTGGATTCAGCAGTCTGCAAACACTTTCCGTGCAGAGTTTCAAAACAGGCGTTTTCAGCCCACTACCGGCATATGGAAGAAACAGCAGAAAGCACAGGGAAATATCTGCCTCTAAATCCAAAACGCAGCTATCCAACAGAACGGTTGTCAATGTGTGCACTCAACTTCCAGAGTTAAACCCGTGTGTGGATTCAGCAGTCTGCAAACACTTTCTGTGCAGAGTTTCAAAACAGGCGTTTTCAGCCCAATACCGGCATATGGAAGAAACAGCAGAAAGCCCAGGGAAATATCTGCTTCTAAATCCAAAACGCAGCTATCTAACAGAACGGTTGTCAATGTGTGCACTCAACTTCCAGAGTTAAACCCGTGTGTGGATTCAGCAGTCTGCAAACACTTTCTGTGCAGAGTTTCAAAACAGGCGTTTTCAGCCCAATACCGACATATGGAAGAAACAGCAGAAAGCCCAGGGAAATATCTGCTTCTAAATCCAAAACGCAGCTATCTAACAGAACGGTTGTCAATGTGTGCACTCAACTTCCAGAGTTAAACCCGTGTGTGGATTCAGCAGTCTACAAACACTTTCTGTGCAGAGTTTCAAAACAGGCGTTTTCAGCCCATTACCGGCATATGGAAGAAACAGCAGAAAGCACAGGGAAATATCTGCTTCTAAATCCAAAACGCAGCTATCTAACAGAAAGGTTGTCAATGTGTGCACTCAACTTCCAGAGTTAAACCCGTGTGTGGATTCAGCAGTCTGCAAACACTTTCTGTGCAGAGTTTCAAAACAGGCGTTTTCAGCCCAATACCGGCATATGGAAGAAACAGCAGAAAGCACAGGGAAATATCTGCTTCTAAATCCAAAACGCAGCTATCTAACAGAACGGTTGTCAATGTGTGCACTCAACTTCCAGAGTTAAACCCGTGTGTGGATTCAACAGTCTGCAAACACTTTCCGTGCAGAGTTTCAAAACAGGCGTTTTCAGCCCAATACCGGCATATGGAAGAAACAGCAGAAAGCACAGGGAAATATCTGCTTCTAAATCCAAAACGCAGCTATCTAACAGAACGGTTGTCAATGTGTGCACTCAACTTCCAGAGTTAAACCCGTGTGTGGATTCAGCAGTCTGCAAACACTTTCTGTGCAGAGTTTCAAAACAGACGTTTTCAGCCCATTACCGGCATATGGAAGAAACAGAAGAAAGCACAGGGAAATATCTGCTTCTAAATCCAAAACGCAGCTATCTAACAGAACGGTTGTCAATGTGTGCACTCAACTTCCAGAGTTAAACCCGTGTGTGGATTCAGCAGTCTGCAAACACTTTCTGTGCAGAGTTTCAAAACAGGCGTTTTCAGCCCAATACCGGCATATGGAAGAAACAGCAGAAAGCACAGGGAAATATCTGCTTCTAAATCCAAAACGCAGCTATCTAACAGAACGGTTGTCAATGTGTGCACTCAACTTCCAGAGTTAAACCCGTGTGTGGATTCAGCAGTCTGCAATCACTTTCCGTGCAGAGTTTCAAAACAGGCCGTTTTCAGCCCAATACCGGCATATGGAAGAAACAGCAGAAAGCACAGGGAAATATCTGCTTCTAAATCCAAAACGCAGCTATCTAACAGAACGGTTGTCAATGTGTGCACTCAACTTCCAGAGTTAAACCCGTGTGTGGATTCAGCAGTCTGCAAACACTTTCTGTGCAGAGTTTCAAAACAGGCGTTTTCAGCCCTTTACCGGCATATGGAAGAAACAGAAGAAAGCACAGGGAAATATCTGCTTCTAAATCCAAAACGCAGCTATCTAACAGAAAGGTTGTCAATGTGTGCACTCAACTTCCAGAGTTAAACCCGTGTGTGGATTCAGCAGTCTGCAAACACTTTCTGTGCAGAGTTTCAAAACAGGCGTTTTCAGCCCAATACCGGCATATGGAAGAAACAGCAGAAAGCACAGGGAAATGTCTGCTTCTAAATCCAAAACGCAGCTATCTAACAGAACGGTTGTCAATGTGTGCACTCAACTTCCAGAGTTAAACCCGTGTGTGGATTCAACAGTCTGCAAACACTTTCCGTGCAGAGTTTCAAAACAGGCGTTTTCAGCCCAATACCGGCATATGGAAGAAACAGCAGAAAGCACAGGGAAATATCTGCTTCTAAATCCAAAACGCAGCTATCTAACAGAACGGTTGTCAATGTGTGCACTCAACTTCCAGAGTTAAACCCGTGTGTGGATTCAGCAGTCTGCAAACAATTTCTGTGCAGAGTTTCAAAACAGACGTTTTCAGCCCATTACCGGCATATGGAAGAAACAGCAGAAAGCACAGGGAAATATCTGCTTCTAAATCCAAAACGCAGCTATCTAACAGAACGGTTGTCAATGTGTGCACTCAACTTCCAGAGTTAAACCCGTGTGTGGATTCAGCAGTCTGCAAACACTTTCTGTGCAGAGTTTCAAAACAGGCGTTTTCAGCCCAATACCGGCATATGGAAGAAACAGCAGAAAGCCCAGGGAAATATCTGCTTCTAAATCCAAAACGCAGCTATCTAACAGAACGGTTGTCAATGTGTGCACTCAACTTCCAGAGTTAAACCCGTGTGTGGATTCAGCAGTCTGCAAACTCTTTCTGTGCAGAGTTTCAAAACAGGCGTTTTCAGCCCATTACCAGCATATGGAAGAAACAGCAGAAAGCACAGGGAAATATCTGCTTCTAAATCCAAAACGCAGCTATCTAACAGAACGGTTGTCAATGTGTGCACTCAACTTCCAGAGTTAAACCCGTGTGTGGATTCAGCAGTCTGCAAACACTTTCTGTGCAGAGTTTCAAAACAGGCGTTTTCAGCCCAATACCGGCATATGGAAGAAACAGAAGAAAGCACAGGGAAATATCTGCTTCTAAATCCAAAACGCAGCTATCTAACAGAACGGTTGTCAATGTGTGCACTCAACTTCCAGAGTTAAACCCGTGTGTGGATTCAGCAGTCTGCAAACACTTTCTGTGCAGAGTTTCAAAACAGGCATTTTCAGCCCAATACCGGCATATGGAAGAAACAGCAGAAAGCCCAGGGAAATATCTGCTTCTAAATCCAAAACGCAGCTATCTAACAGAACGGTTGCCAATGTGTGCACTCAACTTCCAGAGTTAAACCCGTGTGTGGATTCAGCAGTCTGCAAACACTTTCCGTGCAGAGTTTCAAAACAGGCGTTTTCAGCCCAATACCGGCATATGGAAGAAACAGCAGAAAGCACAGGGAAATATCTGCTTCTAAATCCAAAACGCAGCTATCTAACAGAACGGTTGTCAATGTGTGCACTCAACTTCCAGAGTTAAACCCGTGTGTGGATTCAGCAGTCTGCAAACACTTTCTGTGCAGAGTTTCAAAACAGACGTTTTCAGCCCATTACCGGCATATGGAAGAAACAGAAGAAAGCACAGGGAAATATCTGCTTCTAAATCCAAAACGCAGCTATCTAACAGAACGGTTGTCAATGTGTGCACTCAACTTCCAGAGTTAAACCCGTGTGTGGATTCAGCAGTCTGCAAACACTTTCTGTGCAGAGTTTCAAAACAGGCGTTTTCAGCCCAATACCGGCATATGGAAGAAACAGCAGAAAGCACAGGGAAATATCTGCTTCTAAATCCAAAACGCAGCTATCTAACAGAACGGTTGTCAATGTGTGCACTCAACTTCCAGAGTTAAACCCGTGTGTGGATTCAGCAGTCTGCAATCACTTTCCGTGCAGAGTTTCAAAACAGGCGTTTTCAGCCCAATACCGGCATATGGAAGAAACAGCAGAAAGCACAGGGAAATATCTGCTTCTAAATCCAAAACGCAGCTATCTAACAGAACGGTTGTCAATGTGTGCACTCAACTTCCAGAGTTAAACCCGTGTGTGGATTCAGCAGTCTGCAAACACTTTCTGTGCAGAGTTTCAAAACAGGCGTTTTCAGCCCTTTACCGGCATATGGAAGAAACAGAAGAAAGCACAGGGAAATATCTGCTTCTAAATCCAAAACGCAGCTATCTAACAGAACGGTTGTCAATGTGTGCACTCAACTTCCAGAGTTAAACCCGTGTGTGGATTCAGCAGTCTGCAAACACTTTCTGTGCAGAGTTTCAAAACAGGCGTTTTCAGCCCAATACCGGCATATGGAAGAAACAGCAGAAAGCACAGGGAAATATCGGCTTCTAAATCCAAAACGCAGCTATCTAACAGAACGGTTGTCAATGTGTGCACTCAACTTCCAGAGTTAAACCCGTGTGTGGATTCAGCAGTCTGCAAACACTTTCTGTGCAGAGTTTCAAAACAGGCGTTTTCAGCCCAATACCGGCATATGGAAGAAACAGCAGAAAGCACAGGGAAATATCGGCTTCTAAATCCAAAACGCAGCTATCTAACAGAACGGTTGTCAATGTGTGCACTCAACTTCCAGAGTTAAACCCGTGTGTGGATTCAGCAGTCTGCAAACACTTTCTGTGCAGAGTTTCAAAACAGGCGTTTTCAGCCCAATACCGACATATGGAAGAAACAGCAGAAAGCCCAGGGAAATATCTGCTTCTAAATCCAAAACGCAGCTATCTAACAGAACGGTTGTCAATGTGTGCACTCAACTTCCAGAGTTAAACCCGTGTGTGGATACAGCAGTCTACAAACACTTTCTGTGCAGAGTTTCAAAACAGGCGTTTTCAGCCCATTACCGGCATATGGAAGAAACAGCAGAAAGCACAGGGAAATATCTGCTTCTAAATCCAAAACGCAGCTATCTAACAGAAAGGTTGTCAATGTGTGCACTCAACTTCCAGAGTTAAACCCGTGTGTGGATTCAGCAGTCTGCAAACACTTTCCGTGCAGAGTTTCAAAACAGGCGTTTTCAGCCCAATACCGGCATATGGAAGAAACAGCAGAAAGCCCAGGGAAATATCTGCTTCTAAATCCAAAACGCAGCTATCTAACAGAACGGTTGTCAATGTGTGCACTCAACTTCCAGAGTTAAACCCGTGTGTGGATTCAGCAGTCTGCAAACACTTTCCGTGCAGAGTCTCAAAACAGGCGTTTTCAGCCCACTACCGGCATATGGAAGAAACAGCAGAAAGCACAGGGAAATATCTGCTTCTAAATCCAAAACGCAGCTATCTAACAGAACGGTTGTCAATGTGTGCACTCAACTTCCAGAGTTAAACCCGTGTGTGGATTCAGCAGTCTGCAAACACTTTCTGTGCAGAGTTTCAAAACAGGCGTTTTCAGCCCAATACCGGCATATGGAAGAAACAGCAGAAAGCACAGGGAAATATCGGCTTCTAAATCCAAAACGCAGCTATCTAACAGAACGGTTGTCAATGTGTGCACTCAACTTCCAGAGTTAAACCCGTGTGTGGATTCAGCAGTCTGCAAACACTTTCTGTGCAGAGTTTCAAAACAGGCATTTTCAGCCCAATACCGGCATATGGAAGAAACAGCAGAAAGCCCAGGGAAATATCTGCTTCTAAATCCAAAACGCAGCTATCTAACAGAACGGTTGCCAATGTGTGCACTCAACTTCCAGAGTTAAACCCGTGTGTGGATTCAGCAGTCTGCAAACACTTTCCGTGCAGAGTTTCAAAACAGGCGTTTTCAGCCCAATACCGGCATATGGAAGAAACAGCAGAAAGCACAGGGAAATATCTGCTTCTAAATCCAAAACGCAGCTATCTAACAGAACGGTTGTCAATGTGTGCACTCAACTTCCAGAGTTAAACCCGTGTGTGGATTCAGCAGTCTGCAAACACTTTCTGTGCAGAGTTTCAAAACAGACGTTTTCAGCCCATTACCGGCATATGGAAGAAACAGAAGAAAGCACAGGGAAATATCTGCTTCTAAATCCAAAACGCAGCTATCTAACAGAACGGTTGTCAATGTGTGCACTCAACTTCCAGAGTTAAACCCGTGTGTGGATTCAGCAGTCTGCAAACACTTTCTGTGCAGAGTTTCAAAACAGGCGTTTTCAGCCCAATACCGGCATATGGAAGAAACAGCAGAAAGCACAGGGAAATATCTGCTTCTAAATCCAAAACGCAGCTATCTAACAGAACGGTTGTCAATGTGTGCACTCAACTTCCAGAGTTAAACCCGTGTGTGGATTCAGCAGTCTGCAATCACTTTCCGTGCAGAGTTTCAAAACAGGCGTTTTCAGCCCAATACCGGCATATGGAAGAAACAGCAGAAAGCACAGGGAAATATCTGCTTCTAAATCCAAAACGCAGCTATCTAACAGAACGGTTGTCAATGTGTGCACTCAACTTCCAGAGTTAAACCCGTGTGTGGATTCAGCAGTCTGCAAACACTTTCTGTGCAGAGTTTCAAAACAGGCGTTTTCAGCCCTTTACCGGCATATGGAAGAAACAGAAGAAAGCACAGGGAAATATCTGCTTCTAAATCCAAAACGCAGCTATCTAACAGAACGGTTGTCAATGTGTGCACTCAACTTCCAGAGTTAAACCCGTGTGTGGATTCAGCAGTCTGCAAACACTTTCTGTGCAGAGTTTCAAAACAGGCGTTTTCAGCCCAATACCGGCATATGGAAGAAACAGCAGAAAGCACAGGGAAATATCGGCTTCTAAATCCAAAACGCAGCTATCTAACAGAACGGTTGTCAATGTGTGCACTCAACTTCCAGAGTTAAACCCGTGTGTGGATTCAGCAGTCTGCAAACACTTTCTGTGCAGAGTTTCAAAACAGGCGTTTTCAGCCCAATACCGGCATATGGAAGAAACAGCAGAAAGCACAGGGAAATATCGGCTTCTAAATCCAAAACGCAGCTATCTAACAGAACGGTTGTCAATGTGTGCACTCAACTTCCAGAGTTAAACCCGTGTGTGGATTCAGCAGTCTGCAAACACTTTCTGTGCAGAGTTTCAAAACAGGCGTTTTCAGCCCAATACCGACATATGGAAGAAACAGCAGAAAGCCCAGGGAAATATCTGCTTCTAAATCCAAAACGCAGCTATCTAACAGAACGGTTGTCAATGTGTGCACTCAACTTCCAGAGTTAAACCCGTGTGTGGATACAGCAGTCTACAAACACTTTCTGTGCAGAGTTTCAAAACAGGCGTTTTCAGCCCATTACCGGCATATGGAAGAAACAGCAGAAAGCACAGGGAAATATCTGCTTCTAAATCCAAAACGCAGCTATCTAACAGAAAGGTTGTCAATGTGTGCACTCAACTTCCAGAGTTAAACCCGTGTGTGGATTCAGCAGTCTGCAAACACTTTCCGTGCAGAGTTTCAAAACAGGCGTTTTCAGCCCAATACCGGCATATGGAAGAAACAGCAGAAAGCCCAGGGAAATATCTGCTTCTAAATCCAAAACGCAGCTATCTAACAGAACGGTTGTCAATGTGTGCACTCAACTTCCAGAGTTAAACCCGTGTGTGGATTCAGCAGTCTGCAAACACTTTCCGTGCAGAGTCTCAAAACAGGCGTTTTCAGCCCACTACCGGCATATGGAAGAAACAGCAGAAAGCACAGGGAAATATCTGCTTCTAAATCCAAAACGCAGCTATCTAACAGAACGGTTGTCAATGTGTGCACTCAACTTCCAGAGTTAAACCCGTGTGTGGATTCAGCAGTCTGCAAACACTTTCTGTGCAGAGTTTCAAAACAGGCGTTTTCAGCCCAATACCGGCATATGGAAGAAACAGCAGAAAGCACAGGGAAATATCGGCTTCTAAATCCAAAACGCAGCTATCTAACAGAACGGTTGTCAATGTGTGCACTCAACTTCCAGAGTTAAACCCGTGTGTGGATTCAGCAGTCTGCAAACACTTTCTGTGCAGAGTTTCAAAACAGGCGTTTTCAGCCCAATACCGGCATATGGAAGAAACAGCAGAAAGCACAGGGAAATATCGGCTTCTAAATCCAAAACGCAGCTATCTAACAGAACGGTTGTCAATGTGTGCACTCAACTTCCAGAGTTAAACCCGTGTGTGGATTCAGCAGTCTGCAAACACTTTCTGTGCAGAGTTTCAAAACAGGCGTTTTCAGCCCAATACCGACATATGGAAGAAACAGCAGAAAGCCCAGGGAAATATCTGCTTCTAAATCCAAAACGCAGCTATCTAACAGAACGGTTGTCAATGTGTGCACTCAACTTCCAGAGTTAAACCCGTGTGTGGATACAGCAGTCTACAAACACTTTCTGTGCAGAGTTTCAAAACAGGCGTTTTCAGCCCATTACCGGCATATGGAAGAAACAGCAGAAAGCACAGGGAAATATCTGCTTCTAAATCCAAAACGCAGCTATCTAACAGAAAGGTTGTCAATGTGTGCACTCAACTTCCAGAGTTAAACCCGTGTGTGGATTCAGCAGTCTGCAAACACTTTCTGTGCAGAGTTTCAAAACAGGCGTTTTCAGCCCAATACCGGCATATGGAAGAAACAGCAGAAAGCCCAGGGAAATATCTGCCTCTAAATCCAAAACGCAGCTATCTAACAGAACGGTTGTCAATGTGTGCACTCAACTTCCAGAGTTAAACCCGTGTGTGGATTCAGCAGACTGCAAACACTTTCCGTGCAGAGTTTCAAAACAGGCGATTTCAGCCCAATACCGGCATATGGAAGAAACAGCAGAAAGCACAGGGAAATATCTGCTTCTAAATCCAAAACGCAGCTATCTAACAGAACGGTTGTCAATGTGTGCACTCAACTTCCAGAGATAAACCCGTGTGTGGATTCAGCAGTCTGCAAACACTTTCTGTGCAGAGTTTCAAAACAGACGTTTTCAGCCCATTACCGGCATATGGAAGAAACAGCAGAAAGCACAGGGAAATATCTGCTTCTAAATCCAAAACGCAGCTATCTAACAGAACGGTTGTCAATGTGTGCACTCAACTTCCAGAGTTAAACCCGTGTGTGGATTCAGCAGTCTGCAAACACTTTCTGTGCAGAGTTTCAAAACAGGCGTTTTCAGCCCAATACCGGCATATGGAAGAAACAGCAGAAAGCACAGGGAAATATCAGCTTCTAAATCCAAAACGCAGCTATCTAACAGAACGGTTGTCAATGTGTGCACTCAACTTCCAGAGTTAAACCCGTGTGTGGATTCAGCAGTCTGCAAACACTTTCTGTGCAGAGTTTCAAAACAGGCGTTTTCAGCCCAATACCGGCATATGGAAGAAACAGCAGAAAGCACAGGGGAATATCGGCTTCTAAATCCAAAACGCAGCTATCTAACAGAACGGTTGTCAATGTGTGCACTCAACTTCCAGAGTTAAACCCGTGTGTGGATTCAGCAGTCTGCAAACACTTTCTGTGCAGAGTTTCAAAACAGGCGTTTTCAGCCCAATACCGGCATATGGAAGAAACAGCAGAAAGCACAGGGAAATATCGGCTTCTAAATCCAAAACGCAGCTATCTAACAGAACGGTTGTCAATGTGTGCACTCAACTTCCAGAGTTAAACCCGTGTGTGGATTCAGCAGTCTGCAAACACTTTCTGTGCAGAGTTTCAAAACAGGCGTTTTCAGCCCAATACCGGCATATGGAAGAAACAGCAGAAAGCACAGGGAAATATCGGCTTCTAAATCCAAAACGCAGCTATCTAAGAGAACGGTTGTCAATGTGTGCACTCAACTTCCAGAGTTAAACCCGTGTGTGGATTCAGCAGTCTGCAAACACTTTCTGTGCAGAGTTTCAAAACAGGCGTTTTCAGCCCAATACCGACATATGGAAGAAACAGCAGAAAGCCCAGGGAAATATCTGCTTCTAAATCCAAAACGCAGCTATCTAACAGAACGGTTGTCAATGTGTGCACTCAACTTCCAGAGTTAAACCCGTGTGTGGATTCAGCAGTCTGCAAACACTTTCTGTGCAGAGTTTTAAAACAGGCGTTTTCAGCCCAATACCGGCATATGGAAGAAACAGCAGAAAGCCCAGGGAAATATCTGCCTCTAAATCCAAAACGCAGCTATCTAACAGAACGGTTGTCAATGTGTGCACTCAACTTCCAGAGTTAAACCCGTGTGTGGATTCAGCAGACTGCAAACACTTTCCGTGCAGAGTTTCAAAACAGGCGTTTTCAGCCCAATACCGGCATATGGAAGAAACAGCAGAAAGCACAGGGAAATATCTGCTTCTAAATCCAAAACGCAGCTATCTAACAGAACGGTTGTCAATGTGTGCACTCAACTTCCAGAGATAAACCCGTGTGTGGATTCAGCAGTCTGCAAACACTTTCTGTGCAGAGTTTCAAAACAGACGTTTTCAGCCCATTACCGGCATATGGAAGAAACAGCAGAAAGCACAGGGAAATATCTGCTTCTAAATCCAAAACGCAGCTATCTAACAGAACGGTTGTCAATGTGTGCACTCAACTTCCAGAGTTAAACCCGTGTGTGGATTCAGCAGTCAGCAAACACTTTCTGTGCAGAGTTTCAAAACAGGCGTTTTCAGCCCAATACCGACATATGGAAGAAACAGCAGAAAGCCCAGGGAAATATCTGCTTCTAAATTCAAAACGCAGCTATCTAACAGAACGGTTGTCAATGTGTGCACTCAACTTCCAGAGATAAACCCGTGTGTGGATTCAGCAGTCTGCAAACACTTTCTGTGCAGAGTTTCAAAACAGACGTTTTCAGCCCATTACCGGCATATGGAAGAAACAGCAGAAAGCACAGGGAAATATCTGCTTCTAAATCCAAAACGCAGCTATCTAACAGAACGGTTGTCAATGTGTGCACTCAACTTCCAGAGTTAAACCCGTGTGTGGATTCAGCAGTCAGCAAACACTTTCTGTGCAGAGTTTCAAATCAGGCGTTTTCAGCCCAATACCGACATATGGAAGAAACAGCAGAAAGCCCAGGGAAATATCTGCTTCTAAATCCAAAACGCAGCTATCTAACAGAACGGTTGTCAATGTGTGCACTCAACTTCCAGAGATAAACCCGTGTGTGGATTCAGCAGTCTGCAAACACTTTCTGTGCAGAGTTTCAAAACAGACGTTTTCAGCCCATTACCGGCATATGGAAGAAACAGCAGAAAGCACAGGGAAATATCTGCTTCTAAATCCAAAACGCAGCTATCTAACAGAACGGTTGTCAATGTGTGCACTCAACTTCCAGAGTTAAACCCGTGTGTGGATTTAGCAGTCTGCAAACACTTTCTGTGCAGAGTTTCAAAACAGGCGTTTTCAGCCCAATACCGGCATATGGAAGAAACAGCAGAAAGCCCAGCGAAATATCTGCTTCTAAATCCAAAACGCAGCTATCTAACAGAACGGTTGTCAATGTGTGCACTCAACTTCCAGAGATAAACCCGTGTGTGGATTCAGCAGTCTGCAAACACTTTCTTTGCAGAGTTTCAATACAGACGTTTTCAGCCCATTACCGGCATATGGAAGAAACAGCAGAAAGCCCAGGGAAATATCTGCTTCTAAATCCAAAACGCAGCTATCTAACAGAACGGTTGTCAATGTGTCCACTCAACTTCCAGAGTTAAACCCGTGTGTGGATTCAGCAGTCTGCAAACACTTTCGGTGCAGAGTTTCAAAACAGGCGTTTTCAGCCCACTACCGGCATATGGAAGAAACAGCAGAAATCACAGGGAAATATCTGCTTCTAAATCCAAAACGCAGCTATCTAACAGAACGGTTGTCAATGTGTGCACTCAACTTCCAGAGTTAAACCCGTGTGTGGATTCAGCAGTCTGCAAACACTTTCTGTGCAGAGTTTCAAAACAGGGGTTTTCAGCCCAATACCGGCATATGGAAGAAACAGCAGAAAGCACAGGGAAATATCGGCTTCTAAATCCAAAACGCAGCTATCTAACAGAACGGTTGTCAATGTGTGCACTCAACTTCCAGAGTTAAACCCGTGTGTGGATTCAGCAGTCTGCAAACACTTTCTGTGCAGAGTTTCAAAACAGGCGTTTTCAGCCCAATACCGACATATGGAAGAAACAGCAGAAAGCCCAGGGAAATATCTGCTTCTAAATCCAAAATGCAGCTATCTAACAGAACGGTTGTCAATGTGTGCACTCAACTTCCAGAGTTAAACCCGTGTGTGGATTCAGCAGTCTACAAACACTTTCTGTGCAGAGTTTCAAAACAGGCGTTTTCAGCCCATTACCGGCATATGGAAGAAACAGCAGAAAGCACAGGGAAATATCTGCTTCTAAATCCAAAACGCAGCTATCTAACAGAAAGGTTGTCAATGTGTGCACTCAACTTCCAGAGTTAAACCCGTGTGTGGATTCAGCAGTCTGCAAACACTTTCTGTGCAGAGTTTCAAAACAGGCGTTTTCAGCCCAATACCGGCATATGGAAGAAACAGCAGAAAGCACAGGGAAATATCTGCTTCTAAATCCAAAACGCAGCTATCTAACAGAACGGTTGTCAATGTGTGCACTCAACTTCCAGAGTTAAACCCGTGTGTGGATTCAGCAGTCTGCAAACACTTTCTGTGCAGAGTTTCAAAACAGGCGTTTTCAGCCCAATACCGGCATATGGAAGAAACAGCAGAAAGCACAGGGAAATATCTGCTTCTAAATCCAAAACGCAGCTATCTAACAGAACGGTTGTCAATGTGTGCACTCAACTTCCAGAGTTAAACCCGTGTGTGGATTCAGCAGTCTGCAAACACTTTCTGTGCAGAGTTTCAAAACAGGCGTTTTCAGCCCTTTACCGGCATATGGAAGAAACAGCAGAAAGCACAGGGAAATATCTGCTTCTAAATCCAAAACGCAGCTATCTAACAGAACGGTTGTCAATGTGTGCACTCAACTTCCAGAGTTAAACCCGTGTGTGGATTCAGCAGTCTGCAAACACTTTCTGTGCAGAGTTTCAAAACAGGCGTTTTCAGCCCAATACCGGCATATGGAAGAAACAGCAGAAAGCACAGGGAAATATCGGCTTCTAAATCCAAAACGCAGCTATCTAAGAGAACGGTTGTCAATGTGTGCACTCAACTTCCAGAGTTAAACCCGTGTGTGGATTCAGCAGTCTGCAAACACTTTCTGTGCAGAGTTTCAAAACAGGCGTTTTCAGCCCAATACCGACATATGGAAGAAACAGCAGAAAGCCCAGGGAAATATCTGCTTCTAAATCCAAAACGCAGCTATCTAACAGAACGGTTGTCAATGTGTGCACTCAACTTCCAGAGTTAAACCCGTGTGTGGATTCAGCAGTCTGCAAACACTTTCTGTGCAGAGTTTTAAAACAGGCGTTTTCAGCCCAATACCGGCATATGGAAGAAACAGCAGAAAGCCCAGGGAAATATCTGCCTCTAAATCCAAAACGCAGCTATCTAACAGAACGGTTGTCAATGTGTGCACTCAACTTCCAGAGTTAAACCCGTGTGTGGATTCAGCAGACTGCAAACACTTTCCGTGCAGAGTTTCAAAACAGGCGTTTTCAGCCCAATACCGGCATATGGAAGAAACAGCAGAAAGCACAGGGAAATATCTGCTTCTAAATCCAAAACGCAGCTATCTAACAGAACGGTTGTCAATGTGTGCACTCAACTTCCAGAGATAAACCCGTGTGTGGATTCAGCAGTCTGCAAACACTTTCTGTGCAGAGTTTCAAAACAGACGTTTTCAGCCCATTACCGGCATATGGAAGAAACAGCAGAAAGCACAGGGAAATATCTGCTTCTAAATCCAAAACGCAGCTATCTAACAGAACGGTTGTCAATGTGTGCACTCAACTTCCAGAGTTAAACCCGTGTGTGGATTCAGCAGTCAGCAAACACTTTCTGTGCAGAGTTTCAAAACAGGCGTTTTCAGCCCAATACCGACATATGGAAGAAACAGCAGAAAGCCCAGGGAAATATCTGCTTCTAAATCCAAAACGCAGCTATCTAACAGAACGGTTGTCAATGTGTGCACTCAACTTCCAGAGATAAACCCGTGTGTGGATTCAGCAGTCTGCAAACACTTTCTGTGCAGAGTTTCAAAACAGACGTTTTCAGCCCATTACCGGCATATGGAAGAAACAGCAGAAAGCACAGGGAAATATCTGCTTCTAAATCCAAAACGCAGCTATCTAACAGAACGGTTGTCAATGTGTGCACTCAACTTCCAGAGTTAAACCCGTGTGTGGATTCAGCAGTCAGCAAACACTTTCTGTGCAGAGTTTCAAAACAGGCGTTTTCAGCCCAATACCGACATATGGAAGAAACAGCAGAAAGCCCAGGGAAATATCTGCTTCTAAATCCAAAACGCAGCTATCTAACAGAACGGTTGTCAATGTGTGCACTCAACTTCCAGAGATAAACCCGTGTGTGGATTCAGCAGTCTGCAAACACTTTCTGTGCAGAGTTTCAAAACAGACGTTTTCAGCCCATTACCGGCATATGGAAGAAACAGCAGAAAGCACAGGGAAATATCTGCTTCTAAATCCAAAACGCAGCTATCTAACAGAACGGTTGTCAATGTGTGCACTCAACTTCCAGAGTTAAACCCGTGTGTGGATTTAGCAGTCTGCAAACACTTTCTGTGCAGAGTTTCAAAACAGGCGTTTTCAGCCCAATACCGGCATATGGAAGAAACAGCAGAAAGCCCAGCGAAATATCTGCTTCTAAATCCAAAACGCAGCTATCTAACAGAACGGTTGTCAATGTGTGCACTCAACTTCCAGAGATAAACCCGTGTGTGGATTCAGCAGTCTGCAAACACTTTCTTTGCAGAGTTTCAATACAGACGTTTTCAGCCCATTACCGGCATATGGAAGAAACAGCAGAAAGCCCAGGGAAATATCTGCTTCTAAATCCAAAACGCAGCTATCTAACAGAACGGTTGTCAATGTGTCCACTCAACTTCCAGAGTTAAACCCGTGTGTGGATTCAGCAGTCTGCAAACACTTTCCGTGCAGAGTTTCAAAACAGGCGTTTTCAGCCCACTACCGGCATATGGAAGAAACAGCAGAAATCACAGGGAAATATCTGCTTCTAAATCCAAAACGCAGCTATCTAACAGAACGGTTGTCAATGTGTGCACTCAACTTCCAGAGTTAAACCCGTGTGTGGATTCAGCAGTCTGCAAACACTTTCTGTGCAGAGTTTCAAAACAGGCGTTTTCAGCCCAATACCGGCATATGGAAGAAACAGCAGAAAGCACAGGGAAATATCGGCTTCTAAATCCAAAACGCAGCTATCTAACAGAACGGTTGTCAATGTGTGCACTCAACTTCCAGAGTTAAACCCGTGTGTGGATTCAGCAGTCTGCAAACACTTTCTGTGCAGAGTTTCAAAACAGGCGTTTTCAGCCCAATACCGACATATGGAAGAAACAGCAGAAAGCCCAGGGAAATATCTGCTTCTAAATCCAAAATGCAGCTATCTAACAGAACGGTTGTCAATGTGTGCACTCAACTTCCAGAGTTAAACCCGTGTGTGGATTCAGCAGTCTACAAACACTTTCTGTGCAGAGTTTCAAAACAGGCGTTTTCAGCCCATTACCGGCATATGGAAGAAACAGCAGAAAGCACAGGGAAATATCTGCTTCTAAATCCAAAACGCAGCTATCTAACAGAAAGGTTGTCAATGTGTGCACTCAACTTCCAGAGTTAAACCCGTGTGTGGATTCAGCAGTCTGCAAACACTTTCTGTGCAGAGTTTCAAAACAGGCGTTTTCAGCCCAATACCGGCATATGGAAGAAACAGCAGAAAGCCCAGGGAAATATCTGCTTCTAAATCCAAAACGCAGCTATCTAACAGAACGGTTGTCAATGTGTGCACTCAACTTCCAGAGTTAAACCCGTGTGTGGATTCAACAGTCTGCAAACACTTTCCGTGCAGAGTTTCAAAACAGGCGTTTTCAGCCCAATACCGGCATATGGAAGAAACAGCAGAAAGCACAGGGAATTATCTGCTTCTAAATCCAAAACGCAGCTATCTAACAGAACGGTTGTCAATGTGTGCACTCAACTTCCAGAGTTAAACCCGTGTGTGGATTCAGCAGTCTGCAAACACTTTCTGTGCAGAGTTTCAAAACAGGCGTTTTCAGCCCAATACCGGCATATGGAAGAAACAGCAGAAAGCACAGGGAAATATCTGCTTCTAAATCCAAAACGCAGCTATCTAACAGAACGGTTGTCAATGTGTGCACTCAACTTCCAGAGTTAAACCCGTGTGTGGATTCAGCAGTCTGCAAACACTTTCTGTGCAGAGTTTCAAAACAGGCGTTTTCAGCCCAATACCGGCATATGGAAGAAACAGCAGAAAGCACAGGGAAATATCTGCTTCTAAATCCAAAACGCAGCTATCTAACAGAACGGTTGTCAATGTGTGCACTCAACTTCCAGAGTTAAACCCGTGTGTGGATTCAGCAGTCTGCAAACACTTTCTGTGCAGAGTTTCAAAACAGGCGTTTTCAGCCCTTTACCGGCATATGGAAGAAACAGAAGAAAGCACAGGGAAATATCTGCTTCTAAATCCAAAACGCAGCTATCTAACAGAACGGTTGTCAATGTGTGCACTCAACTTCCAGAGTTAAACCAGTGTGTGGATTCAGCAGTCTGCAAACACTTTCTGTGCAGAGTTTCAAAACAGGCGTTTTTAGCCCAATACCGGCATATGGAAGAAACAGCAGAAAGCCCAGCGAAATATCTGCTTCTAAATCCAAAACGCAGCTATCTAACAGAACGGTTGTCAATGTGTGCACTCAACTTCCAGAGTTAAACCCGTGTGTGGATTCAGCAGTCTGCAAACACTTTCTTTGCAGAGTTTCAAAACAGACGTTTTCAGCCCTTTACCGGCATATGGAAGAAACAGAAGAAAGCCCAGGGAAATATCTGCTTCTAAATCCAAAACGCAGCTATCTAACAGAACGGTTGTCAATGTGTGCACTCAACTTCCAGAGTTAAACCCGTGTGTGGATTCAGCAGTCTGCAAACACTTTCCGTGCAGAGTTTCAAAACAGGCGTTTTCAGCCCAATACCGGCATATGGAAGAAACAGCAGAAAGCACAGGGAAATATCTGCTTCTAAATCCAAAACGCAGCTATCTAACAGAACGGTTGTCAATGTGTGCACTCAACTTCCAGAGTTAAACCCGTGTGTGGATTCAGCAGTCTGCAAACTCTTTCTGTGCAGAGTTTCTAAACAGACGTTTTCAGCCCATTACCGGCATATGGAAGAAACAGCAGAAAGCACAGGGAAATATCTGCTTCTAAATGCAAAACGCAGCTATCTAACAGAACGGTTGTCAATGTGTGCACTCAACTTCCAGAGTTAAACCCGTGTGTGGAATCAGCAGTCTGCAAACACTTTCTGTGCAGAGTTTCAAAACAGGCGTTTTCAGCCCAATACCGGCATATGGAAGAAACAGAAGAAAGCCCAGGGAAATATCTGCTTCTAAATCCAAAACGCAGCTATCTAACAGAACGGTTGTCAATGTGTGCACTCAACTTCCAGAGTTAAACCCGTGTGTGGATTCAGCAGTCTGCAAACACTTTCTGTGCAGAGTTTCAAAACAGGCGTTTTCAGCCCAATACCGGAATATGGAAGAAACAGCAGAAAGCCCAGGGAAATATCTGCCTCTAAATCCAAAACGCAGCTATCTAACAGAACGGTTGTCAATGTGTGCACTCAACTTCCAGAGTTAAACCCGTGTGTGGATTCAGCAGTCTGCAAACACTTTCCGTGCAGAGTTTCAAAACAGGCGTTTTCAGCCCAATACCGGCATATGGAAGAAACAGCAGAAAGCACAGGGAAATATCTGCTTCTAAATCCAAAACGCAGCTATCTAACAGAACGGTTGTCAATGTGTGCACTCAACTTCCAGAGATAAACCCGTGTGTGGATTCAGCAGTCTGCAAACACTTTCTGTGCAGAGTTTCAAAACAGACGTTTTCAGCCCAATACCGGCATATGGAAGAAACAGCAGAAAGCACAGGGAAATATCTGCTTCTAAATCCAAAACGCAGCTATCTAACAGAACGGTTGTCAATGTGTGCACTCAACTTCCAGAGTTAAACCCGTGTGTGGATTTAGCAGTCTGCAAACACTTTCTGTGCAGAGTTTCAAATCAGGCGTTTTCAGCCCAATACCGGCATATGGAAGAAACAGCAGAAAGCCCAGCGAAATATCTGCTTCTAAATCCAAAACGCAGCTATCTAACAGAACGGTTGTCAATGTGTGCACTCAACTTCCAGAGATAAACCCGTGTGTGGATTCAGCAGTCTGCAAACACTTTCTTTGCAGAGTTTCAATACAGACGTTTTCAGCCCATTACCGGCATATGGAAGAAACAGCAGAAAGCCCAGGGAAATATCTGCTTCTAAATCCAAAACGCAGCTATCTAACAGAACGGTTGTCAATGTGTGCACTCAACTTCCAGAGTTAAACCCGTGTGTGGATTCAGCAGTCTGCAAACACTTTCTGTGCAGAGTTTCAAAACAGGCGTTTTCAGCCCAATACCGACATATGGAAGAAACAGCAGAAAGCCCAGGGAAATATCTGCTTCTAAATCCAAAACGCAGCTATCTAACAGAACGGTTGTCAATGTGTGCACTCAACTTCCAGAGTTAAACCCGTGTGTGGATTCAGCAGTCTACAAACACTTTCTGTGCAGAGTTTCAAAACAGGCGTTTTCAGCCCATTACCGGCATATGGAAGAAACAGCAGAAAGCACAGGGAAATATCTGCTTCTAAATCCAAAACGCAGGTATCTAACAGAAAGGTTGTCAATGTGTGCACTCAACTTCCAGAGTTAAACCCGTGTGTGGATTCAGCAGTCTGCAAACACTTTCTGTGCAGAGTTTCAAAACAGGCGTTTTCAGCCCAATACCGGCATATGGAAGAAACAGCAGAAAGCACAGGGAAATATCTGCTTCTAAATCCAAAACGCAGCTATCTAACAGAACGTTTGTCAATGTGTGCACTCAACTTCCAGAGTTAAACCCGTGTGTGGATTCAACAGTCTGCAAACACTTTCCGTGCAGAGTTTCAAAACAGGCGTTTTCAGCCCAATACCGGCATATGGAAGAAACAGCAGAAAGCACAGGGAAATATCTGCTTCTAAATCCAAAACGCAGCTATCTAACAGAACGGTTGTCAATGTGTGCACTCAACTTCCAGAGTTAAACCCGTGTGTGGATTCAGCAGTCTGCAAACACTTTCTGTGCAGAGTTTCAAAACAGACGTTTTCAGCCCATTACCGGCATATGGAAGAAACAGCAGAAAGCACAGGGAAATATCTGCTTCTAAATCCAAAACGCAGCTATCTAACAGAACGGTTGTCAATGTGTGCACTCAACTTCCAGAGTTAAACCCGTGTGTGGATTCAGCAGTCTGCAAACACTTTCTGTGCAGAGTTTCAAAACAGGCGTTTTCAGCCCAATACCGGCATATGGAAGAAACAGCAGAAAGCACAGGGAAATATCGGCTTCTAAATCCAAAACGCAGCTATCTAACGGAACGGTTGTCAATGTGTGCACTCAACTTCCAGAGATAAACCCGTGTGTGGATTCAGCAGTCTGCAAACACTTTCTGTGCAGAGTTTCAAAACAGGCGTTTTCAGCCCAATACCGGCATATGGAAGAAACAGCAGAAAGCACAGGGAAATATCTGCCTCTAAATCCAAAACGCAGCTATCTAACAGAACGGTTGTCAATGTGTGCACTCAACTTCCAGAGTTAAACCCGTGTGTGGATTCAGCAGTCTGCAAACACTTTCTGTGCAGAGTTTCAAAACAGGCATTTTCAGCCCAATACCGGCATATGGAAGAAACAGCAGAAAGCCCAGGGAAATATCTGCTTCTAAATCCAGAACGCAGCTATCTAACAGAACGGTTGTCAATGTGTGCACTCAACTTCCAGAGTTAAACCCGTGTGTGGATTCAGCAGTCTGCAAACACTTTCTGTGCAGAGTTTCAAAACAGGCGTTTTCAGCCCATTACCGGCATATGGAAGAAACAGCAGAAAGCACAGGGAAATATCTGCTTCTAAATCCAAAACGCAGCTATCTAACAGAACGGTTGTCAATGTGTGCACTCAACTTCCAGAGTTTAACCCGTGTGTGGATTCAGCAGTCTGCAAACACTTTCTGTGCAGAGTTTCAAAACAGGCGTTTTCAGCCCAATACCGGCATAAGGAAGAAACAGCAGAAAGCACAGGGAAATATCTGCTTCTAAAACCAAAACGCAGCTATCTAACAGAACGGTTGTCAATGTGTGCACTCAACTTCCAGAGTTAAACCCGTGTGTGGATTCAGCAGTCTGCAAACAATTTCTGTGCAGAGTTTCAAAACAGGCATTTTCAGCCCAATACCGGCATATGGAAGAAACAGCAGAAAGCCCAGGGAAATATCTGCTTCTAAATCCAGAACGCAGCTATCTAACAGAACGGTTGTCAATGTGTGCACTCAACTTCCAGAGTTAAACCCGTGTGTGGATTCAGCAGTCTGCAAACACTTTCGGTGCAGAGTTTCAAAACAGGCGTTTTCAGCCCAATACCGGCATATGGAAGAAACAGCAGAAAGCACAGGGAAATATCTGCTTCTAAATCCAAAACGCAGCTATCTAACAGAACGTTTGTCAATGTGTGCACTCAACTTCCAGAGTTAAACCCGTGTGTGGATTCAGCAGTCTGCAAACACTTTCTGTGCAGAGTTTCAAAACAGGCGTTTTCAGCCCATTACCGGCATATGGAAGAAACAGAAGAAAGCACAGGGAAATATCTGCTTCTAAATCCAAAACGCAGCTATCTAACAGAACGGTTGTCAATGTGTGCACTCAACTTCCAGAGTTAAACCCGTGTGTGGATTCAGCAGTCTGCAAACACTTTCTGTGCAGAGTTTCAAAACAGGCGTTTTCAGCCCAATACCGGCATATGGAAGAAACAGCAGAAAGCCCAGGGAAATATCTGCTTCTAAATCCAAAACGCAGCTATCTAACAGAACGGTTGTCAATGTGTGCACTCAACTTCCAGAGTTAAACCCGTGTGTGGATTCAGCAGTCTGCAAACATTTTCCGTGCAGAGTTTCAAAACAGGCGTTTTCAGCCCAATACCGGCATATGGAAGAAACAGCAGAAAGCACAGGGAAATATCTGCTTCTAAATCCAAAACGCAGCTATCTAACAGAACGGTTGTCAATGTGTGCACTCAACTTCCAGAGTTAAACCCGTGTGTGGATTCAGCAGTCTGCAAACACTTTCTGTGCAGAGTTTCAAAACAGACGTTTTCAGCCCATTACCGGCATATGGAAGAAACAGCAGAAAGCACAGGGAAATATCTGCTTCTAAATCCAAAACGCAGCTATCTAACAGAACGGTTGTCAATGTGTGCACTCAACTTCCAGAGTTAAACCCGTGTGTGGATTCAGCAGTCTGCAAACACTTTCTGTGCAGAGTTTCAAAACAGACGTTTTCAGCCCATTACCGGCATATGGAAGAAACAGCAGAAAGCACAGGGAAATATCTGCTTCTAAATCCAAAACGCAGCTATCTAACAGAACGGTTGTCAATGTGTGCACTCAACTTCCAGAGTTAAACCCGTGTGTGGATTCAGCAGTCTGCAAACACTTTCTGTGCAGAGTTTCAAAACAGGCGTTTTCAGCCCAATACCGGCATATGGAAGAAACAGCAGAAAGCACAGGGAAATATCTGCTTCTAAATCCAAAACGCAGCTATCTAACAGAACGGTTGTCAATGTGTGCAATCAACTTCCAGAGTTAAACCCGTGTGTGGATTCAGCAGTCTGCAAACACTTTCTGTGCAGAGTTTCAAAACAGGCATTTTCAGCCCAATACCGGCATATGGAAGAAACAGCAGAAAGCACAGGGAAATATCTGCTTCTAAATCCAGAACGCAGCTATCTAACAGAACGGTTGTCAATGTGTGCACTCAACTTCCAGAGTTAAACCCGTGTGTGGATTTAGCAGTCTGCAAAGACTTTCGGTGCAGAGTTTCAAAACAGTCGTTTTCAGCCCAATACCGGCATATGGAAGAAACAGCAGAAAGCCCAGGGAAATATCTGCTTCTAAATCCAAAACGCAGCTATCTAACAGAACGGTTGTCTATGTGTGCACTCAACTTCCAGAGTTAAACCCGTGTGTGGATTCAGCAGTCTGCAAACACTTTCCGTGCAGAGTTTCAAAACAGGCGTTTTCAGCCCAATACCGGCATATGGAAGAAACAGCAGAAAGCACAGGGAAATATCTGCTTCTAAATCCAAAACGCAGCTATCTAACAGAACGGTTGTCAATGTGTGCACTCAACTTCCAGAGTTAAACCCGTGTGTGGATTCAGCAGTCTGCAAACACTTTCTGTGCAGAGTTTCAAAACAGGCGTTTTCTGCCCATTACCGGCATATGGAAGAAACAGAAGAAAGCCCAGGGAAATATCTGCTTCTAAATCCAAAACGCAGCTATCTAACAGAACGGTTGTCAATGTGTGCACTCAACTTCCTGAGTTAAACCCGTGTGTGGATTCAGCAGTCTGCAAACACTTTCTGTGCAGAGTTTCAAAACAGGCGTTTTCAGCCCAATACTGGCATATGGAAGAAACAGCAGAAAGCACAGGGAAATATCTGCCTCTAAATCCAAAACGCAGCTATCTAACAGAACGGTTGTCAATGTGTGCACTCAACTTCCAGAGTTAAACCCGTGTGTGGATTCAGCAGTCTGCAAACACTTTCTGTGCAGAGTTTCAAAACAGCCGTTTTCAGCCCAATACCGGCATATGGAAGAAACAGCAGAAAGCCCAGGGAAATATCTGCTTCTAAATCCAAAACGCAGCTATCTAACAGAACGGTTGTCAATGTGTGCACTCAACTTCCAGAGTTAAACCCGTGTGTGGATTCAGCAGTCTGCAAACACTTTCCGTGCAGAGTTTCAAAACAGGCGTTTTCAGCCCAATACCGGCATATGGAAGAAACAGCAGAAAGCCCAGCGAAATATCTGCTTCTAAATCCAAAACGCAGCTATCTACCAGAACGGTTGTCAATGTGTGCACTCAACTTCCAGAGTTAAACCCGTGTGTGGATTCAGCAGTCTGCAAACACTTTCCGTGCAGAGTTTCAAAACAGTCGTTTTCAGCCCAATACCGGCATATGGAAGAAACAGAAGAAAGCACAGGGAAATATCTGCTTCTAAATCCAAAACGCAGCTATCTAACAGAACGGTTGTCAATGTGTGCACTCAACTTCCAGAGTTAAACCCGTGTGTGGATTCAGCAGTCTGCAAACACTTTCTGTGCAGAGTTTCAAAACAGGCGTTTTCAGCCCATTACCGGCATATGGAAGAAACAGAAGAAAGCCCAGGGAAATATCTGCTTCTAAATCCAAAACGCAGCTATCTAACAGAACGGTTGTCAATGTGTGCACTCAACTTCCAGAGTTAAACCCGTGTGTGGATTCAGTAGTCTGCAAACTCTTTCTGTGCAGAGTTTCAAAACAGACGTTTTCAGCCCATTACCGGCATATGGAAGAAACAGCAGAAAGCACAGGGAAATATCTGCTTCTAAATACAAAACGCGGCTATCTAACAGAACGGTTGTCAATGTGTGCACTCAACTTCCAGAGTTAAACCCGTGTGTGGATTCAGCAGTCTGCAAACACTTTCTGTGCAGAGTTTCAAAACAGGCGTTTTCAGCCCAATACCGGCATATGGAAGAAACAGAAGAAAGCACAGGGAAATATCTGCTTCTAAATCCAAAACGCAGCTATCTAACAGAACGGTTGTCAATGTGTGCACTCAACTTCCAGAGTTAAACCCGTGTGTGGATTCAGCAGTCTGCAAACACTTTCTGTGCAGAGTTTCAAAACAGGCGTTTTCAGCCCAATACCGGCATATGGAAGAAACAGCAGAAAGCCCAGGGAAATATCTGCTTCTAAATCCAAAACGCAGCTATCTAACAGAACGGTTGTCAATGTGTGCACTCAACTTCCAGAGTTAAACCCGTGTGTGGATTCAGCAGTCTGCAAACACTTTCCGTGCAGAGTTTCAAAACAGGCGTTTTCAGCCCAATACCGGCATATGGAAGAAACAGCAGAAAGCACAGGGAAATATCTGCTTATAAATCCAAAACGCAGCTATCTAACAGAACGGTTGTCAATGTGTGCACTCAACTTCCAGAGTTAAACCCGTGTGTGGATTCAGCAGTCTGCAAACACTTTCTGTGCAGAGTTTCAAAACAGACGTTTTCAGCCCATTACCGGCATATGGAAGAAACAGCAGAAAGCACAGGGAAATATCTGCTTCTAAATCCAAAACGCAGCTATCTAACAGAACGGTTGTCAATGTGTGCACTCAACTTCCAGAGTTAAACCCGTGTGTGGATTCAGCAGTCTGCAAACACTTTCTGTGCAGAGATTCAAAACAGACGTTTTCAGCCCATTACCGGCATATGGAAGAAACAGCAGAAAGCACAGGGAAATATCTGCTTCTAAATCCAAAACGCAGCTATTTAACAGAACGGTTGTCAATGTGTGCACTCAACTTCCAGAGTTAAACCCGTGTGTGGATTCAGCAGTCTGCAAACACTTTCTGTGCAGAGTTTCAAAACAGGCATTTTCAGCCCATTACCGGCATATGGAAGAAACAGAAGAAAGCACAGGGAAATATCTGCTTCTAAATCCAAAACGCAGCTATCTAACAGAACGGTTGTCAATGTGTGCACTCAACTTCCAGAGTTAAACCCGTGTGTGGATTCAGCAGTCTGCAAACACTTTCTGTGCAGAGTTTCAAAACAGGCGTTTTCAGCCCAATACGGCCATATGGAAGAAACAGCAGAAAGCACAGGGAAATATCGGCTTCTAAATCCAAAACGCAGCTATCTAACAGAACGGTTGTCAATGTGTGCACTCAACTTCCAGAGATAAACCCGTGTGTGGATTCAGCAGTCTGCAAACACTTTCTGTGCAGAGTTTCAAAACACGCGTTTTCAGCCCAATACCGGCATAAGGAAGAAACAGCAGAAAGCACAGGGAAATATCTGCCTCTAAATCCAAAACGCAGCTATCTAACAGAACGGTTGTCAATGTGTGCACTCAACTTCCAGAGTTAAACCCGTGTGTGGATTCAGCAGTCTGCAAACACTTTCTGTGCAGAGTTTCAAAACAGGCATTTTCAGCCCAATACCGGCATATGGAAGAAACAGCAGAAAGCACAGGGAAATATCTGCTTCTAAATCCAAAACGCAGCTATCTAACAGAACGGTTGTCAATGTGTGCACTCAACTTCCAGAGTTAAACCCGTGTGTGGATTCAGCAGTCTGCAAACACTTTCTGTGCAGAGTTTCAAAACAGGCGTTTTCAGCCCAATACCGGCATATGGAAGAAACAGCAGAAAGCACAGGGAAATATCTGCTTCTAAATCCAAAACGCAGCTATCTAACAGAACGGTTGTCAATGTGTGCACTCAACTTCCAGAGTTAAACCCGTGTGTGGATTCAGCAGTCTGCAAACACTTTCTGTGCAGAGTTTCAAAACAGGCATTTTCAGCCCAATACCGGCATATGGAAGAAACAGCAGAAAGCCCAGGGAAATATCTGCTTCTAAATCCAGAACGCAGCTATCTAACAGAACGGTTGTCAATGTGTGCACTCAACTTCCAGAGTTAAACCCGTGTGTGGATTCAGCAGTCTGCAAACACTTTCTGTGCAGAGTTTCAAAACAGACGTTTTCAGCCCATTACCGGCATATGGAAGAAACAGCAGAAAGCACAGGGAAATATCTGGTTCTAAATCCAAAACGCAGCTATCTAACAGAACGGTTGTCAATGTGTGCACTCAACTTCCAGAGTTAAACCCGTGTGTGGATTCAGCAGTCTGCAAACACTTTCTGTGCAGAGTTTCAAAACAGGCGTTTTCAGCCCAATACCGGCATATGGAAGAAACAGCAGAAAGCCCAGGGAAATATCTGCTTCTAAATCCAAAACGCAGCTATCTAACAGAACGGTTGTCAATGTGTGCACTCAACTTCCAGAGTTAAACCCGTGTGTGGATTCAGCAGTCTGCAAACACTTTCGGTGCAGAGTTTCAAAACAGGCATTTTCAGCCCAATACCGGCATATGGAAGAAACAGCAGAAAGCCCAGGGAAATATCTGCTTCTAAATCCAGAACGCAGCTATCTAACAGAACGGTTGTCAATGTGTGCACTCAACTTCCAGAGTTAAACCCGTGTGTGGATTCAGCAGTCTGCAAACACTTTCGGTGCAGAGTTTCAAAACAGGCGTTTTCAGCCCAATACCGGCATATGGAAGAAACAGCAGAAAGCCCAGGGAAATATCTGCTTCTAAATCCAAAACGCAGCTATCTAACAGAACGGTTGTCAATGTGTGCACTCAACTTCCAGAGTTAAACCCGTGTGTGGATTCAGCCGTCTGCAAACACTTTCCGTGCAGAGTTTCAAAACAGGCGTTTTCAGCCAATTACCGGCATATGGAAGAAACAGAAGAAAGCCCAGGGAAATATCTGCTTCTAAATCCAAAACGCAGCTATCTAACAGAACGGTTGTCAATGTGTGCACTCAACTTCCAGAGTTAAACCCGTGTGTGGATTCAGCAGTCTGCAAACACTTTCTGTGCAGAGTTTCAAAACAGGCGTTTTCAGCCCAATACCGGCATATGGAAGAAACAGCAGAAAGCCCAGGGAAATATCTGCTTCTAAATCCAAAACGCAGCTATCTAACAGAACTGTTGTCAATGTGTGGACTCAACTTCCACAGTTAAACCCGTGTGTGGATTCAGCAGTCTGCAAACACTTTCTGTGCAGAGTTTCAAAACAGGCGTTTTCAGCCCACTACCGGCATATGGAAGAAACAGAAGAAAGCCCAGGGAAATATCTGCTTCTAAATCCAAAACGCAGCTATCTAACAGAACGGTTGTCAATGTGTGCACTCAACTTCCAGAGTTAAACCCGTGTGTGGATTCAGCAGTCTGCAAACACTTTCTGTGCAGAGTTTCAAAACAGGCGTTTTCAGCCCAATACCGGCATATGGAAGAAACAGCAGAAAGCCCAGGGAAATATCTGCTTCTAAATCCAAAACGCAGCTATCTAACAGAACGGTTGTCAATGTGTGCACTCAACTTCCAGAGTTAAACCCGTGTGTGGATTCAGCAGTCTGCAAACACTTTCCGTGCAGAGTTTCAAAACAGGCGTTTTCAGCCCAATACCGGCATATGGAAGAAACAGCAGAAAGCACAGGGAAATATCTGCTTCTAAATCCAAAACGCAGCTATCTAACAGAACGGTTGTCAATGTGTGCACTCAACTTCCAGAGTTAAACCCGTGTGTGGATTCAGCAGTCTGCAAACACTTTCTGTGCAGAGTTTCAAAACAGACGTTTTCAGCCCATTACCGGCATATGGAAGAAACAGCAGAAAGCACAGGGAAATATCTGCTTCTAAATCCAAAACGCAGCTATCTAACAGAACGGTTGACAATGTGTGCACTCAACTTCCAGAGTTAAACCCGTGTGTGGATTCAGCAGTCTGCAAACACTTTCTGTGCAGAGTTTCAAAACAGACGTTTTCAGCCCATTACCGGCATATGGAAGAAACAGCAGAAAGCACAGGGAAATATCTGCTTCTAAATCCAAAACGCAGCTATCTAACAGAACGGTTGACAATGTGTGCACTCAACTTCCAGAGTTAAACCCGTGTGTGGATTCAGCAGTCTGCAAACACTTTCTGTGCGGAGTTTCAAAACAGGCGTTTTCAGCCCAATACCGGCATATGGAAGAAACAGCAGAAAGCACAGGGAAATATCGGCTTCTAAATCCAAAACGCAGCTATCTAACAGAACGGTTGTCAATGTGTGCACTCAACTTCCAGAGATAAACCCGTGTGTGGATTCAGCAGTCTGCAAACACTTTCTGTGCAGAGTTTCAAAACAGGCGTTTTCAGCCCAATACCAGCATAAGGAAGAAACAGCAGAAAGCACAGGGAAATATCTGCTTCTAAATCCAAAACGCAGCTATCTAACAGAACGGTTGTCAATGTGTGCACTCAACTTCCAGAGTTAAACCCGTGTGTGGATTCAGCAGTCTGCAAACTCTTTCTGTGCAGAGTTTCTGAACAGACGTTTTCAGCCCATTACCGTCATATGGAAGAAACAGCAGAAAGCACAGGGAAATATCTGCTTCTAAATCCAAAACGCAGCTATCTAACAGAACGGTTGTCAATGTGTGCACTCAACTTCCAGAGTTAAACCCGTGTGTGGATTCAGCAGTCTGCAAACACTTTCTGTGCAGAGTTTCAAAACAGGCGTTTTCAGCCCAATACCGGCATATGGAAGAAACAGCAGAAAGCACAGGGAAATATCTGCTTCTAAATCCAAAACGCAGCTATCTAACAGAACGGTTGTCAATGTGTGCACTCAACTTCCAGAGTTAAACCTGTGTGTGGATTCAGCAGTCTGCAAACTCTTTCTGTGCAGAGTTTCTAAACAGACGTTTTCAGCCCATTACCGGCATATGGAAGAAACAGCAGAAAGCACAGGGAAATATCTGCTTCTAAATCCAAAACGCAGCTATCTAACAGAACGGTTGTCAATGTGTGCACTCAACTTCCAGAGTTAAACCCGTGTGTGGATTCAGCAGTCTGCAAACACTTTCTGTGCAGAGTTTCAAAACAGGCGTTTTCAGCCCAATACCGGCATATGGAAGAAACAGCAGAAAGCCCAGCGAAATATATGCTTCTAAATCCAAAACGCAGCTATCTAACAGAACGGTTGTCAATGTGTGCACTCAACTTCCAGAGTTAAACCCGTGTGTGGATTCAGCAGTCTGCAAACACTTTCTGTGCAGAGTTTCAAAACAGGCGTTTTCAGCCCATTACCGGCATATGGAAGAAACAGCAGAAAGCACAGGGAAATATCTGCTTCTAAATCCAAAACGCAGCTATCTAACAGAACGGTTGTCAATGTGTCCACTCAACTTCCAGAGTTAAACCCGTGTGTGGATTCAGCAGTCTGCAAACACTTTCTGTGCAGAGTTTCAAAACAGGCGTTTTCAGCACAATACCGTCATATGGAAGAAACAGCAGAAAGCACAGGGAAATATCTGCTTCTAAATCCAAAACGCAGCTATCTAACAGAACGGTTGTCAATGTGTGCACTCAACTTCCAGAGTTAAACCCGTGTGTGGATTCAGCAGTCTGCAAACACTTTCCGTGCAGAGTTTCAAAACAGGCGTTTTCAGCCCAATACCGGCATATGGAAGAAACAGCAGAAAGCACAGGGAAATATCTGCTTCTAAATCCAAAACGCAGCTATCTAACAGAACGGTTGTCAATGTGTGCACTCAACTTGCAGAGTTAAACCCGTGTGTGGATTCAGCAGTCTGCAAACACTTTCTGTGCAGAGTTTCAAAACAGACGTTTTCAGCCCATTACCGGCATATGGAAGAAACAGCAGAAAGCACAGGGAAATATCTGCTTCTAAATCCAAAACGCAGCTATCTAACAGAACGCTTGTCAATGTGTGCACTCAACTTCCAGAGTTAAACCCGTGTGTGGATTCAGCAGTCTGCAAACACTTTCTTTGCAGAGATTCAAAACAGACGTTTTCAGCCCATTACCGGCATATGGAAGAAACAGCAGAAAGCACAGGGAAATATCTGCTTCTAAATCCAAAACGCAGCAATCTAACAGAACGGTTGTCAATGTGTGCACTCAACTTCCAGAGTTAAACCCGTGTGTGGATTCAGCAGTCTGCAAACACTTTCTTTGCAGAGATTCAAAACAGACGTTTTCAGCCCATTACTGGCATATGGAAGAAACAGCAGAAAGCACAGGGAAATATCTGCTACTAAATCCAAAACGCAGCTATCTAACAGAACGGTTGTCAATGTGTGCACTCAACTTCCAGAGTTAAACCCGTGTGTGGATTCAGCAGTCTGCAAACACTTTCTGTGCAGAGTTTCAAAACAGGCGTTTTCAGCCCAATACCGGCATATGGAAGAAACAGAAGAAAGCACAGGGAAATATCTGCTTCTAAATCCAAAACGCAGCTATCTAACAGAACGGTTGTCAATGTGTGCACTCAACTTCCAGAGTTAAACCCGTGTGTGGATTCAGCAGTCCGCAAACACTTTCTGTGCAGAGTTTCAAAACAGGCGTTTTCAGCCCAATACCGGCATATGGAAGAAACAGCAGAAAGCCCAGGGAATTATCTGCTTCTAAATCCAAAACGCAGCTATCTAACAGAACGGTTGTCAATGTGTGCACTCAACTTCCAGAGGTAAACCCGTGTGTGGATTCAGCAGTCTGCAAACACTTTCTGTGCAGAGTTCCAAAACAGGCGTTTTCAGCCCAATACCGGCATATGGAAGAAACAGCAGAAAGCACAGGGAAATATCGGCTTCTAAATCCAAAACGCAGCTATCTAACAGAACGGTTGTCAATGTGTGCACTCAACTTCCAGAGATAAACGGGTGTGTGGATTCAGCAGTCTGCAAACCCTTTCTTTGCAGAGTTTCAAAACAGGCGTTTTCAGCCCAATACCGGCATATGGAAGAAACAGCAGAAAGCACAGGGAAATATCTGCTTCTAAATCCAAAACGCAGCTATCTAACAGAACGGTTGTCAATGTGTGCACTCAACTTCCAGAGTTAAACCCGTGTGTGGATTCAGCAGTCTGCAAACACTTTCTGTGCAGAGTTTCAAAACAGGCGTTTTCAGCCCAATACCGGCATATGGAAGAAAAAGAAGAAAGCCCAGGGAAATATCTGCTTCTAAATCCAAAACGCAGCTATCTAACAGAACGGTTGTCAATGTGTGCACTCAACTTCCAGAGATAAATCCGTGTGTGGATTCAGCAGTCTGCAAACACTTTCTGTGCAGAGTTTCAAAACAGGCGTTTTCAGCCCATTACCGGCATCTGGAAGAAATAGCAGAAAGCCCAGGGAAATATCTGATTCTAAATCCAAAATGCAGCTATCTAACAGAACGGTTGTCAATGTGTGCACTCAACTTCCAGAGTTAAACGCGTGTGTGGATTCAGCAGTCTGCAAACACTTTCTGTGCAGAGTTTCAAAACAGGCGCTTTCAGGCCAATACCGGCATATGGAAGAAACAGCAGAAAGCACAGGGAAATATCTGCTTCTAAATCCAAAACGCAGCTATCTAACAGAACGGTTGTCAATGTGTGCACTCAACTTCCAGAGTTAAACCCGTGTGTGGATTCAGCAGTCTGCAAACACATTCTGTGCAGAGTTTCAAAACAGGCGTTTTCAGCCCAATACCGGCATATGGAAGAAACAGAAGAAAGCACAGGGAAATATCTGCTTCTAAATCCAAAACGCAGCTATCTAACAGAACGGTTGTCAATGTGTGCACTCAACTTCCAGAGTTAAACCCGTGTGTGGATTCAGCAGTCTGCAAACACTTTCTGTGCAGAGTTTCAAAACAGGCGTTTTCAGCCCAGTACCGGCATATGGAAGAAACAGCAGAAAGCACAGGGAAATATCTTCTTCTAAATCCAAAACGCAGCTATCTAACAGAACGGTTGTCAATGTGTGCACTCAACTTCCAGAGTTAAACCCGTGTGTGGATTCAGCAGTCTGCAAACACTTTCTGTGCAGAGTTTCAAAACAGGCGTTTTCAGCCCATTACCGGCATATGGAAGAAACAGAAGAAAGCACAGGGAAATATCTGCTTCTAAATCCAAAACGCAGCTATCTAACAGAACGGTTGTCAATGTGTGCACTCAACTTCCAGAGTTAAACCCGTGTGTGGATTCAGCAGTCTGCAAACTCTTTCTGTGCAGAGTTTCTAAACAGACGTTTTCAGCCCATTACCGGCATATGGAAGAAACAGCAGAAAGCACAGGGAAATATCTGCTTCTAAATCCAAAACGCAGCTATCTAACAGAACGGTTGTAAATGTGTGCACTCAACTTCCAGAGTTAAACCAGTGTGTGGATTCAGCAGTCTGCAAACACTTTCTGTGCAGAGTTTCAAAACAGGCGTTTTCAGCCCAATACCGGCAAATGGAAGAAACAGCAGAAAGCCCAGCGAAATATCTGCTTCTAAATCCAAAACGCAGCTATCTAACAGAACGGTTGTCAATGTGTGCACTCAACTTCCAGAGTTAAACCCGTGTGTGGATTCAGCAGTCCGCAAACACTTTCTGTGCAGAGTTTCAAAACAGGCGTTTTCAGCCCAATACCGGCATATGGAAGAAACAGCAGAAAGCCCAGGGAAATATCTGCTTCTAAATCCAAAACGCAGCTATCTAACAGAACGGTTGTCAATGTGTGCACTCAACTTCCAGAGGTAAACCCGTGTGTGGATTCAGCAGTCTGCAAACACTTTCCGTGCAGAGTTTCAAAACAGGCGTTTTCAGCCCAATACCGGCATATGGAAGAAACAGCAGAAAGCCCAGGGAAATATCTGCTTCTAAATCCAAAACGCAGCTATCTAACAGAACGGTTGTCAATGTGTGCACTCAACTTCCAGAGTTAAACCCGTGTGTGGATTCAGCAGTCTGCAAACACTTTCCGTGCAGAGTTTCAAAACAGGCGTTTTCAGCCCAATACCGGCATATGGAAGAAACAGCAGAAAGCCCAGCGAAATATCTGCTTCTAAATCCAAAACGCAGCTATCTACCAGAACGGTTGTCAATGTGTGCACTCAACTTCCAGAGTTAAACCCGTGTGTGGATTCAGCAGTCTGCAAACACTTTCCGTGCAGAGTTTCAAAACAGTCGTTTTCAGCCCAATACCGGCATATGGAAGAAACAGAAGAAAGCACAGGGAAATATCTGCTTCTAAATCCAAAACGCAGCTATCTAACAGAACGGTTGTCAATGTGTGCACTCAACTTCCAGAGTTAAACCCGTGTGTGGATTCAGCAGTCTGCAAACACTTTCTGTGCAGAGTTTCAAAACAGGCGTTTTCAGCCCATTACCGGCATATGGAAGAAACAGAAGAAAGCCCAGGGAAATATCTGCTTCTAAATCCAAAACGCAGCTATCTAACAGAACGGTTGTCAATGTGTGCACTCAACTTCCAGAGTTAAACCCGTGTGTGGATTCAGCAGTCTGCAAACTCTTTCTGTGCAGAGTTTCAAAACAGACGTTTTCAGCCCATTACCGGCATATGGAAGAAACAGCAGAAAGCACAGGGAAATATCTGCTTCTAAATACAAAACGCGGCTATCTAACAGAACGGTTGTCAATGTGCGCACTCAACTTCCAGAGTTAAACCCGTGTGTGGATTCAGCAGTCTGCAAACACTTTCTGTGCAGAGTTTCAAAACAGGCGTTTTCAGCCCAATACCGGCATATGGAAGAAACAGAAGAAAGCACAGGGAAATATCTGCTTCTAAATCCAAAACGCAGCTATCTAACAGAACGGTTGTCAATGTGTGCACTCAACTTCCAGAGTTAAACCCGTGTGTGGATTCAGCAGTCTGCAAACACTTTCTGTGCAGAGTTTCAAAACAGGCGTTTTCAGCCCAATACCGGCATATGGAAGAAACAGCAGAAAGTCCAGGGAAATATCTGCTTCTAAATCCAAAACGCAGCTATCTAACAGAACGGTTGTCAATGTGTGCACTCAACTTCCAGAGTTAAACCCGTGTGTGGATTCAGCAGTCTGCAAACACTTTCCGTGCAGAGTTTCAAAACAGGCGTTTTCAGCCCAATACCGGCATATGGAAGAAACAGCAGAAAGCACAGGGAAATATCTGCTTCTAAATCCAAAACGCAGCTATCTAACAGAACGGTTGTCAATGTGTGCACTCAACTTCCAGAGTTAAACCCGTGTGTGGATTCAGCAGTCTGCAAACACTTTCTGTGCAGAGTTTCAAAACAGACGTTTTCAGCCCATTACCGGCATATGGAAGAAACAGCAGAAAGCCCAGGGAAATATCTGCTTCTAAATCCAAAACGCAGCTATCTAACAGAACGGTTGTCAATGTGTGCACTCAACTTCCAGAGTTAAACCCGTGTGTGGATTCAGCAGTCTGCAAACACTTTCTGTGCAGAGATTCAAAACAGAGGTTTTCAGCCCATTACCGGCATATGGAAGAAACAGCAGAAAGCACAGGGAAATATCTGCTTCTAAATCCAAAACGCAGCTATTTAACAGAACGGTTGTAAATGTGTGCACTCAACTTCCAGAGTTAAACCCGTGTGTGGATTCAGCAGTCTGCAAACACTTTCTGTGCAGAGTTTCAAAACAGGCATTTTCAGCCCATTACCGGCATATGGAAGAAACAGAAGAAAGCACAGGGAAATATCTGCTTCTAAATCCAAAACGCAGCTATCTAACAGAACGGTTGTCAATGTGTGCACTCAACTTCCAGAGTTAAACCCGTGTGTGGATTCAGCAGTCTGCAAACACTTTCCGTGCAGAGTTTCAAAACAGGCGTTTTCAGCCCAATACCGGCATATGGAAGAAACAGCAGAAAGCACAGGGAAATATCGGCTTCTAAATCCAAAACGCAGCTATCTAACAGAACGGTTGTCAATGTGTGCACTCAACTTCCAGAGATAAACCCGTGTGTGGATTCAGCAGTCTGCAAACACTTTCTGTGCAGAGTTTCAAAACAGGCGTTTTCAGCCCAATACCGGCATAAGGAAGAAACAGCAGAAAGCACAGGGAAATATCTGCCTCTAAATCCAAAACGCAGCTATCTAACAGAACGGTTGTCAATGTGTGCACTCAACTTCCAGAGTTAAACCCGTGTGTGGATTCAGCAGTCTGCAAACACTTTCTGTGCAGAGTTTCAAAACAGGCATTTTCAGCCCAATACCGGCATATGGAAGAAACAGCAGAAAGCACAGGGAAATATCTGCTTCTAAATCCAAAACGCAGCTATCTAACAGAACGGTTGTCAATGTGTGCACTCAACTTCCAGAGTTAAACCCGTGTGTGGATTCAGCAGTCTGCAAACACTTTCTGTGCAGAGTTTCAAAACAGGCGTTTTCAGCCCAATACCGGCATATGGAAGAAACAGCAGAAAGCCCAGGGAAATATCTGCTTCTAAATCCAAAACGCAGCTATCTAACAGAACGGTTGTCAATGTGTGCACTCAACTTCCAGAGTTAAACCCGTGTGTGGATTCAGCAGTCTGCAAACACTTTCTGTGCAGAGTTTCAAAACAGGCATTTTCAGCCCAATACCGGCATATGGAAGAAACAGCAGAAAGCCCAGGGAAATATCTGCTTCTAAATCCAGAACGCAGCTATCTAACAGAACGGTTGTCAATGTGTGCACTCAACTTCCAGAGTTAAACCCGTGTGTGGATTCAGCAGTCTGCAAACACTTTCTGTGCAGAGTTTCAAAACAGACGTTTTCAGCCCATTACCGGCATATGGAAGAAACAGCAGAAAGCACAGGGAAATATCTGCTTCTAAATCCAAAACGCAGCTATCTAACAGAACGGTTGTCAATGTGTGCACTCAACTTCCAGAGTTAAACCCGTGTGTGGATTCAGCAGTCTGCAAACTCTTTCTGTGCAGAGTTTCAAAACAGGCGTTTTCAGCCCAATACCGGCATATGGAAGAAACAGCAGAAAGCCCAGGGAAATATCTGCTTCTAAATCCAAAACGCAGCTATCTAACAGAACGGTTGTCAATGTGTGCACTCAACTTCCAGAGTTAAACCCGTGTGTGGATTCAGCAGTCTGCAAACACTTTCTGTGCAGAGTTTCAAAACAGGCATTTTCAGCCCAATACCGGCATATGGAAGAAACAGCAGAAAGCCCAGGGAAATATCTGCTTCTAAATCCAGAACGCAGCTATCTAACAGAACGGTTGTCAATGTGTGCACTCAACTTCCAGAGTTAAACCCGTGTGTGGATTCAGCAGTCTGCAAACACTTTCGGTGCAGAGTTTCAAAACAGGCATTTTCAGCCCAATACCGGCATATGGAAGAAACAGCAGAAAGCCCAGGGAAATATCTGCTTCTAAATCCAAAACGCAGCTATCTAACAGAACGGTTGTCAATGTGTGCACTCAACTTCCAGAGTTAAACCCGTGTGTGGATTCAGCAGTCTGCAAACACTTTCCGTGCAGAGTTTCAAAACAGGCGTTTTCAGCCAATTACCGGCATATGGAAGAAACAGAAGAAAGCCCAGGGAAATATCTGCTTCTAAATCCAAAACGCAGCTATCTAACAGAACGGTTGTCAATGTGTGCACTCAACTTCCAGAGTTAAACCCGTGTGTGGATTCAGCAGTCTGCAAACACTTTCTGTGCAGAGTTTCAAAACAGGCGTTTTCAGCCCAATACCGGCATATGGAAGAAACAGCAGAAAGCCCAGGGAAATATCTGCTTCTAAATCCAAAACGCAGCTATCTAACAGAACTGTTGTCAATGTGTGCACTCAACTTCCACAGTTAAACCCGTGTGTGGATTCAGCAGTCTGCAAACACTTTCTGTGCAGAGTTTCAAAACAGGCATTTTCAGCCCAATACCGGCATATGGAAGAAACAGCAGAAAGCCCAGGGAAATATCTGCTTCTAAATCCAGAACGCAGCTATCTAACAGAACGGTTGTCAATGTGTGCACTCAACTTCCAGAGTTAAACCCGTGTGTGGATTCAGCAGTCTGCAAACACTTTCGGTGCAGAGTTTCAAAACAGGCGTTTTCAGCCCAATACCGGCATATGGAAGAAACAGCAGAAAGCACAGGGAAATATCTGCTTCTAAATCCAAAACGCAGCTATCTAACAGAACGGTTGTCAATGTGTGCACTCAACTTCCAGAGTTAAACCCGTGCGTGGATTCAGCAGTCTGCAAACACTTTCCGAGCAGAGTTTCAAAACAGGCGTTTTCAGCCCAATACCGGCATATGGAAGAAACAGCAGAAAGCACAGGGAAATATCTGCTTCTAAATCCAAAACGCAGCTATCTAACAGAACGGTTGTCAATGTGTGCACTCAACTTCCAGAGTTAAACCCGTGTGTGGATTCAGCAGTCTGCAAACACTTTCTGTGCAGAGTTTCAAAACAGGCGTTTTCAGCCCACTACCGGCATATGGAAGAAACAGAAGAAAGCCCAGGGAAATATCTGCTTCTAAATCCAAAACGCAGCTATCTAACAGAACGGTTGTCAATGTGTGCACTCAACTTCCAGAGTTAAACCCGTGTGTGGATTCAGCAGTCTGCAAACACTTTCTGTGCAGAGTTTCAAAACAGGCGTTTTCAGCCCAATACCGGCCTATGGAAGAAACAGCAGAAAGCCCAGGGAAATATCTGCTTCTAAATCCAAAACTCAGCTATCTAACAGAACGGTTGTCAATGTGTGCACTCAACTTCCAGAGTTAAACCCGTGTGTGGATTCAGCAGTCTGCAAACACTTTCCGTGCAGAGTTTCAAAACAGGCGTTTTCAGCCCAATACCGGCATATGGAAGAAACAGCAGAAAGCACAGGGAAATATCGGCTTCTAAATCCAAAACGCAGCTATCTAACAGAACGGTTGTCAATGTGTGCACTCAACTTCCAGAGATAAACCCGTGTGTGGATTCAGCAGTCTGCAAACACTTTCTGTGCAGAGTTTCAAAACAGGCGTTTTCAGCCCAATACCGGCATCAGGAAGAAACAGCAGAAAGCACAGGGAAATATCTGCCTCTAAATCCAAAACGCAGCTATCTAACAGAACGGTTGTCAATGTGTGCACTCAACTTCCAGAGTTAAACCCGTGTGTGGATTCAGCAGTCTGCAAACACTTTCTGTGCAGAGTTTCAAAACAGGCATTTTCAGCCCAATACCGGCATATGGAAGAAACAGCAGAAAGCCCAGGGAAATATCTGCTTCTAAATCCAGAACGCAGCTATCTAACAGAACGGTTGTCAATGTGTGCACTCAACTTCCAGAGTTAAACCCGTGTGTGGATTCATCAGTCTGCAAACACTTTCTGTGCAGAGTTTCAAAACAGGCGTTTTCAGCCCATTACCGTCATATGGAAGAAACAGCAGAAAGCACAGGGAAATATCTGCTTCTAAATCCAAAACGCAGCTATCTAACAGAACGGTTGTCAATGTGTGCACTCAACTTCCAGAGTTAAACCCGTGTGTGGATTCAGCAGTCTGCAAACACTTTCTGTGCAGAGTTTCAAAACAGGCGTTTTCAGCCCAATACCGGCATATGGAAGAAACAGCAGAAAGCACAGGGAAATATCTGCTTCTAAATCCAGAACGCAGCTATCTAACAGAACGGTTGTCAATGTGTGCACTCAACTTCCAGAGTTAAACCCGTGTGTGGATTCAGCAGTCTGCAAACTCTTTCTGTGCAGAGTTTCTAAACAGACGTTTTCAGCCCATTACCGGCATATGGAAGAAACAGCAGAAAGCACAGGGAAATATCTGCTTCTAAATCCAAAAAGCAGCTATCTAACAGAACGCTTGTCAATGTGTGCACTCAACTTCCAGAGTTAAACCCGTGTGTGGATTCAGCAGTCTGCAAACACTTTCTCTGCAGAGTTTCAAAACAGGCGTTTTCAGCCCAATACCGGCATATGGAAGAAACAGCAGAAAGCACAGGGAAATATCTGCTTCTAAATCCAAAACGCAGCTATCTAACAGAACGGTTGTCAATGTGTGCACTCAACTTCCAGAGTTAAACCCGTGTGTGGATTCAGCAGTCTGCAAACACTTTCTGTGCAGAGTTTCAAAACAGGCGTTTTCAGCCCAGTACCGGCATATGGAAGAAACAGCAGAAAGCACAGGGAAATATCTTCTTCTAAATCCAAAACGCAGCTATCTAACAGAACGGTTGTCAATGTGTGCACTCAACTTCCAGAGTTAAACCCGTGTGTGGATTCAGCAGTCTGCAAACACTTTCTGTGCAGAGTTTCAAAACAGGCGTTTTCAGCCCATTACCGGCATATGGAAGAAACAGAAGAAAGCACAGGGAAATATCTGCTTCTAAATCCAAAACGCAGCTATCTAACAGAACGGTTGTCAATGTGTGCACTCAACTTCCAGAGTTAAACCCGTGTGTGGATTCAGCAGTCTGCAAACTCTTTCTGTGCAGAGTTTCTAAACAGACGTTTTCAGCCCATTACCGGCATATGGAAGAAACAGCAGAAAGCACAGGGAAATATCTGCTTCTAAATCCAAAACGCAGCTATCTAACAGAACGGTTGTAAATGTGTGCACTCAACTTCCAGAGTTAAACCAGTGTGTGGATTCAGCAGTCTGCAAACACTTTCTGTGCAGAGTTTCAAAACAGGCGTTTTCAGCCCAATACCGGCAAATGGAAGAAACAGCAGAAAGCCCAGCGAAATATCTGCTTCTAAATCCAAAACGCAGCTATCTAACAGAACGGTTGTCAATGTGTGCACTCAACTTCCAGAGTTAAACCCGTGTGTGGATTCAGCAGTCTGCAAACACTTTCTTTGCAGAGATTCAAAACAGACGTTTTCAGCCCATTACCGGCATATGGAAGAAACAGCAGAAAGCACAGGGAAATATCTGCTTCTAAATCCAAAACGCAGCTATCTAACAGAACGGTTGTCAATGTGTGCACTCAACTTCCAGAGTTAAACCCGTGTGTGGATTCAGCAGTCTGCAAACACTTTCTGTGCAGAGTTTCAAAACAGGCGTTTTCAGCCCAATACCGGCATATGGAAGAAACAGAAGAAAGCACAGGGAAATATCTGCTTCTAAATCCAAAACGCAGCTATCTAACAGAACGGTTGTCAATGTGTGCACTCAACTTCCAGAGTTAAACCCGTGTGTGGATTCAGCAGTCCGCAAACACTTTCTGTGCAGAGTTTCAAAACAGGCGTTTTCAGCCCAATACCGGCATATGGAAGAAACAGCAGAAAGCACAGGGAAATATCTGCTTCTAAATCCAAAACGCAGCTATCTAACAGAACGGTTGTCAATGTGTGCACTCAACTTCCAGAGGTAAACCCGTGTGTGGATTCAGCAGTCTGCAAACACTTTCCGTGCAGAGTTTCAAAACAGGCGTTTTCAGCCCAATACCGGCATATGGAAGAAACAGCAGAAATCCCAGGGAAATATCTGCTTCTAAATCCAAAACGCAGCTATCTAACAGAACGGTTGTCAATGTGTGCACTCAACTTCCAGAGTTAAACCCGTGTGTGGATTCAGCAACTGCAAACACTTTCTGTGCAGAGTTTCAAAACAGGCGTTTTCAGCCCATTACCGGCATATGGAAGAAACAGAAGAAAGCACAGGGAAATATCTGCTTCTAAATCCAAAACGCAGCTATCTAACAGAACGGTTGTCAATGTGTGCACTCAACTTCCAGAGTTAAACCCGTGTGTGGATTCAGGAGTCTGCAAACACTTTCTGTGCAGAGTTCCAAAACAGGCGTTTTCAGCCCAATACCGGCATATGGAAGAAACAGCAGAAAGCACAGGGAAATATCGGCTTCTAAATCCAAAACGCAGCTATCTAACAGAACGGTTGTCAATGTGTGCACTCAACTTCCAGAGATAAACGGGTGTGTGGATTCAGCAGTCTGCAAACCCTTTCTGTGCAGAGTTTCAAAACAGGCGTTTTCAGCCCAATACCGGCATATGGAAGAAACAGCAGAAAGCACAGGGAAATATCTGCTTCTAAATCCAAAACGCAGCTATCTAACAGAACGGTTGTCAATGTGTGCACTCAACTTCCAGAGTTAAACCCGTGTGTGGATTCAGCAGTCTGCAAACACTTTCTGTGCAGAGTTTCAAAACAGGCGTTTTCAGCCCAATACCGGCATATGGAAGAAACAGCAGAAAGCACAGGGAAATATCTGCTTCTAAATCCAAAACGCAGCTATCTAACAGAACGGTTGTCAATGTGTGCACTCAACTTCCAGAGATAAACCCGTGTGTGGATTCAGCAGTCTGCAAACACTTTCTGTGCAGAGTTTCAAAACAGGCGTTTTCAGCCCATTACCGGCATCTGGAAGAAATAGCAGAAAGCCCAGGGAAATATCTGATTCTAAATCCAAAATGCAGCTATCTAACAGAACGGTTGTCAATGTGTGCACTCAACTTCCAGAGTTAAACGCGTGTCTGGATTCAGCAGTCTGAAACACTTTCTGTGCAGAGTTTCAAAACAGGCGCTTTCAGCCCAATACCGGCATATGGAAGAAACAGCAGAAAGCACAGGGAAATATCTGCTTCTAAATCCAAAACGCAGCTATCTAACAGAACGGTTGTCAATGTGTGCACTCAACTTCCAGAGTTAAACCCGTGTGTGGATTCAGCAGTCTGCAAACACTTTCCGTGCAGAGTTTCAAAACAGGCTTTTTCAGCCCAATACCGGCATATGGAAGAAACAGCAGAAAGCACAGGGAAATATCTGCTTCTAAATCCAAAACGCAGCTATCTAACAGAACGGTTGTCAATGTGTGCACTCAACTTCCAGAGTTAAACCCGTGTGTGGATTCAGCAGTCTGCAAACACTTTCTGTGCAGAGTTTCAAAACAGGCGTTTTCAGCCCAGTACCGGCATATGGAAGAAACAGCAGAAAGCACAGGGAAATATCTTCTTCTAAATCCAAAACGCAGCTATCTAACAGAACGGTTGTCAATGTGTGCACTCAACTTCCAGAGTTAAACCCGTGTGTGGATTCAGCAGTCTGCAAACACTTTCTGTGCAGAGTTTCAAAACAGGCGTTTTCAGCCCATTACCGGCATATGGAAGAAACAGAAGAAAGCACAGGGAAATATCTGCTTCTAAATCCAAAACGCAGCTATCTAACAGAACGGTTGTCAATGTGTGCACTCAACTTCCAGAGTTAAACCCGTGTGTGGATTCAGCAGTCTGCAAACTCTTTCTGTGCAGAGTTTCTAAACAGATGTTTTCAGCCCATTACCGGCATATGGAAGAAACAGCAGAAAGCACAGGGAAATATCTGCTTCTAAATCCAAAACGCAGCTATCTAACAGAACGGTTGTAAATGTGTGCACTCAACTTCCAGAGTTAAACCAGTGTGTGGATTCAGCAGTCTGCAAACACTTTCTGTGCAGAGTTTCAAAACAGGCGTTTTCAGCCCAATACCGGCAAATGGAAGAAACAGCAGAAAGCCCAGCGAAATATCTGCTTCTAAATCCAAAACGCAGCTATCTAACAGAACGGTTGTAAATGTGTGCACTCAACTTCCAGAGTTAAACCCGTGTGTGGATTCAGCAACTGCAAACACTTTCTGTGCAGAGTTTCAAAACAGGCGTTTTCAGCCCATTACCGGCATATGGAAGAAACAGAAGAAAGCACAGGGAAATATCTGCTTCTAAATCCAAAACGCAGCTATCTAACAGAACGGTTGTCAATGTGTGCACTCAACTTCCAGAGTTAAACCCGTGTGTGGATTCAGGAGTCTGCAAACACTTTCTGTGCAGAGTTCCAAAACAGGCGTTTTCAGCCCAATACCGGCTTATGGAAGAAACAGCAGAAACCACAGGGAAATATCGGCTTCTAAATCCAAAACGCAGCTATCTAACAGAACGGTTGTCAATGTGTGCACTCAACTTCCAGAGATAAACGGGTGTGTGGATTCAGCAGTCTGCAAACCCTTTCTGTGCAGAGTTTCAAAACAGGCGTTTTCAGCCCAATACCGGCATATGGAAGAAACAGCAGAAAGCACAGGGAAATATCTGCTTCTAAATCCAAAACGCAGCTATCTAACAGAACGGTTGTCAATGTGTGCACTCAACTTCCAGAGTTAAACCCGTGTGTGGATTCAGCAGTCTGCAAACACTTTCTGTGCAGAGTTTCAAAACAGGCGTTTTCAGCCCAGTACCGGCATATGGAAGAAACAGCAGAAAGCACAGGGAAATATCTTCTTCTAAATCCAAAACGCAGCTATCTAACAGAACGGTTGTCAATGTGTGCACTCAACTTCCAGAGTTAAACCCGTGTGTGGATTCAGCAGTCTGCAAACACTTTCTGTGCAGAGTTTCAAAACAGGCGTTTTCAGCCCATTACCGGCATATGGAAGAAACAGAAGAAAGCACAGGGAAATATCTGCTTCTAAATCCAAAACGCAGCTATCTAACAGAACGGTTGTCAATGTGTGCACTCAAATTCCAGAGTTAAACCCGTGTGTGGATTCAGCAGTCTGCAAACTCTTTCTGTGCAGAGTTTCTAAACAGATGTTTTCAGCCCATTACCGGCATATGGAAGAAACAGCAGAAAGCACAGGGAAATATCTGCTTCTAAATCCAAAACACAGCTATCTAACAGAACGGTTGTAAATGTGTGCACTCAACTTCCAGAGTTAAACCAGTGTGTGGATTCAGCAGTCTGCAAACACTTTCTGTGCAGAGTTTCAAAACAGGCGTTTTCAGCCCAATACCGGCAAATGGAAGAAACAGCAGAAAGCCCAGCGAAATATCTGCTTCTAAATCCAAAACGCAGCTATCTAACAGAACGGTTGTAAATGTGTGCACTCAACTTCCAGAGTTAAACCCGTGTGTGGATTCAGCAACTGCAAACACTTTCTGTGCAGAGTTTCAAAACAGGCGTTTTCAGCCCATTACCGGCATATGGAAGAAACAGAAGAAAGCACAGGGAAATATCTGCTTCTAAATCCAAAACGCAGCTATCTAACAGAACGGTTGTCAATGTGTGCACTCAACTTCCAGAGTTAAACCCGTGTGTGGATTCAGGAGTCTGCAAACACTTTCTGTGCAGAGTTCCAAAACAGGCGTTTTCAGCCCAATACCGGCTTATGGAAGAAACAGCAGAAACCACAGGGAAATATCGGCTTCTAAATCCAAAACGCAGCTATCTAACAGAACGGTTGTCAATGTGTGCACTCAACTTCCAGAGATAAACGGGTGTGTGGATTCAGCAGTCTGCAAACCCTTTCTGTGCAGAGTTTCAAAACAGGCGTTTTCAGCCCAATACCGGCATATGGAAGAAACAGCAGAAAGCACAGGGAAATATCTGCTTCTAAATCCAAAACGCAGCTATCTAACAGAACGGTTGTCAATGTGTGCACTCAACTTCCAGAGTTAAACCCGTGTGTGGATTCAGCAGTCTGCAAACACTTTCTGTGCAGAGTTTCAAAACAGGCGTTTTCAGCCCAATACCGGCATATGGAAGAAAAAGAAGAAAGCACAGGGAAATATCTGCTTCTAAATCCAAAACGCAGCTATCTAACAGAACGGTTGTCAATGTGTGCACTCAACTTCCAGAGATAAACCCGTGTGTGGATTCAGCAGTCTGCAAACACTTTCTGTGCAGAGTTTCAAAACAGGCGTTTTCAGCCCATTACCGGCATCTGGAAGAAATAGCAGAAAGCCCAGGGAAATATCTGATTCTAAATCCAAAATGCAGATATCTAACAGAACGGTTGTCAATGTGTGCACTCAACTTCCAGAGTTAAACGCGTGTGTGGATTCAGCAGTCTGCAAACACTTTCTGTGCAGAGTTTCAAAACAGGCGTTTTCAGCCCAATACCGGCATATGGAAGAAACAGCAGAAAGCACAGGGAAATATCTGCTTCTAAATCCAAAACGCAGCTATCTAACAGAACGGTTGTCAATGTGTGCACTCAACTTCCAGAGTTAAACCGGTGTGTGGATTCAGCAGTCTGCAAACACTTTCCGTGCAGAGTTTCAAAACAGGCGTTTTCAGCCCAATACCGGCATATGGAAGAAACAGCAGAAAGCCCAGGGAAATATCTGCTTCTAAATCCAAAACGCAGCTATCTAACAGAACGGTTGTCAATGTGTGCACTCAACTTCCAGAGTTAAACCCGTGTGTGGATTCAACAGTCTGCAAACACTTTCTGTGCAGACTTTCAAAACAGGCGTTTTCAGCCCATTACCGGCATCTGGAAGAAACAGCAGAAAGCCCAGGGAAATATCTGCTTCTAAATCCAAAACGCAGCTATCTAACAGAACGGTTGTCAATGTGTGCACTCAACTTCCAGAGTTAAACCCGTGTGTGGATTCAGCAGTCTGCAAACACTTTCTGTGCAGAGTTTCAAAACAGGCGTTTTCAGCCCATTACCGGCATATGGAAGAAACAGAAGAAAGCACAGGGAAATATCTGCTTCTAAATCCAAAACGCAGCTATCTAACAGAACGGTTGTCAATGTGTGCACTCAACTTCCAGAGTTAAACCCGTGTGTGGATTCAGCAGTCTGCAAACACTTTCCGTGCAGAGTTTCAAAACAGGCGTTTTCAGCCCAATACCGGCATATGGAAGAAACAGCAGAAAGCCCAGGGAAATATCTGCTTCTAAATCCAAAACGCAGCTATCTAACAGAACGGTTGTCAATGTGTGCACTCAACTTCCAGAGTTAAACCCGTGTGTGGATTCAGCAACTGCAAACACTTTCTGTGCAGAGTTACAAAACAGGCGTTTACAGCCCATTACCGGCATATGGAAGAAACAGAAGAAAGCACAGGGAAATATCTGCTTCTAAATCCAAAACGCAGCTATCTAACAGAACGGTTGTCAATGTGTGCACTCAACTTCCAGAGTTAAACCCGTGTGTGGATTCAGCAGTCTGCAAACACTTTCTGTGCAGAGTTCCAAAACAGGCGTTTTCAGCCCAATACCGGCATATGGAAGAAACAGCAGAAAGCACAGGGAAATATCGGCTTCTAAATCCAAAACGCAGCTATCTAACAGAACGGTTGTCAATGTGTGCACTCAACTTCCAGAGTTAAACCCGTGTGTGGATTCAGCAGTCTGCAAACACTTTCCGTGCAGAGTTTCAAAACAGGCGTTTTCAGCCCAATACCGGCATATGGAAGAAACAGCAGAAAGCCCAGGGAAATATCTGCTTCTAAATCCAAAACGCAGCTATCTAACAGAACGGTTGTCAATGTGTGCACTCAACTTCCAGAGTTAAACCCGTGTGTGGATTCAACAGTCTGCAAACACTTTCTGTGCAGAGTTTCAAAACAGGCGTTTTCAGCCCATTACCGGCATCTGGAAGAAACAGCAGAAAGCCCAGGGAAATATCTGCTTCTAAATCCAAAACGCAGCTATCTAACAGAACGGTTGTCAATGTGTGCACTCAACTTCCAGAGTTAAACCCGTGTGTGGATTCAGCAGTCTGCAAACACTTTCTGTGCAGAGTTTCAAAACAGGCGTTTTCAGCCCATTACCGGCATATGGAAGAAACAGAAGAAAGCACAGGGAAATATCTGCTTCTAAATCCAAAACGCAGCTATCTAACAGAACGGTTGTCAATGTGTGCACTCTACTTCCAGAGTTAAACCCGTGTGTGGATTCACCAGTCTGCAAACACTTTCCGTGCAGAGTTTCAAAACAGACGTTTTCAGCCCAATACCGGCATATGGAAGAAACAGCAGAAAGCCCAGGGAAATATCTGCTTCTAAATCCAAAACGCAGCTATCTAACAGAACGGTTGTCAATGTGTGCACTCAACTTCCAGAGTTAAACCCGTGTGTGGATTCAGCAACTGCAAACACTTTCTGTGCAGAGTTTCAAAACAGGCGTTTTCAGCCCATTACCGGCATATGGAAGAAACAGAAGAAAGCACAGGGAAATATCTGCTTCTAAATCCAAAACGCAGCTATCTAACAGAACGGTTGTCAATGTGTGCACTCAACTTCCAGAGTTAAACCCGTGTGTGGATTCAGCAGTCTGCAAACACTTTCTGTGCAGAGTTCCATAACAGGCGTTTTCAGCCCAATACCGGCATATGGAAGAAACAGCAGAAAGCACAGGGAAATATCTGCTTCTAAATCCAAAACGCAGCTATCTAACAGAACGGTTGTCAATGTGTGCACTCAACTTCCAGAGATAAACCCGTGTGTGGATTCAGCAGTCTGCAAACACTTTCTGTGCAGAGTTTCAAAACAGGCGTTTTCAGCCCAATACCGGCATATGGAAGAAAAAGAAGAAAGCACAGGGAAATATCTGCTTCTAAATCCAAAACGCAGCTATCTAACAGAACGGTTGTCAATGTGTGCACTCAGCTTCCAGAGTTAAACCCGTGTGTGGATTCAGCAGTCTGCAAACACTTTCTGTGCAGAGTTTCAAAACAGGCGTTTTCAGCCCAATACCGGCATATGGAAGAAAAAGAAGAAAGCACAGGGAAATATCTGCTTCTAAATCCAAAACGCAGCTATCTAACAGAACGGTTGTCAATGTGTGCACTCAACTTCCAGAGTTAAACCCGTGTGTGGATTCAACAGTCTGCAAACACTTTCTGTGCAGAGTTTCAAAACAGGCGTTTTCAGCCCAATACCGGCATCTGGAAGAAACAGCAGAAAGCCCAGGGAAATATCTGCTTCTAAATCCAAAACGCAGCTATCTAACAGAACTGTTGTCAATGTGTGCACTCAACTTCCAGAGTTAAACCCGTGTGTGGATTCAGCAGTCTGCAAACACTTTCTGTGCAGAGTTTCAAAACAGGCGTTTTCAGCCCAATACCGGCATATGGAAGAAACAGCAGAAAGCACAGGGAAATATCCGCTTCTAAATCCAAAACGCAGCTATCTAACAGAACGGTTGTCAATGTGTGCACTCAACTTCCAGAGTTAAACCCGTGTGTGGTTTCAGCAGTCTGCAAACACTTTCCGTGCAGAGTTTCAAAACAGGCGTTTTCAGCCCAATACCGGCATATGGAAGAAACAGCAGAAAGCACAGGGAAATATCTGCTTCTAAATCCAAAACGCAGCTATCTAACAGAACGGTTGTCAATGTGTGCACTCAACTTCCAGAGTTAAACCCGTGTGTTTATTCAGCAGTCTGCAAACACTTTCTGTGCAGAGTTTCAAAACAGGCGTTTTCAGCCCAATACCGGCATCTGGAAGAAACAGCAGAAAGCACAGGGAAATATCTGCTTCTAAATCCAAAACGCAGCTATCTAACAGAACGGTTGTCAATGTGTGCACTCAACTTCCAGAGTTAAACCCGTGTGTGGATTCAGCAGTCTGCAAACACTTTCTGTGCAGAGTTTCAAAACAGGCGTTTTCAGCCCAATACCGGCATATGGAAGAAACAGCAGAAAGCACAGGGAAATATCGGCTTCTAAATCCAAAACGCAGCTATCTAACAGAACGGTTGTCAATGTGTGCACTCAACTTCCAGAGATAAACCCGTGTGTGGATTCAGCAGTCTGCAAACACTTTCTGTGCAGAGTTTCAAAACAGACGTTTTCAGCCCATTACCGGCATATGGAAGAAACAGCAGAAAGCACAGGGAAATATCTGCTTCTAAATCCAAAACGCAGCTATCTAACAGAACGGTTTTCAATGTGTGCACTCAACTTCCAGAGTTAAACCCGTTTGTGATTTCAGCAGTCTGCAAACACTTTCTGTGCAGAGTTTCAAAACAGGCGTTTTCAGCCCATTACCGGCATATGGAAGAAACAGAAGAAAGCACAGGGAAATATCTGCTTCTAAATCCAAAACGCAGCTATCTAACAGAACGGTTGTCATTGTGTGCACTCAACTTCCAGAGTTAAACCCGTGTGTGGATTCAGCAGTCTGCAAACACTTTCCGTGCAGAGTTTCAAAACAGGCGTTTTCAGCCCAATACCGGCATATGGAAGAAACAGCAGAAAGCCCAGGGAAATATCTGCTTCTAAATCCAAAACGCAGCTATCTAACAGAACGGTTGTCAATGTGTGCACTCAACTTCCAGAGTTAAACCCGTGTGTGGATTCAGCAACTGCAAACACTTTCTGTGCAGAGTTACAAAACAGGCGTTTTCAGCCCATTACCGGCATATGGAAGAAACAGAAGAAAGCACAGGGAAATATCTGCTTCTAAATCCAAAACGCAGCTATCTAACAGAACGGTTGTCAATGTGTGCACTCAACTTCCAGAGTTAAACCCGTGTGTGGATTCAGCAGTCTGCAAACACTTTCTGTGCAGAGTTCCGAAACAGGCGTTTTCAGCCCAATACCGGCATATGGAAGAAACAGCAGAAAGCACAGGGAAATATCGGCTTCTAAATCCAAAACGCAGCTATCTAACAGAACGGTTGTCAATGTGTGCACTCAACTTCCAGAGTTAAACCCGTGTGTGGATTCAGCAGTCTGCAAACACTTTCCGTGCAGAGTTTCAAAACAGGCGTTTTCAGCCCAATACCGGCATATTGAAGAAACAGCAGAAAGCCCAGGGAAATATCTGCTTCTAAATCCAAAACGCAGCTATCTAACAGAACGGTTGTCAATGTGTGCACTCAACTTCCAGAGTTAAACCCGTGTGTGGATTCAACAGTCTGCAAACACTTTCTGTGCAGAGTTTCAAAACAGGCGTTTTCAGCCCAATACCGGCATCTGGAAGAAACAGCAGAAAGCCCAGGGAAATATCTGCTTCTAAATCCAAAACGCAGCTATCTAACAGAACGGTTGTCAATGTGTGCACTCAACTTCCAGAGTTAAACCCGTGTGTGGATTCAGCAGTCTGCAAACACTTTCTGTGCAGAGTTTCAAAACAGGCGTTTTCAGCCCATTACCGGCATATGGAAGAAACAGAAGAAAGCACAGGGAAATATCTGCTTCTAAATCCAAAACGCAGCTATCTAACAGAACGGTTGTCAATGTGTGCACTCTACTTCCAGAGATAAACCCGTGTGTGGATTCAGCAGTCTGCAAACACTTTCCGTGCAGAGTTTCAAAACAGGCGTTTTCAGCCCAATAATGGCATATGGAAGAAACAGCAGAAAGCCCAGGGAAATATCTGCTTCTAAATCCAAAACGAAACTATCTAACAGAACGGTTGTCAATGTGTGCACTCAACTTCCAGAGTTAAACCCGTGTGTGGATTCAGCAACTGCAAACACTTTCTGTGCAGAGTTTCAAAACAGGCGTTTTCAGCCCATTACCGGCATATGGAAGAAACAGAAGAAAGCACAGGGAAATATCTGCTTCTAAATCCAAAACGCAGCTATCTAACAGAACGGTTGTCAATGTGTGCACTCAACTTCCAGAGTTAAACCTGTGTGTGGATTCAGCAGTCTGCAAACACTTTCTGTGCAGAGTTCCATAACAGGCGTTTTCAGCCCAATACCGGCATATGGAAGAAACAGCAGAAAGCACAGGGAAATATCGGCTTCTAAATCCAAAACGCAGCTATCTAACAGAACGGTTGTCAATGTGTGCACTCAACTTCCAGAGATAAACCCGTGTGTGGATTCAGCAGTCTGCAAACAGTTTCTGTGCAGAGTTTCAAAACAGGCGTTTTCAGCCCAATACCGGCATATGGAAGAAACAGCAGAAAGCACAGGGAAATATCTGCTTCTAAATCCAAAACGCAGCTATCTAACAGAACGGTTGTCAATGTGTGCACTCAACTTCCAGAGATAAACCCGTGTGTGGATTCAGCAGTCTGCAAACACTTTCTGTGCAGAGTTTCAAAACAGGCGTTTTCAGTCCATTACCGGCATCTGGAAGAAATAGCAGAAAGCCCAGGGAAATATCTGATTCTAAATCCAAAATGCAGCTATCTAACAGAACGGTTGTCAATGTGTGCACTCAACTTCCAGAGTTAAACGCGTGTGTGGATTCAGCAGTCTGCAAACACTTTCTGTGCAGAGTTTCAAAACAGGCGTTTTCAGCCCAATACCGGCATATGGAAGAAACAGCAGAAAGCACAGGGAAATATCTGCTTCTAAATCCAAAACGCAGCTATCTAACAGAACGGTTGTCAATGTGTGCACTCAACTTCCAGAGTTAAACCCGTGTGTGGATTCAGCAGTCTGCAAACACTTTCCGTGCAGAGTTTCAAAACAGGCGTTTTCAGCCCAATACCGGCATATGGAAGAAACAGCAGAAAGCCCAGGGAAATATCTGCTTCTAAATCCAAAACGCAGCTATCTAACAGAACGGTTGTCAATGTGTGCACTCAACTTCCAGAGTTAAACCCGTGTGTGGATTCAACAGTCTGCAAACACTTTCTGTGCAGACTTTCAAAACAGGCGTTTTCAGCCCATTACCGGCATCTGGAAGAAACAGCAGAAAGCCCAGGGAAATATCTGCTTCTAAATCCAAAACGCAGCTATCTAACAGAACGGTTGTCAATGTGTGCACTCAACTTCCAGAGTTAAACCCGTGTGTGGATTCAGCAACTGCAAACACTTTCTGTGCAGAGTTACAAAACAGGCGTTTACAGCCCATTACCGGCATATGGAAGAAACAGCAGAAAGCACAGGGAAATATCTGCTTCTAAATCCAAAACGCAGCTATCTAACAGAACGGTTGTCAATGTGTGCACTCAACTTCCAGAGTTAAACCCGTGTGTGGATTCAGCAGTCTGCAAACACTTTCTGTGCAGAGTTCCAAAACAGGCGTTTTCAGCCCAATACCGGCATATGGAAGAAACAGCAGAAAGCACAGGGAAATATCGGCTTCTAAATCCAAAACGCAGCTATCTAACAGAACGGTTGTCAATGTGTGCACTCAACTTCCAGAGTTAAACCCGTGTGTGGATTCAGCAGTCTGCAAACACTTTCCGTGCAGAGTTTCAAAACAGGCGTTTTCAGCCCAATACCGGCATATGGAAGAAACAGCAGAAAGCCCAGGGAAATATCTGCTTCTAAATCCAAAACGCAGCTATCTAACAGAACGGTTGTCAATGTGTGCACTCAACTTCCAGAGTTAAACCCGTGTGTGGATTCAACAGTCTGCAAACACTTTCTGTGCAGAGTTTCAAAACAGGCGTTTTCAGCCCATTACCGGCATCTGGAAGAAACAGCAGAAAGCCCAGGGAAATATCTGCTTCTAAATCCAAAACGCAGCTATCTAACAGAACGGTTGTCAATGTGTGCACTCAACTTCCAGAGTTAAACCCGTGTGTGGATTCAGCAGTCTGCAAACACTTTCTGTGCAGAGTTTCAAAACAGGCGTTTTCAGCCCATTACCGGCATATGGAAGAAACAGAAGAAAGCACAGGGAAATATCTGCTTCTAAATCCAAAACGCAGCTATCTAACAGAACGGTTGTCAATGTGTGCACTCAACTTCCAGAGTTAAACCCGTGTGTGGATTCAGCAGTCTGCAAACACTTTCCGTGCAGAGTTTCAAAACAGGCGTTTTCAGCCAAATACCGGCATATGGAAGAACCAGCAGAAAGCCCAGGGAAATATCTGCTTCTAAATCCAAAACGCAGCTATCTAACAGAACGGTTGTCAATGTGTGCACTCAACTTCCAGAGTTAAACCCGTGTGTGGATTCAGCAACTGCAAACACTTTCTGTGCAGAGTTACAAAACAGGCGTTTTCAGCCCATTACCGGCATATGGAAGAAACAGAAGAAAGCACAGGGAAATATCTGCTTCTAAATCCAAAACGCAGCTATCTAACAGAACGGTTGTCAATGTGTGCACTCAACTTCCAGAGTTAAACCCGTGTGTGGATTCAGCAGTCTGCAAACACTTTCTGTGCAGAGTTCCGAAACAGGCGTTTTCAGCCCAATACCGGCATATGGAAGAAACAGCAGAAAGCACAGGGAAATATCGGCTTCTAAATCCAAAACGCAGCTATCTAACAGAACGGTTGTCAATGTGTGCACTCAACTTCCAGAGTTAAACCCGTGTGTGGATTCAGCAGTCTGCAAACACTTTCCGTGCAGAGTTTCAAAACAGGCGTTTTCAGCCCAATACCGGCATATGGAAGAAACAGCAGAAAGCCCAGGGAAATATCTGCTTCTAAATCCAAAACGCAGCTATCTAACAGAACGGTTGTCAATGTGTGCACTCAACTTCCAGAGTTAAACCCGTGTGTGGATTCAACAGTCTGCAAACACTTTCTGTGCAGAGTTTCAAAACAGGCGTTTTCAGCCCAATACCGGCATCTGGAAGAAACAGCAGAAAGCCCAGGGAAATATCTGCTTCTAAATCCAAAACGCAGCTATCTAACAGAACGGTTGTCAATGTGTGCACTCAACTTCCAGAGTTAAACCCGTGTGTGGATTCAGCAGTCTGCAAACACTTTCTGTGCAGAGTTTCAAAACAGGCGTTTTCAGCCCATTACCGGCATATGGAAGAAACAGAAGAAAGCACAGGGAAATATCTGCTTCTAAATCCAAAACGCAGCTATCTAACAGAACGGTTGTCAATGTGTGCACTCTACTTCCAGAGTTAAACCCGTGTGTGGATTCAGCAGTCTGCAAACACTTTCCGTGCAGAGTTTCAAAACAGGCGTTTTCAGCCCAATAATGGCATATGGAAGAAACAGCAGAAAGCCCAGGGAAATATCTGCTTCTAAATCCAAAACGAAGCTATCTAACAGAACGGTTGTCAATGTGTGCACTCAACTTCCAGAGTTAAACCCGTGTGTGGATTCAGCAACTGCAAACACTTTCTGTGCAGAGTTTCAAAACAGGCGTTTTCAGCCCATTACCGGCATATGGAAGAAACAGAAGAAAGCACAGGGAAATATCTGCTTCTAAATCCAAAACGCAGCTATCTAACAGAACGGTTGTCAATGTGTGCACTCAACTTCCAGAGTTAAACCTGTGTGTGGATTCAGCAGTCTGCAAACACTTTCTGTGCAGAGTTCCATAACAGGCGTTTTCAGCCCAATACCGGCATATGGAAGAAACAGCAGAAAGCACAGGGAAATATCGGCTTCTAAATCCAAAACGCAGCTATCTAACAGAACGGTTGTCAATGTGTGCACTCAACTTCCAGAGATAAACCCGTGTGTGGATTCAGCAGTCTGCAAACAGTTTCTGTGCAGAGTTTCAAAACAGGCGTTTTCAGCCCAATACCGGCATATGGAAGAAACAGCAGAAAGCACAGGGAAATATCTGCTTCTAAATCCAAAACGCAGCTATCTAACAGAACGGTTGTCAATGTGTGCACTCAACTTCCAGAGTTAAACCCGTGTGTGGATTCAGCAGTCTGCAAACACTTTCTGTGCAGAGTTTCAAAACAGGCGTTTTCAGCCCAATACCGGCATATGGAAGAAAAAGAAGAAAGCACAGGGAAATATCTGCTTCTAAATCCAAAACGCAGCTATCTAACAGAACGGTTGTCAATGTGTGCACTCAGCTTCCAGAGTTAAACCCGTGTGTGGATTCAGCAGTCTGCAAACACTTTCTGTGCAGAGTTTCAAAACAGGCGTTTTCAGCCCAATACCGGCATATGGAAGAAAAAGAAGAAAGCACAGGGAAATATCTGCTTCTAAATCCAAAACGCAGCTATCTAACAGAACGGTTGTCAATGTGTGCACTCAACTTCCAGAGTTAAACCCGTGTGTGGATTCAACAGTCTGCAAACACTTTCTGTGCAGAGTTTCAAAACAGGCGTTTTCAGCCCAATACCGGCATCTGGAAGAAACAGCAGAAAGCCCAGGGAAATATCTGCTTCTAAATCCAAAACGCAGCTATCTAACAGAACTGTTGTCAATGTGTGCACTCAACTTCCAGAGTTAAACCCGTGTGTGGATTCAGCAGTCTGCAAACACTTTCTGTGCAGAGTTTCAAAACAGGCGTTTTCAGCCCAATACCGGCATATGGAAGAAACAGCAGAAAGCACAGGGAAATATCCGCTTCTAAATCCAAAACGCAGCTATCTAACAGAACGGTTGTCAATGTGTGCACTCAACTTCCAGAGTTAAACCCGTGTGTGGTTTCAGCAGTCTGCAAACACTTTCCGTGCAGAGTTTCAAAACAGGCGTTTTCAGCCCAATACCGGCATATGGAAGAAACAGCAGAAAGCACAGGGAAATATCTGCTTCTAAATCCAAAACGCAGCTATCTAACAGAACGGTTGTCAATGTGTGCACTCAACTTCCAGAGTTAAACCCGTGTGTTTATTCAGCAGTCTGCAAACACTTTCTGTGCAGAGTTTCAAAACAGGCGTTTTCAGCCCAATACCGGCATCTGGAAGAAACAGCAGAAAGCACAGGGAAATATCTGCTTCTAAATCCAAAACGCAGCTATCTAACAGAACGGTTGTCAATGTGTGCACTAAACTTCCAGAGTTAAACCCGTGTGTGGATTCAGCAGTCTGCAAACACTTTCTGTGCAGAGTTTCAAAACAGGCGTTTTCAGCCCAATACCGGCATATGGAAGAAACAGCAGAAAGCACAGGGAAATATCGGCTTCTAAATCCAAAACGCAGCTATCTAACAGAACGGTTGTCAATGTGTGCACTCAACTTCCAGAGATAAACCCGTGTGTGGATTCAGCAGTCTGCAAACACTTTCTGTGCAGAGTTTCAAAACAGACGTTTTCAGCCCATTACCGGCATATGGAAGAAACAGCAGAAAGCACAGGGAAATATCTGCTTCTAAATCCAAAACGCAGCTATCTAACAGAACGGTTTTCAATGTGTGCACTCAACTTCCAGAGTTAAACCCGTTTGTGGATTCAGCAGTCTGCAAACACTTTCTGTGCAGAGTTTCAAAACAGGCGTTTTCAGCCCATTACCGGCATATGGAAGAAACAGAAGAAAGCACAGGGAAATATCTGCTTCTAAATCCAAAATGCAGCTATCTAACAGAACGGTTGTCATTGTGTGCACTCAACTTCCAGAGTTAAACCCGTGTGTGGATTCAGCAGTCTGCAAACACTTTCCGTGCAGAGTTTCAAAACAGGCGTTTTCAGCCCAATACCGGCATATGGAAGAAACAGCAGAAAGCCCAGGGAAATATCTGCTTCTAAATCCAAAACGCAGCTATCTAACAGAACGGTTGTCAATGTGTGCACTCAACTTCCAGAGTTAAACCCGTGTGTGGATTCAGCAACTGCAAACACTTTCTGTGCAGAGTTACAAAACAGGCGTTTTCAGCCCATTACCGGCATATGGAAGAAACAGAAGAAAGCACAGGGAAATATCTGCTTCTAAATCCAAAACGCAGCTATCTAACAGAACGGTTGTCAATGTGTGCACTCAACTTCCAGAGTTAAACCCGTGTGTGGATTCAGCAGTCTGCAAACACTTTCTGTGCAGAGTTCCGAAACAGGCGTTTTCAGCCCAATACCGGCATATGGAAGAAACAGCAGAAAGCACAGGGAAATATCGGCTTCTAAATCCAAAACGCAGCTATCTAACAGAACGGTTGTCAATGTGTGCACTCAACTTCCAGAGTTAAACCCGTGTGTGGATTCAGCAGTCTGCAAACACTTTCCGTGCAGAGTTTCAAAACAGGCGTTTTCAGCCCAATACCGGCATATTGAAGAAACAGCAGAAAGCCCAGGGAAATATCTGCTTCTAAATCCAAAACGCAGCTATCTAACAGAACGGTTGTCAATGTGTGCACTCAACTTCCAGAGTTAAACCCGTGTGTGGATTCAACAGTCTGCAAACACTTTCTGTGCAGAGTTTCAAAACAGGCGTTTTCAGCCCAATACCGGCATCTGGAAGAAACAGCAGAAAGCCCAGGGAAATATCTGCTTCTAAATCCAAAACGCAGCTATCTAACAGAACGGTTGTCAATGTGTGCACTCAACTTCCAGAGTTAAACCCGTGTGTGGATTCAGCAGTCTGCAAACACTTTCTGTGCAGAGTTTCAAAACAGGCGTTTTCAGCCCATTACCGGCATATGGAAGAAACAGAAGAAAGCACAGGGAAATATCTGCTTCTAAATCCAAAACGCAGCTATCTAACAGAACGGTTGTCAATGTGTGCACTCTACTTCCAGAGATAAACCCGTGTGTGGATTCAGCAGTCTGCAAACACTTTCCGTGCAGAGTTTCAAAACAGGCGTTTTCAGCCCAATAATGGCATATGGAAGAAACAGCAGAAAGCCCAGGGAAATATCTGCTTCTAAATCCAAAACGAAGCTATCTAACAGAACGGTTGTCAATGTGTGCACTCAACTTCCAGAGTTAAACCCGTGTGTGGATTCAGCAACTGCAAACACTTTCTGTGCAGAGTTTCAAAACAGGCGTTTTCAGCCCATTACCGGCATATGGAAGAAACAGAAGAAAGCACAGGGAAATATCTGCTTCTAAATCCAAAACGCAGCTATCTAACAGAACGGTTGTCAATGTGTGCACTCAACTTCCAGAGTTAAACCTGTGTGTGGATTCAGCAGTCTGCAAACACTTTCTGTGCAGAGTTCCATAACAGGCGTTTTCAGCCCAATACCGGCATATGGAAGAAACAGCAGAAAGCACAGGGAAATATCGGCTTCTAAATCCAAAACGCAGCTATCTAACAGAACGGTTGTCAATGTGTGCACTCAACTTCCAGAGATAAACCCGTGTGTGGATTCAGCAGTCTGCAAACAGTTTCTGTGCAGAGTTTCAAAACAGGCGTTTTCAGCCCAATACCGGCATATGGAAGAAACAGCAGAAAGCACAGGGAAATATCTGCTTCTAAATCCAAAACGCAGCTATCTAACAGAACGGTTGTCAATGTGTGCACTCAACTTCCAGAGATAAACCCGTGTGTGGATTCAGCAGTCTGCAAACACTTTCTGTGCAGAGTTTCAAAACAGGCGTTTTCAGCCCATTACCGGCATCTGGAAGAAATAGCAGAAAGCCCAGGGAAATATCTGATTCTAAATCCAAAATGCAGCTATCTAACAGAACGGTTGTCAATGTGTGCACTCAACTTCCAGAGTTAAACGCGTGTGTGGATTCAGCAGTCTGCAAACACTTTCTGTGCAGAGTTTCAAAACAGGCGTTTTCAGCCCAATACCGGCATATGGAAGAAACAGCAGAAAGCACAGGGAAATATCTGCTTCTAAATCCAAAACGCAGCTATCTAACAGAACGGTTGTCAATGTGTGCACTCAACTTCCAGAGTTAAACCCGTGTGTGGATTCAGCAGTCTGCAAACACTTTCCGTGCAGAGTTTCAAAACAGGCGTTTTCAGCCCAATACCGGCATATGGAAGAAACAGCAGAAAGCCCAGGGAAATATCTGCTTCTAAATCCAAAACGCAGCTATCTAACAGAACGGTTGTCAATGTGTGCACTCAACTTCCAGAGTTAAAGCCGTGTGTGGATTCAACAGTCTGCAAACACTTTCTGTGCAGACTTTCAAAACAGGCGTTTTCAGCCCATTACCGGCATCTGGAAGAAACAGCAGAAAGCCCAGGGAAATATCTGCTTCTAAATCCAAAACGCAGCTATCTAACAGAACGGTTGTCAATGTGTGCACTCAACTTCCAGAGTTAAACCCGTGTGTGGATTCAGCAACTGCAAACACTTTCTGTGCAGAGTTACAAAACAGGCGTTTACAGCCCATTAACGGCATATGGAAGAAACAGCAGAAAGCACAGGGAAATATCTGCTTCTAAATCCAAAACGCAGCTATCTAACAGAACGGTTGTCAATGTGTGCACTCAACTTCCAGAGTTAAACCCGTGTGTGGATTCAGCAGTCTGCAAACACTTTCTGTGCAGAGTTCCAAAACAGGCGTTTTCAGCCCAATACCGGCATATGGAAGAAACAGCAGAAAGCACAGGGAAATATCGGCTTCTAAATCCAAAACGCAGCTATCTAACAGAACGGTTGTCAATGTGTGCACTCAATTTCCAGAGTTAAACCCGTGTGTGGATTCAGCAGTCTGCAAACACTTTCCGTGCAGAGTTTCAAAACAGGCGTTTTCAGCCCAATACCGGCATATGGAAGAAACAGCAGAAAGCCCAGGGAAATATCTGCTTCTAAATCCAAAACGCAGCTATCTAACAGAACGGTTGTCAATGTGTGCACTCAACTTCCAGAGTTAAACCCGTGTGTGGATTCAACAGTCTGCAAACACTTTCTGTGCAGAGTTTCAAAACAGGCGTTTTCAGCCCATTACCGGCATCTGGAAGAAACAGCAGAAAGCCCAGGGAAATATCTGCTTCTAAATCCAAAACGCAGCTATCTAACAGAACGGTTGTCAATGTGTGCACTCAACTTCCAGAGTTAAACCCGTGTGTGGATTCAGCAGTCTGCAAACACTTTCTGTGCAGAGTTTCAAAACAGGCGTTTTCAGCCCATTACCGGCATATGGAAGAAACAGAAGAAAGCACAGGGAAATATCTGCTTCTAAATCCAAAACGCAGCTATCTAACAGAACGGTTGTCAATGTGTGCACTCAACTTCCAGAGTTAAACCCGTGTGTGGATTCAGCAGTCTGCAAACACTTTCTGTGCAGAGTTTCAAAACAGGCGTTTTCAGCCCATTACCGGCATATGGAAGAAACAGAAGAAAGCACAGGGAAATATCTGCTTCTAAATCCAAAACGCAGCTATCTAACAGAACGGTTGTCAATGTGTGCACTCAACTTCCAGAGTTAAACCCGTGTGTGGATTCAGCAGTCTGCAAACACTTTCTGTGCAGAGTTTCAAAACAGGCGTTTTCAGCCCAATACCGGCATATGGAAGAAACAGCAGAAAGCACAGGGAAATATCGGCTTCTAAATCCAAAACGCAGCTATCTAACAGAACGGTTGTCAATGTGTGCACTCAACTTCCAGAGATAAACCCGTGTGTGGATTCAGCAGTCTGCAAACACTTTCTGTGCAGAGTTTCAAAACAGACGTTTTCAGCCCATTACCGGCATATGGAAGAAACAGCAGAAAGCACAGGGAAATATCTGCTTCTAAATCCAAAACGCAGCTATCTAACAGAACGGTTGTCAATGTGTGCACTCAACTTCCAGAGTTAAACCCGTTTGTGGATTCAGCAGTCTGCAAACACTTTCTGTGCAGAGTTTCAAAACAGGCGTTTTCAGCCCAATACCGGCATATGGAAGAAACAGCAGAAAGCACAGGGAAATATCTGCTTCTAAATCCAAAACGCAGCTATCTAACAGAACGGTTGTCAATGTGTGCACTCAACTTCCAGAGTTAAACCCGTGTGTGGATTCAGCAGTCTGCAAACACTTTCTGTGCAGAGTTTCAAAACAGGCGTTTTCAGCCCAGTACCGGCATATGGAAGAAACAGCAGAAAGCACAGGGAAATATCTGCTTCTAAATCCAAAACGCAGCTATCTAACAGAACGGTTGTCAATGTGTGCACTCAACTTCCAGAGTTAAACCCGTGTGTGGATTCAGCAGTCTGCAAACACTTTCTGTGCAGAGTTTCAAAACAGGCGTTTTCAGCCCATTACCGGCATATGGAAGAAACAGAAGAAAGCACAGGGAAATATCTGCTTCTAAATCCAAAACGCAGCTATCTAACAGAACGGTTGTCAATGTGTGCACTCAACTTCCAGAGTTAAACCCGTGTGTGGATTCAGCAGTCTGCAAACTCTTTCTGTGCAGAGTTTCTAAACAGACGTTTTCAGCCCATTACCGGCATATGTAAGAAACAGCAGAAAGCACAGGGAAATATCTGCTTCTAAATCCAAAACGCAGCTATCTAACAGAACGGTTGTAAATGTGTGCACTCAACTTACAGAGTTAAACCAGTGTGTGGATTCAGCAGTCTGCAAACACTTTCTGTGCAGAGTTTCAAAACAGGCGTTTTCAGCCCAATACCGGCAAATGGAAGAAACAGCAGAAAGCCCAGCGAAATATCTGCTTCTAAATCCAAAACGCAGCTATCTAACAGAACGGTTGTCAATGTGTGCACTCAACTTCCAGAGTTAAACCCGTGTGTGGATTCAGCAGTCTGCAAACACTTTCTTTGCAGAGATTCAAAACAGACGTTTTCAGCCCATTACCGGCATATGGAAGAAACAGCAGAAAGCACAGGGAAATATCTGCTTCTAAATCCAAAACGCAGCTATCTAACAGAACGGTTGTCAATGTGTGCACTCAACTTCCAGAGTTAAACCCGTGTGTGGATTCAGCAGTCCGCAAACACTTTCTGTGCAGAGTTTCAAAACAGGCGTTTTCAGCCCAATACCGGCATATGGAAGAAACAGCAGAAAGCCCAGGGAAATATCTGCTTCTAAATCCAAAACGCAGCTATCTAACAGAACGATTGTCAATGTGTGCACTCAACTTCCAGAGTTAAACCCGTGTGTGGATTCAGCAACTGCAAACACTTTCTGTGCAGAGTTTCAAAACAGGCGTTTTCAGCCCATTACCGGCATATGGAAGAAACAGCAGAAAGCACAGGGAAATATCTGCTTCTAAATCCAAAACGCAGCTATCTAACAGAACGGTTGTCAATGTGTGCACTCAACTTCCAGAGTTAAACCCGTGTGTGGATTCAGCAGTCTGCAAACACTTTCTGTGCAGAGTTTCAAAACAGGCGTTTTCAGCCCAATACCGGCATCTGGAAGAAACAGCAGAAAGCACAGGGAAATATCTGCTTCTAAATCCAAAACGGAGCTATCTAACAGAACGGTTGTCAATGTGTGCACTCAACTTCCAGAGTTAAACCCGTGTGTGGATTCAGCAGTCTGCAAACACTTTCTGTGCAGAGTTTCAAAACAGGCGTTTTCAGCCCATTACCGGCATATGGAAGAAACAGAAGAAAGCACAGGGAAATATCTGCTTCTAAATCCAAAACGCAGCTATCTAACAGAACGGTTGTCAATGTGTGCACTCAACTTCCAGAGTTAAACCCGTGTGTGGATTCAGCAGTCTGCAAACACTTTCTGTGCAGAGTTTCAAAACAGGCGTTTTCAGCCCAATACCGGCATATGGAAGAAACAGCAGAAAGCACAGGGAAATATCGGCTTCTAAATCCAAAACGCAGCTATCTAACAGAACGGTTGTCAATGTGTGCACTCAACTTCCAGAGATAAACCCGTGTGTGGATTCAGCAGTCTGCAAACACTTTCTGTGCAGAGTTTCAAAACAGACGTTTTCAGCCCATTACCGGCATATGGAAGAAACAGCAGAAAGCACAGGGAAATATCTGCTTCTAAATCCAAAACGCAGCTATCTAACAGAACGGTTTTCAATGTGTGCACTCAACTTCCAGAGTTAAACCCGTTTGTGGATTCAGCAGTCTGCAAACACTTTCTGTGCAGAGTTTCAAAACAGGCGTTTTCACCCATTACCGGCATATGGAAGAAACAGCAGAAAGCCCAGGGAAATATCTGCTTCTAAATCCAAAACGCAGCTATCTAACAGAACGGTTGTCATTGTGTGCACTCAACTTCCAGAGTTAAACCCGTGTGTGGATTCAGCAGTCTGCAAACACTTTCCGTGCAGAGTTTCAAAACAGGCGTTTTCAGCCCAATACCGGCATATGGAAGAAACAGCAGAAAGCCCAGGGAAATATCTGCTTCTAAATCCAAAACGCAGCTATCTAACAGAACGGTTGTCAATGTGTGCACTCAACTTCCAGAGTTAAACCCGTGTGTGGATTCAGCAACTGCAAACACTTTCTGTGCAGAGTTACAAAACAGGCGTTTTCAGCCCATTACCGGCATATGGAAGAAACAGAAGAAAGCACAGGGAAATATCTGCTTCTAAATCCAAAACGCAGCTATCTAACAGAACGGTTGTCAATGTGTGCACTCAACTTCCAGAGTTAAACCCGTGTGTGGATTCAGCAACTGCAAACACTTTCTGTGCAGAGTTACAAAACAGGCGTTTTCAGCCCATTACCGGCATATGGAAGAAACAGAAGAAAGCACAGGGAAATATCTGCTTCTAAATCCAAAACGCAGCTATCTAACAGAACGGTTGTCAATGTGTGCACTCAACTTCCAGAGTTAAACCCGTGTGTGGATTCAGCAGTCTGCAAACACTTTCTGTGCAGAGTTCCAAAACAGGCGTTTTCAGCCCAATACCGGCATATGGAAGAAACAGCAGAAAGCACAGGGAAATATCGGCTTCTAAATCCAAAACGCAGCTATCTAACAGAACGGTTGTCAATGTGTGCACTCAACTTCCAGAGTTAAACCCGTGTGTGGATTCAGCAGTCTGCAAACACTTTCCGTGCAGAGTTTCAAAACAGGCGTTTTCAGCCCAATACCGGCATATGGAAGAAACAGCAGAAAGCCCAGGGAAATATCTGCTTCTAAATCCAAAACGCAGCTATCTAACAGAACGGTTGTCAATGTGTGCACTCAACTTCCAGAGTTAAACCCGTGTGTGGATTCAACAGTCTGCAAACACTTTCTGTGCAGAGTTTCAAAACAGGCGTTTTCGGCCCAATACCGGCATCTGGAAGAAACAGCAGAAAGCCCAGGGAAATATCTGCTTCTAAATCCAAAACGCAGCTATCTAACAGAACGGTTGTCAATGTGTGCACTCAACTTCCAGAGTTAAACCCGTGTGTGGATTCAGCAGTCTGCAAACACTTTCTGTGCAGAGTTTCAAAACAGGCGTTTTCAGCCCAATACCGGCATATGGAAGAAACAGCAGAAAGCCCAGCGAAATATCGGCTTCTAAATCCAAAACGCAGCTATCTAACAGAACGGTTGTCAATGTGTGCACTCAACTTCCAGAGTTAACCCGTGTGTGGATTCAGCAGTCTGCAAACACTTTCTGTGCAGAGTTTCAAAACAGACGTTTTCAGCCCATTACCGGCATATGGAAGAAACAGCAGAAAGCACAGGGAAATATCTGCTTCTAAATCCAAAACGCAGCTATCTAACAGAACGGTTGTCAATGTGTGCACTCAACTTCCAGAGTTAAACCCGTGTGTGGATTCAGCAGTCTGCAAACACTTTCTGTGCAGAGTTTCAAAACAGGCGTTTTCAGCCCAATACCGGCATATGGAAGAAACAGAAGAAAGCACAGGGAAATATCTGCTTCTTAATCCAAAAGGCAGCTATCTAACAGAACGGTTGTCAATGTGTGCACTCAACTTCCAGAGTTAAACCCGTGTGTGGATTCAGCAGTCTGCAAACACTTTCTGTGCAGAGTTTCAAAACAGGCGTTTTCAGCCCAATACCGGCATATGGTAGAAACAGCAGAAAGCACAGGGAAATATCTGCTTCTAAATCCAAAACGCAGCTATCTAACAGAACGGTTGTCAATGTGTGCACTCAACTTCCAGAGTTAAACCCGTGTGTGGATTCAGCAGTCTGCAAACACTTTCTGTGCAGAGCTTCAAAACAGGCGTTTTCAGCCTAATACCTTCATATGGAAGAAACAGAAGAAAGCACAGGGAAATATCTGCTTCTAAATCCAAAACGCAGCTATCTAACAGAACGGTTGTCAATGTCTGGACTCAACTTCCAGAGTTAAACCCGTGTGTGGATTCAGCAGTCTGCAAACACTTTCTGTGCAGAGTTTCAAAACAGGCGTTTTCAGCCCAATACCGGCATATGGAAGAAACAGCAGAAAGCACAGGGAAATATCTGCTTCTAAATCCAAAACGCAGCTATCTAACAGAACGGTTGTCAATGTGTGCACTCAACTTCCAGAGTTAAACCCGTGTGTGGATTCAGCAGTCTGCAAACACTTTCTGTGCAGAGTTTCAAAACAGGCGTTTTCAGCCCAATACCGGCATATGGAAGAAACAGCAGAAAGCACAGGGAAATATCTGCTTCTAAATCCAAAACGCAGCTATCTAACAGAACGGTTGTCAATGTGTGCACTCAACTTCCCGAGTTAAACCCGTGTGTGGATTCAGCAGTCTGCAAACACTTTCTGTGCAGAGTTTCAAAACAGGCGTTTTCAGCCCAATACCGGCATACGGAAGAAACAGCAGAAAGCACAGGGAAATATCGGCTTCTAAATCCAAAACGCAGCTATCTAACAGAACGGTTGTCAATGTGTGCACTCAACTTCCAGAGATAAACCCGTGTGTGGATTCAACAGTCTGCAAACACTTTCTGTGCAGAGTTTCAAAACAGGCGTTTTCAGCCCAATACCGGCATATGGAAGAAACAGCAGAAAGCACAGGGAAATATCTGCTTCTAAATCCAAAACGCAGCTATCTAACAGAACGGTTGTCAATGTGTGCACTCAACTTCCAGAGTTAAACCCGTGTGTGGATTCAGCAGTCTGCAAACACTTTCTGTGCAGAGTTTCAAAACAGGCGTTTTCAGCCTAATACCGGCATATGGAAGAAACCGCAGAAAGCCCAGGGAAATATCTGCTTCTAAATCCAAAACGCAGCTATCTAACAGAACGGTTGTCAATGTGTGCACTCAACTTCCAGAGTTAAACCCGTGTGTGGATTCAGCAGTCTGCAAACACTTTCTGTGCAGAGTTTCAAAACAGGCGTTTTCAGCCCAATACCGGCATATGGAAGAAACAGCAGAAAGCCCAGCGAAATATCTGCTTCTAAATCCAAAACGCAGCTATCTAACAGAACGGTTGTCAATGTGTTCACTCAACCTCCAGAGTTAAACCCGTGTGTGGATTCAGCAGTCTGCAAACACTTTCTGTGCAGAGTTTCAAAACAGACGTTTTCAGCCCATTACTGGCATATGGAAGAAACAGCAGAAAGCACAGGGAAATATCTGCTTCTAAATCCAAAACGCAGCTATCTAACAGAACGGTTGTCAATGTGTGCACTCAACTTCCAGAGTTAAACCCGTGTGTGGATTCAGCAGTCTGCAAACACTTTCTGTGCAGAGTTTCAAAACAGGCGTTTTCAGCCCAATACCGGCATATGGAAGAAACAGCAGAAAGCACAGGGAAATATCTGCTTCTAAATCCAAAACGCAGCTATCTAACAGAACGGTTGTCAATGTGTGCACTCAACTTCCAGAGTTAAACCCGTGTGTGGATTCAGCAGTCTGCAAACACTTTCTGTGCAGAGTTTCAAAACAGGCATTTTCAGCCTAATACCGGCATATGGAAGAAACAGCAGAAAGCCCAGGGAAATATCTGCTTCTAAATCCAGAACGCAGCTATCTAACAGAACGGTTGTCAATGTGTGCACTCAACTTCCAGAGTTAAACCCGTGTGTGGATTCAGCAGTCTGCAAACACTTTCGGTGCAGAGTTTCAAAACAGGCGTTTTCAGCCCAATACCGGCATATGGAAGAAACAGCAGAAAGCCCAGCGAAATATCGGCTTCTAAATCCAAAACGCAGCTATCTAACAGAACGGTTGTCAATGTGTGCACTCAACTTCCAGAGTTAACCCGTGTGTGGATTCAGCAGTCTGCAAACACTTTCTGTGCAGAGTTTCAAAACAGACGTTTTCAGCCCATTACCGGCATATGGAAGAAACAGCAGAAAGCACAGGGAAATATCTGCTTCTAAATCCAAAACGCAGCTATCTAACAGAACGGTTGTCAATGTGTGCACTCAACTTCCAGAGTTAAACCCGTGTGTGGATTCAGCAGTCTGCAAACACTTTCTGTGCAGAGTTTCAAAACAGGCGTTTTCAGCCCAATATCGGCATATGGAAGAAACAGAAGAAAGCACAGGGAAATATCTGCTTCTTAATCCAAAAGGCAGCTATCTAACAGAACGGTTGTCAATGTGTGCACTCAACTTCCAGAGTTAAACCCGTGTGTGGATTCAGCAGTCTGCAAACACTTTCTGTGCAGAGTTTCAAAACAGGCGTTTTCAGCCCAATACCGGCATATGGTAGAAACAGCAGAAAGCACAGGGAAATATCTGCTTCTAAATCCAAAACGCAGCTATCTAACAGAACGGTTGTCAATGTGTGCACTCAACTTCCAGAGTTAAACCCGTGTGTGGATTCAGCAGTCTGCAAACACTTTCTGTGCAGAGCTTCAAAACAGGCGTTTTCAGCCTAATACCTTCATATGGAAGAAACAGAAGAAAGCACAGGGAAATATCTGCTTCTAAATCCAAAACGCAGCTATCTAACAGAACGGTTGTCAATGTCTGGACTCAACTTCCAGAGTTAAACCCGTGTGTGGATTCAGCAGTCTGCAAACACTTTCTGTGCAGAGTTTCAAAACAGGCGTTTTCAGCCCAATACCGGCATATGGAAGAAACAGCAGAAAGCACAGGGAAATATCTGCTTCTAAATCCAAAACGCAGCTATCTAACAGAACGGTTGTCAATGTGTGCACTCAACTTCCAGAGTTAAACCCGTGTGTGGATTCAGCAGTCTGCAAACACTTTCTGTGCAGAGTTTCAAAACAGGCGTTTTCAGCCCAATACCGGCATATGGAAGAAACAGCAGAAAGCACAGGGAAATATCTGCTTCTAAATCCAAAACGCAGCTATCTAACAGAACGGTTGTCAATGTGTGCACTCAACTTCCAGAGTTAAACCCGTGTGTGGATTCAGCAGTCTGCAAACACTTTCTGTGCAGAGTTTCAAAACAGGCGTTTTCAGCCCAATACCGGCATACGGAAGAAACAGCAGAAAGCACAGGGAAATATCGGCTTCTAAATCCAAAACGCAGCTATCTAACAGAACGGTTGTCAATGTGTGCACTCAACTTCCAGAGATAAACCCGTGTGTGGATTCAACAGTCTGCAAACACTTTCTGTGCAGAGTTTCAAAACAGGCGTTTTCAGCCCAATACCGGCATATGGAAGAAACAGCAGAAAGCACAGTGAAATATCTGCTTCTAAATCCAAAACGCAGCTATCTAACAGAACGGTTGTCAATGTGTGCACTCAACTTCCAGAGTTAAACCCGTGTGTGGATTCAGCAGTCTGCAAACACTTTCAGTGCAGAGTTTCAAAACAGGCGTTTTCGGCCTAATACCGGCATATGGAAGAAACAGCAGAAAGCCCAGGGAAATATCTGCTTCTAAATCCAAAACGCAGCTATCTAACAGAACGGTTGTCAATGTGTGCACTCAACTTCCAGAGTTAAACCCGTGTGTGGATTCAGCAGTCTGCAAACACTTTCTGTGCAGAGTTTCAAAACAGGCGTTTTCAGCCCAATACCGGCATATGGAAGAAACAGCAGAAAGCCCAGGGAAATATCTGCTTCTAAATCCAAAACGCAGCTATCTAACAGAACGGTTGTCAATGTGTTCACTCAACCTCCAGAGTTAAACCCGTGTGTGGATTCAGCAGTCTGCAAACACTTTCTGTGCAGAGTTTCAAAACAGACGTTTTCAGCCCATTACTGGCATATGGAAGAAACAGCAGAAAGCACAGGGAAATATCTGCTTCTAAATCCAAAACGCAGCTATCTAACAGAACGGTTGTCAATGTGTGCTCTCAACTTCCAGAGTTAAACCCGTGTGTGGATTCAGCAGTCTGCAAACACTTTCTGTGCAGAGTTTCAAAACAGGCGTTTTCAGCCCAATACCGGCATATGGAAGAAACAGCAGAAAGCACAGGGAAATATCTGCTTCTAAATCCAAAACGCAGCTATCTAACAGAACGGTTGTCAATGTGTGCACTCAACTTCCAGAGTTAAACCCGTGTGTGGATTCAGCAGTCTGCAAACACTTTCTGTGCAGAGTTTCAAAACAGGCATTTTCAGCCTAATACCGGCATATGGAAGAAACAGCAGAAAGCCCAGGGAAATATCTGCTTCTAAATCCAGAACGCAGCTATCTAACAGAACGGTTGTCAATGTGTGCACTCAACTTCCAGAGTTAAACCCGTGTGTGGATTCAGCAGTCTGCAAACACTTTCGGTGCAGTGTTTCAAAACAGGCGTTTTCAGCCCAATACCGGCATATGGAAGAAACAGCAGAAAGCACAGGGAAATATCTGCTTCTAAATCCAAAACGCAGCTATCTAACAGAACGGTTGTCAATGTGTGCACTCAACTTCCAGAGTTAAACCCGTGTGTGGATTCATCAGTCTGCAAACACTTTCCGTGCAGAGTTTCAAAACAGGCGTTTTCAGCCCAATACCGGCATATGGAAGAAACAGCAGAAAGCACAGGGAAATATCTGCTTCTAAATCCAAAACGCAGCTATCTAACAGAACGGTTGTCAATGTGTGCACTCAACTTCCAGAGTTAAACCCGTGTGTGGATTCAGCAGTCTGCAAACACTTTCTTTGCAGAATTTCAAAACAGGCGTTTTCAGCCTAATACCTTCATATGGAAGAAACAGAAGAAAGCACAGGGAAATATCTGCTTCTAAATCCAAAACGCAGCTATCTAACAGAACGGTTGTCAATGTCTGGACTCAACTTCCAGAGTTAAACCCGTGTGTGGATTCAGCAGTCTGCAAACACTTTCTGTGCAGAGTTTCAAAACAGACGTTTTCAGCCCATTACCGGCATATGGAAGAAACAGCAGAAAGCACAGGGAAATATCTGCTTCTAAATCCAAAACGCAGCTATCTAACAGAACGGTTGTCAATGTGTGCACTCAACTTCCAGAGTTAAACCCGTGTGTGGATTCAGCAGTCTGCAAACACTTTCTGTGCAGAGTTTCAAAACAGGCGTTTTCAGCCCAATACCGGCATATGGAAGAAACAGCAGAAAGCACAGGGAAATATCTGCTTCTAAATCCAAAACGCAGCTATCTAACAGAACGGTTGTCAATGTGTGCACTCAACTTCCAGAGTTAAACCCGTGTGTGGATTCAGCAGTCTGCAAACACTTTCTGTGCAGAGTTTCAAAACAGGCATTTTCAGCCTAATACCGGCATATGGAAGAAACAGCAGAAAGCCCAGGGAAATATCTGCTTCTAAATCCAGAACGCAGCTATCTAACAGAACGGTTGTCAATGTGTGCACTCAACTTCCAGAGTTAAACCCGTGTGTGGATTCAGCAGTCTGCAAACACTTTCGGTGCAGTGTTTCAAAACAGGCGTTTTCAGCCCAATACCGGCATATGGAAGAAACAGCAGAAAGCACAGGGAAATATCTGCTTCTAAATCCAAAACGCAGCTATCTAACAGAACGGTTGTCAATGTGTGCACTCAACTTCCAGAGTTAAACCCGTGTGTGGATTCAGCAGTCTGCAAACACTTTCCGTGCAGAGTTTCAAAACAGGCGTTTTCAGCCCAATACCGGCATATGGAAGAAACAGCAGAAAGCACAGGGAAATATCTGCTTCTAAATCCAAAACGCAGCTATCTAACAGAACGGTTGTCAATGTGTGCACTCAACTTCCAGAGTTAAACCCGTGTGTGGATTCAGCAGTCTGCAAACACTTTCTTTGCAGAATTTCAAAACAGGCGTTTTCAGCCTAATACCTTCATATGGAAGAAACAGAAGAAAGCACAGGGAAATATCTGCTTCTAAATCCAAAACGCAGCTATCTAACAGAACGGTTGTCAATGTCTGGACTCAACTTCCAGAGTTAAACCCGTGTGTGGATTCAGCAGTCTGCAAACACTTTCTGTGCAGAGTATCAAAACAGACGTTTTCAGCCCATTACCGGCATATGGAAGAAACAGCAGAAAGCACAGGGAAATATCTGCTTCTAAATCCAAAACGCAGCTATCTAACAGAACGGTTGTCAATGTGTGCACTCAACTTCCAGAGTTAAACCCGTGTGTGGATTCAGCAGTCTGCAAACACTTTCTGTGCAGAGTTTCAAAACAGGCGTTTTCAGCCCAATACCGGCATATGGAAGAAACAGAAGAAAGCACAGGGAAATATCTGCTTCTAAATCCAAAACGCAGCTATCTAACAGAACGGTTGTCAATGTGTGCACTCAACTTCCAGAGTTAAACCCGTGTGTGGATTCAGCAGTCTGCAAACACTTTCTGTGCAGAGCTTCAAAACAGGCGTTTTCAGCCTAATACCTTCATATGGAAGAAACAGAAGAAAGCACAGGGAAATATCTGCTTCTAAATCCAAAACGCAGCTATCTAACAGAACGGTTGTCAATGTCTGGACTCAACTTCCAGAGTTAAACCCGTGTGTGGATTCAGCAGTCTGCAAACACTTTCTGTGCAGAGTTTCAAAACAGGCGTTTTCAGCCCAATACCGGCATATGGAAGAAACAGAAGAAAGCACAGGGAAATATCTGCTTCTAAATCCAAAACGCAGCTATCTAACAGAACGGTTGTCAATGTGTGCACTCAACTTCCAGAGTTAAACCTGTGTGTGGATTCAGCAGTCTGCAAACACTTTCTGTGCAGAGTTTCAAAACAGGCGTTTTCAGCCCATTACCGGCATATGGAAGAAACAGCAGAAAGCCCAGGGAAATATCGGCTTCTAAATCCAAAACGCAGCTATCTAACAGAACGGTTGTCAATGTGTGCACTCAACATCCAGAGTTAAACCCGTGTGTGGATTCAGCAGTCTGCAAACACTTTCTGTGCAGAGTTTCAAAACAGACGTTTTCAGCCCATTACCGGCATATGGAAGAAACAGCAGAAAGCACAGGGAAATATCTGCTTCTAAATCCAAAACGCAGCTATCTAACAGAACGGTTGTCAGTGTGTGCACTCAACTTCCAGAGTTAAACCGGTGTGTGGATTCAGCAGTCTGCAAACACTTTCTGTGCAGAGTTTCAAAACAGGCGTTTTCAGCCCAATACCGGCATATGGAAGAAACAGCAGAAAGCACAGGGAAATATCTGCTTCTAAATCCAAAACGCAGCTATCTAACAGAACGGTTGTCAATGTGTGCACTCAACTTCCAGAGTTAAACCCGTGTGTGGATTCAGCAGTCTGCAAACACTTTCTGTGCAGAGTTTCAAAACAGGCGTTTTCAGCCCAATACCGGCATATGGAAGAAACAGCAGAAAGCCCAGGGAAATATCTGCTTCTCAATCCAAAACGCAGCTATCTAACAGAACGGTTGTCAATGTGTGCACTCAACTTCCAGAGTTAAACCCGTGTGTGGATTCAGCAGTCTGCAAACACTTTCTGTGCAGAGTTTCAAAACAGGCGTTTTCAGCCCAATACCGGCATATGGAAGAAACAGCAGAAAGCACAGGGAAATATCTGCTTCTAAATCCAAAACGCAGTTATCTAACAGAACGGTGGTCAATGTGTGCACTCAACTTCCAGAGTTAAACCCGTGTGTGGATTCAGCAGTCTGCAAACACTTTCTGTGCAGAGTTTCAAAACAGGCGTTTTCAGCCCAATACCGGCATACGGAAGAAACAGCAGAAAGCACAGGGAAATATCGGCTTCTAAATCCAAAACGCAGCTATCTAACAGAACGGTTGTCAATGTGTGCACTCAACTTGCAGAGATAAACCGGTGTGGATTCAACAGTCTGCAAACACTTTCTGTGCAGAGTTTCAAAACAGGCGTTTTCAGCCCAATACCGGCATATGGAAGAAACAGCAGAAAGCACAGGGAAATATCTGCTTCTAAATCCAAAACGCAGCTATCTAACAGAACGGTTGTCAATGTGTGCACTCAACTTCCAGAGTTAAACCCGTGTGTGGATTCAGCAGTCTGCAAACACTTTCTGTGCAGAGTTTCAAAACAGGCGTTTTCAGCCTAATACCGGCATATGGAAGAAACAGCAGAAAGCCCAGGGAAATATCTGCTTCTAAATCCAAAACGCAGCTATCTAACAGAACGGTTGTCAATGTGTGCACTCAACTTCCAGAGTTAAACCCGTGTGTGGATTCAGCAGTCTGCAAACACTTTCTGTGCAGAGTTTCAAAACAGGCGTTTTCAGCCCAATACCGGCATATGGAACAAACAGCAGAAAGCCCAGGGAAATATCTGCTTCTAAATCCAAAACGCAGCTATCTAACAGAACGGTTTTCAATGTGTTCACTCAACCTCCAGAGTTAAACCCGTGTGTGGATTCAGCAGTCTGCAAACACTTTCTGTGCAGAGTTTCAAAACAGACGTTTTCAGCCCATTACTGGCATATGGAAGAAACAGCAGAAAGCACAGGGAAATATCTGCTTCTAAATCCAAAACGCAGCTATCTAACAGAACGGTTGTCAATGTGTGCTCTCAACTTCCAGAGTTAAACCCGTGTGTGGATTCAGCAGTCTGCAAACACTTTCTGTGCAGAGTTTCAAAACAGGCGTTTTCAGCCCAATACCGGCATATGGAAGAAACAGCAGAAAGCACAGGGAAATATCTGCTTCTAAATCCAAAACGCAGCTATCTAACAGAACGGTTGTCAATGTGTGCACTCAACTTCCAGAGTTAAACCCGTGTGTGGATTCAGCAGTCTGCAAACACTTTCTGTGCAGAGTTTCAAAACAGGCATTTTCAGCCTAATACCGGCATATGGAAGAAACAGCAGAAAGCCCAGGGAAATATCTGCTTCTAAATCCAGAACGCAGCTATCTAACAGAACGGTTGTCAATGTGTGCACTCAACTTCCAGAGTTAAACCCGTGTGTGGATTCAGCAGTCTGCAAACACTTTCGGTGCAGTGTTTCAAAACAGGCGTTTTCAGCCCAATACCGGCATATGGAAGAAACAGCAGAAAGCACAGGGAAATATCTGCTTCTAAATCCAAAACGCAGCTATCTAACAGAACGGTTGTCAATGTGTGCACTCAACTTCCAGAGTTAAACCCGTGTGTGGATTCATCAGTCTGCAAACACTTTCCGTGCAGAGTTTCAAAACAGGCGTTTTCAGCCCAATACCGGCATATGGAAGAAACAGCAGAAAGCACAGGGAAATATCTGCTTCTAAATCCAAAACGCAGCTATCTAACAGAACGGTTGTCAATGTGTGCACTCAACTTCCAGAGTTAAACCCGTGTGTGGATTCAGCAGTCTGCAAACACTTTCTTTGCAGAATTTCAAAACAGGCGTTTTCAGCCTAATACCTTCATATGGAAGAAACAGAAGAAAGCACAGGGAAATATCTGCTTCTAAATCCAAAACGCAGCTATCTAACAGAACGGTTGTCAATGTCTGGACTCAACTTCCAGAGTTAAACCCGTGTGTGGATTCAGCAGTCTGCAAACACTTTCTGTGCAGAGTTTCAAAACAGACGTTTTCAGCCCATTACCGGCATATGGAAGAAACAGCAGAAAGCACAGGGAAATATCTGCTTCTAAATCCAAAACGCAGCTATCTAACAGAACGGTTGTCAATGTGTGCACTCAACTTCCAGAGTTAAACCCGTGTGTGGATTCAGCAGTCTGCAAACACTTTCTGTGCAGAGTTTCAAAACAGGCGTTTTCAGCCCAATACCGGCATATGGAAGAAACAGCAGAAAGCCCAGGGAAATATCTGCTTCTAAATCCAAAACGCAGCTATCTAACAGAACGGTTGTCAATGTGTGCACTCAACTTCCAGAGTTAAACCCGTGTGTGGATTCAGCAGTCTGCAAACACTTTCTGTGCAGAGTTTCAAAACAGGCATTTTCAGCCTAATACCGGCATATGGAAGAAACAGCAGAAAGCCCAGGGAAATATCTGCTTCTAAATCCAGAACGCAGCTATCTAACAGAACGGTTGTCAATGTGTGCACTCAACTTCCAGAGTTAAACCCGTGTGTGGATTCAGCAGTCTGCAAACACTTTCGGTGCAGTGTTTCAAAACAGGCGTTTTCAGCCCAATACCGGCATATGGAAGAAACAGCAGAAAGCACAGGGAAATATCTGCTTCTAAATCCAAAACGCAGCTATCTAACAGAACGGTTGTCAATGTGTGCACTCAACTTCCAGAGTTAAACCCGTGTGTGGATTCAGCAGTCTGCAAACACTTTCCGTGCAGAGTTTCAAAACAGGCGTTTTCAGCCCAATACCGGCATATGGAAGAAACAGCAGAAAGCACAGGGAAATATCTGCTTCTAAATCCAAAACGCAGCTATCTAACAGAACGGTTGTCAATGTGTGCACTCAACTTCCAGAGTTAAACCCGTGTGTGGATTCAGCAGTCTGCAAACACTTTCTTTGCAGAATTTCAAAACAGGCGTTTTCAGCCTAATACCTTCATATGGAAGAAACAGAAGAAAGCACAGGGAAATATCTGCTTCTAAATCCAAAACGCAGCTATCTAACAGAACGGTTGTCAATGTCTGGACTCAACTTCCAGAGTTAAACCCGTGTGTGGATTCAGCAGTCTGCAAACACTTTCTGTGCAGAGTTTCAAAACAGACGTTTTCAGCCCATTACCGGCATATGGAAGAAACAGCAGAAAGCACAGGGAAATATCTGCTTCTAAATCCAAAACGCAGCTATCTAACAGAACGGTTGTCAATGTGTGCACTCAACTTCCAGAGTTAAACCCGTGTGTGGATTCAGCAGTCTGCAAACACTTTCTGTGCAGAGTTTCAAAACAGGCGTTTTCAGCCCAATACCGGCATATGGAAGAAACAGAAGAAAGCACAGGGAAATATCTGCTTCTAAATCCAAAACGCAGCTATCTAACAGAACGGTTGTCAATGTGTGCACTCAACTTCCAGAGTTAAACCCGTGTGTGGATTCAGCAGTCTGCAAACACTTTCTGTGCAGAGCTTCAAAACAGGCGTTTTCAGCCTAATACCTTCATATGGAAGAAACAGAAGAAAGCACAGGGAAATATCTGCTTCTAAATCCAAAACGCAGCTATCTAACAGAACGGTTGTCAATGTCTGGACTCAACTTCCAGAGTTAAACCCGTGTGTGGATTCAGCAGTCTGCAAACACTTTCTGTGCAGAGTTTCAAAACAGGCGTTTTCAGCCCAATACCGGCATATGGAAGAAACAGCAGAAAGCACAGGGAAATATCTGCTTCTAAATCCAAAACGCAGCTATCTAACAGAACGGTTGTCAGTGTGTGCACTCAACTTCCAGAGTTAAACCGGTGTGTGGATTCAGCAGTCTGCAAACACTTTCTGTGCAGAGTTTCAAAACAGGCGTTTTCAGCCCAATACCGGCATATGGAAGAAACAGCAGAAAGCACAGGGAAATATCTGCTTCTAAATCCAAAACGCAGCTATCTAACAGAACGGTTGTCAATGTGTGCACTCAACTTCCAGAGTTAAACCCGTGTGTGGATTCAGCAGTCTGCAAACACTTTCTGTGCAGAGTTTCAAAACAGGCGTTTTCAGCCCAATACCGGCATATGGAAGAAACAGCAGAAAGCCCAGGGAAATATCTGCTTCTCAATCCAAAACGCAGCTATCTAACAGAACGGTTGTCAATGTGTGCACTCAACTTCCAGAGTTAAACCCGTGTGTGGATTCAGCAGTCTGCAAACACTTTCTGTGCAGAGTTTCAAAACAGGCGTTTTCAGCCCAATACCGGCATATGGAAGAAACAGCAGAAAGCACAGGGAAATATCTGCTTCTAAATCCAAAACGCAGTTATCTAACAGAACGGTGGTCAATGTGTGCACTCAACTTCCAGAGTTAAACCCGTGTGTGGATTCAGCAGTCTGCAAACACTTTCTGTGCAGAGTTTCAAAACAGGCGTTTTCAGCCCAATACCGGCATACGGAAGAAACAGCAGAAAGCACAGGGAAATATCGGATTCTAAATCCAAAACGCAGCTATCTAACAGAACGGTTGTCAATGTGTGCACTCAACTTCCAGAGATAAACCCGTGTGTGGATTCAGCAGTCTGCAAACACTTTCTGTGCAGAGTTTCAAAACAGGCGTTTTCAGCCCAATACCGGCATATGGAAGAAACAGCAGAAAGCACAGGGAAATATCTGCTTCTAAATCCAAAACGCAGCTATCTAACAGAACGGTTGTCAATGTGTGCACTCAACTTCCAGAGTTAAACCCGTGTGTGGATTCAGCAGTCTGCAAACTCTTTCTGTGCAGAGTTTCAAAACAGGCGTTTTCAGCCCATTACCGGCATATGGAAGAAACAGAAGAAAGCACAGGGAAATATCTGCTTCTAAATCCAAAACGCAGCTATCTAACAGAACGGTTGTCAATGTCTGGACTCAACTTCCAGAGTTAAACCCGTGTGTGGATTCAGCAGTCTGCAAACACTTTCTGTGCAGAGTTTCAAAACAGGCGTTTTCAGCCCAATACCGGCATATGGAAGAAACAGCAGAAAGCCCAGGGAAATATCTGCTTCTAAATCCAAAACGCAGCTATCTAACAGAACGGTTGTCAATGTGTGCACTCAACTTCCAGAGTTAAACCCGTGTGTGGATTCAGCAGTCTGCAAACTCTTTCTGTGCAGAGTTTCAAAACAGGCGTTTTCAGCCCATTACCGGCATATGGAAGAAACAGAAGAAAGCACAGGGAAATATCTGCTTCTAAATCCAAAACGCAGCTATCTAACAGAACGGTTGTCAATGTGTGCACTCAACTTCCAGAGTTAAACCCGTGTGTGGATTCAGCAGTCTGCAAACACTTTCTGTGCAGAGTTTCAAAACAGGCGTTTTCAGCCCAATACCGGCATATGGAAGAAACAGCAGAAAGCACAGGGAAATATCGGCTTCTAAATCCAAAACGCAGCTATCTAACAGAACGGTTGTCAATGTGTGCACTCAACTTCCAGAGATAAACCCGTGTGTGGATTCAGCAGTCTGCAAACACTTTCTGTGCAGAGTTTCAAAACAGACGTTTTCAGCCCATTACCGGCATATGGAAGAAACAGCAGAAAGCACAGGGAAATATCTGCTTCTAAATCCAAAACGCAGCTATCTAACAGAACGGTTGTCAATGTGTGCACTCAACTTCCAGAGTTAAACCCGTTTGTGGATTCAGCAGTCTGCAAACACTTTCTGTGCAGAGTTTCAAAACAGGCGTTTTCAGCCCAATACCGGCATATGGAAGAAACAGCAGAAAGCACAGGGAAATATCTGCTTCTAAATCCAAAACGCAGCTATCTAACAGAACGGTTGTCAATGTGTGCACTCAACTTCCAGAGTTAAACCCGTGTGTGGATTCAGCAGTCCGCAAACACTTTCCGTGCAGAGTTTCAAAACAGGCGTTTTCAGCCCAATACCGGCATATGGAAGAAACAGCAGAAAGCACAGGGAAATATCTGCTTCTAAATCCAAAAGGCAGCTATCTAACAGAACGGTTGTCAATGTGTGCACTCAACTTCCAGAGTTAAACCCGTGTGTGGATTCAGCAGTCTGCAAACACTTTCTGTGCAGAGTTTCAAAACAGGTGTTTTCAGCCCATTACCGGCATATGGAAGAAACAGAAGAAAGCACAGGGAAATATCTGCTTCTAAATCCAAAACGCAGCTATCTAACAGAACGGTTGTCAATGTGTGCACTCAACTTCCAGAGTTAAATCCGTGTGTGGATTCAGCAGTCTGCAAACTCTTTCTGTGCAGAGTTTCTAAACAGACGTTTTCAGCCCATTACCGGCATATGGAAGAAACAGCAGAAAGAACAGGGAAATATCTGCTTCTAAATCCAAAACGCAGCTATCTAACAGAACGGTTGTCAATGTGTGCACTCAACTTCCAGAGTAAAACCAGTGTGTGGATTCAGCAGTCTGCAAACACTTTCTGTGCAGAGTTTCAAAACAGGCATTTTCAGCCCAATACCGGCATATGGAAGAAACAGCAGAAAGCCCAGCGAAATATCGGCTTCTAAATCCAAAACGCAGCTATCTAACAGAACGGTTGTCAATGTGTGCACTCAACTTCCAGAGTTAAACCCGTGTGTGGATTCAGCAGTCTGCAAACTCTTTCTGTGCAGAGTTTCAAAACAGGCGTTTTCAGCCCATTACCGGCATATGGAAGAAACAGAAGAAAGCACAGGGAAATATCTGCTTCTAAATCCAAAACGCAGCTATCTAACAGAACGGTTGTCAATGTGTGCACTCAACTTCCAGAGTTAAACCCGTGTGTGGATTCAGCAGTCTGCAAACACTTTCTGTGCAGAGTTTCAAAACAGGCGTTTTCAGCCCAATACCGGCATATGGAAGAAACAGCAGAAAGCACAGGGAAATATCGGCTTCTAAATCCAAAACGCAGCTATCTAACAGAACGGTTGTCAATGTGTGCACTCAACTTCCAGAGATAAACCCGTGTGTGGATTCAGCAGTCTGCAAACACTTTCTGTGCAGAGTTTCAAAACAGACGTTTTCAGCCCATTACCGGCATATGGAAGAAACAGCAGAAAGCACAGGGAAATATCTGCTTCTAAATCCAAAACGCAGCTATCTAACAGAACGGTTGTCAATGTGTGCACTCAACTTCCAGAGTTAAACCCGTTTGTGGATTCAGCAGTCTGCAAACACTTTCTGTGCAGAGTTTCAAAACAGGCGTTTTCAGCCCAATACCGGCATATGGAAGAAACAGCAGAAAGCACAGGGAAATATCTGCTTCTAAATCCAAAACGCAGCTATCTAACAGAACGGTTGTCAATGTGTGCACTCAACTTCCAGAGTTAAACCCGTGTGTGGATTCAGCAGTCCGCAAACACTTTCCGTGCAGAGTTTCAAAACAGGCGTTTTCAGCCCAATACCGGCATATGGAAGAAACAGCAGAAAGCACAGGGAAATATCTGCTTCTAAATCCAAAACGCAGCTATCTAACAGAACGGTTGTCAATGTGTGCACTCAACTTCCAGAGTTAAACCCGTGTGTGGATTCAGCAGTCTGCAAACACTTTCTGTGCAGAGTTTCAAAACAGGTGTTTTCAGCCCATTACCGGCATATGGAAGAAACAGAAGAAATCACAGGGAAATATCTGCTTCTAAATCCAAAACGCAGCTATCTAACAGAACGGTTGTCAATGTGTGCACTCAACTTCCAGAGTTAAATCCGTGTGTGGATTCAGCAGTCTGCAAACTCTTTCTGTGCAGAGTTTCTAAACAGACGTTTTCAGCCCATTACCGGCATATGGAAGAAACAGCAGAAAGAACAGGGAAATATCTGCTTCTAAATCCAAAACGCAGCTATCTAACAGAACGGTTGTCAATGTGTGCACTCAACTTCCAGAGTAAAACCAGTGTGTGGATTCAGCAGTCTGCAAACACTTTCTGTGCAGAGTTTCAAAACAGGCATTTTCAGCCCAATACCGGCATATGGAAGAAACAGCAGAAAGCCCAGCGAAATATCGGCTTCTAAATCCAAAACGCAGCTATCTAACAGAACGGTTGTCAATGTGTGCACTCAACTTCCAGAGTTAAACCCGTGTGTGGATTCAGCAGTCTGCAAACTCTTTCTGTGCAGAGTTTCAAAACAGGCGTTTTCAGCCCATTACCGGCATATGGAAGAAACAGAAGAAAGCACAGGGAAATATCTGCTTCTAAATCCAAAACGCAGCTATCTAACAGAACGGTTGTCAATGTGTGCACTCAACTTCCAGAGTTAAACCCGTGTGTGGATTCAGCAGTCTGCAAACACTTTCTGTGCAGAGTTTCAAAACAGGCGTTTTCAGCCCAATACCGGCATATGGAAGAAACAGCAGAAAGCACAGGGAAATATCGGCTTCTAAATCCAAAACGCAGCTATCTAACAGAATGGTTGTCAATGTGTGCACTCAACTTCCAGAGATAAACCCGTGTGTGGATTCAGCAGTCTGCAAACACTTTCTGTGCAGAGTTTCAAAACAGACGTTTTCAGCCCATTACCGGCATATGGAAGAAACAGCAGAAAGCACAGGGAAATATCTGCTTCTAAATCCAAAACGCAGCTATCTAACAGAACGGTTGTCAATGTGTGCACTCAACTTCCAGAGTTAAACCCGTTTGTGGATTCAGCAGTCTGCAAACACTTTCTGTGCAGAGTTTCAAAACAGGCGTTTTCAGCCCAATACCGGCATATGGAAGAAACAGCAGAAAGCACAGGGAAATATCTGCTTCTAAATCCAAAACGCAGCTATCTAACAGAACGGTTGTCAATGTGTGCACTCAACTTCCAGAGTTAAACCCGTGTGTGGATTCAGCAGTCCGCAAACACTTTCTGTGCAGAGCTTCAAAACAGGCGTTTTCAGCCTAATACCTTCATATGGAAGAAACAGAAGAAAGCACAGGGAAATATCTGCTTCTAAATCCAAAACGCAGCTATCTAACAGAACGGTTGTCAATGTCTGGACTCAACTTCCAGAGTTAAACCCGTGTGTGGATTCAGCAGTCTGCAAACACTTTCTGTGCAGAGTTTCAAAACAGGCGTTTTCAGCCCAATACCGGCATATGGAAGAAACAGCAGAAAGCACAGGGAAATATCTGCTTCTAAATCCAAAACGCAGCTATCTAACAGAACGGTTGTCAATGTGTGCACTCAACTTCCAGAGTTAAACCCGTGTGTGGATTCAGCAGTCTGCAAACACTTTCTGTGCAGAGTTTCAAAACAGGCGTTTTCAGCCCAATACCGGCATATGGAAGAAACAGCAGAAAGCACAGGGAAATATCTGCTTCTAAATCCAAAACGCAGCTATCTAACAGAACGGTTGTCAATGTGTGCACTCAACTTCCCGAGTTAAACCCGTGTGTGGATTCAGCAGTCTGCAAACACTTTCTGTGCAGAGTTTCAAAACAGGCGTTTTCAGCCCAATACCGGCATACGGAAGAAACAGCAGAAAGCACAGGGAAATATCGGCTTCTAAATCCAAAACGCAGCTATCTAACAGAACGGTTGTCAATGTGTGCACTCAACTTCCAGAGATAAACCCGTGTGTGGATTCAACAGTCTGCAAACACTTTCTGTGCAGAGTTTCAAAACAGGCGTTTTCAGCCCAATACCGGCATATGGAAGAAACAGCAGAAAGCACAGGGAAATATCTGCTTCTAAATCCAAAACGCAGCTATCTAACAGAACGGTTGTCAATGTGTGCACTCAACTTCCAGAGTTAAACCCGTGTGTGGATTCAGCAGTCTGCAAACACTTTCTGTGCAGAGTTTCAAAACAGGCGTTTTCAGCCTAATACCGGCATATGGAAGAAACCGCAGAACGCCCAGGGAAATATCTGCTTCTAAATCCAAAACGCAGCTATCTAACAGAACGGTTGTCAATGTGTGCACTCAACTTCCAGAGTTAAACCCGTGTGTGGATTCAGCAGTCTGCAAACACTTTCTGTGCAGAGTTTCAAAACAGGCGTTTTCAGCCCAATACCGGCATATGGAAGAAACAGCAGAAAGCCCAGCGAAATATCTGCTTCTAAATCCAAAACGCAGCTATCTAACAGAACGGTTGTCAATGTGTTCACTCAACCTCCAGAGTTAAACCCGTGTGTGGATTCAGCAGTCTGCAAACACTTTCTGTGCAGAGTTTCAAAACAGACGTTTTCAGCCCATTACTGGCATATGGAAGAAACAGCAGAAAGCACAGGGAAATATCTGCTTCTAAATCCAAAACGCAGCTATCTAACAGAACGGTTGTCAATGTGTGCACTCAACTTCCAGAGTTAAACCCGTGTGTGGATTCAGCAGTCTGCAAACACTTTCTGTGCAGAGTTTCAAAACAGGCGTTTTCAGCCCAATACCGGCATATGGAAGAAACAGCAGAAAGCACAGGGAAATATCTGCTTCTAAATCCAAAACGCAGCTATCTAACAGAACGGTTGTCAATGTGTGCACTCAACTTCCAGAGTTAAACCCGTGTGTGGATTCAGCAGTCTGCAAACACTTTCTGTGCAGAGTTTCAAAACAGGCATTTTCAGCCTAATACCGGCATATGGAAGAAACAGCAGAAAGCCCAGGGAAATATCTGCTTCTAAATCCAAAACGCAGCTATCTAACAGAACGGTTGTCAATGTGTGCACTCAACTTCCAGAGTTAAACCCGTGTGTGGATTCAGCAGTCTGCAAACACTTTCGGTGCAGAGTTTCAAAACAGGCGTTTTCAGCCCAATACCGGCATATGGAAGAAACAGCAGAAAGCCCAGCGAAATATCGGCTTCTAAATCCAAAACGCAGCTATCTAACAGAACGGTTGTCAATGTGTGCACTCAACTTCCAGAGTTAACCCGTGTGTGGATTCAGCAGTCTGCAAACACTTTCTGTGCAGAGTTTCAAAACAGACGTTTTCAGCCCATTACCGGCATATGGAAGAAACAGCAGAAAGCACAGGGAAATATCTGCTTCTAAATCCAAAACGCAGCTATCTAACAGAACGGTTGTCAATGTGTGCACTCAACTTCCAGAGTTAAACCCGTGTGTGGATTCAGCAGTCTGCAAACACTTTCTGTGCAGAGTTTCAAAACAGGCGTTTTCAGCCCAATATCGGCATATGGAAGAAACAGAAGAAAGCACAGGGAAATATCTGCTTCTTAATCCAAAAGGCAGCTATCTAACAGAACGGTTGTCAATGTGTGCACTCAACTTCCAGAGTTAAACCCGTGTGTGGATTCAGCAGTCTGCAAACACTTTCTGTGCAGAGTTTCAAAACAGGCGTTTTCAGCCCAATACCGGCATATGGTAGAAACAGCAGAAAGCACAGGGAAATATCTGCTTCTAAATCCAAAACGCAGCTATCTAACAGAACGGTTGTCAATGTGTGCACTCAACTTCCAGAGTTAAACCCGTGTGTGGATTCAGCAGTCTGCAAACACTTTCTGTGCAGAGCTTCAAAACAGGCGTTTTCAGCCTAATACCTTCATATGGAAGAAACAGAAGAAAGCACAGGGAAATATCTGCTTCTAAATCCAAAACGCAGCTATCTAACAGAACGGTTGTCAATGTCTGGACTCAACTTCCAGAGTTAAACCCGTGTGTGGATTCAGCAGTCTGCAAACACTTTCTGTGCAGAGTTTCAAAACAGGCGTTTTCAGCCCAATACCGGCATATGGAAGAAACAGCAGAAAGCACAGGGAAATATCTGCTTCTAAATCCAAAACGCAGCTATCTAACAGAACGGTTGTCAATGTGTGCACTCAACTTCCAGAGTTAAACCCGTGTGTGGATTCAGCAGTCTGCAAACACTTTCTGTGCAGAGTTTCAAAACAGGCGTTTTCAGCCCATTACCGGCATATGGAAGAAACAGCAGAAAGCACAGGGAAATATCTGCTTCTAAATCCAAAACGCAGCTATCTAACAGAACGGTTGTCAATGTGTGCACTCAACTTCCAGAGTTAAACCCGTGTGTGGATTCAGCAGTCTGCAAACACTTTCTGTGCAGAGTTTCAAAACAGGCGTTTTCAGCCCAATACCGGCATACGGAAGAAACAGCAGAAAGCACAGGGAAATATCGGCTTCTAAATCCAAAACGCAGCTATCTAACAGAACGGTTGTCAATGTGTGCACTCAACTTCCAGAGATAAACCCGTGTGTGGATTCAACAGTCTGCAAACACTTTCTGTGCAGAGTTTCAAAACAGGCGTTTTCAGCCCAATACCGGCATATGGAAGAAACAGCAGAAAGCACAGGGAAATATCTGCTTCTAAATCCAAAACGCAGCTATCTAACAGAACGGTTGTCAATGTGTGCACTCAACTTCCAGAGTTAAACCCGTGTGTGGATTCAGCAGTCTGCAAACACTTTCAGTGCAGAGTTTCAAAACAGGCGTTTTCGGCCTAATACCGGCATATGGAAGAAACAGCAGAAAGCCCAGGGAAATATCTGCTTCTAAATCCAAAACGCAGCTATCTAACAGAACGGTTGTCAATGTGTGCACTCAACTTCCAGAGTTAAACCCGTGTGTGGATTCAGCAGTCTGCAAACACTTTCTGTGCAGAGTTTCAAAACAGGCGTTTTCAGCCCAATACCGGCATATGGAAGAAACAGCAGAAAGCCCAGGGAAATATCTGCTTCTAAATCCAAAACGCAGCTATCTAACAGAACGGTTGTCAATGTGTTCACTCAACCTCCAGAGTTAAACCCGTGTGTGGATTCAGCAGTCTGCAAACACTTTCTGTGCAGAGTTTCAAAACAGACGTTTTCAGCCCATTACTGGCATATGGAAGAAACAGCAGAAAGCACAGGGAAATATCTGCTTCTAAATCCAAAACGCAGCTATCTAACAGAACGGTTGTCAATGTGTGCTCCCAACTTCCAGAGTTAAACCCGTGTGTGGATTCAGCAGTCTGCAAACACTTTCTGTGCAGAGTTTCAAAACAGGCGTTTTCAGCCCAATACCGGCATATGGAAGAAACAGCAGAAAGCACAGGGAAATATCTGCTTCTAAATCCAAAACGCAGCTATCTAACAGAACGGTTGTCAATGTGTGCACTCAACTTCCAGAGTTAAACCCGTGTGTGGATTCAGCAGTCTGCAAACACTTTCTGTGCAGAGTTTCAAAACAGGCATTTTCAGCCTAATACCGGCATATGGAAGAAACAGCAGAAAGCCCAGGGAAATATCTGCTTCTAAATCCAGAACGCAGCTATCTAACAGAACGGTTGTCAATGTGTGCACTCAACTTCCAGAGTTAAACCCGTGTGTGGATTCAGCAGTCTGCAAACACTTTCGGTGCAGTGTTTCAAAACAGGCGTTTTCAGCCCAATACCGGCATATGGAAGAAACAGCAGAAAGCACAGGGAAATATCTGCTTCTAAATCCAAAACGCAGCTATCTAACAGAACGGTTGTCAATGTGTGCACTCAACTTCCAGAGTTAAACCCGTGTGTGGATTCATCAGTCTGCAAACACTTTCCGTGCAGAGTTTCAAAACAGGCGTTTTCAGCCCAATACCGGCATATGGAAGAAACAGCAGAAAGCACAGGGAAATATCTGCTTCTAAATCCAAAACGCAGCTATCTAACAGAACGGTTGTCAATGTGTGCACTCAACTTCCAGAGTTAAACCCGTGTGTGGATTCAGCAGTCTGCAAACACTTTCTTTGCAGAATTTCAAAACAGGCGTTTTCAGCCTAATACCTTCATATGGAAGAAACAGAAGAAAGCACAGGGAAATATCTGCTTCTAAATCCAAAACGCAGCTATCTAACAGAACGGTTGTCAATGTCTGGACTCAACTTCCAGAGTTAAACCCGTGTGTGGATTCAGCAGTCTGCAAACACTTTCTGTGCAGAGTTTCAAAACAGACGTTTTCAGCCCATTACCGGCATATGGAAGAAACAGCAGAAAGCACAGGGAAATATCTGCTTCTAAATCCAAAACGCAGCTATCTAACAGAACGGTTGTCAATGTGTGCACTCAACTTCCAGAGTTAAACCCGTGTGTGGATTCAGCAGTCTGCAAACACTTTCTGTGCAGAGTTTCAAAACAGGCGTTTTCAGCCCAATACCGGCATATGGAAGAAACAGCAGAAAGCACAGGGAAATATCTGCTTCTAAATCCAAAACGCAGCTATCTAACAGAACGGTTGTCAATGTGTGCACTCAACTTCCAGAGTTAAACCCGTGTGTGGATTCAGCAGTCTGCAAACACTTTCTGTGCAGAGTTTCAAAACAGGCATTTTCAGCCTAATACCGGCATATGGAAGAAACAGCAGAAAGCCCAGGGAAATATCTGCTTCTAAATCCAGAACGCAGCTATCTAACAGAACGGTTGTCAATGTGTGCACTCAACTTCCAGAGTTAAACCCGTGTGTGGATTCAGCAGTCTGCAAACACTTTCGGTGCAGTGTTTCAAAACAGGCGTTTTCAGCCCAATACCGGCATATGGAAGAAACAGCAGAAAGCACAGGGAAATATCTGCTTCTAAATCCAAAACGCAGCTATCTAACAGAACGGTTGTCAATGTGTGCACTCAACTTCCAGAGTTAAACCCGTGTGTGGATTCAGCAGTCTGCAAACACTTTCCGTGCAGAGTTTCAAAACAGGCGTTTTCAGCCCAATACCGGCATATGGAAGAAACAGCAGAAAGCACAGGGAAATATCTGCTTCTAAATCCAAAACGCAGCTATCTAACAGAACGGTTGTCAATGTGTGCACTCAACTTCCAGAGTTAAACCCGTGTGTGGATTCAGCAGTCTGCAAACACTTTCTTTGCAGAATTTCAAAACAGGCGTTTTCAGCCTAATACCTTCATATGGAAGAAACAGAAGAAAGCACAGGGAAATATCTGCTTCTAAATCCAAAACGCAGCTATCTAACAGAACGGTTGTCAATGTCTGGACTCAACTTCCAGAGTTAAACCCGTGTGTGGATTCAGCAGTCTGCAAACACTTTCTGTGCAGAGTATCAAAACAGACGTTTTCAGCCCATTACCGGCATATGGAAGAAACAGCAGAAAGCACAGGGAAATATCTGCTTCTAAATCCAAAACGCAGCTATCTAACAGAACGGTTGTCAATGTGTGCACTCAACTTCCAGAGTTAAACCCGTGTGTGGATTCAGCAGTCTGCAAACACTTTCTGTGCAGAGTTTCAAAACAGGCGTTTTCAGCCCAATACCGGCATATGGAAGAAACAGAAGAAAGCACAGGGAAATATCTGCTTCTAAATCCAAAACGCAGCTATCTAACAGAACGGTTGTCAATGTGTGCACTCAACTTCCAGAGTTAAACCCGTGTGTGGATTCAGCAGTCTGCAAACACTTTCTGTGCAGAGCTTCAAAACAGGCGTTTTCAGCCTAATACCTTCATATGGAAGAAACAGAAGAAAGCACAGGGAAATATCTGCTTCTAAATCCAAAACGCAGCTATCTAACAGAACGGTTGTCAATGTCTGGACTCAACTTCCAGAGTTAAACCCGTGTGTGGATTCAGCAGTCTGCAAACACTTTCTGTGCAGAGTTTCAAAACAGGCGTTTTCAGCCCAATACCGGCATATGGAAGAAACAGAAGAAAGCACAGGGAAATATCTGCTTCTAAATCCAAAACGCAGCTATCTAACAGAACGGTTGTCAATGTGTGCACTCAACTTCCAGAGTTAAACCTGTGTGTGGATTCAGCAGTCTGCAAACACTTTCTGTGCAGAGTTTCAAAACAGGCGTTTTCAGCCCATTACCGGCATATGGAAGAAACAGCAGAAAGCCCAGGGAAATATCGGCTTCTAAATCCAAAACGCAGCTATCTAACAGAACGGTTGTCAATGTGTGCACTCAACTTCCAGAGTTAAACCCGTGTGTGGATTCAGCAGTCTGCAAACACTTTCTGTGCAGAGTTTCAAAACAGACGTTTTCAGCCCATTACCGGCATATGGAAGAAACAGCAGAAAGCACAGGGAAATATCTGCTTCTAAATCCAAAACGCAGCTATCTAACAGAACGGTTGTCAGTGTGTGCACTCAACTTCCAGAGTTAAACCGGTGTGTGGATTCAGCAGTCTGCAAACACTTTCTGTGCAGAGTTTCAAAACAGGCGTTTTCAGCCCAATACCGGCATATGGAAGAAACAGCAGAAAGCACAGGGAAATATCTGCTTCTAAATCCAAAACGCAGCTATCTAACAGAACGGTTGTCAATGTGTGCACTCAACTTCCAGAGTTAAACCCGTGTGTGGATTCAGCAGTCTGCAAACACTTTCTGTGCAGAGTTTCAAAACAGGCGTTTTCAGCCCAATACCGGCATATGGAAGAAACAGCAGAAAGCCCAGGGAAATATCTGCTTCTCAATCCAAAACGCAGCTATCTAACAGAACGGTTGTCAATGTGTGCACTCAACTTCCAGAGTTAAACCCGTGTGTGGATTCAGCAGTCTGCAAACACTTTCTGTGCAGAGTTTCAAAACAGGCGTTTTCAGCCCAATACCGGCATATGGAAGAAACAGCAGAAAGCACAGGGAAATATCTGCTTCTAAATCCAAAACGCAGTTATCTAACAGAACGGTGGTCAATGTGTGCACTCAACTTCCAGAGTTAAACCCGTGTGTGGATTCAGCAGTCTGCAAACACTTTCTGTGCAGAGTTTCAAAACAGGCGTTTTCAGCCCAATACCGGCATACGGAAGAAACAGCAGAAAGCACAGGGAAATATCGGCTTCTAAATCCAAAACGCAGCTATCTAACAGAACGGTTGTCAATGTGTGCACTCAACTTCCAGAGATAAACCCGTGTGTGGATTCAACAGTCTGCAAACACTTTCTGTGCAGAGTTTCAAAACAGGCGTTTTCAGCCCAATACCGGCATATGGAAGAAACAGCAGAAAGCACAGGGAAATATCTGCTTCTAAATCCAAAACGCAGCTATCTAACAGAACGGTTGTCAATGTGTGCACTCAACTTCCAGAGTTAAACCCGTGTGTGGATTCAGCAGTCTGCAAACACTTTCTGTGCAGAGTTTCAAAACAGGCGTTTTCAGCCTAATACCGGCATATGGAAGAAACAGCAGAAAGCCCAGGGAAATATCTGCTTCTAAATCCAAAACGCAGCTATCTAACAGAACGGTTGTCAATGTGTGCACTCAACTTCCAGAGTTAAACCCGTGTGTGGATTCAGCAGTCTGCAAACACTTTCTGTGCAGAGTTTCAAAACAGGCGTTTTCAGCCCAATACCGGCATATGGAACAAACAGCAGAAAGCCCAGGGAAATATCTGCTTCTAAATCCAAAACGCAGCTATCTAACAGAACGGTTGTCAATGTGTTCACTCAACCTCCAGAGTTAAACCCGTGTGTGGATTCAGCAGTCTGCAAACACTTTCTGTGCAGAGTTTCAAAACAGACGTTTTCAGCCCATTACTGGCATATGGAAGAAACAGCAGAAAGCACAGGGAAATATCTGCTTCTAAATCCAAAACGCAGCTATCTAACAGAACGGTTGTCAATGTGTGCTCTCAACTTCCAGAGTTAAACCCGTGTGTGGATTCAGCAGTCTGCAAACACTTTCTGTGCAGAGTTTCAAAACAGGCGTTTTCAGCCCAATACCGGCATATGGAAGAAACAGCAGAAAGCACAGGGAAATATCTGCTTCTAAATCCAAAACGCAGCTATCTAACAGAACGGTTGTCAATGTGTGCACTCAACTTCCAGAGTTAAACCCGTGTGTGGATTCAGCAGTCTGCAAACACTTTCTGTGCAGAGTTTCAAAACAGGCATTTTCAGCCTAATACCGGCATATGGAAGAAACAGCAGAAAGCCCAGGGAAATATCTGCTTCTAAATCCAGAACGCAGCTATCTAACAGAACGGTTGTCAATGTGTGCACTCAACTTCCAGAGTTAAACCCGTGTGTGGATTCAGCAGTCTGAAAACACTTTCGGTGCAGTGTTTCAAAACAGGCGTTTTCAGCCCAATACCGGCATATGGAAGAAACAGCAGAAAGCACAGGGAAATATCTGCTTCTAAATCCAAAACGCAGCTATCTAACAGAACGGTTGTCAATGTGTGCACTCAACTTCCAGAGTTAAACCCGTGTGTGGATTCATCAGTCTGCAAACACTTTCCGTGCAGAGTTTCAAAACAGGCGTTTTCAGCCCAATACCGGCATATGGAAGAAACAGCAGAAAGCACAGGGAAATATCTGCTTCTAAATCCAAAACGCAGCTATCTAACAGAACGGTTGTCAATGTGTGCACTCAACTTCCAGAGTTAAACCCGTGTGTGGATTCAGCAGTCTGCAAACACTTTCTTTGCAGAATTTCAAAACAGGCGTTTTCAGCCTAATACCTTCATATGGAAGAAACAGAAGAAAGCACAGGGAAATATCTGCTTCTAAATCCAAAACGCAGCTATCTAACAGAACGGTTGTCAATGTCTGGACTCAACTTCCAGAGTTAAACCCGTGTGTGGATTCAGCAGTCTGCAAACACTTTCTGTGCAGAGTTTCAAAACAGACGTTTTCAGCCCATTACCGGCATATGGAAGAAACAGCAGAAAGCCCAGGGAAATATCTGCTTCTAAATCCAAAACGCAGCTATCTAACAGAACGGTTGTCAATGTGTGCACTCAACTTCCAGAGTTAAACCCGTGTGTGGATTCAGCAGTCTGCAAACACTTTCTGTGCAGAGTTTCAAAACAGGCGTTTTCAGCCCAATACCGGCATATGGAAGAAACAGCAGAAAGCCCAGGGAAATATCTGCTTCTAAATCCAAAACGCAGCTATCTAACAGAACGGTTGTCAATGTGTGCACTCAACTTCCAGAGTTAAACCCGTGTGTGGATTCAGCAGTCTGCAAACACTTTCTGTGCAGAGTTTCAAAACAGGCATTTTCAGCCTAATACCGGCATATGGAAGAAACAGCAGAAAGCCCAGGGAAATATCTGCTTCTAAATCCAGAACGCAGCTATCTAACAGAACGGTTGTCAATGTGTGCACTCAACTTCCAGAGTTAAACCCGTGTGTGGATTCAGCAGTCTGCAAACACTTTCGGTGCAGTGTTTCAAAACAGGCGTTTTCAGCCCAATACCGGCATATGGAAGAAACAGCAGAAAGCACAGGGAAATATCTGCTTCTAAATCCAAAACGCAGCTATCTAACAGAACGGTTGTCAATGTGTGCACTCAACTTCCAGAGTTAAACCCGTGTGTGGATTCAGCAGTCTGCAAACACTTTCCGTGCAGAGTTTCAAAACAGGCGTTTTCAGCCCAATACCGGCATATGGAAGAAACAGCAGAAAGCACAGGGAAATATCTGCTTCTAAATCCAAAACGCAGCTATCTAACAGAACGGTTGTCAATGTGTGCACTCAACTTCCAGAGTTAAACCCGTGTGTGGATTCAGCAGTCTGCAAACACTTTCTTTGCAGAATTTCAAAACAGGCGTTTTCAGCCTAATACCTTCATATGGAAGAAACAGAAGAAAGCACAGGGAAATATCTGCTTCTAAATCCAAAACGCAGCTATCTAACAGAACGGTTGTCAATGTCTGGACTCAACTTCCAGAGTTAAACCCGTGTGTGGATTCAGCAGTCTGCAAACACTTTCTGTGCAGAGTTTCAAAACAGACGTTTTCAGCCCATTACCGGCATATGGAAGAAACAGCAGAAAGCACAGGGAAATATCTGCTTCTAAATCCAAAACGCAGCTATCTAACAGAACGGTTGTCAATGTGTGCACTCAACTTCCAGAGTTAAACCCGTGTGTGGATTCAGCAGTCTGCAAACACTTTCTGTGCAGAGTTTCAAAACAGGCGTTTTCAGCCCAATACCGGCAAATGGAAGAAACAGAAGAAAGCACAGGGAAATATCTGCTTCTAAATCCAAAACGCAGCTATCTAACAGAACGGTTGTCAATGTGTGCACTCAACTTCCAGAGTTAAACCCGTGTGTGGATTCAGCAGTCTGCAAACACTTTCTGTGCAGAGCTTCAAAACAGGCGTTTTCAGCCTAATACCTTCATATGGAAGAAACAGAAGAAAGCACAGGGAAATATCTGCTTCTAAATCCAAAACGCAGCTATCTAACAGAACGGTTGTCAATGTCTGGACTCAACTTCCAGAGTTAAACCCGTGTGTGGATTCAGCAGTCTGCAAACACTTTCTGTGCAGAGTTTCAAAACAGGCGTTTTCAGCCCAATACCGGCATATGGAAGAAACAGCAGAAAGCACAGGGAAATATCTGCTTCTAAATCCAAAACGCAGCTATCTAACAGAACGGTTGTCAGTGTGTGCACTCAACTTCCAGAGTTAAACCGGTGTGTGGATTCAGCAGTCTGCAAACACTTTCTGTGCAGAGTTTCAAAACAGGCGTTTTCAGCCCAATACCGGCATATGGAAGAAACAGCAGAAAGCACAGGGAAATATCTGCTTCTAAATCCAAAACGCAGCTATCTAACAGAACGGTTGTCAATGTGTGCACTCAACTTCCAGAGTTAAACCCGTGTGTGGATTCAGCAGTCTGCAAACACTTTCTGTGCAGAGTTTCAAAACAGGCGTTTTCAGCCCAATACCGGCATATGGAAGAAACAGCAGAAAGCCCAGGGAAATATCTGCTTCTCAATCCAAAACGCAGCTATCTAACAGAACGGTTGTCAATGTGTGCACTCAACTTCCAGAGTTAAACCCGTGTGTGGATTCAGCAGTCTGCAAACACTTTCTGTGCAGAGTTTCAAAACAGGCGTTTTCAGCCCAATACCGGCATATGGAAGAAACAGCAGAAAGCACAGGGAAATATCTGCTTCTAAATCCAAAACGCAGTTATCTAACAGAACGGTGGTCAATGTGTGCACTCAACTTCCAGAGTTAAACCCGTGTGTGGATTCAGCAGTCTGCAAACACTTTCTGTGCAGAGTTTCAAAACAGGCGTTTTCAGCCCAATACCGGCATACGGAAGAAACAGCAGAAAGCACAGGGAAATATCGGATTCTAAATCCAAAACGCAGCTATCTAACAGAACGGTTGTCAATGTGTGCACTCAACTTCCAGAGATAAACCCGTGTGTGGATTCAGCAGTCTGCAAACACTTTCTGTGCAGAGTTTCAAAACAGGCGTTTTCAGCCCAATACCGGCATATGGAAGAAACAGCAGAAAGCACAGGGAAATATCTGCTTCTAAATCCAAAACGCAGCTATCTAACAGAACGGTTGTCAATGTGTGCACTCAACTTCCAGAGTTAAACCCGTGTGTGGATTCAGCAGTCTGCAAACTCTTTCTGTGCAGAGTTTCAAAACAGGCGTTTTCAGCCCATTACCGGCATATGGAAGAAACAGAAGAAAGCACAGGGAAATATCTGCTTCTAAATCCAAAACGCAGCTATCTAACAGAACGGTTGTCAATGTGTGCACTCAACTTCCAGAGTTAAACCCGTGTGTGGATTCAGCAGTCTGCAAACTCTTTCTGTGCAGAGTTTCAAAACAGGCGTTTTCAGCCCATTACCGGCATATGGAAGAAACAGAAGAAAGCACAGGGAAATATCTGCTTCTAAATCCAAAACGCAGCTATCTAACAGAACGGTTGTCAATGTGTGCACTCAACTTCCAGAGTTAAACCCGTGTGTGGATTCAGCAGTCTGCAAACACTTTCTGTGCAGAGTTTCAAAACAGGCGTTTTCAGCCCAATACCGGCATATGGAAGAAACAGCAGAAAACACAGGGAAATATCGGCTTCTAAATCCAAAACGCAGCTATCTAACAGAACGGTTGTCAATGTGTGCACTCAACTTCCAGAGATAAACCCGTGTGTGGATTCAGCAGTCTGCAAACACTTTCTGTGCAGAGTTTCAAAACAGACGTTTTCAGCCCATTACCGGCATATGGAAGAAACAGCAGAAAGCACAGGGAAATATCTGCTTCTAAATCCAAAACGCAGCTATCTAACAGAACGGTTGTCAATGTGTGCACTCAACTTCCAGAGTTAAACCCGTTTGTGGATTCAGCAGTCTGCAAACACTTTCTGTGCAGAGTTTCAAAACAGGCGTTTTCAGCCCAATACTGGCATATGGAAGAAACAGCAGAAAGCACAGGGAAATATCTGCTTCTAAATCCAAAACGCAGCTATCTAACAGAACGGTTGTCAATGTGTGCACTCAACTTCCAGAGTTAAACCCGTGTGTGGATTCAGCAGTCCGCAAACACTTTCCGTGCAGAGTTTCAAAACAGGCGTTTTCAGCCCAATACCGGCCTATGGAAGAAACAGCAGAAAGCACAGGGAAATATCTGCTTCTAAATCCAAAACGCAGCTATCTAACAGAACGGTTGTCAATGTGTGCACTCAACTTCCAGAGTTAAACCCGTGTGTGGATTCAGCAGTCTGCAAACACTTTCTGTGCAGAGTTTCAAAACAGGTGTTTTCAGCCCATTACCGGCATATGGAAGAAACAGAAGAAAGCACAGGGAAATATCTGCTTCTAAATCCAAAACGCAGCTATCTAACAGAACGGTTGTCAATGTGTGCACTCAACTTCCAGAGTTAAATCCGTGTGTGGATTCAGCAGTCTGCAAACTCTTTCTGTGCAGAGTTTCTAAACAGACGTTTTCAGCCCATTACCGGCATATGGAAGAAACAGCAGAAAGAACAGGGAAATATCTGCTTCTAAATCCAAAACGCAGCTATCTAACAGAACGGTTGTCAATGTGTGCACTCAACTTCCAGAGTAAAACCAGTGTGTGGATTCAGCAGTCTGCAAACACTTTCTGTGCAGAGTTTCAAAACAGGCATTTTCAGCCCAATACCGGCATATGGAAGAAACAGCAGAAAGCCCAGCGAAATATCGGCTTCTAAATCCAAAACGCAGCTATCTAACAGAACGGTTGTCAATGTGTGCACTCAACTTCCAGAGTTAACCCGTGTGTGGATTCAGCAGTCTGCAAACACTTTCTGTGCAGAGTTTCAAAACAGACGTTTTCAGCCCATTACCGGCATATGGAAGAAACAGCAGAAAGCACAGGGAAATATCTGCTTCTAAATCCAAAACGCAGCTATCTAACAGAACGGTTGTCAATGTGTGCACTCAACTTCCAGAGTTAAACCCGTGTGTGGATTCAGCAGTCTGCAAACCCTTTCTGTGCAGAGTTTCAAAACAGGCGTTTTCAGCCCAATACCGGCATATGGAAGAAACAGAAGAAAGCACAGGGAAATATCTGCTTCTTAATCCAAAAGGCAGCTATCTAACAGAACGGTTGTCAATGTGTGCACTCAACTTCCAGAGTTAAACCCGTGTGTGGATTCAGCAGTCTGCAAACACTTTCTGTGCAGAGTTTCAAAACAGGCGTTTTCAGCCCAATACCGGCATATGGTAGAAACAGCAGAAAGCACAGGGAAATATCTGCTTCTAAATCCAAAACGCAGCTATCTAACAGAACGGTTGTCAATGTGTGCACTCAACTTCCAGAGTTAAACCCGTGTGTGGATTCAGCAGTCTGCAAACACTTTCTGTGCAGAGCTTCAAAACAGGCGTTTTCAGCCTAATACCTTCATATGGAAGAAACAGAAGAAAGCACAGGGAAATATCTGCTTCTAAATCCAAAACGCAGCTATCCAACAGAACGGTTGTCAATGTGTGCACTCAACTTCCAGAGTTAAACCCGTGTGTGGATTCAGCAGTCTGCAAACACTTTCTGTGCAGAGTTTCAAAACAGGCGTTTTCAGCCCAATACCGGCATACGGAAGAAACAGCAGAAAGCACAGGGAAATATCGGCTTCTAAATCCAAAACGCAGCTATCTAACAGAACGGTTGTCAATGTGTGCACTCAACTTCCAGAGATAAACCCGTGTGTGGATTCAACAGTCTGCAAACACTTTCTGTGCAGAGTTTCAAAACAGGCGTTTTCAGCCCAATACCGGCATATGGAAGAAACAGCAGAAAGCACAGGGAAATATCTGCTTCTAAATCCAAAACGCAGCTATCTAACAGAACGGTTGTCAATGTGTGCACTCAACTTCCAGAGTTAAACCCGTGTGTGGATTCAGCAGTCTGCAAACACTTTCTGTGCAGAGTTTCAAAACAGGCGTTTTCAGCCTAATACCGGCATATGGAAGAAACAGCAGAAAGCCCAGGGAAATATCTGCTTCTAAATCCAAAACGCAGCTATCTAACAGAACGGTTGTCAATGTGTGCACTCAACTTCCAGAGTTAAACCCGTGTGTGGATTCAGCAGTCTGCAAACACTTTCTGTGCAGAGTTTCAAAACAGGCGTTTTCAGCCCAATACCGGCATATGGAAGAAACAGCAGAAAGCCCAGGGAAATATCTGCTTCTAAATCCAAAACGCAGCTATCTAACAGAACGGTTGTCAATGTGTTCACTCAACCTCCAGAGTTAAACCCGTGTGTGGATTCAGCAGTCTGCAAACACTTTCTGTGCAGAGTTTCAAAACAGACGTTTTCAGCCCATTACCGGCATATGGAAGAAACAGCAGAAAGCACAGGGAAATATCTGCTTCTAAATCCAAAACGCAGCTATCTAACAGAACGGTTGTCAATGTGTGCACTCAACTTCCAGAGTTAAACCCGTGTGTGGATTCAGCAGTCTGCAAACACTTTCGGTGCAGAGTTTCAAAACAGGCGTTTTCAGCCCAATACCGGCATATGGAAGAAACAGCAGAAAGCACAGGGAAATATCTGCTTCTAAATCCAAAACGCAGCTATCTAACAGAACGGTTGTCAATGTGTGCACTCAACTTCCAGAGTTAAACCCGTGTGTGGATTCAGCAGTCTGCAAACACTTTCTGTGCAGAGTTTCAAAACAGGCATTTTCAGCCTAATACCGGCATATGGAAGAAACAGCAGAAAGCCCAGGGAAATATCTGCTTCTAAATCCAGAACGCAGCTATCTAACAGAACGGTTGTCAATGTGTGCACTCAACTTCCAGAGTTAAACCCGTGTGTGGATTCAGCAGTCTGCAAACACTTTCGGTGCAGAGTTTCAAAACAGGCGTTTTCAGCCCAATACCGGCATATGGAAGAAACAGCAGAAAGCCCAGCGAAATATCGGCTTCTAAATCCAAAACGCAGCTATCTAACAGAACGGTTGTCAATGTGTGCACTCAACTTCCAGAGTTAACCCGTGTGTGGATTCAGCAGTCTGCAAACACTTTCTGTGCAGAGTTTCAAAGCAGACATTTTCAGCCCATTACCGGCATATGGAAGAAACAGCAGAAAGCACAGGGAAATATCTGCTTCTAAATCCAAAACGCAGCTATCTAACAGAACGGTTGTCAATGTGTGCACTCAACTTCCAGAGTTAAACCCGTGTGTGGATTCAGCAGTCTGCAAACACTTTCTGTGCAGAGTTTCAAAACAGGCGTTTTCAGCCCAATACCGGCATATGGAAGAAACAGAAGAAAGCACAGGGAAATATCTGCTTCTTAATCCAAAAGGCAGCTATCTAACAGAACGTTTGTCAATGTGTGCACTCAACTTCCAGAGTTAAACCCGTGTGTGGATTCAGCAGTCTGCAAACACTTTCTGTGCAGAGTTTCAAAACAGGCGTTTTCAGCCCAATACCGGCATATGGTAGAAACAGCAGAAAGCACAGGGAAATATCTGCTTCTAAATCCAAAACGCAGCTATCTAACAGAACGGTTGTCAATGTGTGCACTCAACTTCCAGAGTTAAACCCGTGTGTGGATTCAGCAGTCTGCAAACACTTTCTGTGCAGAGCTTCAAAACAGGCGTTTTCAGCCTAATACCTTCATATGGAAGAAACAGAAGAAAGCACAGGGAAATATCTGCTTCTAAATCCAAAACGCAGCTATCTAACAGAACGGTTGTCAATGTCTGGACTCAACTTCCAGAGTTAAACCCGTGTGTGGATTCAGCAGTCTGCAAACACTTTCTGTGCAGAGTTTCAAAACAGGCGTTTTCAGCCCAATACCGGCATATGGAAGAAACAGCAGAAAGCACAGGGAAATATCTGCTTCTAAATCCAAAACGCAGCTATCTAACAGAACGGTTGTCAATGTGTGCACTCAACTTCCAGAGTTAAACCCGTGTGTGGATTCAGCAGTCTGCAAACACTTTCTGTGCAGAGTTTCAAAACAGGCGTTTTCAGCCCAATACCGGCATATGGAAGAAACAGCAGAAAGCACAGGGAAATATCTGCTTCTAAATCCAAAACGCAGCTATCTAACAGAACGGTTGTCAATGTGTGCACTCAACTTCCAGAGTTAAACCCGTGTGTGGATTCAGCAGTCTGCAAACACTTTCTGTGCAGAGTTTCAAAACAGGCGTTTTCAGCCCAATACCGGCATACGGAAGAAACAGCAGAAAGCACAGGGAAATATCGGCTTCTAAATCCAAAACGCAGCTATCTAACAGAACGGTTGTCAATGTGTGCACTCAACTTCCAGAGATAAACCCGTGTGTGGATTCAACAGTCTGCAAACACTTTCTGTGCAGAGTTTCAAAACAGGCGTTTTCAGCCCAATACCGGCATATGGAAGAAACAGCAGAAAGCACAGGGAAATATCTGCTTCTAAATCCAAAACGCAGCTATCTAACAGAACGGTTGTCAATGTGTGCACTCAACTTCCAGAGTTAAACCCGTGTGTGGATTCAGCAGTCTGCAAACACTTTCTGTGCAGAGTTTCAAAACAGGCGTTTTCAGCCTAATATCGGCATATGGAAGAAACAGCAGAAAGCCCAGGGAAATATCTGCTTCTAAATCCAAAACGCAGCTATCTAACAGAACGGTTGTCAATGTGTGCACTCAACTTCCAGAGTTAAACCCGTGTGTGGATTCAGCAGTCTGCAAACACTTTCTGTGCAGAGTTTCAAAACAGGCGTTTTCAGCCCAATACCGGCATATGGAAGAAACAGCAGAAAGCCCAGGGAAATATCTGCTTCTAAATCCAAAACGCAGCTATCTAACAGAACGGTTGTCAATGTGTTCACTCAACCTCCAGAGTTAAACCCGTGTGTGGATTCAGCAGTCTGCAAACACTTTCTGTGCAGAGTTTCAAAACAGACGTTTTCAGCCCATTACTGGCATATGGAAGAAACAGCAGAAAGCACAGGGAAATATCTGCTTCTAAATCCAAAACGCAGCTATCTAACAGAACGGTTGTCAATGTGTGCTCTCAACTTCCAGAGTTAAACCCGTGTGTGGATTCAGCAGTCTGCAAACACTTTCTGTGCAGAGTTTCAAAACAGGCGTTTTCAGCCCAATACCGGCATATGGAAGAAACAGCAGAAAGCACAGGGAAATATCTGCTTCTAAATCCAAAACGCAGCTATCTAACAGAACGGTTGTCAATGTGTGCACTCAACTTCCAGAGTTAAACCCGTGTGTGGATTCAGCAGTCTGCAAACACTTTCTGTGCAGAGTTTCAAAACAGGCATTTTCAGCCTAATACCGGCATATGGAAGAAACAGCAGAAAGCCCAGGGAAATATCTGCTTCTAAATCCAGAACGCAGCTATCTAACAGAACGGTTGTCAATGTGTGCACTCAACTTCCAGAGTTAAACCCGTGTGTGGATTCAGCAGTCTGCAAACACTTTCGGTGCAGTGTTTCAAAACAGGCGTTTTCAGCCCAATACCGGCATATGGAAGAAACAGCAGAAAGCACAGGGAAATATCTGCTTCTAAATCCAAAACGCAGCTATCTAACAGAACGGTTGTCAATGTGTGCACTCAACTTCCAGAGTTAAACCCGTGTGTGGATTCATCAGTCTGCAAACACTTTCCGTGCAGAGTTTCAAAACAGGCGTTTTCAGCCCAATACCGGCATATGGAAGAAACAGCAGAAAGCACAGGGAAATATCTGCTTCTAAATCCAAAACGCAGCTATCTAACAGAACGGTTGTCAATGTGTGCACTCAACTTCCAGAGTTAAACCCGTGTGTGGATTCAGCAGTCTGCAAACACTTTCTTTGCAGAATTTCAAAACAGGCGTTTTCAGCCTAATACCTTCATAAGGAAGAAACAGAAGAAAGCACAGGGAAATATCTGCTTCTAAATCCAAAACGCAGCTATCTAACAGAACGGTTGTCAATGTCTGGACTCAACTTCCAGAGTTAAACCCGTGTGTGGATTCAGCAGTCTGCAAACACTTTCTGTGCAGAGTTTCAAAACAGACGTTTTCAGCCCATTACCGGCATATGGAAGAAACAGCAGAAAGCAGAGGGAAATATCTGCTTCTAAATCCAAAACGCAGCTATCTAACAGAACGGTTGTCAATGTGTGCACTCAACTTCCAGAGTTAAAGCCGTGTGTGGATTCAGCAGTCTGCAAACACTTTCGGTGCAGTGTTTCAAAACAGGCGTTTTCAGCCCAATACCGGCATATGGAAGAAACAGCAGAAAGCACAGGGAAATATCTGCTTCTAAATCCAAAACGCAGCTATCTAACAGAACGGTTGTCAATGTGTGCACTCAACTTCCAGAGTTAAACCCGTGTGTGGATTCAGCAGTCTGCAAACACTTTCCGTGCAGAGTTTCAAAACAGGCGTTTTCAGCCCAATACCGGCATATGGAAGAAACAGCAGAAAGCACAGGGAAATATCTGCTTCTAAATCCAAAACGCAGCTATCTAACAGAACGGTTGTCAATGTGTGCACTCAACTTCCAGAGTTAAACCCGTGTGTGGATTCAGCAGTCTGCAAACACTTTCTTTGCAGAATTTCAAAACAGGCGTTTTCAGCCTAATACCTTCATATGGAAGAAACAGAAGAAAGCACAGGGAAATATCTGCTTCTAAATCCAAAACGCAGCTATCTAACAGAACGGTTGTCAATGTCTGGACTCAACTTCCAGAGTTAAACCCGTGTGTGGATTCAGCAGTCTGCAAACACTTTCTGTGCAGAGTTTCAAAACAGACGTTTTCAGCCCATTACCGGCATATGGAAGAAACAGCAGAAAGCACAGGGAAATATCTGCTTCTAAATCCAAAACGCAGCTATCTAACAGAACGGTTGTCAATGTGTGCACTCAACTTCCAGAGTTAAACCCGTGTGTGGATTCAGCAGTCTGCAAACACTTTCTGTGCAGAGTTTCAAAACAGGCGTTTTCAGCCCAATACCGGCATATGGAAGAAACAGAAGAAAGCACAGGGAAATATCTGCTTCTAAATCCAAAACGCAGCTATCTAACAGAACGGTTGTCAATGTGTGCACTCAACTTCCAGAGTTAAACCCGTGTGTGGATTCAGCAGTCTGCAAACACTTTCTGTGCAGAGCTTCAAAACAGGCGTTTTCAGCCTAATACCTTCATATGGAAGAAACAGAAGAAAGCACAGGGAAATATCTGCTTCTAAATCCAAAACGCAGCTATCTAACAGAACGGTTGTCAATGTCTGGACTCAACTTCCAGAGTTAAACCCGTGTGTGGATTCAGCAGTCTGCAAACACTTTCTGTGCAGAGTTTCAAAACAGGCGTTTTCAGCCCAATACCGGCATATGGAAGAAACAGAAGAAAGCACAGGGAAATATCTGCTTCTAAATCCAAAACGCAGCTATCTAACAGAACGGTTGTCAATGTGTGCACACAACTTCCAGAGTTAAACCTGTGTGTGGATTCAGCAGTCTGCAAACACTTTCTGTGCAGAGTTTCAAAACAGGCGTTTTCAGCCCAATACCGGCATATGGAAGAAACAGCAGAAAGCCCAGGGAAATATCGGCCTCTAAATCCAAAACGCAGCTATCTAACAGAACGGTTGTCAATGTGTTCACTCAACCTCCAGAGTTAAACCCGTGTGTGGATTCAGCAGTCTGCAAACACTTTCTGTGCAGAGTTTCAAAACAGACGTTTTCAGCCCATTACTGGCATATGGAAGAAACAGCAGAAAGCACAGGGAACTATCTGCTTCTAAATCCAAAACGCAGCTATCTAACAGAACGGTTGTCAATGTGTGCTCTCAACTTCCAGAGTTAAACCCGTGTGTGGATTCAGCAGTCTGCAAACACTTTCTGTGCAGAGTTTCAAAACAGGCGTTTTCAGCCCAATACCGGCATATGGAAGAAACAGCAGAAAGCACAGGGAAATATCTGCTTCTAAATCCAAAACGCAGCTATCTAACAGAACGGTTGTCAATGTGTGCACTCAACTTCCAGAGTTAAACCCGTGTGTGGATTCAGCAGTCTGCAAACACTTTCTGTGCAGAGTTTCAAAACAGGCATTTTCAGCCTAATACCGGCATATGGAAGAAACAGCAGAAAGCCCAGGGAAATATCTGCTTCTAAATCCAGAACGCAGCTATCTAACAGAACGGTTGTCAATGTGTGCACTCAACTTCCAGAGTTAAACCCGTGTGTGGATTCAGCAGTCTGCAAACACTTTCGGTGCAGTGTTTCAAAACAGGCGTTTTCAGCCCAATACCGGCATATGGAAGAAACAGCAGAAAGCACAGGGAAATATCTGCTTCTAAATCCAAAACGCAGCTATCTAACAGAACGGTTGTCAATGTGTGCACTCAACTTCCAGAGTTAAACCCGTGTGTGGATTCATCAGTCTGCAAACACTTTCCGTGCAGAGTTTCAAAACAGGCGTTTTCAGCCCAATACCGGCATATGGAAGAAACAGCAGAAAGCACAGGGAAATATCTGCTTCTAAATCCAAAACGCAGCTATCTAACAGAACGGTTGTCAATGTGTGCACTCAACTTCCAGAGTTAAACCCGTGTGTGGATTCAGCAGTCTGCAAACACTTTCTTTGCAGAATTTCAAAACAGGCGTTTTCAGCCTAATACCTTCATATGGAAGAAACAGAAGAAAGCACAGGGAAATATCTGCTTCTAAATCCAAAACGCAGCTATCTAACAGAACGGTTGTCAATGTCTGGACTCAACTTCCAGAGTTAAACCCGTGTGTGGATTCAGCAGTCTGCAAACACTTTCTGTGCAGAGTTTCAAAACAGACGTTTTCAGCCCATTACCGGCATATGGAAGAAACAGCAGAAAGCACAGGGAAATATCTGCTTCTAAATCCAAAACGCAGCTATCTAACAGAACGGTTGTCAATGTGTGCACTCAACTTCCAGAGTTAAACCCGTGTGTGGATTCAGCAGTCTGCAAACACTTTCTGTGCAGAGTTTCAAAACAGGCGTTTTCAGCCCAATACCGGCATATGGAAGAAACAGCAGAAAGCACAGGGAAATATCTGCTTCTAAATCCAAAACGCAGCTATCTAACAGAACGGTTGTCAATGTGTGCACTCAACTTCCAGAGTTAAACCCGTGTGTGGATTCAGCAGTCTGCAAACACTTTCTGTGCAGAGTTTCAAAACAGGCATTTTCAGCCTAATACCGGCATATGGAAGAAACAGCAGAAAGCCCAGGGAAATATCTGCTTCTAAATCCAGAACGCAGCTATCTAACAGAACGGTTGTCAATGTGTGCACTCAACTTCCAGAGTTAAACCCGTGTGTGGATTCAGCAGTCTGCAAACACTTTCGGTGCAGTGTTTCAAAACAGGCGTTTTCAGCCCAATACCGGCATATGGAAGAAACAGCAGAAAGCACAGGGAAATATCTGCTTCTAAATCCAAAACGCAGCTATCTAACAGAACGGTTGTCAATGTGTGCACTCAACTTCCAGAGTTAAACCCGTGTGTGGATTCAGCAGTCTGCAAACACTTTCCGTGCAGAGTTTCAAAACAGGCGTTTTCAGCCCAATACCGGCATATGGAAGAAACAGCAGAAAGCACAGGGAAATATCTGCTTATAAATCCAAAACGCAGCTATCTAACAGAACGGTTGTCAATGTGTGCACTCAACTTCCAGAGTTAAACCCGTGTGTGGATTCAGCAGTCTGCAAACACTTTCTTTGCAGAATTTCAAAACAGGCGTTTTCAGCCTAATACCTTCATATGGAAGAAACAGAAGAAAGCACAGGGAAATATCTGCTTCTAAATCCAAAACGCAGCTATCTAACAGAACGGTTGTCAATGTCTGGACTCAACTTCCAGAGTTAAACCCGTGTGTGGATTCAGCAGTCTGCAAACACTTTCTGTGCAGAGTTTCAAAACAGACGTTTTCAGCCCATTACCGGCATATGGAAGAAACAGCAGAAAGCACAGGGAAATATCTGCTTCTAAATCCAAAACGCAGCTATCTAACAGAACGGTTGTCAATGTGTGCACTCAACTTCCAGAGTTAAACCCGTGTGTGGATTCAGCAGTCTGCAAACACTTTCTGTGCAGAGTTTCAAAACAGGCGTTTTCAGCCCAATACCGGCATATGGAAGAAACAGCAGAAAGCACAGGGAAATATCTGCTTCTAAATCCAAAACGCAGCTATCTAACAGAACGGTTGTCAATGTGTGCACTCAACTTCCAGAGTTAAACCCGTGTGTGGATTCAGCAGTCTGCAAACACTTTCTGTGCAGAGTTTCAAAACAGGCATTTTCAGCCTAATACCGGCATATGGAAGAAACAGCAGAAAGCCCAGGGAAATATCTGCTTCTAAATCCAGAACGCAGCTATCTAACAGAACGGTTGTCAATGTGTGCACTCAACTTCCAGAGTTAAAGCCGTGTGTGGATTCAGCAGTCTGCAAACACTTTCGGTGCAGTGTTTCAAAACAGGCGTTTTCAGCCCAATACCGGCATATGGAAGAAACAGCAGAAAGCACAGGGAAATATCTGCTTCTAAATCCAAAACGCAGCTATCTAACAGAACGGTTGTCAATGTGTGCACTCAACTTCCAGAGTTAAACCCGTGTGTGGATTCAGCAGTCTGCAAACACTTTCCGTGCAGAGTTTCAAAACAGGCGTTTTCAGCCCAATACCGGCATATGGAAGAAACAGCAGAAAGCACAGGGAAATATCTGCTTCTAAATCCAAAACGCAGCTATCTAACAGAACGGTTGTCAATGTGTGCACTCAACTTCCAGAGTTAAACCCGTGTGTGGATTCAGCAGTCTGCAAACACTTTCTTTGCAGAATTTCAAAACAGGCGTTTTCAGCCTAATACCTTCATATGGAAGAAACAGAAGAAAGCACAGGGAAATATCTGCTTCTAAATCCAAAACGCAGCTATCTAACAGAACGGTTGTCAATGTCTGGACTCAACTTCCAGAGTTAAACCCGTGTGTGGATTCAGCAGTCTGCAAACACTTTCTGTGCAGAGTTTCAAAACAGACGTTTTCAGCCCATTACCGGCATATGGAAGAAACAGCAGAAAGCACAGGGAAATATCTGCTTCTAAATCCAAAACGCAGCTATCTAACAGAACGGTTGTCAATGTGTGCACTCAACTTCCAGAGTTAAACCCGTGTGTGGATTCAGCAGTCTGCAAACACTTTCTGTGCAGAGTTTCAAAACAGGCGTTTTCAGCCCAATACCGGCATATGGAAGAAACAGAAGAAAGCACAGGGAAATATCTGCTTCTAAATCCAAAACGCAGCTATCTAACAGAACGGTTGTCAATGTGTGCACTCAACTTCCAGAGTTAAACCCGTGTGTGGATTCAGCAGTCTGCAAACACTTTCTGTGCAGAGCTTCAAAACAGGCGTTTTCAGCCTAATACCTTCATATGGAAGAAACAGAAGAAAGCACAGGGAAATATCTGCTTCTAAATCCAAAACGCAGCTATCTAACAGAACGGTTGTCAATGTCTGGACTCAACTTCCAGAGTTAAACCCGTGTGTGGATTCAGCAGTCTGCAAACACTTTCTGTGCAGAGTTTCAAAACAGGCGTTTTCAGCCCAATACCGGCATATGGAAGAAACAGAAGAAAGCACAGGGAAATATCTGCTTCTAAATCCAAAACGCAGCTATCTAACAGAACGGTTGTCAATGTGTGCACACAACTTCCAGAGTTAAACCTGTGTGTGGATTCAGCAGTCTGCAAACACTTTCTGTGCAGAGTTTCAAAACAGGCGTTTTCAGCCCAATACCGGCATATGGAAGAAACAGCAGAAAGCCCAGGGAAATATCGGCTTCTAAATCCAAAACGCAGCTATCTAACAGAACGGTTGTCAATGTGTTCACTCAACCTCCAGAGTTAAACCCGTGTGTGGATTCAGCAGTCTGCAAACACTTTCTGTGCAGAGTTTCAAAACAGACGTTTTCAGCCCATTACTGGCATATGGAAGAAACAGCAGAAAGCACAGGGAACTATCTGCTTATAAATCCAAAACGCAGCTATCTAACAGAACGGTTGTCAATGTGTGCTCTCAACTTCCAGAGTTAAACCCGTGTGTGGATTCAGCAGTCTGCAAACACTTTCTGTGCAGAGTTTCAAAACAGGCGTTTTCAGCCCAATACCGGCATATGGAAGAAACAGCAGAAAGCACAGGGAAATATCTGCTTCTAAATCCAAAACGCAGCTATCTAACAGAACGGTTGTCAATGTGTGCACTCAACTTCCAGAGTTAAACCCGTGTGTGGATTCAGCAGTCTGCAAACACTTTCTGTGCAGAGTTTCAAAACAGGCATTTTCAGCCTAATACCGGCATATGGAAGAAACAGCAGAAAGCCCAGGGAAATATCTGCTTCTAAATCCAGAACGCAGCTATCTAACAGAACGGTTGTCAATGTGTGCACTCAACTTCCAGAGTTAAACCCGTGTGTGGATTCAGCAGTCTGCAAACACTTTCGGTGCAGTGTTTCAAAACAGGCGTTTTCAGCCCAATACCGGCATATGGAAGAAACAGCAGAAAGCACAGGGAAATATCTGCTTCTAAATCCAAAACGCAGCTATCTAACAGAACGGTTGTCAATGTGTGCACTCAACTTCCAGAGTTAAACCCGTGTGTGGATTCATCAGTCTGCAAACACTTTCCGTGCAGAGTTTCAAAACAGGCGTTTTCAGCCCAATACCGGCATATGGAAGAAACAGCAGAAAGCACAGGGAAATATCTGCTTCTAAATCCAAAACGCAGCTATCTAACAGAACGGTTGTCAATGTGTGCACTCAACTTCCAGAGTTAAACCCGTGTGTGGATTCAGCAGTCTGCAAACACTTTCTGTGCAGAATTTCAAAACAGGCGTTTTCAGCCTAATACCTTCATATGGAAGAAACAGAAGAAAGCACAGGGAAATATCTGCTTCTAAATCCAAAACGCAGCTATCTAACAGAACGGTTGTCAATGTCTGGACTCAACTTCCAGAGTTAAACCCGTGTGTGGATTCAGCAGTCTGCAAACACTTTCTGTGCAGAGTTTCAAAACAGACGTTTTCAGCCCATTACCGGCATATGGAAGAAACAGCAGAAAGCACAGGGAAATATCTGCTTCTAAATCCAAAACGCAGCTATCTAACAGAACGGTTGTCAATGTGTGCACTCAACTTCCAGAGTTAAACCCGTGTGTGGATTCAGCAGTCTGCAAACACTTTCTGTGCAGAGTTTCAAAACAGGCGTTTTCAGCCCAATACCGGCATATGGAAGAAACAGCAGAAAGCACAGGGAAATATCTGCTTCTAAATCCAAAACGCAGCTATCTAACAGAACGGTTGTCAATGTGTGCACTCAACTTCCAGAGTTAAACCCGTGTGTGGATTCAGCAGTCTGCAAACACTTTCTGTGCAGAGTTTCAAAACAGGCATTTTCAGCCTAATACCGGCATATGGAAGAAACAGCAGAAAGCCCAGGGAAATATCTGCTTCTAAATCCAGAACGCAGCTATCTAACAGAACGGTTGTCAATGTGTGCACTCAACTTCCAGAGTTAAACCCGTGTGTGGATTCAGCAGTCTGCAAACACTTTCGGTGCAGTGTTTCAAAACAGGCGTTTTCAGCCCAATACCGGCATATGGAAGAAACAGCAGAAAGCACAGGGAAATATCTGCTTCTAAATCCAAAACGCAGCTATCTAACAGAACGGTTGTCAATGTGTGCACTCAACTTCCAGAGTTAAACCCGTGTGTGGATTCAGCAGTCTGCAAACACTTTCCGTGCAGAGTTTCAAAACAGGCGTTTTCAGCCCAATACCGGCATATGGAAGAAACAGCAGAAAGCACAGGGAAATATCTGCTTATAAATCCAAAACGCAGCTATCTAACAGAACGGTTGTCAATGTGTGCACTCAACTTCCAGAGTTAAACCCGTGTGTGGATTCAGCAGTCTGCAAACACTTTCTTTGCAGAATTTCAAAACAGGCGTTTTCAGCCTAATACCTTCATATGGAAGAAACAGAAGAAAGCACAGGGAAATATCTGCTTCTAAATCCAAAACGCAGCTATCTAACAGAACGGTTGTCAATGTCTGGACTCAACTTCCAGAGTTAAACCCGTGTGTGGATTCAGCAGTCTGCAAACACTTTCTGTGCAGAGTTTCAAAACAGACGTTTTCAGCCCATTACCGGCATATGGAAGAAACAGCAGAAAGCACAGGGAAATATCTGCTTCTAAATCCAAAACGCAGCTATCTAACAGAACGGTTGTCAATGTGTGCACTCAACTTCCAGAGATAAACCCGTGTGTGGATTCAGCAGTCTGCAAACACTTTCTGTGCAGAGTTTCAAAACAGGCGTTTTCAGCCCAATACCGGCATATGGAAGAAACAGAAGAAAGCACAGGGAAATATCTGCTTCTAAATCCAAAACGCAGCTATCTAACAGAACGGTTGTCAATGTGTGCACTCAACTTCCAGAGTTAAACCCGTGTGTGGATTCAGCAGTCTGCAAACACTTTCTGTGCAGAGCTTCAAAACAGGCGTTTTCAGCCTAATACCTTCATATGGAAGAAACAGAAGAAAGCACAGGGAAATATCTGCTTCTAAATCCAAAACGCAGCTATCTAACAGAACGGTTGTCAATGTCTGGACTCAACTTCCAGAGTTAAACCCGTGTGTGGATTCAGCAGTCTGCAAACACTTTCTGTGCAGAGTTTCAAAACAGGCGTTTTCAGCCCAATACCGGCATATGGAAGAAACAGAAGAAAGCACAGGGAAATATCTGCTTCTAAATCCAAAACGCAGCTATCTAACAGAACGGTTGTCAATGTGTGCACTCAACTTCCAGAGTTAAACCTGTGTGTGGATTCAGCAGTCTGCAAACACTTTCTGTGCAGAGTTTCAAAACAGGCGTTTTCAGCCCAATACCGGCATATGGAAGAAACAGCAGAAAGCCCACGGAAATATCGGCTTCTAAATCCAAAACGCAGCTATCTAACAGAACGGTTGTCAATGTGTTCACTCAACCTCCAGAGTTAAACCCGTGTGTGGATTCAGCAGTCTGCAAACACTTTCTGTGCAGAGTTTCAAAACAGACGTTTTCAGCCCATTACTGGCATATGGAAGGAACAGCAGAAAGCACAGGGAACTATCTGCTTCTAAATCCAAAACGCAGCTATCTAACAGAACGGTTGTCAATGTGTGCTCTCAACTTCCAGAGTTAAACCCGTGTGTGGATTCAGCAGTCTGCAAACACTTTCTGTGCAGAGTTTCAAAACAGGCGTTTTCAGCCCAATACCGGCATATGGAAGAAACAGCAGAAAGCACAGGGAAATATCTGCTTCTAAATCCAAAACGCAGCTATCTAACAGAACGGTTGTCAATGTGTGCACTCAACTTCCAGAGTTAAACCCGTGTGTGGATTCAGCAGTCTGCAAACACTTTCTGTGCAGAGTTTCAAAACAGGCATTTTCAGCCTAATACCGGCATATGGAAGAAACAGCAGAAAGCCCAGGGAAATATCTGCTTCTAAATCCAGAACGCAGCTATCTAACAGAACGGTTGTCAATGTGTGCACTCAACTTCCAGAGTTAAACCCGTGTGTGGATTCAGCAGTCTGCAAACACTTTCGGTGCAGTGTTTCAAAACAGGCGTTTTCAGCCCAATACCGGCATATGGAAGAAACAGCAGAAAGCACAGGGAAATATCTGCTTCTAAATCCAAAACGCAGCTATCTAACAGAACGGTTGTCAATGTGTGCACTCAACTTCCAGAGTTAAACCCGTGTGTGGATTCATCAGTCTGCAAACACTTTCCATGCAGAGTTTCAAAACAGGCGTTTTCAGCCCAATACCGGCATATGGAAGAAACAGCAGAAAGCCCAGGGAAATATCTGCTTCTAAATCCAAAACGCAGCTATCTAACAGAACGGTTGTCAATGTGTGCACTCAACTTCCAGAGTTAAACCCGTGTGTGGATTCAGCAGTCTGCAAACACTTTCTTTGCAGAATTTCAAAACAGGCGTTTTCAGCCTAATACCTTCATATGGAAGAAACAGAAGAAAGCACAGGGAAATATCTGCTTCTAAATCCAAAACGCAGCTATCTAACAGAACGGTTGTCAATGTCTGGACTCAACTTCCAGAGTTAAACCCGTGTGTGGATTCAGCAGTCTGCAAACACTTTCTGTGTAGAGTTTCAAAACAGACGTTTTCAGCCCATTACCGGCATATGGAAGAAACAGCAGAAAGCACAGGGAAATATCTGCTTCTAAATCCAAAACGCAGCTATCTAACAGAACGGTTGTCAATGTGTGCACTCAACTTCCAGAGTTAAACCCGTGTGTGGATTCAGCAGTCTGCAAACACTTTCTGTGCAGAGTTTCAAAACAGGCGTTTTCAGCCCATTACCGGCATATGGAAGAAACAGCAGAAAGCACAGGGAAATATCTGCTTCTAAATCCAAAACGCAGCTATCTAACAGAACGGTTGTCAATGTGTGCACTCAACTTCCAGAGTTAAACCCGTGTGTGGATTCAGCAGTCTGCAAACACTTTCTGTGCAGAGTTTCAAAACAGGCATTTTCAGCCTAATACCGGCATATGGAAGAAACAGCAGAAAGCCCAGGGAAATATCTGCTTCTAAATACAGAACGCAGCTATCTAACAGAACGGTTGTCAATGTGTGCACTCAACTTCCAGAGTTAAACCCGTGTGTGGATTCATCAGTCTGCAAACACTTTCCATGCAGATTTTCAAAACAGGCGTTTTCAGCCCAATACCGGCATATGGAAGAAACAGCAGAAAGCACAGGGAAATATCTGCTTCTAAATCCAAAACGCAGCTATCTAACAGAACGGTTGTCAATGTGTGCACTCAACTTCCAGAGTTAAACCCGTGTGTGGATTCAGCAGTCTGCAAACACTTTCTTTGCAGAATTTCAAAACAGGCGTTTTCAGCCTAATACCTTCATATGGAAGAAACAGAAGAAAGCACAGGGAAATATCTGCTTCTAAATCCAAAACGCAGCTATCTAACAGAACGGTTGTCAATGTCTGGACTCAACTTCCAGAGTTAAACCCGTGTGTGGATTCAGCAGTCTGCAAACACTTTCTGTGTAGAGTTTCAAAACAGACGTTTTCAGCCCATTACCGGCATATGGAAGAAACAGCAGAAAGCACAGGGAAATATCTGCTTCTAAATCCAAAACGCAGCTATCTAACAGAACGGTTGTCAATGTGTGCACTCAACTTCCAGAGTTAAACCCGTGTGTGGATTCAGCAGTCTGCAAACACTTTCTGTGCAGAGTTTCAAAACAGGCGTTTTCAGCCCATTACCGGCATATGGAAGAAACAGCAGAAAGCACAGGGAAATATCTGCTTCTAAATCCAAAACGCAGCTATCTAACAGAACGGTTGTCAATGTGTGCACTCAACTTCCAGAGTTAAACCCGTGTGTGGATTCAGCAGTCTGCAAACACTTTCTGTGCAGAGTTTCAAAACAGGCATTTTCAGCCTAATACCGGCATATGGAAGAAACAGCAGAAAGCCCAGGGAAATATCTGCTTCTAAATCCAGAACGCAGCTATCTAACAGAACGGTTGTCAATGTGTGCACTCAACTTCCAGAGTTAAACCCGTGTGTGGATTCAGCAGTCTGCAAACACTTTCGGTGCAGTGTTTCAAAACAGGCGTTTTCAGCCCAATACCGGCATATGGAAGAAACAGCAGAAAGCACAGGGAAATATCTGCTTCTAAATCCAAAACGCAGCTATCTAACAGAACGGTTGTCAATGTGTGCACTCAACTTCCAGAGTTAAACCCGTGTGTGGATTCAGCAGTCTGCAAACACTTTCCGTGCAGAGTTTCAAAACAGGCGTTTTCAGCCCAATACCGGCATATGGAAGAAACAGCAGAAAGCCCAGGGAAATATCTGCTTCTAAATCCAAAACGCAGCTATCTAACAGAACGGTTGTCAATGTGTGCACTCAACTTCCAGAGTTAAACCCGTGTGTGGATTCAGCAGTCTGCAAACACTTTCTTTGCAGAATTTCAAAACAGGCGTTTTCAGCCTAATACCTTCATATGGAAGAAACAGAAGAAAGCACAGGGAAATATCTGCTTCTAAATCCAAAACGCAGCTATCTAACAGAACGGTTGTCAATGTCTGGACTCAACTTCCAGAGTTAAACCCGTGTGTGGATTCAGCAGTCTGCAAACACTTTCTGTGTAGAGTTTCAAAACAGACGTTTTCAGCCCATTACCGGCATATGGAAGAAACAGCAGAAAGCACAGGGAAATATCTGCTTCTAAATCCAAAACGCAGCTATCTAACAGAACGGTTGTCAATGTGTGCACTCAACTTCCAGAGTTAAACCCGTGTGTGGATTCAGCAGTCTGCAAACACTTTCTGTGCAGAGTTTCAAAACAGGCGTTTTCAGCCCATTACCGGCATATGGAAGAAACAGCAGAAAGCACAGGGAAATATCTGCTTCTAAATCCAAAACGCAGCTATCTAACAGAACGGTTGTCAATGTGTGCACTCAACTTCCAGAGTTAAACCCGTGTGTGGATTCAGCAGTCTGCAAACACTTTCTGTGCAGAGTTTCAAAACAGGCATTTTCAGCCTAATACCGGCATATGGAAGAAACAGCAGAAAGCCCAGGGAAATATCTGCTTCTAAATCCAGAACGCAGCTATCTAACAGAACGGTTGTCAATGTGTGCACTCAACTTCCAGAGTTAAACCCGTGTGTGGATTCATCAGTCTGCAAACACTTTCCATGCAGATTTTCAAAACAGGCGTTTTCAGCCCAATACCGGCATATGGAAGAAACAGCAGAAAGCACAGGGAAATATCTGCTTCTAAATCCAAAACGCAGCTATCTAACAGAACGGTTGTCAATGTGTGCACTCAACTTCCAGAGTTAAACCCGTGTGTGGATTCAGCAGTCTGCAAACACTTTCTTTGCAGAATTTCAAAACAGGCGTTTTCAGCCTAATACCTTCATATGGAAGAAACAGAAGAAAGCACAGGGAAATATCTGCTTCTAAATCCAAAACGCAGCTATCTAACAGAACGGTTGTCAATGTCTGGACTCAACTTCCAGAGTTAAACCCGTGTGTGGATTCAGCAGTCTGCAAACACTTTCTGTGTAGAGTTTCAAAACAGACGTTTTCAGCCCATTACCGGCATATGGAAGAAACAGCAGAAAGCACAGGGAAATATCTGCTTCTAAATCCAAAACGCAGCTATCTAACAGAACGGTTGTCAATGTGTGCACTCAACTTCCAGAGTTAAACCCGTGTGTGGATTCAGCAGTCTGCAAACACTTTCTGTGCAGAGTTTCAAAACAGGCGTTTTCAGCCCATTACCGGCATATGGAAGAAACAGCAGAAAGCACAGGGAAATATCTGCTTCTAAATCCAAAACGCAGCTATCTAACAGAACGGTTGTCAATGTGTGCACTCAACTTCCAGAGTTAAACCCGTGTGTGGATTCAGCAGTCTGCAAACACTTTCTGTGCAGAGTTTCAAAACAGGCATTTTCAGCCTAATACCGGCATATGGAAGAAACAGCAGAAAGCCCAGGGAAATATCTGCTTCTAAATCCAGAACGCAGCTATCTAACAGAACGGTTGTCAATGTGTGCACTCAACTTCCAGAGTTAAACCCGTGTGTGGATTCAGCAGTCTGCAAACACTTTCGGTGCAGTGTTTCAAAACAGGCGTTTTCAGCCCAATACCGGCATATGGAAGAAACAGCAGAAAGCACAGGGAAATATCTGCTTCTAAATCCAAAACGCAGCTATCTAACAGAACGGTTGTCAATGTGTGCACTCAACTTCCAGAGTTAAACCCGTGTGTGGATTCAGCAGTCTGCAAACACTTTCCGTGCAGAGTTTCAAAACAGGCGTTTTCAGCCCAATACCGGCATATGGAAGAAACAGCAGAAAGCACAGGGAAATATCTGCTTCTAAATCCAAAACGCAGCTATCTAACAGAACGGTTGTCAATGTGTGCACTCAACTTCCAGAGTTAAACCCGTGTGTGGATTCAGCAGTCTGCAAACACTTTCTTTGCAGAATTTCAAAACAGGCGTTTTCAGCCTAATACCTTCATATGGAAGAAACAGAAGAAAGCACAGGGAAATATCTGCTTCTAAATCCAAAACGCAGCTATCTAACAGAACGGTTGTCAATGTCTGGACTCAACTTCCAGAGTTAAACCCGTGTGTGGATTCAGCAGTCTGCAAACACTTTCTGTGCAGAGTTTCAAAACAGACGTTTTCAGCCCATTACCGGCATATGGAAGAAACAGCAGAAAGCACAGGGAAATATCTGCTTCTAAATCCAAAACGCAGCTATCTAACAGAACGGTTGTCAATGTGTGCACTCAACTTCCAGAGTTAAACCCGTGTGTGGATTCAGCAGTCTGCAAACACTTTCTGTGCAGAGTTTCAAAACAGGCGTTTTCAGCCCAATACCGGCATATGGAAGAAACAGAAGAAAGCACAGGGAAATATCTGCTTCTAAATCCAAAACGCAGCTATCTAACAGAACGGTTGTCAATGTGTGCACTCAACTTCCAGAGATAAACCCGTGTGTGGATTCAGCAGTCTGCAAACACTTTCTGTGCAGAGCTTCAAAACAGGCGTTTTCAGCCTAATACCTTCATATGGAAGAAACAGAAGAAAGCACAGGGAAATATCTGCTTCTAAATCCAAAACGCAGCTATCTAACAGAACGGTTGTCAATGTCTGGACTCAACTTCCAGAGTTAAACCCGTGTGTGGATTCAGCAGTCTGCAAACACTTTCTGTGCAGAGTTTCAAAACAGGCGTTTTCAGCCCAATACCGGCATATGGAAGAAACAGAAGAAAGCACAGGGAAATATCTGCTTCTAAATCCAAAACGCAGCTATCTAACAGAACGGTTGTCAATGTGTGCACTCAACTTCCAGAGTTAAACCTGTGTGTGGATTCAGCAGTCTGCAAACACTTTCTGTGCAGAGTTTCAAAACAGGCGTTTTCAGCCCAATACCGGCATATGGAAGAAACAGCAGAAAGCCCAGGGAAATATCGGCTTCTAAATCCAAAACGCAGCTATCTAACAGAACGGTTGTCAATGTGTGCACTCAACTTCCAGAGTTAAACCCGTGTGTGGATTCAGCAGTCTGCAAACACTTTCTTTGCAGAGTTTCAAAACAGACGTTTTCAGCCCATTGCCGGCATATGGAAGAAACAGCAGAAAGCACAGGGAAATATCTGCTTCTAAATCCAAAACGCAGCTATCTAACAGAACGGTTGTCAGTGTGTGCACTCAACTTCCAGAGTTAAACCGGTGTGTGGATTCAGCAGTCTGCAAACACTTTCTGTGCAGAGTTTCAAAACAGGCGTTTTCAGCCCAATACCGGCATATGGAAGAAACAGCAGAAAGCACAGGGAAATATCTGCTTCTAAATCCAAAACGCAGCTATCTAACAGAACGGTTGTCAATGTGTGCACTCAACTTCCAGAGTTAAACCCGTGTGTGGATTCAGCAGTCTGCAAACACTTTCTGTGCAGAGTTTCAAAACAGGCGTTTTCAGCCCAATACCGGCATATGGAAGAAACAGCAGAAAGCCCAGGGAAATATCTGCTTCTCAATCCAAAACGCAGCTATCTAACAGAACGGTTGTCAATGTGTGCACTCAACTTCCAGAGTTAAACCCGTGTGTGGATTCAGCAGTCTGCAAACACTTTCTGTGCAGAGTTTCAAAACAGGCGTTTTCAGCCCAATACCGGCATATGGAAGAAACAGCAGAAAGCACAGGGAAATATCTGCTTCTAAATCCAAAACGCAGTTATCTAACAGAACGGTGGTCAATGTGTGCACTCAACTTCCAGAGTTAAACCCGTGTGTGGATTCAGCAGTCTGCAAACACTTTCTGTGCAGAGTTTCAAAACAGGCGTTTTCAGCCCAATACCGGCATACGGAAGAAACAGCAGAAAGCACAGGGAAATATCGGCTTCTAAATCCAAAACGCAGCTATCTAACAGAACGGTTGTCAATGTGTGCACTCAACTTCCAGAGATAAACCCGTGTGTGGATTCAACAGTCTGCAAACACTTTCTGTGCAGAGTTTCAAAACAGGCGTTTTCAGCCCAATACCGGCATATGGAAGAAACAGCAGAAAGCACAGGGAAATATCTGCTTCTAAATCCAAAACGCAGCTATCTAACAGAACGGTTGTCAATGTGTGCACTCAACTTCCAGAGTTAAACCCGTGTGTGGATTCAGCAGTCTGCAAACACTTTCTGTGCAGAGTTTCAAAACAGGCGTTTTCAGCCTAATACCGGCATATGGAAGAAACAGCAGAAAGCCCAGGGAAATATCTGCTTCTAAATCCAAAACGCAGCTATCTAACAGAACGGTTGTCAATGTGTGCACTCAACTTCCAGAGTTAAACCCGTGTGTGGATTCAGCAGTCTGCAAACACTTTCTGTGCAGAGTTTCAAAACAGGCGTTTTCAGCCCAATACCGGCATATGGAAGAAACAGCAGAAAGCCCAGGGAAATATCTGCTTCTAAATCCAAAACGCAGCTATCTAACAGAACGGTTGTCAATGTGTTCACTCAACCTCCAGAGTTAAACCCGTGTGTGGATTCAGCAGTCTGCAAACACTTTCTGTGCAGAGTTTCAAAACAGACGTTTTCAGCCCATTACTGGCATATGGAAGAAACAGCAGAAAGCACAGGGAAATATCTGCTTCTAAATCCAAAACGCAGCTATCTAACAGAACGGTTGTCAATGTGTGCTCTCAACTTCCAGAGTTAAACCCGTGTGTGGATTCAGCAGTCTGCAAACACTTTCTGTGCAGAGTTTCAAAACAGGCGTTTTCAGCCCAATACCGGCATATGGAAGAAACAGCAGAAAGCACAGGGAAATATCTGCTTCTAAATCCAAAACGCAGCTATCTAACAGAACGGTTGTCAATGTGTGCACTCAACTTCCAGAGTTAAACCCGTGTGTGGATTCAGCAGTCTGCAAACACTTTCTGTGCAGAGTTTCAAAACAGGCATTTTCAGCCTAATACCGGCATATGGAAGAAACAGAAGAAAGCACAGGGAAATATCTGCTTCTAAATCCAGAACGCAGCTATCTAACAGAACGGTTGTCAATGTGTGCACTCAACTTCCAGAGTTAAACCCGTGTGTGGATTCAGCAGTCTGCAAACACTTTCGGTGCAGAGATTCAAAACAGGCGTTTTCAGCCCAATACCGGCATATGGAAGAAACAGCAGAAAGCACAGGGAAATATCTGCTTCTAAATCCAAAACGCAGCTATCTAACAGAACGGTTGTCAATGTGTGCACTCAACTTCCAGAGTTAAACCCGTGTGTGGATTCATCAGTCTGCAAACACTTTCCGTGCAGAGTTTCAAAACAGGCGTTTTCAGCCCAATACCGGCATATGGAAGAAACAGCAGAAAGCACAGGGAAATATCTGCTTCTAAATCCAAAACGCAGCTATCTAACAGAACGGTTGTCAATGTGTGCACTCAACTTCCAGAGTTAAACCCGTGTGTGGATTCAGCAGTCTGCAAACACTTTCTTTGCAGAATTTCAAAACAGGCGTTTTCAGCCTAATACCTTCATATGGAAGAAACAGAAGAAAGCACAGGGAAATATCTGCTTCTAAATCCAAAACGCAGCTATCTAACAGAACGGTTGTCAATGTCTGGACTCAACTTCCAGAGTTAAACCCGTGTGTGGATTCAGCAGTCTGCAAACACTTTCTGTGTAGAGTTTCAAAACAGACGTTTTCAGCCCATTACCGGCATATGGAAGAAACAGCAGAAAGCACAGGGAAATATCTGCTTCTAAATCCAAAACGCAGCTATCTAACAGAACGGTTGTCAATGTGTGCACTCAACTTCCAGAGTTAAACCCGTGTGTGGATTCAGCAGTCTGCAAACACTTTCTGTGCAGAGTTTCAAAACAGGCGTTTTCAGCCCATTACCGGCATATGGAAGAAACAGCAGAAAGCACAGGGAAATATCTGCTTCTAAATCCAAAACGCAGCTATCTAACAGAACGGTTGTCAATGTGTGCACTCAACTTCCAGAGTTAAACCCGTGTGTGGATTCAGCAGTCTGCAAACACTTTCTGTGCAGAGTTTCAAAACAGGCATTTTCAGCCTAATACCGGCATATGGAAGAAACAGCAGAAAGCCCAGGGAAATATCTGCTTCTAAATCCAGAACGCAGCTATCTAACAGAACGGTTGTCAATGTGTGCACTCAACTTCCAGAGTTAAACCCGTGTGTGGATTCAGCAGTCTGCAAACACTTTCGGTGCAGTGTTTCAAAACAGGCGTTTTCAGCCCAATACCGGCATATGGAAGAAACAGCAGAAAGCACAGGGAAATATCTGCTTCTAAATCCAAAACGCAGCTATCTAACAGAACGGTTGTCAATGTGTGCACTCAACTTCCAGAGTTAAACCCGTGTGTGGATTCAGCAGTCTGCAAACACTTTCCGTGCAGAGTTTCAAAACAGGCGTTTTCAGCCCAATACCGGCATATGGAAGAAACAGCAGAAAGCACAGGGAAATATCTGCTTCTAAATCCAAAACGCAGCTATCTAACAGAACGGTTGTCAATGTGTGCACTCAACTTCCAGAGTTAAACCCGTGTGTGGATTCAGCAGTCTGCAAACACTTTCTTTGCAGAATTTCAAAACAGGCGTTTTCAGCCTAATACCTTCATATGGAAGAAACAGAAGAAAGCACAGGGAAATATCTGCTTCTAAATCCAAAACGCAGCTATCTAACAGAACGGTTGTCAATGTCTGGACTCAACTTCCAGAGTTAAACCCGTGTGTGGATTCAGCAGTCTGCAAACACTTTCTGTGCAGAGTTTCAAAACAGACGTTTTCAGCCCATTACCGGCATGTGGAAGAAACAGCAGAAAGCACAGGGAAATATCTGCTTCTAAATCCAAAACGCAGCTATCTAACAGAACGGTTGTCAATGTGTGCACTCAACTTCCAGAGTTAAACCCGTGTGTGGATTCAGCAGTCTGCAAACACTTTCTGTGCAGAGTTTCAAAACAGGCGTTTTCAGCCCAATACAGGCATATGGAAGAAACAGAAGAAAGCACAGGGAAATATCTGCTTCTAAATCCAAAACGCAGCTATCTAACAGAACGGTTGTCAATGTGTGCACTCAACTTCCAGAGTTAAACCCGTGTGTGGATTCAGCAGTCTGCAAACACTTTCTGTGCAGAGCTTCAAAACAGGCGTTTTCAGCCTAATACCTTCATATGGAAGAAACAGAAGAAAGCACAGGGAAATATCTGCTTCTAAATCCAAAACGCAGCTATCTAACAGAACGGTTGTCAATGTCTGGACTCAACTTCCAGAGTTAAACCCGTGTGTGGATTCAGCAGTCTGCAAACACTTTCTGTGCAGAGTTTCAAAACAGGCGTTTTCAGCCCAATACCGGCATATGGAAGAAACAGCAGAAAGCACAGGGAAATATCTGCTTCTAAATCCAAAACGCAGCTATCTAACAGAACGGTTGTCAATGTGTGCACTCAACTTCCAGAGTTAAACCCGTGTGTGGATTCAGCAGTCTGCAAACACTTTCTGTGCAGAGTTTCAAAACAGGCGTTTTCAGCCCAATACCGGCATATGGAAGAAACAGCAGAAAGCCCAGGGAAATATCTGCTTCTCAATCCAAAACGCAGCTATCTAACAGAACGGTTGTCAATGTGTGCACTCAACTTCCAGAGTTAAACCCGTGTGTGGATTCAGCAGTCTGCAAACACTTTCTGTGCAGAGTTTCAAAACAGGCGTTTTCAGCCCAATACCGGCATATGGAAGAAACAGCAGAAAGCACAGGGAAATATCTGCTTCTAAATCCAAAACGCAGTTATCTAACAGAACGGTGGTCAATGTGTGCACTCAACTTCCAGAGTTAAACCCGTGTGTGGTTTCAGCAGTCTGCAAACACTTTCTGTGCAGAGTTTCAAAACAGGCGTTTTCAGCCCAATACCGGCATACGGAAGAAACAGCAGAAAGCACAGGGAAATATCGGATTCTAAATCCAAAACGCAGCTATCTAACAGAACGGTTGTCAATGTGTGCACTCAACTTCCAGAGATAAACCCGTGTGTGGATTCAACAGTCTGCAAACACTTTCTGTGCAGAGTTTCAAAACAGGCGTTTTCAGCCCAATACCGGCATATGGAAGAAACAGCAGAAAGCACAGGGAAATATCTGCTTCTAAATCCAAAACGCAGCTATCTAACAGAACGGTTGTCAATGTGTGCACTCAACTTCCAGAGTTAAACCCGTGTGTGGATTCAGCAGTCTGCAAACTCTTTCTGTGCAGAGTTTCAAAACAGGCGTTTTCAGCCCATTACCGGCATATGGAAGAAACAGAAGAAAGCACAGGGAAATATCTGCTTCTAAATCCAAAACGCAGCTATCTAACAGAACGGTTGTCAATGTCTGGACTCAACTTCCAGAGTTAAACCCGTGTGTGGATTCAGCAGTCTGCAAACACTTTCTGTGCAGAGTTTCAAAACAGGCGTTTTCAGCCCAATACCGGCATATGGAAGAAACAGCAGAAAGCCCAGGGAAATATCTGCTTCTAAATCCAAAACGCAGCTATCTAACAGAACGGTTGTCAATGTGTGCACTCAACTTCCAGAGTTAAACCCGTGTGTGGATTCAGCAGTCTGCAAACTCTTTCTGTGCAGAGTTTCAAAACAGGCGTTTTCAGCCCATTACCGGCATATGGAAGAAACAGAAGAAAGCACAAGGAAATATCTGCTTCTAAATCCAAAACGCAGCTATCTAACAGAACGGTTGTCAATGTGTGCACTCAACTTCCAGAGTTAAACCCGTGTGTGGATTCAGCAGTCTGCAAACACTTTCTGTGCAGAGTTTCAAAACAGGCGTTTTCAGCCCAATACCGGCATATGGAAGAAACAGCAGAAAGCACAGGGAAATATCGGCTTCTAAATCCAAAACGCAGCTATCTAACAGAACGGTTGTCAATGTGTGCACTCAACTTCCAGAGATAAACCCGTGTGTGGATTCAGCAGTCTGCAAACACTTTCTGTGCAGAGTTTCAAAACAGACGTTTTCAGCCCATTACCGGCATATGGAAGAAACAGCAGAAAGCACAGGGAAATATCTGCTTCTAAATCCAAAACGCAGCTATCTAACAGAACGGTTGTCAATGTGTGCACTCAACTTCCAGAGTTAAACCCGTTTGTGGATTCAGCAGTCTGCAAACACTTTCTGTGCAGAGTTTCAAAACAGGCGTTTTCAGCCCAATACCGGCATATGGAAGAAACAGCAGAAAGCACAGGGAAATATCTGCTTCTAAATCCAAAACGCAGCTATCTAACAGAACGGTTGTCAATGTGTGCACTCAACTTCCAGAGTTAAACCCGTGTGTGGATTCAGCAGTCCGCAAACACTTTCCGTGCAGAGTTTCAAAACAGGCGTTTTCAGCCCAATACCGGCATATGGAAGAAACAGCAGAAAGCACAGGGAAATATCTGCTTCTAAATCCAAAACGCAGCTATCTAACAGAACGGTTGTCAATGTGTGCACTCAACTTCCAGAGTTAAACCCGTGTGTGGATTCAGCAGTCTGCAAACACTTTCTGTGCAGAGTTTCAAAACAGGTGTTTTCAGCCCATTACCGGCATATGGAAGAAACAGAAGAAAGCACAGGGAAATATCTGCTTCTAAATCCAAAACGCAGCTATCTCACAGAACGGTTGTCAATGTGTGCACTCAACTTCCAGAGTTAAATCCGTGTGTGGATTCAGCAGTCTGCAAACTCTTTCTGTGCAGAGTTTCTAAACCGACGTTTTCAGCCCATTACCGGCATATGGAAGAAACAGCAGAAAGAACAGGGAAATATCTGCTTCTAAATCCAAAACGCAGCTATCTAACAGAACGGTTGTCAATGTGTGCACTCAACTTCCAGAGTAAAACCAGTGTGTGGATTCAGCAGTCTGCAAACACTTTCTGTGCAGAGTTTCAAAACAGGCGTTTTCAGCCCAATACCGGCATATGGAAGAAACAGCAGAAAGCCCAGCGAAATATCGGCTTCTAAATCCAAAACGCAGCTATCTAACAGAACGGTTGTCAATGTGTGCACTCAACTTCCAGAGTTAACCCGTGTGTGGATTCAGCAGTCTGCAAACACTTTCTGTGCAGAGTTTCAAAACAGACGTTTTCAGCCCATTACCGGCATATGGAAGAAACAACAGAAAGCACAGGGAAATATCTGCTTCTAAATCCAAAACGCAGCTATCTAACAGAACGTTTGTCAATGTGTGCACTCAACTTCCAGAGTTAAACCCGTGTGTGGATTCAGCAGTCTGCAAACACTTTCTGTGCAGAGTTTCAAAACAGGCGTTTTCAGCCCAATACCGGCATATGGAAGAAACAGAAGAAAGCACAGGGAAATATCTGCTTCTTAATCCAAAAGGCAGCTATCTAACAGAACGGTTGTCAATGTGTGCACTCAACTTCCAGAGTTAAACCCGTGTGTGGATTCAGCAGTCTGCAAACACTTTCTGTGCAGAGTTTCAAAACAGGCGTTTTCAGCCCAATACCGGCATATGGTAGAAACAGCAGAAAGCACAGGGAAATATCTGCTTCTAAATCCAAAACGCAGCTATCTAACAGAACGGTTGTCAATGTGTACACTCAACTTCCAGAGTTAAACCCGTGTGTGGATTCAGCAGTCTGCAAACACTTTCTGTGCAGAGCTTCAAAACAGGCGTTTTCAGCCTAATACCTTCATATGGAAGAAACAGAAGAAAGCACAGGGAAATATCTGCTTCTAAATCCAAAACGCAGCTATCTAACAGAACGGTTGTCAATGTCTGGACTCAACTTCCAGAGTTAAACCCGTGTGTGGATTCAGCAGTCTGCAAACACTTTCTGTGCAGAGTTTCAAAACAGGCGTTTTCAGCCCAATACCGGTATATGGAAGAAACAGCAGAAAGCACAGGGAAATATCTGCTTCTAAATCCAAAACGCAGCTATCTAACAGAACGGTTGTCAATGTGTGCACTCAACTTCCAGAGTTAAACCCGTGTGTGGATTCAGCAGTCTGCAAACACTTTCTGTGCAGAGTTTCAAAACAGGCGTTTTCAGCCCAATACCGGCATATGGAAGAAACAGCAGAAAGCACAGGGAAATATCTGCTTCTAAATCCAAAACGCAGCTATCTAACAGAACGGTTGTCAATGTGTGCACTCAACTTCCAGAGTTAAACCCGTGTGTGGATTCAGCAGTCTGCAAACACTTTCTGTGCAGAGTTTCAAAACAGGCGTTTTCAGCCCAATACCGGCATACGGAAGAAACAGCAGAAAGCACAGGGAAATATCGGCTTCTAAATCCAAAACGCAGCTATCTAACAGAACGGTTGTCAATGTGTGCACTCAACTTCCAGAGATAAACCCGTGTGTGGATTCAACAGTCTGCAAACACTTTCTGTGCAGAGTTTCAAAACAGGCGTTTTCAGCCCAATACCGGCATATGGAAGAAACAGCAGAAATCCCAGGGAAATATCTGCTTCTAAATCCAAAACGCTGCTATCTAACAGAACGGTTGTCAATGTGTGCACTCAACTTCCAGAGTTAAACCCGTGTGTGGATTCAGCAGTCTGCAAACACTTTCTGTGCAGAGTTTCAAAACAGGCGTTTTCAGCCTAATACCGGCATATGGAAGAAACAGCAGAAAGCCCAGGGAAATATCTGCTTCTAAATCCAAAACGCAGCTATCTAACAGAACGGTTGTCAATGTGTGCACTCAACTTCCAGAGTTAAACCCGTGTGTGGATTCAGCAGTCTGCAAACACTTTCTGTGCAGAGTTTCAAAACAGGCGTTTTCAGCCCAATACCGGCATATGGAAGAAACAGCAGAAAGCCCAGGGAAATATCTGCTTCTAAATCCAAAACGCAGCTATCTAACAGAACGGTTGTCAATGTGTTCACTCAACCTCCAGAGTTAAACCCGTGTGTGGATTCAGCAGTCTGCAAACACTTTCTGTGCAGAGTTTCAAAACAGACGTTTTCAGCCCATTACTGGCATATGGAAGAAACAGCAGAAAGCACAGGGAAATATCTGCTTCTAAATCCAAAACGCAGCTATCTAACAGAACGGTTGTCAATGTGTGCACTCAACTTCCAGAGTTAAACCCGTGTGTGGATTCAGCAGTCTGCAAACACTTTCTGTGCAGAGTTTCAAAACAGGCGTTTTCAGCCCAATACCGGCATATGGAAGAAACAGCAGAAAGCACAGGGAAATATCTGCTTCTAAATCCAAAACGCAGCTATCTAACAGAACGGTTGTCAATGTGTGCACTCAACTTCCAGAGTTAAACCCGTGTGTGGATTCAGCAGTCTGCAAACACTTTCTGTGCAGAGTTTCAAAACAGGCATTTTCAGCCTAATACCGGCATATGGAAGAAACAGCAGAAAGCCCAGGGAAATATCTGCTTCTAAATCCAGAACGCAGCTATCTAACAGAACGGTTGTCAATGTGTGCACTCAACTTCCAGAGTTAAACCCGTGTGTGGATTCAGCAGTCTGCAAACACTTTCGGTGCAGAGTTTCAAAACAGGCGTTTTCAGCCCAATACCGGCATATGGAAGAAACAGCAGAAAGCCCAGCGAAATATCGGCTTCTAAATCCAAAACGCAGCTATCTAACAGAACGGTTGTCAATGTGTGCACTCAACTTCCAGAGTTAACCCGTGTGTGGATTCAGCAGTCTGCAAACACTTTCTGTGCAGAGTTTCAAAACAGACGTTTTCAGCCCATTACCGGCATATGGAAGAAACAGCAGAAAGCACAGGGAAATATCTGCTTCTAAATCCAAAACGCAGCTATCTAACAGAACGGTTGTCAATGTGTGCACTCAACTTCCAGAGTTAAACCCGTGTGTGGATTCAGCAGTCTGCAAACACTTTCTGTGCAGAGTTTCAAAACAGGCGTTTTCAGCCCAATACCGGCATATGGATGAAACAGAAGAAAGCACAGGGAAATATCTGCTTCTTAATCCAAAAGGCAGCTATCTAACAGAACGTTTGTCAATGTGTGCACTCAACTTCCAGAGTTAAACCCGTGTGTGGATTCAGCAGTCTGCAAACACTTTCTGTGCAGAGTTTCAAAACAGGCGTTTTCAGCCCAATACCGGCATATGGTAGAAACAGCAGAAAGCACAGGGAAATATCTGCTTCTAAATCCAAAACGCAGCTATCTAACAGAACGGTTGTCAATGTGTGCACTCAACTTCCAGAGTTAAACCCGTGTGTGGATTCAGCAGTCTGCAAACACTTTCTGTGCAGAGCTTCAAAACAGGCGTTTTCAGCCTAATACCTTCATATGGAAGAAACAGAAGAAAGCACAGGGAAATATCTGCTTCTAAATCCAAAACGCAGCTATCTAACAGAACGGTTGTCAATGTCTGGACTCAACTTCCAGAGTTAAACCCGTGTGTGGATTCAGCAGTCTGCAAACACTTTCTGTGCAGAGTTTCAAAACAGGCGTTTTCAGCCCAATACCGGCATATGGAAGAAACAGCAGAAAGCACAGGGAAATATCTGCTTCTAAATCCAAAACGCAGCTATCTAACAGAACGGTTGTCAATGTGTGCACTCAACTTCCAGAGTTAAACCCGTGTGTGGATTCAGCAGTCTGCAAACACTTTCTGTGCAGAGTTTCAAAACAGGCGTTTTCAGCCCAATACCGGCATATGGAAGAAACAGCAGAAAGCACAGGGAAATATCTGCTTCTAAATCCAAAACGAAGCTATCTAACAGAACGGTTGTCAATGTGTGCACTCAACTTCCAGAGTTAAACCCGTGTGTGGATTCAGCAGTCTGCAAACACTTTCTGTGCAGAGTTTCAAAACCGGCGTTTTCAGCCCAATACCGGCATACGGAAGAAACAGCAGAAAGCACAGGGAAATATCGGCTTCTAAATCCAAAACGCAGCTATCTAACAGAACGGTTGTCAATGTGTGCACTCAACTTCCAGAGATAAACCCGTGTGTGGATTCAACAGTCTGCAAACACTTTCTGTGCAGAGTTTCAAAACAGGCGTTTTCAGCCCAATACCGGCATATGGAAGAAACAGCAGAAAGCACAGGGAAATATCTGCTTCTAAATCCAAAACGCAGCTATCTAACAGAACGGTTGTCAATGTGTGCACTCAACTTCCAGAGTTAAACCCGTGTGTGGATTCAGCAGTCTGCAAACACTTTCTGTGCAGAGTTTCAAAACAGGCGTTTTCAGCCCAATACCGGCATATGGAAGAAACAGCAGAAAGCCCAGGGAAATATCTGCTTCTAAATCCAAAACGCAGCTATCTAACAGAACGGTTGTCAATGTGTGCACTCAACTTCCAGAGTTAAACCCGTGTGTGGATTCAGCAGTCTGCAAACACTTTCTGTGCAGAGTTTCAAAACAGGCGTTTTCAGCCCAATACCGGCATATGGAAGAAACAGCAGAAAGCCCAGGGAAATATCTGCTTCTAAATCCAAAACGCAGCTATCTAACAGAACGGTTGTCAATGTGTTCACTCAACCTCCAGAGTTAAACCCGTGTGTGGATTCAGCAGTCTGCAAACACTTTCTGTGCAGAGTTTCAAAACAGACGTTTTCAGCCCATTACTGGCATATGGAAGAAACAGCAGAAAGCACAGGGAAATATCTGCTTCTAAATCCAAAACGCAGCTATCTAACAGAACGGTTGTCAATGTGTGCTCTCAACTTCCAGAGTTAAACCCGTGTGTGGATTCAGCAGTCTGCAAACACTTTCTGTGCAGAGTTTCAAAACAGGCGTTTTCAGCCCAATACTGGCGTATGGAAGAAACAGCAGAAAGCACAGGGAAATATCTGCTTCTAAATCCAAAACGCAGCTATCTAACAGAACGGTTGTCAATGTGTGCACTCAACTTCCAGAGTTAAACCCGTGTGTGGATTCAGCAGTCTGCAAACACTTTCTGTGCAGAGTTTCAAAACAGGCATTTTCAGCCTAATACCGGCATATGGAAGAAACAGCAGAAAGCCCAGGGAAATATCTGCTTCTAAATCCAGAACGCAGCTATCTAACAGAACGGTTGTCAATGTGTGCACTCAACTTCCAGAGTTAAACCCGTGTGTGGATTCAGCAGTCTGCAAACACTTTCGGTGCAGTGTTTCAAAACAGGCGTTTTCAGCCCAATACCGGCATATGGAAGAAACAGCAGAAAGCACAGGGAAATATCTGCTTCTAAATCCAAAACGCAGCTATCTAACAGAACGGTTGTCAATGTGTGCACTCAACTTCCAGAGTTAAACCCGTGTGTGGATTCATCAGTCTGCAAACACTTTCCGTGCAGAGTTTCAAAACAGGCGTTTTCAGCCCAATACCGGCATATGGAAGAAACAGCAGAAAGCACAGGGAAATATCTGCTTCTAAATCCAAAACGCAGCTATCTAACAGAACGGTTGTCAATGTGTGCACTCAACTTCCAGAGTTAAACCCGTGTGTGGATTCAGCAGTCTGCAAACACTTTCTTTGCAGAATTTCAAAACAGGCGTTTTCAGCCTAATACCTTCATATGGAAGAAACAGAAGAAAGCACAGGGAAATATCTGCTTCTAAATCCAAAACGCAGCTATCTAACAGAACGGTTGTCAATGTCTGGACTCAACTTCCAGAGTTAAACCCGTGTGTGGATTCAGCAGTCTGCAAACACTTTCTGTGCAGAGTTTCAAAACAGGCGTTTTCAGCCCAATACCGGCATATGGATGAAACAGAAGAAAGCACAGGGAAATATCTGCTTCTTAATCCAAAAGGCAGCTATCTAACAGAACGTTTGTCAATGTGTGCACTCAACTTCCAGAGTTAAACCCGTGTGTGGATTCAGCAGTCTGCAAACACTTTCTGTGCAGAGTTTCAAAACAGGCGTTTTCAGCCCAATACCGGCATATGGTAGAAACAGCAGAAAGCACAGGGAAATATCTGCTTCTAAATCCAAAACGCAGCTATCTAACAGAACGGTTGTCAATGTGTGCACTCAACTTCCAGAGTTAAACCCGTGTGTGGATTCAGCAGTCTGCAAACACTTTCTGTGCAGAGCTTCAAAACAGGCGTTTTCAGCCTAATACCTTCATATGGAAGAAACAGAAGAAAGCACAGGGAAATATCTGCTTCTAAATCCAAAACGCAGCTATCTAACAGAACGGTTGTCAATGTCTGGACTCAACTTCCAGAGTTAAACCCGTGTGTGGATTCAGCAGTCTGCAAACACTTTCTGTGCAGAGTTTCAAAACAGGCGTTTTCAGCCCAATACCGGCATATGGAAGAAACAGCAGAAAGCACAGGGAAATATCTGCTTCTAAATCCAAAACGCAGCTATCTAACAGAACGGTTGTCAATGTGTGCACTCAACTTCCAGAGTTAAACCCGTGTGTGGATTCAGCAGTCTGCAAACACTTTCTGTGCAGAGTTTCAAAACAGGCGTTTTCAGCCCAATACCGGCATATGGAAGAAACAGCAGAAAGCACAGGGAAATATCTGCTTCTAAATCCAAAACGAAGCTATCTAACAGAACGGTTGTCAATGTGTGCACTCAACTTCCAGAGTTAAACCCGTGTGTGGATTCAGCAGTCTGCAAACACTTTCTGTGCAGAGTTTCAAAACCGGCGTTTTCAGCCCAATACCGGCATACGGAAGAAACAGCAGAAAGCACAGGGAAATATCGGCTTCTAAATCCAAAACGCAGCTATCTAACAGAACGGTTGTCAATGTGTGCACTCAACTTCCAGAGATAAACCCGTGTGTGGATTCAACAGTCTGCAAACACTTTCTGTGCAGAGTTTCAAAACAGGCGTTTTCAGCCCAATACCGGCATATGGAAGAAACAGCAGAAAGCACAGGGAAATATCTGCTTCTAAATCCAAAACGCAGCTATCTAACAGAACGGTTGTCAATGTGTGCACTCAACTTCCAGAGTTAAACCCGTGTGTGGATTCAGCAGTCTGCAAACACTTTCTGTGCAGAGTTTCAAAACAGGCGTTTTCAGCCCAATACCGGCATATGGAAGAAACAGCAGAAAGCCCAGGGAAATATCTGCTTCTAAATCCAAAACGCAGCTATCTAACAGAACGGTTGTCAATGTGTGCACTCAACTTCCAGAGTTAAACCCGTGTGTGGATTCAGCAGTCTGCAAACACTTTCTGTGCAGAGTTTCAAAACAGGCGTTTTCAGCCCAATACCGGCATATGGAAGAAACAGCAGAAAGCCCAGGGAAATATCTGCTTCTAAATCCAAAACGCAGCTATCTAACAGAACGGTTGTCAATGTGTTCACTCAACCTCCAGAGTTAAACCCGTGTGTGGATTCAGCAGTCTGCAAACACTTTCTGTGCAGAGTTTCAAAACAGACGTTTTCAGCCCATTACTGGCATATGGAAGAAACAGCAGAAAGCACAGGGAAATATCTGCTTCTAAATCCAAAACGCAGCTATCTAACAGAACGGTTGTCAATGTGTGCTCTCAACTTCCAGAGTTAAACCCGTGTGTGGATTCAGCAGTCTGCAAACACTTTCTGTGCAGAGTTTCAAAACAGGCGTTTTCAGCCCAATACCGGCGTATGGAAGAAACAGCAGAAAGCACAGGGAAATATCTGCTTCTAAATCCAAAACGCAGCTATCTAACAGAACGGTTGTCAATGTGTGCACTCAACTTCCAGAGTTAAACCCGTGTGTGGATTCAGCAGTCTGCAAACACTTTCTGTGCAGAGTTTCAAAACAGGCATTTTCAGCCTAATACCGGCATATGGAAGAAACAGCAGAAAGCCCAGGGAAATATCTGCTTCTAAATCCAGAACGCAGCTATCTAACAGAACGGTTGTCAATGTGTGCACTCAACTTCCAGAGTTAAACCCGTGTGTGGATTCAGCAGTCTGCAAACACTTTCGGTGCAGTGTTTCAAAACAGGCGTTTTCAGCCCAATACCGGCATATGGAAGAAACAGCAGAAAGCACAGGGAAATATCTGCTTCTAAATCCAAAACGCAGCTATCTAACAGAACGGTTGTCAATGTGTGCACTCAACTTCCAGAGTTAAACCCGTGTGTGGATTCATCAGTCTGCAAACACTTTCCGTGCAGAGTTTCAAAACAGGCGTTTTCAGCCCAATACCGGCATATGGAAGAAACAGCAGAAAGCACAGGGAAATATCTGCTTCTAAATCCAAAACGCAGCTATCTAACAGAACGGTTGTCAATGTGTGCACTCAACTTCCAGAGTTAAACCCGTGTGTGGATTCAGCAGTCTGCAAACACTTTCTTTGCAGAATTTCAAAACAGGCGTTTTCAGCCTAATACCTTCATATGGAAGAAACAGAAGAAAGCACAGGGAAATATCTGCTTCTAAATCCAAAACGCAGCTATCTAACAGAACGGTTGTCAATGTCTGGACTCAACTTCCAGAGTTAAACCCGTGTGTGGATTCAGCAGTCTGCAAACACTTTCTGTGCAGAGTTTCAAAACAGACGTTTTCAGCCCATTACCGGCATATGGAAGAAACAGCAAAAAGCACAGGGAAATATCTGCTTCTAAATCCAAAACGCAGCTATCTAACAGAACGGTTGTCAATGTGTGCACTCAACTTCCAGAGTTAAACCCGTGTGTGGATTCAGCAGTCTGCAAACACTTTCTGTGCAGAGTTTCAAAACAGGCGTTTTCAGCCCAATACCGGCATATGGAAGAAACAGCAGAAAGCACAGGGAAATATCTGCTTCTAAATCCAAAACGCAGCTATCTAACAGAACGGTTGTCAATGTGTGCACTCAACTCCAGAGTTAAACCCGTGTGTGGATTCAGCAGTCTGCAAACACTTTCTGTGCAGAGTTTCAAAACAGGCATTTTCAGCCTAATACCGGCATATGGAAGAAACAGCAGAAAGCCCAGGGAAATATCTGCTTCTAAATCCAGAACGCAGCTATCTAACAGAACGGTTGTCAATGTGTGCACTCAACTTCCAGAGTTAAACCCGTGTGTGGATTCAGCAGTCTGCAAACACTTTCGGTGCAGTGTTTCAAAACAGGCGTTTTCAGCCCAATACCGGCATATGGAAGAAACAGCAGAAAGCACAGGGAAATATCTGCTTCTAAATCCAAAACGCAGCTATCTAACAGAACGGTTGTCAATGTGTGCACTCAACTTCCAGAGTTAAACCCGTGTGTGGATTCAGCAGTCTGCAAACACTTTCCGTGCAGAGTTTCAAAACAGGCGTTTTCAGCCCAATACCGGCATATGGAAGAAACAGCAGAAAGCACAGGGAAATATCTGCTTCTAAATCCAAAACGCAGCTATCTAACAGAACGGTTGTCAATGTGTGCACTCAACTTCCAGAGTTAAACCCGTGTGTGGATTCAGCAGTCTGCAAACACTTTCTTTGCAGAATTTCAAAACAGGCGTTTTCAGCCTAATACCTTCATATGGAAGAAACAGCAGAAAGCCCAGGGAAATATCTGCTTCTAAATCCAAAACGCAGCTATCTAACAGAACGGTTGTCAATGTCTGGACTCAACTTCCAGAGTTAAACCCGTGTGTGGATTCAGCAGTCTGCAAACACTTTCTGTGCAGAGTTTCAAAACAGACGTTTTCAGCCCATTACCGGCATATGGAAGAAACAGCAGAAAGCACAGGGAAATATCTGCTTCTAAATCCAAAACGCAGCTATCTAACAGAACGGTTGTCAATGTGTGCACTCAACTTCCAGAGTTAAACCCGTGTGTGGATTCAGCAGTCTGCAAACACTTTATGTGCAGAGTTTCAAAACAGGCGTTTTCAGCCCAATACCGGCATATGGAAGAAACAGAAGAAAGCACAGGGAAATATCTGCTTCTAAATCCAAAACGCAGCTATCTAACAGAACGGTTGTCAATGTGTGCACTCAACTTCCAGAGTTAAACCCGTGTGTGGATTCAGCAGTCTGCAAACACTTTCTGTGCAGAGCTTCAAAACAGGCGTTTTCAGCCTAATACCTTCATATGGAAGAAACAGAAGAAAGCACAGGGAAATATCTGCTTCTAAATCCAAAACGCAGCTATCTAACAGAACGGTTGTCAATGTCTGGACTCAACTTCCAGAGTTAAGCCCGTGTGTGGATTCAGCAGTCTGCAAACACTTTCTGTGCAGAGTTTCAAAACAGGCGTTTTCAGCCCAATACCGGCATATGGAAGAAACAGAAGAAAGCACAGGGAAATATCTGCTTCTAAATCCAAAACGCAGCTATCTAACAGAACGGTTGTCAATGTGTGCACTCAACTTCCAGAGTTAAACCTGTGTGTGGATTCAGCAGTCTGCAAACACTTTCTGTGCAGAGTTTCAAAACAGGCGTTTTCAGCCCAATACCGGCATATGGAAGAAACAGCAGAAAGCCCAGGGAAATATCGGCTTCTAAATCCAAAACGCAGCTATCTAACAGAACGGTTGTCAATGTGTGCACTCAACTTCCAGAGTTAAACCCGTGTGTGGATTCAGCAGTCTGCAAACACTTTCTTTGCAGAGTTTCAAAACAGACGTTTTCAGCCCATTACCGGCATATGGAAGAAACAGCAGAAAGCACAGGGAAATATCTGCTTCTAAATCCAAAACGCAGCTATCTAACAGAACGGTTGTCAGTGTGTGCACTCAACTTCCAGAGTTAAACCGGTGTGTGGATTCAGCAGTCTGCAAACACTTTCTGTGCAGAGTTTCAAAACAGGCGTTTTCAGCCCAATACCGGCATATGGAAGAAACAGCAGAAAGCACAGGGAAATATCTGCTTCTAAATCCAAAACGCAGCTATCTAACAGAACGGTTGTCAATGTGTGCACTCAACTTCCAGAGTTAAACCCGTGTGTGGATTCAGCAGTCTGCAAACACTTTCTGTGCAGAGTTTCAAAACAGGCGTTTTCAGCCCAATACCGGCATATGGAAGAAACAGAAGAAAGCCCAGGGAAATATCTGCTTCTCAATCCAAAACGCAGCTATCTAACAGAACGGTTGTCAATGTGTGCACTCAACTTCCAGAGTTAAACCCGTGTGTGGATTCAGCAGTCTGCAAACACTTTCTGTGCAGAGTTTCAAAACAGGCGTTTTCAGCCCAATACCGGCATATGGAAGAAACAGCAGAAAGCACAGGGAAATATCTGCTTCTAAATCCAAAACGCAGTTATCTAACAGAACGGTGGTCAATGTGTGCACTCAACTTCCAGAGTTAAACCCGTGTGTGGATTCAGCAGTCTGCAAACACTTTCTATGCAGAGTTTCAAAACAGGCGTTTTCAGCCCAATACCGGCATACGGAAGAAACAGCAGAAAGCACAGGGAAATATCGGATTCTAAATCCAAAACGCAGCTATCTAACAGAACGGTTGTCAATGTGTGCACTCAACTTCCAGAGATAAACCCGTGTGTGGATTCAGCAGTCTGCAAACACTTTCTGTGCAGAGTTTCAAAACAGGCGTTTTCAGCCCAATACCGGCATATGGAAGAAACAGCAGAAAGCACAGGGAAATATCTGCTTCTAAATCCAAAACGCAGCTATCTAACAGAACGGTTGTCAATGTGTGCACTCAACTTCCAGAGTTAAACCCGTGTGTGGATTCAGCAGTCTGCAAACACTTTCTGTGCAGAGTTACAAAACAGGCGTTTTCAGCCTAATACCGGCATATGGAAGAAACAGCAGAAAGCCCAGGGAAATATCTGCTTCTAAATCCAAAACGCAGCTATCTAACAGAACGGTTGTCAATGTGTGCACTCAACTTCCAGAGTTAAACCCGTGTGTGGATTCAGCAGTCTGCAAACACTTTCTGTGTAGAGTTTCAAAACAGGCGTTTTCAGCCCAATACCGGCATATGGAAGAAACAGCAGAAAGCCCAGGGAAATATCTGCTTCTAAATCCAAAACGCAGCTATCTAACAGAACGGTTGTCAATGTGTTCACTCAACTTCCAGAGTTAAACCCGTGTGTGGATTCAGCAGTCTGCAAACACTTTCTGTGCAGAGTTTCAAAACAGACGTTTTCAGCCCATTACTGGCATATGGAAGAAACAGCAGAAAGCACAGGGAAATATCTGCTTCTAAATCCAAAACGCAGCTATCTAACAGAACGGTTGTCAATGTGTGCACTCAACTTCCAGAGTTAAACCCGTGTGTGGATTCAGCAGTCTGCAAACACTTTCTGTGCAGAGTTTCAAAACAGGCGTTTTCAGCCCAATACCGGCATATGGAAGAAACAGCAGAAAGCCCAGGGAAATATCTGCTTCTAAATCCAAAACGCAGCTATCTAACAGAACGGTTGTCAATGTGTGCACTCAACTTCCAGAGTTAAACCCGTGTGTGGATTCAGCAGTCTGCAAACACTTTCTGTGCAGAGTTTCAAAACAGGCGTTTTCAGCCCAATACCGGCATATGGAAGAAACAGCAGAAAGCCCAGGGAAATATCTGCTTCTAAATCCAGAACGCAGCTATCTAACAGAACGGTTGTCAATGTGTGCACTCAACTTCCAGAGTTAAACCCGTGTGTGGATTCAGCAGTCTGCAAACACTTTCTGTGCAGAGTTTCAAAACAGGCGTTTTCAGCCCATTACGGGCATATGGAAGAAACAGATGAAAGCCCAGGGAACTATATGCTTCTAAATCCAAAACGCTGCTATCTAACAGAACGGTTGTCAATGTGTGCACTCAACTTCCTGAGTTAAACCCGTGTGTGGATTCAGCAGTCTGCAAACACTTTCTGTGCAGAGTTTCAAAACAGGCGTTTTCAGCCCAATACCGGCATATGGAAGAAACAGCAGAAAGCCCAGGGAAATATCTGCTTCTAAATCCAAAACGCAGCTATCTAACAGAACGGTTGTCAATGTGTGCACTCAACTTCCAGAGTTAAACCCGTGTGTGGATTCAGCAGTCTGCAAACACTTTCTGTGCAGAGTTACAAAACAGGCGTTTTCAGCCCAATACCGGCATAGGGAAGAAACAGCAGAAAGCCCAGGGAAATATCTGCTTCTAAATCCAGAACGCAGCTATCTAACAGAACGGTTGTCAATGTGTGCACTCAACTTCCAGAGTTAAACCCGTGTGTGGATTCAGCAGTCTGCAAACACTTTCGGTGCAGAGTTTCAAAACAGGCGTTTTCAGCCCAATACCGGCATATGGAAGAAACAGCAGAAAGCACAGGGAAATATCTGCTTCTAAATCCAAAACGCAGCTATCTAACAGAACGGTTGTCAATGTGTGCACTCAACTTCCAGAGTTAAACCCGTGTGTGGATTCAGCAGTCTGCAAACACTTTCCGTGCAGAGTTTCAAAACAGGCGTTTTCAGCCCAATACCGGCATATGGAAGAAACAGCAGAAAGCACAGGGAAATATCTGCTTCTAAATCCAAAACGCAGCTATCTAACAGAACGGTTGTCAATGTGTGCACTCAACTTCCAGAGTTAAACCCGTGTGTGGATTCAGCAGTCTGCAAACACTTTCTGTGCAGAGTTTCAAAACAGGCGTTTTCAGCCCATTACCGGCATATGGAAGAAACAGAAGAAAGCCCAGGGAACTATCTGCTTCTAAATCCAAAACGCTGCTATCTAACAGAACGGTTGTCAATGTGTGCACTCAACTTCCTGAGTTAAACCCGTGTGTGGATTCAGCAGTCTGCAAACACTTTCTGTGCAGAGTTTCAAAACAGGCGTTTTCAGCCCAATACTGGCATATGGAAGAAACAGCAGAAAGCACAGGGAAATATCGGCTTCTAAATCCAAAACGCAGCTATCTAACAGAACGGTTGTCAATGGGTGCACTCAACTTCCAGAGATAAACCCGTGTGTGGATTCAGCAGTCTGCAAACACTTTCTGTGCAGAGTTTCAAAACAGGCGTTTTCAGACCAATACCGGCATAAGGAAGAAACAGCAGAAAGCACATGGAAATATCTGCCTCTAAATCCAAAACGCAGCTATCTAACAGAACGGTTGTCAATGTGTGCACTCAACTTCCAGAGTTAAACCCGTGTGTGGATTCAGCAGTCTGCAAACACTTTCTGTGCAGAGTTTCAAAACAGTCATTTTCAGCCCAATACCGGCATATGGAAGAAACAGCAGAAAGCCCAGGGAAATATCTGCTTCTAAATCCAAAACGCAGCTATCTAACAGAACGGTTGTCAATGTGTTCACTCAACTTCCAGAGTTAAACCCGTGTGTGGATTCAGCAGTCTGCAAACACTTTCTGTGCAGAGTTTCAAAACAGACGTTTTCAGCCCATTACTGGCATATGGAAGAAACAGCAGAAAGCACAGGGAAATATCTGCTTCTAAATCCAAAACGCAGCTATCTAACAGAACGGTTGTCAATGTGTGCACTCAACTTCCAGAGTTAAACCCGTGTGTGGATTCAGCAGTCTGCAAACACTTTCTGTGCAGAGTTTCAAAACAGGCGTTTTCAGCCCAATACCGGCATATGGAAGAAACAGCAGAAAGCCCAGTGAAATATCTGCTTCTAAATCCAAAACGCAGCTATCTAACAGAACGGTTGTCAATGTGTGCACTCAACTTCCAGAGTTAAACCCGTGTGTGGATTCAGCAGTCTGCAAACACTTTCTGTGCAGAGTTACAAAACAGGCGTTTTCAGCCCAATACCGGCATAGGGAAGAAACAGCAGAAAGCCCAGGGAAATATCTGCTTCTAAATCCAGAACGCAGCTATCTAACAGAACGGTTGTCAATGTGTGCACTCAACTTCCAGAGTTAAACCCGTGTGTGGATTCAGCAGTCTGCAAACACTTTCTGTGCAGAGTTTCAAAACAGGCGTTTTCAGCCCATTACCGGCATATGGAAGAAACAGATGAAAGCCCAGGGAACTATCTGCTTCTAAATCCAAAACGCTGCTATCTAACAGAACGGTTGTCAATGTGTGCACTCAACTTCCTGAGTTAAACCCGTGTGTGGATTCAGCAGTCTGCAAACACTTTCTGTGCAGAGTTTCAAAACAGGCGTTTTCAGCCCAATACTGGCATATGGAAGAAACAGCAGAAAGCACAGGGAAATATCTGCCTCTAAATCCAAAACGCAGCTATCTAACAGAACGGTTGTCAATGTGTGCACTCAACTTCCAGAGTTAAACCCGTGTGTGGATTCAGCAGTCTGCAAACACTTTCTGTGCAGAGTTTCAAAACAGGCGTTTTCAGCCCAATACCGGCATATGGAAGAAACACCAGAAAGCCCAGGGAAATATCTGCTTCTAAATCCAAAACGCAGCTATCTAACAGAACGGTTGTCAATGTGTGCACTCAACTTCCAGAGTTAAACCCGTGTGTGGATTCAGCAGTCTGCAAACACTTTCCGTGCAGAGTTTCAAAACAGGCGTTTTCAGCCCAATACCGGCATATGGAAGAAACAGCAGAAAGCACAGGGAAATATCTGCTTCTAAATCCAAAACGCAGCTATCTAACAGAACGGTTGTCAATGTGTGCACTCAACTTCCAGAGTTAAACCCGTGTGTGGATTCAGCAGTCTGCAAGCACATTCCGTGCAGAGTTTCAAAACAGGCGTTTTCAGCCCAATACCGGCATATGGAAGAAACAGCAGAAAGCCCAGGGAAATATCTGCTTCTAAATCCAAAACGCAGCTATCTAACAGAACGGTTGTCAATGTGTGCACTCAACTTCCAGAGTTAAACCCGTGTGTGGATTCAGCAGTCTGCAAACACTTTCTGTGCAGAGTTTCAAAACAGGCGTTTTCAGCCCATTACCGGCATATGGAAGAAACAGAAGAAAGCCCAGGGAACTATCTGCTTCTAAATCCAAAACGCAGCTATCTAACAGAACGGTTGTCAATGTGTGCACTCAACTTCCTGAGTTAAACCCGTGTGTGGATTCAGCAGTCTGCAAACACTTTCTGTGCAGAGTTTCAAAACAGGCGTTTTCAGCCCAATACTGGCATATGGAAGAAACAGCAGAAAGCACAGGGAAATATCGGCTTCTAAATCCAAAACGCAGCTATCTAACAGAACGGTTGTCAATGTGTGCACTCAACTTCCAGAGATAAACCCGTGTGTGGATTCAGCAGTCTGCAAACACTTTCTGTGCAGAGTTTCAAAACAGGCGTTTTCAGACCAATACCGGCATAAGGAAGAAACAGCAGAAAGCACATGGAAATATCTGCCTCTAAATCCAAAACGCAGCTATCTAACAGAACGGTTGTCAATGTGTGCACTCAACTTCCAGAGTTAAACCCGTGTGTGGATTCAGCAGTCTGCAAACACTTTCTGTGCAGAGTTTCAAAACAGTCATTTTCAGCCCAATACCGGCATATGGAAGAAACAGCAGAAAGCCCAGGGAAATATCTGCTTCTAAATCCAGAACGCAGCTATCTAACAGAACGGTTGTCAATGTGTGCACTCAACTTCCAGAGTTAAACCCGTGTGTGGATTCAGCAGTCTGCAAACACTTTCTGTGCAGAGTTTCAAAACAGGCGTTTTCAGCCTAATACCGGCATATGGAAGAAACAGCAGAAAGCCCAGGGAAATATCTGCATCTAAATCCAAAACGCAGCTATCTAACAGAACGGTTGTCAATGTGTGCACTCAACTTCCAGAGTTAAACCCGTGTGTGGATTCAGCAGTCTGCAAACACTTTCTGTGCAGAGTTTCAAAACAGGCGTTTTCAGCCCATGACCGGCATATGGAAGAAACAGCAGAAAGCACAGGGAAATATCTGCTTCTAAATCCAAAACGCAGCTATCTAACAGAACGGTTGTCAATGTGTGCACTCAACTTCCAGAGTTAAACCCGTGTGTGGATTCAGCAGTCTGCAAACACTTTCTGTGCAGAGTTTCAAAACAGGCGTTTTCAGCCCATTACCGGCATATGGAAGAAACAGAAGAAAGCCCAGGGAACTATCTGCTTCTAAATCCAAAACGCTGCTATCTAACAGAACGGTTGTCAATGTGTGCACTCAACTTCCTGAGTTAAACCCGTGTGTGGATTCAGCAGTCTGCAAACACTTTCTGTGCAGAGTTTCAAAACAGGCGTTTTCAGCCCAATACTGGCATATGGAAGAAACAGCAGAAAGCACAGGGAAATATCGGCTTCTAAATCCAAAACGCAGCTATCTAACAGAACGGTTGTCAATGGGTGCACTCAACTTCCAGAGATAAACCCGTGTGTGGATTCAGCAGTCTGCAAACACTTTCTGTGCAGAGTTTCAAAACAGGCGTTTTCAGACCAATACTGGCATAAGGAAGAAACAGCAGAAAGCACATGGAAATATCTGCCTCTAAATCCAAAACGCAGCTATCTAACAGAACGGTTGTCAATGTGTGCACTCAACTTCCAGAGTTAAACCCGTGTGTGGATTCAGCAGTCTGCAAACACTTTCTGTGCAGAGTTTCAAAACAGTCATTTTCAGCCCAATACCGGCATATGGAAGAAACAGCAGAAAGCCCAGGGAAATATCTGCTTCTAAATCCAAAACGCAGCTATCTAACAGAACGGTTGTCAATGTGTTCACTCAACTTCCAGAGTTAAACCCGTGTGTGGATTCAGCAGTCTGCAAACACTTTCTGTGCAGAGTTTCAAAACAGACGTTTTCAGCCCATTACTGGCATATGGAAGAAACAGCAGAAAGCACAGGGAAATATCTGCTTCTAAATCCAAAACGCAGCTATCTAACAGAACGGTTGTCAATGTGTGCACTCAACTTCCAGAGTTAAACCCGTGTGTGGATTCAGCAGTCTGCAAACACTTTCTGTGCAGAGTTTCAAAACAGGCGTTTTCAGCCCAATACCGGCATATGGAAGAAACAGCAGAAAGCCCAGGGAAATATCTGCTTCTAAATCCAAAACGCAGCTATCTAACAGAACGGTTGTCAATGTGTGCACTCAACTTCCAGAGTTAAACCCGTGTGTGGATTCAGCAGTCTGCAAACACTTTCTGTGCAGAGTTACAAAACAGGCGTTTTCAGCCCAATACCGGCATAGGGAAGAAACAGCAGAAAGCCCAGGGAAATATCTGCTTCTAAATCCAGAACGCAGCTATCTAACAGAACGGTTGTCAATGTGTGCACTCAACTTCCAGAGTTAAACCCGTGTGTGGATTCAGCAGTCTGCAAACACTTTCTGTGCAGAGTTTCAAAACAGGCGTTTTCAGCCCATTACCGGCATATGGAAGAAACAGATGAAAGCCCAGGGAACTATCTGCTTCTAAATCCAAAACGCTGCTATCTAACAGAACGGTTGTCAATGTGTGCACTCAACTTCCTGAGTTAAACCCGTGTGTGGATTCAGCAGTCTGCAAACACTTTCTGTGCAGAGTTTCAAAACAGGCGTTTTCAGCCCAATACTGGCATATGGAAGAAACAGCAGAAAGCACAGGGAAATATCTGCCTCTAAATCCAAAACGCAGCTATCTAACAGAACGGTTGTCAATGTGTGCACTCAACTTCCAGAGTTAAACCCGTGTGTGGATTCAGCAGTCTGCAAACACTTTCTGTGCAGAGTTTCAAAACAGGCGTTTTCAGCCCAATACCGGCATATGGAAGAAACACCAGAAAGCCCAGGGAAATATCTGCTTCTAAATCCAAAACGCAGCTATCTAACAGAACGGTTGTCAATGTGTGCACTCAACTTCCAGAGTTAAACCCGTGTGTGGATTCAGCAGTCTGCAAACACTTTCCGTGCAGAGTTTCAAAACAGGCGTTTTCAGCCCAATACCGGCATATGGAAGAAACAGCAGAAAGCACAGGGAAATATCTGCTTCTAAATCCAAAACGCAGCTATCTAACAGAACGGTTGTCAATGTGTGCACTCAACTTCCAGAGTTAAACCCGTGTGTGGATTCAGCAGTCTGCAAGCACATTCCGTGCAGAGTTTCAAAACAGGCGTTTTCAGCCCAATACCGGCATATGGAAGAAACAGCAGAAAGCCCAGGGAAATATCTGCTTCTAAATCCAAAACGCAGCTATCTAACAGAACGGTTGTCAATGTGTGCACTCAACTTCCAGAGTTAAACCCGTGTGTGGATTCAGCAGTCTGCAAACACTTTCTGTGCAGAGTTTCAAAACAGGCGTTTTCAGCCCATTACCGGCATATGGAAGAAACAGAAGAAAGCCCAGGGAACTATCTGCTTCTAAATCCAAAACGCAGCTATCTAACAGAACGGTTGTCAATGTGTGCACTCAACTTCCTGAGTTAAACCCGTGTGTGGATTCAGCAGTCTGCAAACACTTTCTGTGCAGAGTTTCAAAACAGGCGTTTTCAGCCCAATACTGGCATATGGAAGAAACAGCAGAAAGCACAGGGAAATATCGGCTTCTAAATCCAAAACGCAGCTATCTAACAGAACGGTTGTCAATGTGTGCACTCAACTTCCAGAGATAAACCCGTGTGTGGATTCAGCAGTCTGCAAACACTTTCTGTGCAGAGTTTCAAAACAGGCGTTTTCAGACCAATACCGGCATAAGGAAGAAACAGCAGAAAGCACATGGAAATATCTGCCTCTAAATCCAAAACGCAGCTATCTAACAGAACGGTTGTCAATGTGTGCACTCAACTTCCAGAGTTAAACCCGTGTGTGGATTCAGCAGTCTGCAAACACTTTCTGTGCAGAGTTTCAAAACAGTCATTTTCAGCCCAATACCGGCATATGGAAGAAACAGCAGAAAGCCCAGGGAAATATCTGCTTCTAAATCCAGAACGCAGCTATCTAACAGAACGGTTGTCAATGTGTGCACTCAACTTCCAGAGTTAAACCCGTGTGTGGATTCAGCAGTCTGCAAACACTTTCTGTGCAGAGTTTCAAAACAGGCGTTTTCAGCCTAATACCGGCATATGGAAGAAACAGCAGAAAGCCCAGGGAAATATCTGCTTCTAAATCCAAAACGCAGCTATCTAACAGAACGGTTGTCAATGTGTGCACTCAACTTCCAGAGTTAAACCCGTGTGTGGATTCAGCAGTCTGCAAACACTTTCTGTGCAGAGTTTCAAAACAGGCGTTTTCAGCCCATGACCGGCATATGGAAGAAACAGCAGAAAGCACAGGGAAATATCTGCTTCTAAATCCAAAACGCAGCTATCTAACAGAACGGTTGTCAATGTGTGCACTCAACTTCCAGAGTTAAACCCGTGTGTGGATTCAGCAGTCTGCAAACACTTTCTGTGCAGAGTTTCAAAACAGGCGTTTTCAGCCCAATACCGGCATATGGAAGAAACAGCAGAAAGCACAGGGAAATATCTGCTTCTAAATCCAGAACGCAGCTATCTAACAGAACGGTTGTCAATGTGTGCACTCAACTTCCAGAGTTAAACCCGTGTGTGGATTCAGCAGTCTGCAAACACTTTCTGTGCAGAGTTTCAAAACAGGCGTTTTCAGCCTAATACCGGCATATGGAAGAAACAGCAGAAATCCCAGGGAAATATCTGCTTCTAAATCCAAAACGCAGCTATCTAACAGAACGGTTGTCAATGTGTGCACTCAACTTCCACAGTTAAACCCGTGTGTGGATTCAGCAGTCTGCAAACACTTTCTGTGCAGAGTTTCAAAACAGGCGTTTTCAGCCCAATACCGGCATATGGAAGAAACAGCAGAAAGCACAGGGAAATATCTGCTTCTAAATCCAAAACGCAGCTATCTAACAGAACGGTTGTCAATGTGTGCACTCAACTTCCAGAGTTAAACCCGTGTGTGGATTCAGCAGTCTGCAAACACTCTCTGTGCAGAGTTTCAAAACAGACGTTTTCAGCCCATTACCGGCATATGGAAGAAACAGCAGAAAGCACAGGGAAATATCTGCTTCTAAATCCAAAACGCAGCTATCTAACAGAACGGTTGTCAATGTTCGCACTCAACTTCCAGAGTTAAACCCGTGTGTGGATTCAGCAGTCTGCAAACACTTTCTGCGCAGAGTTTCAAAACAGACGTTTTCAGCCCATTACCGGCATATGGAAGAAACAGCAGAAAGCACAGGGAAATATCTGCTTCTAAATCCAAAACGCAGCTATCTAACAGAACGGTTGTCAATGTGTGCACTCAACTTCCAGAGTTAAACCCGTGTGTGGATTCAGCAGTCTGCAAACACTTTCTGTGCAGAGTTTCAAAACAGGCGTTTTCAGCCCAATACCGGCATATGGAAGAAACAGCAGAAAGCACAGGGAAATATCTGCTTCTAAATCCAAAACGCAGCTATCTAACAGAACGGTTGTCAATGTGTGCACTCAACTTCCAGAGTTAAACCCGTGTGTGGATTCAGCAGTCTGCAAACACTTTCTGTGCAGAGTTTCAAAACAGGCATTTTCAGCCCAATACCGGCATTTGGAAGAAACAGCAGAAAGCCCAGGGAAATATCTGCTTCTAAATCCAGAACGCAGCTATCTAAAAGAACGGTTGTCAATGTGTGCACTCAACTTCCAGAGTTAAACCCGTGTGTGGATTCAGCAGTCTGCAAACACTTTCTGTGCAGAGTTTCAAAACAGGCGTTTTCAGCCCATTACCGGCATATGGAAGAAACAGAAGAAAGCCCAGGGAAATATCTGCTTCTAAATCCAAAACGCAGCTATCTAACAGAACGGTTGTCAATGTGTGCACTCAACTTCCAGAGTTAAACCCGTGTGTGGATTCAGCAGTCTGCAAACACTTTCTGTGCAGAGTTTCAAAACAGGCGTTTTCAGCCCAATACCGGCATATGGAAGAAACAGCAGAAAGCACAGGGAAATATCTGCTTCTAAATCCAAATCGCAGCTATCTAACAGAACGGTTGTCAATGTGTGCACTCAACTTCCAGAGTTAAACCCGTGTGTGGATTCAGCAGTCTGCAAACACTTTCTGTGCAGAGTTTCAAAACAGGCGTTTTCAGCCCAATACCGGCATATGGAAGAAACAGCAGAAAGCACAGGGAAATATCTGCTTCTAAATCCAAAACGCAGCTATCTAACAGAACGGTTGTCAATGTGTGCACTCAACTTCCAGAGTTAAACCCGTGTGTGGATTCAGCAGTCTGCAAACACTTTCTGTGCAGAGTTTCAAAACAGGCATTTTCAGCCTAATACCGGCATATGGAAGAAACAGCAGAAAGCCCAGGGAAATATCTGCTTCTAAATCCAGAACGCAGCTATCTAACAGAACGGTTGTCAATGTGTGCACTCAACTTCCAGAGTTAAACCCGTGTGTGGATTCAGCAGTCTGCAAACACTTTCGGTGCAGAGTTTCAAAACAGGCGTTTTCAGCCCAATACCGGCATATGGAAGAAACAGCAGAAAGCCCAGCGAAATATCGGCTTCTAAATCCAAAACGCAGCTATCTAACAGAACGGTTGTCAATGTGTGCACTCAACTTCCAGAGTTAACCCGTGTGTGGATTCAGCAGTCTGCAAACACTTTCTGTGCAGAGTTTCAAAACAGACGTTTTCAGCCCATTACCGGCATATGGAAGAAACAGCAGAAAGCACAGGGAAATATCTGCTTCTAAATCCAAAACGCAGCTATCTAACAGAACGGTTGTCAATGTGTGCACTCAACTTCCAGAGTTAAACCCGTGTGTGGATTCAGCAGTCTGCAAACACTTTCTGTGCAGAGTTTCAAAACAGGCGTTTTCAGCCCAATACCGGCATATGGATGAAACAGAAGAAAGCACAGGGAAATATCTGCTTCTTAATCCAAAAGGCAGCTATCTAACAGAACGTTTGTCAATGTGTGCACTCAACTTCCAGAGTTAAACCCGTGTGTGGATTCAGCAGTCTGCAAACACTTTCTGTGCAGAGTTTCAAAACAGGCGTTTTCAGCCCAATACCGGCATATGGTAGAAACAGCAGAAAGCACAGGGAAATATCTGCTTCTAAATCCAAAACGCAGCTATCTAACAGAACGGTTGTCAATGTGTGCACTCAACTTCCAGAGTTAAACCCGTGTGTGGATTCAGCAGTCTGCAAACACTTTCTGTGCAGAGCTTCAAAACAGGCGTTTTCAGCCTAATACCTTCATATGGAAGAAACAGAAGAAAGCACAAGGAAATATCTGCTTCTAAATCCAAAACGCAGCTATCTAACAGAACGGTTGTCAATGTCTGGACTCAACTTCCAGAGTTAAACCCGTGTGTGGATTCAGCAGTCTGCAAACACTTTCTGTGCAGAGTTTCAAAACAGGCGTTTTCAGCCCAATACCGGCATATGGAAGAAACAGCAGAAAGCACAGGGAAATATCTGCTTCTAAATCCAAAACGCAGCTATCTAACAGAACGGTTGTCAATGTGTGCACTCAACTTCCAGAGTTAAACCCGTGTGTGGATTCAGCAGTCTGCAAACACTTTCTGTGCAGAGTTTCAAAACAGGCGTTTTCAGCCCAATACCGGCATATGGAAGAAACAGCAGAAAGCACAGGGAAATATCTGCTTCTAAATCCAAAACGCAGCTATCTAACAGAACGGTTGTCAATGTGTGCACTCAACTTCCAGAGTTAAACCCGTGTGTGGATTCAGCAGTCTGCAAACACTTTCTGTGCAGAGTTTCAAAACAGGCGTTTTCAGCCCAATACCGGCATACGGAAGAAACAGCAGAAAGCACAGGGAAATATCGGATTCTAAATCCAAAACGCAGCTATCTAACAGAACGGTTGTCAATGTGTGCACTCAACTTCCAGAGATAAACCCGTGTGTGGATTCAACAGTCTGCAAACACTTTCTGTGCAGAGTTTCAAAACAGGCGTTTTCAGCCCAATACCGGCATATGGAAGAAACAGCAGAAAGCACAGGGAAATATCTGCTTCTAAATCCAAAACGCAGCTATCTAACAGAACGGTTGTCAATGTGTGCACTCAACTTCCAGAGTTAAACCCGTGTGTGGATTCAGCAGTCTGCAAACACTTTCTGTGCAGAGTTTCAAAACAGGCATTTTCAGCCCAATACCGGCATTTGGAAGAAACAGCAGAAAGCCCAGGGAAATATCTGCTTCTAAATCCAGAACGCAGCTATCTAAAAGAACGGTTGTCAATGTGTGCACTCAACTTCCAGAGTTAAACCCGTGTGTGGATTCAGCAGTCTGCAAACACTTTCTGTGCAGAGTTTCAAAACAGGCGTTTTCAGCCCATTACCGGCATATGGAAGAAACAGAAGAAAGCCCAGGGAAATATCTGCTTCTAAATCCAAAACGCAGCTATCTAACAGAACGGTTGTCAATGTGTGCACTCAACTTCCAGAGTTAAACCCGTGTGTGGATTCAGCAGTCTGCAAACACTTTCTGTGCAGAGTTTCAAAACAGGCGTTTTCAGCCCAATACCGGCATATGGAAGAAACAGCAGAAAGCACAGGGAAATATCTGCTTCTAAATCCAAATCGCAGCTATCTAACAGAACGGTTGTCAATGTGTGCACTCAACTTCCAGAGTTAAACCCGTGTGTGGATTCAGCAGTCTGCAAACACTTTCTGTGCAGAGTTTCAAAACAGGCGTTTTCAGCCCAATACCGGCATATGGAAGAAACAGCAGAAAGCACAGGGAAATATCTGCTTCTAAATCCAAAACGCAGCTATCTAACAGAACGGTTGTCAATGTGTGCACTCAACTTCCAGAGTTAAACCCGTGTGTGGATTCAGCAGTCTGCAAACACTTTCTGTGCAGAGTTTCAAAACAGGCATTTTCAGCCTAATACCGGCATATGGAAGAAACAGCAGAAAGCCCAGGGAAATATCTGCTTCTAAATCCAGAACGCAGCTATCTAACAGAACGGTTGTCAATGTGTGCACTCAACTTCCAGAGTTAAACCCGTGTGTGGATTCAGCAGTCTGCAAACACTTTCGGTGCAGAGTTTCAAAACAGGCGTTTTCAGCCCAATACCGGCATATGGAAGAAACAGCAGAAAGCCCAGCGAAATATCGGCTTCTAAATCCAAAACGCAGCTATCTAACAGAACGGTTGTCAATGTGTGCACTCAACTTCCAGAGTTAACCCGTGTGTGGATTCAGCAGTCTGCAAACACTTTCTGTGCAGAGTTTCAAAACAGACGTTTTCAGCCCATTACCGGCATATGGAAGAAACAGCAGAAAGCACAGGGAAATATCTGCTTCTAAATCCAAAACGCAGCTATCTAACAGAACGGTTGTCAATGTGTGCACTCAACTTCCAGAGTTAAACCCGTGTGTGGATTCAGCAGTCTGCAAACACTTTCTGTGCAGAGTTTCAAAACAGGCGTTTTCAGCCCAATACCGGCATATGGATGAAACAGAAGAAAGCACAGGGAAATATCTGCTTCTTAATCCAAAAGGCAGCTATCTAACAGAACGTTTGTCAATGTGTGCACTCAACTTCCAGAGTTAAACCCGTGTGTGGATTCAGCAGTCTGCAAACACTTTCTGTGCAGAGTTTCAAAACAGGCGTTTTCAGCCCAATACCGGCATATGGTAGAAACAGCAGAAAGCACAGGGAAATATCTGCTTCTAAATCCAAAACGCAGCTATCTAACAGAACGGTTGTCAATGTGTGCACTCAACTTCCAGAGTTAAACCCGTGTGTGGATTCAGCAGTCTGCAAACACTTTCTGTGCAGAGCTTCAAAACAGGCGTTTTCAGCCTAATACCTTCATATGGAAGAAACAGAAGAAAGCACAAGGAAATATCTGCTTCTAAATCCAAAACGCAGCTATCTAACAGAACGGTTGTCAATGTCTGGACTCAACTTCCAGAGTTAAACCCGTGTGTGGATTCAGCAGTCTGCAAACACTTTCTGTGCAGAGTTTCAAAACAGGCGTTTTCAGCCCAATACCGGCATATGGAAGAAACAGCAGAAAGCACAGGGAAATATCTGCTTCTAAATCCAAAACGCAGCTATCTAACAGAACGGTTGTCAATGTGTGCACTCAACTTCCAGAGTTAAACCCGTGTGTGGATTCAGCAGTCTGCAAACACTTTCTGTGCAGAGTTTCAAAACAGGCGTTTTCAGCCCAATACCGGCATATGGAAGAAACAGCAGAAAGCACAGGGAAATATCTGCTTCTAAATCCAAAACGCAGCTATCTAACAGAACGGTTGTCAATGTGTGCACTCAACTTCCAGAGTTAAACCCGTGTGTGGATTCAGCAGTCTGCAAACACTTTCTGTGCAGAGTTTCAAAACAGGCGTTTTCAGCCCAATACCGGCATACGGAAGAAACAGCAGAAAGCACAGGGAAATATCGGCTTCTAAATCCAAAACGCAGCTATCTAACAGAACGGTTGTCAATGTGTGCACTCAACTTCCAGAGATAAACCCGTGTGTGGATTCAACAGTCTGCAAACACTTTCTGTGCAGAGTTTCAAAACAGGCGTTTTCAGCCCAATACCGGCATATGGAAGAAACAGCAGAAAGCACAGGGAAATATCTGCTTCTAAATCCAAATCGCAGCTATCTAACAGAACGGTTGTCAATGTGTGCACTCAACTTCCAGAGTTAAACCCGTGTGTGGATTCAGCAGTCTGCAAACACTTTCTGTGCAGAGTTTCAAAACAGGCGTTTTCAGCCCAATACCGGCATATGGAAGAAACAGCAGAAAGCACAGGGAAATATCTGCTTCTAAATCCAAAACGCAGCTATCTAACAGAACGGTTGTCAATGTGTGCACTCAACTTCCAGAGTTAAACCCGTGTGTGGATTCAGCAGTCTGCAAACACTTTCTGTGCAGAGTTTCAAAACAGGCATTTTCAGCCTAATACCGGCATATGGAAGAAACAGCAGAAAGCCCAGGGAAATATCTGCTTCTAAATCCAGAACGCAGCTATCTAACAGAACGGTTGTCAATGTGTGCACTCAACTTCCAGAGTTAAACCCGTGTGTGGATTCAGCAGTCTGCAAACACTTTCGGTGCAGAGTTTCAAAACAGGCGTTTTCAGCCCAATACCGGCATATGGAAGAAACAGCAGAAAGCCCAGCGAAATATCGGCTTCTAAATCCAAAACGCAGCTATCTAACAGAACGGTTGTCAATGTGTGCACTCAACTTCCAGAGTTAACCCGTGTGTGGATTCAGCAGTCTGCAAACACTTTCTGTGCAGAGTTTCAAAACAGACGTTTTCAGCCCATTACCGGCATATGGAAGAAACAGCAGAAAGCACAGGGAAATATCTGCTTCTAAATCCAAAACGCAGCTATCTAACAGAACGGTTGTCAATGTGTGCACTCAACTTCCAGAGTTAAACCCGTTTGTGGATTCAGCAGTCTGCAAACACTTTCTGTGCAGAGTTTCAAAACAGGCGTTTTCAGCCCAATACCGGCATATGGATGAAACAGAAGAAAGCACAGGGAAATATCTGCTTCTTAATCCAAAAGGCAGCTATCTAACAGAACGTTTGTCAATGTGTGCACTCAACTTCCAGAGTTAAACCCGTGTGTGGATTCAGCAGTCTGCAAACACTTTCTGTGCAGAGTTTCAAAACAGGCGTTTTCAGCCCAATACCGGCATATGGTAGAAACAGCAGAAAGCACAGGGAAATATCTGCTTCTAAATCCAAAACGCAGCTATCTAACAGAACGGTTGTCAATGTGTGCACTCAACTTCCAGAGTTAAACCCGTGTGTGGATTCAGCAGTCTGCAAACACTTTCTGTGCAGAGCTTCAAAACAGGCGTTTTCAGCCTAATACCTTCATATGGAAGAAACAGAAGAAAGCACAGGGAAATATCTGCTTCTAAATCCAAAACGCAGCTATCTAACAGAACGGTTGTCAATGTCTGGACTCAACTTCCAGAGTTAAACCCGTGTGTGGATTCAGCAGTCTGCAAACACTTTCTGTGCAGAGTTTCAAAACAGGCGTTTTCAGCCCAATACCGGCATATGGAAGAAACAGCAGAAAGCACAGGGAAATATCTGCTTCTAAATCCAAAACGCAGCTATCTAACAGAACGGTTGTCAATGTGTGCACTCAACTTCCAGAGTTAAACCCGTGTGTGGATTCAGCAGTCTGCAAACACTTTCTGTGCAGAGTTTCAAAACAGGCGTTTTCAGCCCAATACCGGCATATGGAAGAAACAGCAGAAAGCACAGGGAAATATCTGCTTCTAAATCCAAAACGCAGCTATCTAACAGAACGGTTGTCAATGTGTGCACTCAACTTCCAGAGTTAAACCCGTGTGTGGATTCAGCAGTCTGCAAACACTTTCTGTGCAGAGTTTCAAAACAGGCGTTTTCAGCCCAATACCGGCATACGGAAGAAACAGCAGAAAGCACAGGGAAATATCGGCTTCTAAATCCAAAACGCAGCTATCTAACAGAACGGTTGTCAATGTGTGCACTCAACTTCCAGAGATAAACCCGTGTGTGGATTCAACAGTCTGCAAACACTTTCTGTGCAGAGTTTCAAAACAGGCGTTTTCAGCCCAATACCGGCATATGGAAGAAACAGCAGAAAGCACAGGGAAATATCTGCTTCTAAATCCAAAACGCAGCTATCTAACAGAACGGTTGTCAATGTGTGCACTCAACTTCCAGAGTTAAACCCGTGTGTGGATTCAGCAGTCTGCAAACACTTTCTGTGCAGAGTTTCAAAACAGGCGTTTTCAGCCCAATACCGGCATATGGAAGAAACAGCAGAAAGCCCAGGGAAATATCTGCTTCTAAATCCAAAACGCAGCTATCTAACAGAACGGTTGTCAATGTGTGCACTCAACTTCCAGAGTTAAACCCGTGTGTGGATTCAGCAGTCTGCAAACACTTTCTGTGCAGAGTTTCAAAACAGGCGTTTTCAGCCCAATACCGGCATATGGAAGAAACAGCAGAAAGCCCAGGGAAATATCTGCTTCTAAATCCAAAACGTAGCTATCTAACAGATCGGTTGTCAATGTGTTCACTCAACCTCCAGAGTTAAACCCGTGTGTGGATTCAGCAGTCTGCAAACACTTTCTGTGCAGAGTTTCAAAACAGACGTTTTCAGCCCATTACTGGCATATGGAAGAAACAGCAGAAAGCACAGGGAAATATCTGCTTCTAAATCCAAAACGCAGCTATCTAACAGAGCGGTTGTCAATGTGTGCTCTCAACTTCCAGAGTTAAACCCGTGTGTGGATTCAGCAGTCTGCAAACACTTTCTGTGCAGAGTTTCAAAACAGGCGTTTTCAGCCCAATACCGGCATATGGAAGAAACAGCAGAAAGCCCAGGGAAATATCTGCTTCTAAATCCAAAACGCAGCTATCTAACAGAACGGTTGTCAATGTGTGCACTCAACTTCCAGAGTTAAACCCGTGTGTGGATTCAGCAGTCTGCAAACACTTTCTGTGCAGAGTTTCAAAACAGGCATTTTCAGCCTAATACCGGCATATGGAAGAAACAGCAGAAAGCCCAGGGAAATATCTGCTTCTAAATCCAGAACGCAGCTATCTAACAGAACGGTTGTCAATGTGTGCACTCAACTTCCAGAGTTAAACCCGTGTGTGGATTCAGCAGTCTGCAAACACTTTCGGTGCAGTGTTTCAAAACAGGCGTTTTCAGCCCAATACCGGCATATGGAAGAAACAGCAGAAAGCACAGGGAAATATCTGCTTCTAAATCCAAAACGCAGCTATCTAACAGAACGGTTGTCAATGTGTGCACTCAACTTCCAGAGTTAAACCCGTGTGTGGATTCATCAGTCTGCAAACACTTTCCGTGCAGAGTTTCAAAACAGGCGTTTTCAGCCCAATACCGGCATATGGAAGAAACAGCAGAAAGCACAGGGAAATATCTGCTTCTAAATCCAAAACGCAGCTATCTAACAGAACGGTTGTCAATGTGTGCACTCAACTTCCAGAGTTAAACCCGTGTGTGGATTCAGCAGTCTGCAAACACTTTCTTTGCAGAATTTCAAAACAGGCGTTTTCAGCCTAATACCTTCATATGGAAGAAACAGAAGAAAGCACAGGGAAATATCTGCTTCTAAATCCAAAACGCAGCTATCTAACAGAACGGTTGTCAATGTCTGGACTCAACTTCCAGAGTTAAACCCGTGTGTGGATTCAGCAGTCTGCAAACACTTTCTGTGCAGAGTTTCAAAACAGACGTTTTCAGCCCATTACCGGCATATGGAAGAAACAGCAAAAAGCACAGGGAAATATCTGCTTCTAAATCCAAAACGCAGCTATCTAACAGAACGGTTGTCAATGTGTGCACTCAACTTCCAGAGTTAAACCCGTGTGTGGATTCAGCAGTCTGCAAACACTTTCTGTGCAGAGTTTCAAAACAGGCGTTTTCAGCCCAATACCGGCATATGGAAGAAACAGCAGAAAGCACAGGGAAATATCTGCTTCTAAATCCAAAACGCAGCTATCTAACAGAACGGTTGTCAATGTGTGCACTCAACTTCCAGAGTTAAACCCGTGTGTGGATTCAGCAGTCTGCAAACACTTTCTGTGCAGAGTTTCAAAACAGGCATTTTCAGCCTAATACCGGCATATGGAAGAAACAGCAGAAAGCCCAGGGAAATATCTGCTTCTAAATCCAGAACGCAGCTATCTAACAGAACGGTTGTCAATGTGTGCACTCAACTTCCAGAGTTAAACCCGTGTGTGGATTCAGCAGTCTGCAAACACTTTCGGTGCAGTGTTTCAAAACAGGCGTTTTCAGCCCAATACAGGCATATGGAAGAAACAGCAGAAAGCACAGGGAAATATCTGCTTCTAAATCCAAAACGCAGCTATCTAACAGAACGGTTGTCAATGTGTGCACTCAACTTCCAGAGTTAAACCCGTGTGTGGATTCAGCAGTCTGCAAACACTTTCCGTGCAGAGTTTCAAAACAGGCGTTTTCAGCCCAATACCGGCATATGGAAGAAACAGCAGAAAGCACAGGGAAATATCTGCTTCTAAATCCAAAACGCAGCTATCTAACAGAACGGTTGTCAATGTGTGCACTCAACTTCCAGAGTTAAACCCGTGTGTGGATTCAGCAGTCTGCAAACACTTTCTTTGCAGAATTTCAAAACAGGCGTTTTCAGCCTAATACCTTCATATGTAAGAAACAGAAGAAAGCACAGGGAAATATCTGCTTCTAAATCCAAAACGCAGCTATCTAACAGAACGGTTGTCAATGTCTGGACTCAACTTCCAGAGTTAAACCCGTGTGTGGATTCAGCAGTCTGCAAACACTTTCTGTGCAGAGTTTCAAAACAGACGTTTTCAGCCCATTACCGGCATATGGAAGAAACAGCAGAAAGCACAGGGAAATATCTGCTTCTAAATCCAAAACGCAGCTATCTAACAGAACGGTTGTCAATGTGTGCACTCAACTTCCAGAGTTAAACCCGTGTGTGGATTCAGCAGTCTGCAAACACTTTCTGTGCAGAGTTTCAAAACAGGCGTTTTCAGCCCAATACCGGCATATGGAAGAAACAGAAGAAAGCACAGGGAAATATCTGCTTCTAAATCCAAAACGCAGCTATCTAACAGAACGGTTGTCAATGTGTGCACTCAACTTCCAGAGTTAAACCCGTGTGTGGATTCAGCAGTCTGCAAACACTTTCTGTGCAGAGCTTCAAAACAGGCGTTTTCAGCCTAATACCTTCATATGGAAGAAACAGAAGAAAGCACAGGGAAATATCTGCTTCTAAATCCAAAACGCAGCTATCTAACAGAACGGTTGTCAATGTCTGGACTCAACTTCCAGAGTTAAACCCGTGTGTGGATTCAGCAGTCTGCAAACACTTTCTGTGCAGAGTTTCAAAACAGGCGTTTTCAGTCCAATACCGGCATATGGAAGAAACAGAAGAAAGCACAGGGAAATATCTGCTTCTAAATCCAAAACGCAGCTATCTAACAGAACGGTTGTCAATGTGTGCACTCAACTTCCAGAGTTAAACCTGTGTGTGGATTCAGCAGTCTGCAAACACTTTCTGTGCAGAGTTTCAAAACAGGCGTTTTCAGCCCTATACCGGCATATGGAAGAAACAGCAGAAAGCCCAGGGAAATATCGGCTTCTAAATCCAAAACGCAGCTATCTAACAGAACGGTTTTCAATGTGTGCACTCAACTTCCAGAGTTAAACCCGTGTGTGGATTCAGCAGTCTGCAAACACTTTCTTTGCAGAGTTTCAAAACAGACGTTTTCAGCCCATTACCGGCATATGGAAGAAACAGCAGAAAGCACAGGGAAATATCTGCTTCTAAATCCAAAACGCAGCCATCTAACAGAACGGTTGTCAGTGTGTGCACTCAACTTCCAGAGTTAAACCGGTGTGTGGATTCAGCAGTCTGCAAACACTTTCTGTGCAGAGTTTCAAAACAGGCGTTTTCAGCCCAATACCGGCATATGGAAGAAACAGCAGAAAGCACAGGGAAATATCTGCTTCTAAATCCAAAACGCAGCTATCTAACAGAACGGTTGTCAATGTGTGCACTCAACTTCCAGAGTTAAACCCGTGTGTGGATTCAGCAGTCTGCAAACACTTTCTGTGCAGAGTTTCAAAACAGGCGTTTTCAGCCCAATACCGGCATATGGAAGAAACAGTAGAAAGCCCAGGGAAATATCTGCTTCTCAATCCAAAACGCAGCTATCTAACAGAATGGTTGTCAATGTGTGCACTCAACTTCCAGAGTTAAACCCGTGTGTGGATTCAGCAGTCTGCAAACACTTTCTGTGCAGAGTTTCAAAACAGGCGTTTTCAGCCCAATACCGGCATATGGAAGAAACAGCAGAAAGCACAGGGAAATATCTGCTTCTAAATCCAAAACGCAGTTATCTAACAGAACGGTGGTCAATGTGTGCACTCAACTTCCAGAGTTAAACCCGTGTGTGGATTCAGCAGTCTGCAAACACTTTCTGTGCAGAGTTTCAAAACAGGCGTTTTCAGCCCAATACCGGCATATGGAAGAAACAGCAGAAAGCACAGGGAAATATCTGCTTCTAAATCCAAAACGCAGCTATCTAACAGAACGGTTGTCAATGTGTGCACTCAACTTCCAGAGTTAAACCCGTGTGTGGATTCAGCAGTCTGCAAACACTTTCTGTGCAGAGTTACAAAACAGGCGTTTTCAGCCTAATACCGGCATATGGAAGAAACAGCAGAAAGCCCAGGGAAATATCTGCTTCTAAATCCAAAACGCAGCTATCTAACAGAACGGTTGTCAATGTGTGCACTCAACTTCCAGAGTTAAACCCGTGTGTGGATTCAGCAGTCTGCAAACACTTTCTGTGTAGAGTTTCAAAACAGGCGTTTTCAGCCCAATACCGGCATATGGAAGAAACAGCAGAAAGCCCAGGGAAATATCTGCTTCTAAATCCAAAACGCAGCTATCTAACAGAACGGTTGTCAATGTGTTCACTCAACTTCCAGAGTTAAACCCGTGTGTGGATTCAGCAGTCTGCAAACACTTTCTGTGCAGAGTTTCAAAACAGACGTTTTCAGCCCATTACTGGCATATGGAAGAAACAGCAGAAAGCACAGGGAAATATCTGCTTCTAAATCCAAAACGCAGCTATCTAACAGAACGGTTGTCAATGTGTGCACTCAACTTCCAGAGTTAAACCCGTGTGTGGATTCAGCAGTCTGCAAACACTTTCTGTGCAGAGTTTCAAAACAGGCGTTTTCAGCCCAATACCGGCATATGGAAGAAACAGCAGAAAGCCCAGGGAAATATCTGCTTCTAAATCCAAAACGCAGCTATCTAACAGAACGGTTGTCAATGTGTGCACTCAACTTCCAGAGTTAAACCCGTGTGTGGATTCAGCAGTCTGCAAACACTTTCTGTGCAGAGTTACAAAACAGGCGTTTTCAGCCCAATACCGGCATAGGGAAGAAACAGCAGAAAGCCCAGGGAAATATCTGCTTCTAAATCCAGAACGCAGCTATCTAACAGAACGGTTGTCAATGTGTGCACTCAACTTCCAGAGTTAAACCCGTGTGTGGATTCAGCAGTCTGCAAACACTTTCTGTGCAGAGTTTCAAAACAGGCGTTTTCAGCCCATTACCGGCATATGGAAGAAACAGAAGAAAGCCCAGGGAACTATCTGCTTCTAAATCCAAAACGCTGCTATCTAACAGAACGGTTGTCAATGTGTGCACTCAACTTCCTGAGTTAAACCCGTGGGTGGATTCAGCAGTCTGCAAACACTTTCTGTGCAGAGTTTCAAAACAGGCGTTTTCAGCCCAATACCGGCATATGGAAGAAACAGCAGAAAGCCCAGGGAAATATCTGCTTCTAAATCCAAAACGCAGCTATCTAACAGAACGGTTGTCAATGTGTGCACTCAATTTCCAGAGTTAAACCCGTGTGTGGATTCAGCAGTCTGCAAACACTTTCTGTGCAGAGTTACAAAACAGGCGTTTTCAGCCCAATACCGGCATAGGGAAGAAACAGCAGAAAGCCCAGGGAAATATCTGCTTCTAAATCCAGAACGCAGCTATCTAACAGAACAGTTGTCAATATGTGTACTCAACTTCCAGAGTTAAACCCGTGTGTGGATTCAGCAGTCTGCAAACACTTTCGGTGCAGAGTTTCAAAACAGGCGTTTTCAGCCCAATACCGGCATATGGAAGAAACAGCAGAAAGCACAGGGAAATATCTGCTTCTAAATCCAAAACGCAGCTATCTAACAGAACGGTTGTCAATGTGTGCACTCAACTTCCAGAGTTAAACCCGTGTGTGGATTCAGCAGTCTGCAAACACTTTCCGTGCAGAGTTTCAAAACAGGCGTTTTCAGCCCAATACCGGCATATGGAAGAAACAGCAGAAAGCACAGGGAAATATCTGCTTCTAAATCCAAAACGCAGCTATCTAACAGAACGGTTGTCAATGTGTGCACTCAACTTCCAGAGTTAAACCCGTGTGTGGATTCAGCAGTCTGCAAACACTTTCTGTGCAGAGTTTCAAAACAGGCGTTTTCAGCCCATTACCGGCATATGGAAGAAACAGAAGAAAGCCCAGGGAACTATCTGCTTCTAAATCCAAAACGCTGCTATCTAACAGAACGGTTGTCAATGTGTGCACTCAACTTCCTGAGTTAAACCCGTGTGTGGATTCAGCAGTCTGCAAACACTTTCTGTGCAGAGTTTCAAAACAGGCGTTTTCAGCCCAATACTGGCATATGGAAGAAACAGCAGAAAGCACAGGGAAATATCTGCCTCTAAATCCAAAACGCAGCTATCTAACAGAACGGTTGTCAATGTGTGCACTCAACTTCCAGAGTTAAACCCGTGTGTGGATTCAGCAGTCTGCAAACACTTTCTGTGCAGAGTTTCAAAACAGGCGTTTTCAGCCCAATACCGGCATATGGAAGAAACACCAGAAAGCCCAGGGAAATATCTGCTTCTAAATCCAAAACGCAGCTATCTAACAGAACGGTTGTCAATGTGTGCACTCAACTTCCAGAGTTAAACCCGTGTGTGGATTCAGCAGTCTGCAAACACTTTCCGTGCAGAGTTTCAAAACAGGCGTTTTCAGCCCAATACCGGCATATGGAAGAAACAGAAGAAAGCACAGGGAAATATCTGCTTCTAAATCCAAAACGCAGCTATCTAACAGAACGGTTGTCAATGTGTGCACTCAACTTCCAGAGTTAAACCCGTGTGTGGATTCAGCAGTCTGCAAGCACATTCCGTGCAGAGTTTCAAAACAGGCGTTTTCAGCCCAATACCGGCATATGGAAGAAACAGCAGAAAGCACAGGGAAATATCTGCTTCTAAATCCAAAACGCAGCTATCTAACAGAACGGTTGTCAATGTGTGCACTCAACTTCCAGAGTTAAACCCGTGTGTGGATTCAGCAGTCTGCAAACACTTTCTGTGCAGAGTTTCAAAACAGGCGTTTTCAGCCCATTACCGGCATATGGAAGAAACAGAAGAAAGCCCAGGGAACTATCTGCTTCTATATCCAAAACGCAGCTATCTAACAGAACGGTTGTCAATGTGTGCACTCAACTTCCTGAGTTAAACCCGTGTGTGGATTCAGCAGTCTGCAAACACTTTCTGTGCAGAGTTTCAAAACAGGCGTTTTCAGCCCAATACTGGCATATGGAAAAAACAGCAGAAAGCACAGGGAAATATCGGCTTCTAAATCCAAAACGCAGCTATCTAACAGAACGGTTGTCAATGTGTGCACTCAACTTCCAGAGATAAACCCGTGTGTGGATTCAGCAGTCTGCAAACACTTTCTGTGCAGAGTTTCAAAACAGGCGTTTTCAGACCAATACCGGCATAAGGAAGAAACAGCAGAAAGCACATGGAAATATCTGCCTCTAAATCCAAAACGCAGCTATCTAACAGAACGGTTGTCAATGTGTGCACTCAACTTCCAGAGTTAAACCAGTGTGTGGATTCAGCAGTCTGCAAACACTTTCTGTGCAGAGTTTCAAAACAGTCATTTTCAGCCCAATACCGGCATATGGAAGAAACAGCAGAAAGCCCAGGGAAATATCTGCTTCTAAATCCAGAACGCAGCTATCTAACAGAACGGTTGTCAATGTGTGCACTCAACTTCCAGAGTTAAACCCGTGTGTGGATTCAGCAGTCTGCAAACACTTTCTGTGCAGAGTTTCAAAACAGGCGTTTTCAGCCTAATACCGGCATATGGAAGAAACAGCAGAAAGCCCAGGGAAATATCTGCTTCTAAATCCAAAACGCAGCTATCTAACAGAACGGTTGTCAATGTGTGCACTCAACTTCCAGAGATAAAAACGTGTGTGGATTCAGCAGTCTGCAAACACTTTCTGTGCAGAGTTTCAAAACAGGCGTTTTCAGCCCAATACCGGCATAAGGAAGAAACAGCAGAAAGCACATGGAAATATCTGCCTCTAAATCCAAAACGCAGCTATCTAACAGAACGGTTGTCAATGTGTGCACTCAACTTCCAGAGTTAAACCAGTGTGTGGATTCAGCAGTCTGCAAACACTTTCTGTGCAGAGTTTCAAAACAGTCATTTTCAGCCCAATACCGGCATATGGAAGAAACAGCAGAAAGCCCAGGGAAATATCTGCTTCTAAATCCAAAACGCAGCTATCTAACAGAACGGTTGTCAATGTGTGCACTCAACTTCCAGAGATAAACCCGTGTGTGGATTCAGCAGTCTGCAAACACTCTCTGTGCAGAGTTTCAAAACAGACGTTTTCAGCCCATTACCGGCATATGGAAGAAACAGCAGAAAGCACAGGGAAATATCTGCTTCTAAATCCAAAACGCAGCTATCTAACAGAACGGTTGTCAATGTGCGCACTCAACTTCCAGAGTTAAACCCGTGTGTGGATTCAGCAGTCTGCAAACACTTTCTGCGCAGAGTTTCAAAACAGACGTTTTCAGCCCATTACCGGCATATGGAAGAAACAGCAGAAAGCACAGGGAAATATCTGCTTCTAAATCCAAAACGCAGCTATCTAACAGAACGGTTGTCAATGTGTGCACTCAACTTCCAGAGTTAAACCCGTGTGTGGATTCAGCAGTCTGCAAACACTTTCTGTGCAGAGTTTCAAAACAGGCGTTTTCAGCCCAATACCGGCATATGGAAGAAACAGCAGAAAGCACAGGGAAATATCTGCTTCTAAATCCAAAACGCAGCTATCTAACAGAACGGTTGTCAATGTGTGCACTCAACTTCCAGAGTTAAACCCGTGTGTGGATTCAGCAGTCTGCAAACACTTTCTGTGCAGAGTTTCAAAACAGGCATTTTCAGCCCAATACCGGCATTTGGAAGAAACAGCAGAAAGCACAGGGAAATATCTGCTTCTAAATCCAGAACGCAGCTATCTAAAAGAACGGTTGTCAATGTGTGCACTCAACTTCCAGAGTTAAACCCGTGTGTGGATTCAGCAGTCTGCAAACACTTTCTGTGCAGAGTTTCAAAACAGGCGTTTTCAGCCCATTACCGGCATATGGAAGAAACAGAAGAAAGCCCAGGGAAATATCTGCTTCTAAATCCAAAACGCAGCTATCTAACAGAACGGTTGTCAATGTGTGCACTCAACTTCCAGAGTTAAACCCGTGTGTGGATTCAGCAGTCTGCAAACACTTTCTGTGCAGAGTTTCAAAACAGGCGTTTTCAGCCCAATACCGGCATATGGAAGAAACAGCAGAAAGCCCAGGGAAATATCTGCTTCTAAATCCAAAACGCAGCTATCTAACAGAACGGTTGTCAATGTGTGCACTCGACTTCCAGAGTTAAACCCGTGTGTGGATTCAGCAGTCTGCAAACACTTTCCGTGCAGAGTTTCAAAACAGGCGTTTTCAGCCCAATACCGGCATATGGAAAAACAGCAGAAAGCACAGGGTAATATGTGCTTCTAAATCCAAAACGCAGCTATCTAACAGAACGGTTGTCAATGTGTGCACTCAACTTCCAGAGTTAAACCCGTGTGTGGATTCAGCAGTCTGCAAACTCTTTCTGTGCAGAGTTTCTAAACAGACGTTTTCAGCCGATTACCGGCATTTGGAAGAAACAGCAGAAAGCCCAGGGAAATATCTGCTTCTAAATCCAGAACGCAGCTATCTAAAAGAACGGTTGTCAATGTGTGCACTCAACTTCCAGAGTTAAACCCGTGTGTGGATTCAGCAGTCTGCAAACACTTTCTGTGCAGAGTTTCAAAACAGGCGTTTTCAGCCCATTACCGGCATATGGAAGAAACAGAAGAAAGCCCAGGGAAATATCTGCTTCTATATCCAAAACGCAGCTATCTAACAGAACGGTTGTCAATGTGTGCACTCAACTTCCAGAGTTAAACCCGTGTGTGGATTCAGCAGTCTGCAAACACTTTCTGTGCAGAGTTTCAAAACAGGCGTTTTCAGCCCAATACCGGCATATGGAAGAAACAGCAGAAAGCCCAGGGAAATATCTGCTTCTAAATCCAAAACGCAGCTATCTAACAGAACGGTTGTCAATGTGTGCACTCAACTTCCAGAGTTAAACCCGTGTTTGGATTCAGCAGTCTGCAAACTCTTTCTGTGCAGAGTTTCTAAACAGACGTTTTCAGCCCATTACCGGCATATGGAAGAAACAGCAGAAAGCACAGGGAAATATCTGCTTCTAAATCAAAAACGCAGCTATCTAACAGAACGGTTGTCAATGTGTGCACTCAACTTCCAGAGTTAAACCAGTGTGTGGATTCAGCAGTCTGCAAACACTTTCTGTGCAGAGTTTCAAAACAGGCGTTTTCAGCCCAATACCGGCATATGGAAGAAACAGCAGAAAGCCCAGCGAAATATCTGCTTCTAAATCCAAAACGCAGCTATCTAACAGAACGGTTGTCAATGTGTGCACTCAACTTCCAGAGTTAAACCCGTGTGTGGATTCAGCAGTCTGCAAACACTTTCTGTGCAGAGTTTCAAAACAGGCGTTTTCAGCCCAATACCGGCATATGGAAGAAACAGAAGAAAGCCCAGGGAAATATCTGCTTCTAAATCCAAAAGGCAGCTATCTAGCAGAACGGTTGTCAATGTGTGCACTCAACTTCCAGAGTTAAACCCGTGTGTGGATTCAGCAGTCTGCAAACACTTTCTGTGCAGAGTTTCAAAACAGACGTTTTCAGCCCATTACCGGCATATGGAAGAAACAGAAGAAAGCACAGGGAAATATCTGCTTCTAAATCCAAAACGCAGCTATCTAACAGAACGGTTGTCAATGTGTGCACTCAACTTCCAGAGTTAAACCCGTGTGTGGATTCAGCAGTCTGCAAACACTTTCTGTGCAGAGTTTGAAAACAGGCGTTTTCAGCCCCATACCGGCATATGGAAGAAAAAGCAGAAAGCACAGGGAAATATCGGCTTCTAAATCCAAAACGCAGCTATCTAACAGAACGGTTGTCAATGTGTGCACTCAACTTCCAGAGATAAACCCGTGTGTGGATTCAGCAGTCTGCAAACACTTTCTGTGCAGAGTTTCAAAACAGGCGTTTTCAGCCCAATACCGGCATATGGAAGAAACAGCAGAAAGCACAGGGAAATATCTGCTTCTAAATCCAAAACGCAGCTATCTAACAGAACGGTTGTCAATGTGTGCACTCAACTTCCACAGTTAAACCCGTGTGTGGATTCAGCAGTCTGCAAACACTTTCTGTGCAGAGTTTCAAAACAGGCGTTTTCAGCCTAATACCTTCATATGGAAGAAACAGAAGAAAGCACAGGGAAATATCTGCTTCTAAATCCAAAACGCAGCTATCTAACAGAACGGTTGTCAATGTGTGCACTCAACTTCCAGAGTTAAACCCGTGTGTGGATTCAGCAGTCTGCAAACACTTTCCGTGCAGAGTTTCAAAACAGGCGTTTTCAGCCCAATACCGGCATATGGAAAAACAGCAGAAAGCACAGGGTAATATGTGCTTCTAAATCCAAAACGCAGCTATCTAACAGAACGGTTGTCAATGTGTGCACTCAACTTCCAGAGTTAAACCCGTGTGTGGATTCAGCAGTCTGCAAACTCTTTCTGTGCAGAGTTTCTAAACAGACGTTTTCAGCCGATTACCGGCATTTGGAAGAAACAGCAGAAAGCCCAGGGAAATATCTGCTTCTAAATCCAGAACGCAGCTATCTAAAAGAACGGTTGTCAATGTGTGCACTCAACTTCCAGAGTTAAACCCGTGTGTGGATTCAGCAGTCTGCAAACACTTTCTGTGCAGAGTTTCAAAACAGGCGTTTTCAGCCCATTATCGGCATATGGAAGAAACAGAAGAAAGCCCAGGGAAATATCTGCTTCTAAATCCAAAACGCAGGTATCTAACAGAACGGTTGTCAATGTGTGCACTCAACTTCCAGAGTTAAACCCGTGTGTGGATTCAGCAGTCTGCAAACACTTTCTGTGCAGAGTTTCAAAACAGGCGTTTTCAGCCCAATACCGGCATATGGAAGAAACAGCAGAAAGCCCAGGGAAATATCTGCTTCTAAATCCAAAACGCAGCTATCTAACAGAACGGTTGACAATGTGTGCACTCAACTTCCAGAGTTAAACCCGTGTGTGCATTCAGCAGTCTGCAAACACTTTCCGTGCAGAGTTTCAAAACAGGCGTTTTCAGCCCAATACCGGCATATGGAAGAAACAGCAGAAAGCCCAGGGAAATATCTGCTTCTAAATCCAAAACGCAGCTATCTAACAGAACGGTTGTCAATGTGTGCACTCAACTTCCAGAGATAAACCCGTGTGTGGATTCAGCAGTCTGCAAACACTCTCTGTGCAGAGTTTCAAAACAGACGTTTTCAGCCCATTACCGGCATATGGAAGAAACAGCAGAAAGCACAGGGAAATATCTGCTTCTAAATCCAAAACGCAGCTATCTAACAGAACGGTTGTCAATGTGCGCACTCAACTTCCAGAGTTAAACCCGTGTGTGGATTCAGCAGTCTGCAAACACTTTCTGCGCAGAGTTTCAAAACAGACGTTTTCAGCCCATTACCGGCATATGGAAGAAACAGCAGAAAGCACAGGGAAATATCTGCTTCTAAATCCAAAACGCAGCTATCTAACAGAACGGTTGTCAATGTGTGCACTCAACTTCCAGAGTTAAACCCGTGTGTGGATTCAGCAGTCTGCAAACACTTTCTGTGCAGAGTTTCAAAACAGGCGTTTTCAGCCCAATACCGGCATATGGAAGAAACAGCAGAAAGCACAGGGAAATATCTGCTTCTAAATCCAAAACGCAGCTATCTAACAGAACGGTTGTCAATGTGTGCACTCAACTTCCAGAGTTAAACCCGTGTGTGGATTCAGCAGTCTGCAAACACTTTCTGTGCAGAGTTTCAAAACAGGCATTTTCAGCCCAATACCGGCATTTGGAAGAAACAGCAGAAAGCACAGGGAAATATCTGCTTCTAAATCCAGAACGCAGCTATCTAAAAGAACGGTTGTCAATGTGTGCACTCAACTTCCAGAGTTAAACCCGTGTGTGGATTCAGCAGTCTGCAAACACTTTCTGTGCAGAGTTTCAAAACAGGCGTTTTCAGCCCATTACCGGCATATGGAAGAAACAGAAGAAAGCCCAGGGAAATATCTGCTTCTAAATCCAAAACGCAGCTATCTAACAGAACGGTTGTCAATGTGTGCACTCAACTTCCAGAGTTAAACCCGTGTGTGGATTCAGCAGTCTGCAAACACTTTCTGTGCAGAGTTTCAAAACAGGCGTTTTCAGCCCAATACCGGCATATGGAAGAAACAGCAGAAAGCCCAGGGAAATATCTGCTTCTAAATCCAAAACGCAGCTATCTAACAGAACGGTTGTCAATGTGTGCACTCGACTTCCAGAGTTAAACCCGTGTGTGGATTCAGCAGTCTGCAAACACTTTCCGTGCAGAGTTTCAAAACAGGCGTTTTCAGCCCAATACCGGCATATGGAAAAACAGCAGAAAGCACAGGGTAATATGTGCTTCTAAATCCAAAACGCAGCTATCTAACAGAACGGTTGTCAATGTGTGCACTCAACTTCCAGAGTTAAACCCGTGTGTGGATTCAGCAGTCTGCAAACTCTTTCTGTGCAGAGTTTCTAAACAGACGTTTTCAGCCGATTACCGGCATTTGGAAGAAACAGCAGAAAGCCCAGGGAAATATCTGCTTCTAAATCCAGAACGCAGCTATCTAAAAGAACGGTTGTCAATGTGTGCACTCAACTTCCAGAGTTAAACCCGTGTGTGGATTCAGCAGTCTGCAAACACTTTCTGTGCAGAGTTTCAAAACAGGCGTTTTCAGCCCATTACCGGCATATGGAAGAAACAGAAGAAAGCCCAGGGAAATATCTGCTTCTATATCCAAAACGCAGCTATCTAACAGAACGGTTGTCAATGTGTGCACTCAACTTCCAGAGTTAAACCCGTGTGTGGATTCAGCAGTCTGCAAACACTTTCCGTGCAGAGTTTCAAAACAGGTGTTTTCAGCCCAATACCGGCATATGGAAAAACAGCAGAAAGCACAGGGTAATATGTGCTTCTAAATCCAAAACGCAGCTATCTAACAGAACGGTTGTCAATGTGTGCACTCAACTTCCAGAGTTAAACCCGTGTTTGGATTCAGCAGTCTGCAAACTCTTTCTGTGCAGAGTTTCTAAACAGACGTTTTCAGCCCATTACCGGCATATGGAAGAAACAGCAGAAAGCACAGGGAAATATCTGCTTCTAAATCAAAAACGCAGCTATCTAACAGAACGGTTGTCAATGTGTGCACTCAACTTCCAGAGTTAAACCAGTGTGTGGATTCAGCAGTCTGCAAACACTTTCTGTGCAGAGTTTCAAAACAGGCGTTTTCAGCCCAATACCGGCATATGGAAGAAACAGCAGAAAGCCCAGCGAAATATCTGCTTCTAAATCCAAAACGCAGCTATCTAACAGAACGGTTGTCAATGTGTGCACTCAACTTCCAGAGTTAAACCCGTGTGTGGATTCAGCAGTCTGCAAACACTTTCTGTGCAGAGTTTCAAAACAGGCGTTTTCAGCCCAATACCGGCATATGGAAGAAACAGAAGAAAGCCCAGGGAAATATCTGCTTCTAAATCCAAAAGGCAGCTATCTAGCAGAACGGTTGTCAATGTGTGCACTCAACTTCCAGAGTTAAACCCGTGTGTGGATTCAGCAGTCTGCAAACACTTTCTGTGCAGAGTTTCAAAACAGACGTTTTCAGCCCATTACCGGCATATGGAAGAAACAGAAGAAAGCACAGGGAAATATCTGCTTCTAAATCCAAAACGCAGCTATCTAACAGAACGGTTGTCAATGTGTGCACTCAACTTCCAGAGTTAAACCCGTGTGTGGATTCAGCAGTCTGCAAACACTTTCTGTGCAGAGTTTGAAAACAGGCGTTTTCAGCCCCATACCGGCATATGGAAGAAAAAGCAGAAAGCACAGGGAAATATCGGCTTCTAAATCCAAAACGCAGCTATCTAACAGAACGGTTGTCAATGTGTGCACTCAACTTCCAGAGATAAACCCGTGTGTGGATTCAGCAGTCTGCAAACACTTTCTGTGCAGAGTTTCAAAACAGGCGTTTTCAGCCCAATACCGGCATATGGAAGAAACAGCAGAAAGCACAGGGAAATATCTGCTTCTAAATCCAAAACGCAGCTATCTAACAGAACGGTTGTCAATGTGTGCACTCAACTTCCACAGTTAAACCCGTGTGTGGATTCAGCAGTCTGCAAACACTTTCTGTGCAGAGTTTCAAAACAGGCGTTTTCAGCCTAATACCTTCATATGGAAGAAACAGAAGAAAGCACAGGGAAATATCTGCTTCTAAATCCAAAACGCAGCTATCTAACAGAACGGTTGTCAATGTGTGCACTCAACTTCCAGAGTTAAACCCGTGTGTGGATTCAGCAGTCTGCAAACACTTTCCGTGCAGAGTTTCAAAACAGGCGTTTTCAGCCCAATACCGGCATATGGAAAAACAGCAGAAAGCACAGGGTAATATGTGCTTCTAAATCCAAAACGCAGCTATCTAACAGAACGGTTGTCAATGTGTGCACTCAACTTCCAGAGTTAAACCCGTGTGTGGATTCAGCAGTCTGCAAACTCTTTCTGTGCAGAGTTTCTAAACAGACGTTTTCAGCCGATTACCGGCATTTGGAAGAAACAGCAGAAAGCCCAGGGAAATATCTGCTTCTAAATCCAGAACGCAGCTATCTAAAAGAACGGTTGTCAATGTGTGCACTCAACTTCCAGAGTTAAACCCGTGTGTGGATTCAGCAGTCTGCAAACACTTTCTGTGCAGAGTTTCAAAACAGGCGTTTTCAGCCCATTATCGGCATATGGAAGAAACAGAAGAAAGCCCAGGGAAATATCTGCTTCTAAATCCAAAACGCAGGTATCTAACAGAACGGTTGTCAATGTGTGCACTCAACTTCCAGAGTTAAACCCGTGTGTGGATTCAGCAGTCTGCAAACACTTTCTGTGCAGAGTTTCAAAACAGGCGTTTTCAGCCCAATACCGGCATATGGAAGAAACAGCAGAAAGCCCAGGGAAATATCTGCTTCTAAATCCAAAACGCAGCTATCTAACAGAACGGTTGACAATGTGTGCACTCAACTTCCAGAGTTAAACCCGTGTGTGCATTCAGCAGTCTGCAAACACTTTCCGTGCAGAGTTTCAAAACAGGCGTTTTCAGCCCAATACCGGCATATGGAAGAAACAGCAGAAAGCACAGGGAAATATCTGCTTCTAAATCCAAAACGCAGCTATCTAACAGAACGGTTGTCAATGTGTGCACTCAACTTCCAGAGTTAAACCCGTGTGTGGATTCAGCAGTCTGCAAACACTTTCCGTGCAGAGTTTCAAAACAGGTGTTTTCAGCCCAATACCGGCATATGGAAAAACAGCAGAAAGCACAGGGTAATATGTGCTTCTAAATCCAAAACGCAGCTATCTAACAGAACGGTTGTCAATGTGTGCACTCAACTTCCAGAGTTAAACCCGTGTTTGGATTCAGCAGTCTGCAAACTCTTTCTGTGCAGAGTTTCTAAACAGACGTTTTCAGCCCATTACCGGCATATGGAAGAAACAGCAGAAAGCACAGGGAAATATCTGCTTCTAAATCAAAAACGCAGCTATCTAACAGAACGGTTGTCAATGTGTGCACTCAACTTCCAGAGTTAAACCAGTGTGTGGATTCAGCAGTCTGCAAACACTTTCTGTGCAGAGTTTCAAAACAGGCGTTTTCAGCCCAATACCGGCATATGGAAGAAACAGCAGAAAGCCCAGCGAAATATCTGCTTCTAAATCCAAAACGCAGCTATCTAACAGAACGGTTGTCAATGTGTGCACTCAACTTCCAGAGTTAAACCCGTGTGTGGATTCAGCAGTCTGCAAACACTTTCTGTGCAGAGTTTCAAAACAGGCGTTTTCAGCCCAATACCGGCATATGGAAGAAACAGAAGAAAGCCCAGGGAAATATCTGCTTCTAAATCCAAAAGGCAGCTATCTAGCAGAACGGTTGTCAATGTGTGCACTCAACTTCCAGAGTTAAACCCGTGTGTGGATTCAGCAGTCTGCAAACACTTTCTGTGCAGAGTTTCAAAACAGACGTTTTCAGCCCATTACCGGCATATGGAAGAAACAGAAGAAAGCACAGGGAAATATCTGCTTCTAAATCCAAAACGCAGCTATCTAACAGAACGGTTGTCAATGTGTGCACTCAACTTCCAGAGTTAAACCCGTGTGTGGATTCAGCAGTCTGCAAACACTTTCTGTGCAGAGTTTGAAAACAGGCGTTTTCAGCCCCATACCGGCATATGGAAGAAAAAGCAGAAAGCACAGGGAAATATCGGCTTCTAAATCCAAAACGCAGCTATCTAACAGAACGGTTGTCAATGTGTGCACTCAACTTCCAGAGATAAACCCGTGTGTGGATTCAGCAGTCTGCAAACACTTTCTGTGCAGAGTTTCAAAACAGGCGTTTTCAGCCCAATACCGGCATATGGAAGAAACAGCAGAAAGCACAGGGAAATATCTGCTTCTAAATCCAAAACGCAGCTATCTAACAGAACGGTTGTCAATGTGTGCGCTCAACTTCCAGAGTTAAACCCGTGTGTGGATTCAGCAGTCTGCAAACACTTTCTGTGCAGAGTTTCAAAACAGGCGTTTTCAGCCTAATACCTTCATATGGAAGAAACAGAAGAAAGCACAGGGAAATATCTGCTTCTAAATCCAAAACGCAGCTATCTAACAGAACGGTTGTCAATGTCTGGACTCAACTTCCAGAGTTAAACCCGTGTGTGGATTCAGCAGTCTGCAAACACTTTCTGTGCAGAGTTTCAAAACAGGCGTTTTCAGCCCAATACCGGCATATGGAAGAAACAGCAGAAAGCCCAGGGAAATATCTGCTTCTAAATCCAAAAGGCAGCTATCTAACAGAACGGTTGTCAATGTGTGCACTCAACTTCCATAGTTAAACCCGTGTGTGGATTCAGCAGTCTGCAAACACTTTCTGTGCAGAGTTTCAAAACAGGCGTTTTCAGCCCAATACCGGCATATGGAAGAAACAGCAGAAAGCCCAGGGAAATATCTGCTTCTAAATCCAAAACGCAGCTATCTAACAGAACGGTTGTCAATGTGTGCACTCAACTTCCAGAGTTAAACCCGTGTGTGGATTCAGCAGTCTGCAAACACTTTCTTTGCAGAGTTTCAAAACAGACGTTTTCAGCCCATTACCGGCATATGGAAGAAACAGCAGTAAGCACAGGGAAATATCTGCTTCTAAATCCAAAACGCAGCTATCTAACAGAACGGTTGTCAGTGTGTGTACTCAACTTCCAGAGTTAAACCGGTGTGTGGATTCAGCAGTCTGCAAACACTTTCTGTGCAGAGTTTCAAAACAGGCGTTTTCTGCCCAATACCGGCATATGGAAGAAACAGCAGAAAGCACAGGGAAATATCTGCTTCTAAATCCAAAACGCAGCTATCTAACAGAACGGTTGTCAATGTGTGCACTCAACTTCCAGAGTTAAACCCGTGTGTGGATTCAGCAGTCTGCAAACACTTTCTGTGCAGAGTTTCAAAACAGGCGTTTTCAGCCCAATACCGGCATATGGAAGAAACAGCAGAAAGCCCAGGGAAATATCTGCTTCTAAATCCAAAACGCAGCTATCTAACAGAACGGTTGTCAATGTGTGCACTCAACTTCCAGAGGTAAACCCGTGTGTGGATTCAGCAGTCTGCAAACACTTTCTGTGCAGAGTTTCAAAACAGACGTTTTCAGCCCATTACCAGCATATGGAAGAAACAGCAGAAAGCACAGGGAAATATCTGCTTCTAAATCCAAAACGCAGCTATCTAACAGAACGGTTGTCAATGTGTCCACTCAACTTCCAGAGTTAAACCCGTGTGTGGATTCAGCAGTCTGCAAACACTTTCTGTGCAGAGTTTCAAAACAGGCGTTTTCAGCCCAATACCGGCATATGGAGGAAACAGCAGAAAGCACAGGGAAATATCTGCTTCTAAATCCAAAACGCAGCTATCTAACAGAACGGTTGTCAATGTGTGCACTCAACTTCCAGAGTTAAACCCGTGTGTGGATTCAGCAGTCTGCAAACACTTTCCGTGCAGAGTTTCAAAACAGGCGTTTTCAGCCCAATACCGGCATAAGGAAGAAACAGCAGAAAGCACAGGGTAATATCTGCTTCTAAATCCAAAACGCAGCTATCTAACAGAACGGTTGTCAATGTGTGCACTCAACTTCCAGAGTTAAACCCGTGTGTGGATTCAGCAGTCTGCAAACACTTTCTGTGCAGAGCTTCAAAACAGGCGTTTTCAGCCTAATACCTTCATATGGAAGAAACAGAAGAAAGCACAGGGAAATATCTGCTTCTAAATCCAAAACGCAGCTATCTAACAGAACGGTTGTCAATGTCTGGACTCAACTTCCAGAGTTAAACCCGTGTGTGGATTCAGCAGTCTGCAAACACTTTCTGTGCAGAGTTTCAAAACAGGCGTTTTCAGCCCAATACCGGCATATGGAAGAAACAGCAGAAAGCACAGGGAAATATCTGCTTCTAAATCCAAAACGCAGCTATATAACAGAACGGTTGTCAGTGTGTGCACTCAACTTCCAGAGTTAAACGGGTGTGTGGATTCAGCAGTCTGCAAACACTTTCTGTGCAGAGTTTCAAAACAGGCGTTTTCTGCCCAATACCGGCATATGGAAGAAACAGCAGAAAGCACAGGGAAATATCTGCTTCTAAATCCAAAACGCAGCTATCTAACAGAACGGTTGTCAATGTGTGCACTCAACTTCCAGAGTTAAACCCGTGTGTGGATTCAGCAGTCTGCAAACACTTTCTGTGCAGAGTTTCAAAACAGGCGTTTTCAGCCCAATACCGGCATATGGAAGAAACAGCAGAAAGCACAGGGAAATATCTGCTTCTAAATCCAGAACGCAGCTATCTAACAGAACGGTTGTCAATGTGTGCACTCAACTTCCAGAGTTAAACCCGTGTGTGGATTCAGCAGTCTGCAAACACTTTCCGTGCAGAGTTTCAAAACAGGCGTTTTCAGCCCAATACCGGCATATGGAAGAAACAGCAGAAAGCACAGGGAAATATCTGCTTCTAAATCCAGAACGCAGCTATCTAACAGAACGGTTGTCAATGTGTGCACTCAACTTCCAGAGTTAAACCCGTGTGTGGATTCAGCAGTCTGCAAACACTTTCTGTGCAGAGTTTCAAAACAGGCGTTTTCAGCCCATTACCGGCATACGGAAGAAACAGAAGAAAGCCCAGGGAAATATCTGCTTCTAAATCCAAAACGCAGCTATCTAACAGAACAGTTGTCAATGTGTGCACTCAACTTCCAGAGTTAAACCCGTGTGTGGATTCAGCAGTCTGCAAACACTTTCTGTGCAGAGTTTCAAAACAGCCGTTTTCAGCCCAATACCGGCATATGGAAGAAACAGCAGAAAGCCCAGGGAAATATCTGCTTCTAAATCCAAAACGCAGCTATCTAACAGAACGGTTGTCAATGTGTGCACTCAACTTCCACAGTTAAACCCGTGTGTGGATTCAGCAGTCTGCAAACACTTTCTGTGCAGAGTTTCAAAACAGGCGTTTTCAGCCCAATACCGGCATATGGAAGAAACAGCAGAAAGCACAGGGAAATATCTGCTTCTAAATCCAAAAGGCAGCTATCTAGCAGAACGGTTGTCAATGTGTGCACTCAACTTCTAGAGTTAAACCCGTGTGTGGATTCAGCAGTCTGCAAACACTTTCTGTGCAGAGTTTCAAAACAGGCGTTTTCAGCCTAATACCTTCATATGGAAGAAACAGAAGAAAGCACAGGGAAATATCTGCTTCTAAATCCAAAACGCAGCTATCTAACAGAACGGTTGTCTATGTGTGCACTCAACTTCCAGAGTTAAACCCTTGTGTGGATTCAGCAGTCTGCAAACTCTTTCTGTGCAGAGTTTCAAAACAGACGTTTTCAGCCCATTACCGGCATATGGAAGAAACAGCAAAAAGCCCAGGGAAATATCTGCTTCTAAATCCAAAACGCAGCTATCTAACAGAACGGTTGTCAATGTGTGCACTCAACTTCCAGAGTTAAACCCGTGTGTGGATTCAGCAGTCTGCAAACACTTTCTGTGCAGAGTTTCAAAACAGGCGTTTTCAGCCCAATACCGGCATATGGAAGAAACAGCAGAAAGCCCAGGGAAATATCTGCTTCTAAATCCAAAACGCAGCTATCTAACAGAACGGTTGTCAATGTGTGCACTCAACTTCCAGAGTTAAACCCGTGTGTGGATTCAGCAGTCTGCAAAGACTTTCTGTGCAGAGTTTCAAAACAGACGTTTTCAGCCCAATACCGGCATATGGAAGAAACAGAAGAAAGCACAGGGAAATATCTGCTTCTAAATCCAAAACGCAGCTATCTAACAGAACGGTTGTCAATGTGTGCACTCAACTTCCAGAGTTAAACCTGTGTGTGGATTCAGCAGTCTGCAAACACTTTCTGTGCAGAGTTTCAAAACAGGCGTTTTCAGCCCAATACCGGCATATGGAAGAAACAGCAGAAAGCCCAGGGAAATATCTGCTTCTAAATCCAAAACGCAGCTATCTAACAGAACGGTTGTCAATGTGTGCACTCAAACTTCCAGAGTTAAACCCGTGTGTGCATTCAGCAGTCTGCAAACACTTTCCGTGCAGAGTTTCAAAACAGGCGTTTTCAGCCCAATACCGGCATATGGAAGAAACAGCAGAAAGCACAGGGAAATATCTGCTTCTAAATCCAAAACGCAGCTATCTAACAGAACGGTTGTCAATGTGTGCACTCAACTTCCAGAGTTAAACCCGTGTGTGGATTCAGCAGTCTGCAAACACTTTCTGTGCAGAGTTTCAAAACAGACGTTTTCAGCCCATTACCGGCATATGGAAGAAACAGCAGAAAGCACAGGGAAATATCTGCTTCTAAATCCAAAACGCAGCTATCTAACAGAACGGTTGTCAATGTGTGCACTCAACTTCCAGAGTTAAACCCGTGTGTGGATTCAGCAGTCTGCAAACACTTTCTGTGCAGAGTTTCAAAACAGACGTTTTCAGCCCATTACCGGCATATGGAAGAAACAGCAGAAAGCACAGGGAAATATCTGCTTCTAAATCCAAAACGCAGCTATCTAACAGAACGGTTGTCAATGTGTGCACTCAACTTCCAGAGTTAAACCCGTGTGTGGATTCAGCAGTCTGCAAACACTTTCCGTGCAGAGTTTCAAAACAGGGGTTTTCAGCCCACTACCGGCATATGGAAAAACAGCAGAAAGCACAGGGTAATATGTGCTTCTAAATCCAAAACGCAGCTATCTAACAGAACGGTTGTCAATGTGTGCACTCAACTTCCAGAGTTAAACCTGTGTGTGGATTCAGCAGTCTGCAAACTCTTTCTGTGCAGAGTTTCTAAACAGACGTTTTCAGCCCATTACCGGCATATGGAAGAAACAGCAGAAAGCACAGGGAAATATCTGCTTCTAAATCCAAAACGCAGCTATCTAACAGAACGGTTGTCAATGTGTGCACTCAACTTCCAGAGTTAAACCAGTGTGTGGATTCAGCAGTCTGCAAACACTTTCTGTGCAGAGTTTCAAAACAGGCGTTTTCAGCCCAATACCGGCATATGGAAGAAACAGCAGAAAGCCCAGCGAAATATCTGCTTCTAAATCCAAAACGCAGCTATCTAACAGAACGGTTGTCAATGTGTGCACTCAACTTCCAGAGTTAAACCCGTGTGTGGATTCAGCAGTCTGCAAACACTTTCTGTGCAGAGTTTCAAAACAGGCGTTTTCAGCCCAATACCGGCATATGGAAGAAACAGAAGAAAGCACAGGGAAATATCTGCTTCTAAATCCAAAAGGCAGCTATCTAGCAGAACGGTTGTCAATGTGTGCACTCAACTTCCAGAGTTAAACCCGTGTGTGGATTCAGCAGTCTGCAAACACTTTCTGTGCAGAGTTTCAAAACAGACGTTTTCAGCCCATTACCGGCATATGGAAGAAACAGAAGAAAGCACAGGGAAATATCTGCTTCTAAATCCAAAACGCAGCTATCTAACAGAACGGTTGTCAATGTGTGCACTCAACTTCCAGAGTTAAACCCGTGTGTGGATTCAGCAGTCTGCAAACACTTTCTGTGCAGAGTTTGAAAACAGGCGTTTTCAGCCCAATACCGGCATATGGAAGAAACAGCAGAAAGCACAGGGAAATATCGGCTTCTAAATCCAAAACGCAGCTATCTAACAGAACGGTTGTCAGTGTGTGCACTCAACTTCCAGAGATAAACCCGTGTGTGGATTCAGCAGTCTGCAAACACTTTCTGTGCAGAGTTTCAAAACAGGCGTTTTCAGCCCAATACCGGCATATGGAAGAAACAGCAGAAAGCACAGGGAAATATCTGCTTCTAAATCCAAAACGCAGCTATCTAACAGAACGGTTGTCAATGTGTGCACTCAACTTCCAGAGTTAAACCCGTGTGTGGATTCAGCAGTCTGCAAACACTTTCTGTGCAGAGTTTCAAAACAGGCGTTTTCAGCCCAATACCGGCATATGGAAGAAACAGCAGAAAGCCCAGGGAAATATCTGCTTCTAAATCCAAAAGGCAGCTATCTAACAGAACGGTTGTCAATGTGTGCACTCAACTTCCATAGTTAAACCCGTGTGTGGATTCAGCAGTCTGCAAACACTTTCTGTGCAGAGTTTCAAAACAGGCGTTTTCAGCCCAATACCGGCATATGGAAGAAACAGCAGAAAGCCCAGGGAAATATCTGCTTCTAAATCCAAAACGCAGCTATCTAACAGAACGGTTGTCAATGTGTGCACTCAACTTCCAGAGTTAAACCCGTGTGTGGATTCAGCAGTCTGCAAACACTTTCTTTGCAGAGTTTCAAAACAGACGTTTTCAGCCCATTACCGGCATATGGAAGAAACAGCAGAAAGCACAGGGAAATATCTGCTTCTAAATCCAAAACGCAGCTATCTAACAGAACGGTTGTCAGTGTGTGTACTCAACTTCCAGAGTTAAACCGGTGTGTGGATTCAGCAGTCTGCAAACACTTTCTGTGCAGAGTTTCAAAACAGGCGTTTTCTGCCCAATACCGGCATATGGAAGAAACAGCAGAAAGCACAGGGAAATATCTGCTTCTAAATCCAAAACGCAGCTATCTAACAGAACGGTTGTCAATGTGTGCACTCAACTTCCAGAGTTAAACCTGTGTGTGGATTCAGCAGTCTGCAAACACTTTCTGTGCAGAGTTTCAAAACAGGCGTTTTCAGCCCAATACCGGCATATGGAAGAAACAGCAGAAAGCCCAGGGAAATATCTGCTTCTAAATCCAAAACGCAGCTATCTAACAGAACGGTTGTCAATGTGTGCACTCAACTTCCAGAGGTAAACCCGTGTGTGGATTCAGCAGTCTGCAAACACTTTCTTTGCAGAGTTTCAAAACAGACGTTTTCAGCCCATTACCAGCATATGGAAGAAACAGCAGAAAGCACAGGGAAATATCTGCTTCTAAATCCAAAACGCAGCTATCTAACAGAACGGTTGTCAATGTGTCCACTCAACTTCCAGAGTTAAACCAGTGTGTGGATTCAGCAGTCTGCAAACACTTTCTGTGCAGAGCTTCAAAACAGGCGTTTTCAGCCTAATACCTTCATATGGAAGAAACAGAAGAAAGCACAGGGAAATATCTGCTTCTAAATCCAAAACGCAGCTATCTAACAGAACGGTTGTCAATGTCTGGACTCAACTTCCAGAGTTAAACCCGTGTGTGGATTCAGCAGTCTGCAAACACTTTCTGTGCAGAGTTTCAAAACAGGCGTTTTCAGCCCAATACCGGCATATGGAAGAAACAGCAGAAAGCCCAGGGAAATATCTGCTTCTAAATCCAAAACGCAGCTATCTAACAGAACGGTTGTCAATGTGTGCACTCAACTTCCAGAGTTAAACCCGTGTGTGGATTCAGCAGTCTGCAAACACTTTCTGTGCAGAGTTTCAAAACAGGCGTTTTCAGCCCAATACCGGCATATGGAAGAAACAGCAGAAAGCCCAGGGAAATATCTGCTTCTAAATCCAAAACGCAGCTATCTAACAGAACGGTTGTCAATGTGTGCACTCAACTTCCAGAGTTAAACCCGTGTGTGGATTCAGCAGTCTGCAAACACTTTCTTTGCAGAGTTTCAAAACAGACGTTTTCAGCCCATTACCGGCATATGGAAGAAACAGCAGAAAGCACAGGGAAATATCTGCTTCTAAATCCAAAACGCAGCTATCTAACAGAACGGTTGTCAGTGTGTGCACTCAACTTCCAGAGTTAAACCGGTGTGTGGATTCAGCAGTCTGCAAACACTTTCTGTGCAGAGTTTCAAAACAGGCGTTTTCAGCCCAATACCGGCATATGGAAGAAACAGCAGAAAGCACAGGGAAATATCTGCTTCTAACTCCAAAACGCAGCTATCTAACAGAACGGTTGTCAATGTGTGCACTCAACTTCCAGAGTTAAACCCGTGTGTGTATTCAGCAGTCTGCAAACACTTTCTGTGCAGAGTTTCAAAACAGGCGTTTTCAGCCCAATACCGGCATATGAAAGAAACAGCAGAAAGCCCAGGGAAATATCTGTTTCTAAATCCAAAACGCAGCTCTCTAACAGAACGGTTGTCAATGTGTGCACTCAACTTCCAGAGTTAAACCCGTGTGTGGATTCAGCAGTCTGCAAACACTTTCCGTGCAGAGTTTCAAAACAGGCGTTTTCAGCCCAATACCGGCATATGGAAGAAACAGCAGAAAGCACAGGGAAATATCTGCTTCTAAATCCAAAACGCAGCTATCTAACAGAACGGTTGTCAATGTGTGCACTCAACTTCCAGAGTTAAACCCGTGTGTGGATTCAGCAGTCTGCAAACACTTTCTGTGCAGAGTTTCAAAACAGGCGTTTTCAGCCCATTACCGGCATATGGAAGAAACAGCAGAAAGCACAGGGAAATATCTGCTTCTAAATCCAAAACGCAGCTATCTAACAGAACGGTTGTCAATGTGTGCACTCAACTTCCAGAGTTAAACCCGTGTGTGGATTCAGCAGTCTGCAAACACTTTCTGTGCAGAGTTTCAAAACAGGCGTTTTCAGCCCAATACCGGCATATGGAAGAAACAGCAGAAAGCACAGGGAAATATCTGCTTCTAAATCCAAAACGCAGCTATCTAACAGAACGGTTGTCAATGTGTGCACTCAACTTCCAGAGTTAAACCCGTGTGTGGATTCAGCAGTCTGCAAACACTTTCTGTGCAGAGTTTCAAAACAGGCGTTTTCAGCCCAATACCGGCATATGGAAGAAACAGCAGAAAGCCCAGGGAAATATCTGCTTCTAAATCCAAAACGCAGCTATCTAACAGAACGGTTGTCAATGTGTGCACTCAACTTCCAGAGTTAAACCCGTGTGTGGATTCAGCAGTCTGCAAACACTTTCTTTGCAGAGTTTCAAAACAGACGTTTTCAGCCCATTACCGGCATATGGAAGAAACAGCAGAAAGCACAGGGAAATATCTGCTTCTAAATCCAAAACGCAGCTATCTAACAGAACGGTTGTCAGTGTGTGCACTCAACTTCCAGAGTTAAACCGGTGTGTGGATTCAGCAGTCTGCAAACCCTTTCCGTGCAGAGTTTCAAAACAGGCGTTTTCAGCCCATTACCGGCATATGGAAGAAACAGAAGAAAGCACAGGGAAATATCTGCTTCTAAATCCAAAACGCAGCTATCTAACAGAACGGTTGTCAGTGTGTGCACTCAACTTCCAGAGTTAAACCGGTGTGTGGATTCAGCAGTCTGCAAACACTTTCTGTGCAGAGTTTCAAAACAGGCGTTTTCAGCCCATTACCGGCATATGGAAGAAACAGAAGAAAGCACAGGGAAATATCTGCTTCTAAATCCAAAACGCAGCTATCTAACAGAACGGTTGTCAATGTGTGCACTCAACTTCCAGAGTTAAACCCGTGTGTGGATTCAGCAGTCTGCAAACTCTTTCTGTGCAGAGTTTCTAAACAGACGTTTTCAGCCTATTTCCGGCATATGGAAGAAACAGCAGAAAGCACAGGGAAATATCTGCTTCTAAATCCAAAACGCAGCTATCTAACAGAACGGTTGTCAATGTTTGCACTCAACTTCCAGAGTTAAACCCGTGTGTGGATTCAGCAGTCTGCAAACACTTTCTGTGCAGAGTTTCAAAACAGGCGTTTTCAGCCCAATACGGGCATATGGAAGAAACAGCAGAAAGCACAGGGAAATATCTGCTTCTAAATCCAAAACGCAGCTATCTAACAGAACGGTTGTAAATGTGTGCACTCAACTTCCAGAGTTAAACCCGTGTGTGGATTCAGCAGTCTGCAAACACTTTCCGTGCAGAGTTTCAAAACAGGCGTTTTCAGCCCAATACCGGCATATGGAAGAAACAGCAGAAAGCACAGGGAAATATCTGCTTCTAAATCCAAAACGCAGCTATCTAACAGAACGGTTGTCAATGTGTGCACTCAACTTCCAGAGTTAAACCCGTGTGTGGATTCAGCAGTCTGCAAACACTTTCTGTGCAGAGTTTCAAAACAGGCGTTTTCAGCCCATTACCGGCATATGGAAGAAACAGCAGAAAGCACAGGGAAATATCTGCTTCTAAATCCAAAACGCAGCTATCTAACAGAACGGTTGTCAATGTGTGCACTCAACTTCCAGAGTTAAACCCGTGTGTGGATTCAGCAGTCTGCAAACACTTTCTGTGCAGAGTTTCAAAACAGGCGTTTTCAGCCCAATACCGGCATATGGAAGAAACAGCAGAAAGCACAGGGAAATATCTGCTTCTAAATCCAGAACGCAGCTATCTAACAGAACGGTTGTCAATGTGTGCACTCAACTTCCAGAGTTAAACCCGTGTGTGGATTCAGCAGTCTGCAAACACTTTCCGTGCAGAGTTTCAAAACAGGCGTTTTCAGCCCACTACCGGCATATGGAAGAAACAGCAGAAAGCACAGGGAAATATCTGCTTCTAAATCCAAAACGCAGCTATCTAACAGAACGGTTGTCAATGTGTGCACTCAACTTCCAGAGTTAAACCCGTGTGTGGATTCAGCAGTCTGCAAACACTTTCTGTGCAGAGTTTCAAAACAGGCGTTTTCAGCCCATTACCGGCATACGGAAGAAACAGAAGAAAGCCCAGGGAAATATCTGCTTCTAAATCCAAAACGCAGCTATCTAACAGAACAGTTGTCAATGTGTGCACTCAACTTCCAGAGTTAAACCCGTGTGTGGATTCAGCAGTCTGCAAACACTTTCTGTGCAGAGTTTCAAAACAGGCGTTTTCAGCCCAATACCGGCATATGGAAGAAACAGCAGAAAGCCCAGGGAAATATCTGCTTCTAAATCCAAAACGCAGCTATCTAACAGAACGGTTGCCAATGTGTGCACTCAACTTCCACAGTTAAACCCGTGTGTGGATTCAGCAGTCTGCAAACACTTTCTGTGCAGAGTTTCAAAACAGGCGTTTTCAGCCCAATACCGGCATATGGAAGAAACAGCAGAAAGCACAGGGAAATATCTGCTTCTAAATCCAAAAGGCAGCTATCTAGCAGAACGGTTGTCAATGTGTGCACTCAACTTCTAGAGTTAAACCCGTGTGTGGATTCAGCAGTCTGCAAACACTTTCTGTGCAGAGTTTCAAAACAGGCGTTTTCAGCCTAATACCTTCATATGGAAGAAACAGAAGAAAGCACAGGGAAATATCTGCTTCTAAATCCAAAACGCAGCTATCTAACAGAACGGTTGTCTATGTGTGCACTCAACTTCCAGAGTTAAACCCTTGTGTGGATTCAGCAGTCTGCAAACTCTTTCTGTGCAGAGTTTCAAAACAGACGTTTTCAGCCCATTACCGGCATATGGAAGAAACAGCAGAAAGCACAGGGAAATATCTGCTTCTAAATCCAAAACGCAGCTATCTTACAGAACGGTTGTCAATGTGTGCACTCAACTTCCAGAGTTAAACCCGTGTGTGGATTCAGCAGTCTGCAAACACTTTCTGTGCAGAGTTTCAAAACAGGCGTTTTCAGCCCAATACCGGCATATGGAAGAAACAGCAGAAAGCCCAGGGAAATATCTGCTTCTAAATCCAAAACACAGCTATCTAACAGAACGGTTGTCAATGTGTGCACTCAACTTCCAGAGTTAAACCCGTGTGTGGATTCAGCAGTCTGCAAACACTTTCTTTGCAGAGTTTCAAAACAGACGTTTTCAGCCCATTACCGGCATATGGAAGAAACAGCAGAAAGCACAGGGAAATATCTGCTTCTAAATCCAAAACGCAGCTATCTAACAGAACGGTTGTCAGTGTGTGCACTCAACTTCCAGAGTTAAACCGGTGTGTGGATTCAGCAGTCTGCAAACACTTTCTGTGCAGAGTTTCAAAACAGGCGTTTTCTGCCCAATACCGGCATATGGAAGAAACAGCAGAAAGCACAGGGAAATATCTGCTTCTAAATCCAAAACGCAGCTATCTAACAGAACGGTTGTCAATGTGTGCACTCAACTTCCAGAGTTAAACCCGTGTGTGGATTCAGCAGTCTGCAAACACTTTCTGTGCAGAGTTTCAAAACAGGCGTTTTCAGCCCAATACCGGCATATGGAAGAAACAGCAGAAAGCCCAGGGAAATATCTGCTTCTAAATCCAAAACGCAGCTATCTAACAGAACGGTTGTCAATGTGTGCACTCAACTTCCAGAGTGAAACCCGTGTGTGGATTCAGCAGTCTGCAAACACTTTCTTTGCAGAGTTTCAAAACAGACGTTTTCAGCCCATTACCGGCATATGGAAGAAACAGCAGAAAGCACAGGGAAATATCTGCTTCTAAATCCAAAACGCAGCTATCTAACAGAACGGTTGTCAGTGTGTGCACTCAACTTCCAGAGTTAAACCGGTGTGTGGATTCAGCAGTCTGCAAACACTTTCCGTGCAGAGTTTCAAAACAGGCGTTTTCAGCCCATTACCGGCATATGGAAGAAACAGAAGAAAGCACAGGGAAATATCTGCTTCTAAATCCAAAACGCAGCTATCTAACAGAACGGTTGTCAATGTGTGCACTCAACTTCCAGAGTTAAACCCGTGTGTGGATTCAGCAGTCTGCAAACTCTTTCTCTGCAGAGTTTCTAAACAGACGTTTTCAGCCTATTTCCGGCATATGGAAGAAACAGCAGAAAGCACAGGGAAATATCTGCTACTAAATCCAAAACGCAGCTATCTAACAGAACGGTTGTCAATGTTTGCACTCAACTTCCAGAGTTAAACCCGTGTGTGGATTCAGCAGTCTGCAAACACTTTCTGTGCAGAGTTTCAAAACAGGCGTTTTCAGCCCATTACCGGCATATGGAAGAAACAGCAGAAAGCACGGGGAAATATCTGCTTCTAAATCCAAAACGCAGCTATCTAACAGAACGGTTGTAAATGTGTGCACTCAACTTCCAGAGTTAAACCCGTGTGTGGATTCAGCAGTCTGCAAACACTTTCCGTGCAGAGTTTCAAAACAGGCGTTTTCAGCCCAATACCGGCATATGGAAGAAATATCAGAAAGCACAGGGAAATATCTGCTTCTAAATCCAAAACGCAGCTATCTAACAGAACGGTTGTCAATGTGTGCACTCAACTTCCAGAGTTAAACCCGTGTGTGGATTCAGCAGTCTGCAAACACTTTCTGTGCAGAGTTTCAAAACAGGCGTTTTCAGCCCATTACCGGCATATGGAAGAAACAGAAGAAAGCCCAGGGAACTATCTGCTTCTAAATCCAAAACGCAGCTATCTAACAGAATGGTTGTCAATGTGTGCACTCAACTTCCAGAGTTAAACCCGGGTGTGGATTCAGCAGTCTGCAAACACTTTCTGTGCAGAGTTTCAAAACAGGCGTTTTCAGCCCAATACCGGCATATGGAAGAAACAGCAGAAAGCCCAGGGAAATATCTGCTTCTAAATCCAAAACGCAGCTATCTAACAGAACGGTTGTCAATGTGTGCACTCAACTTCCACAGTTAAACCCGTGTGTGGATTCAGCAGTCTGCAAACACTTTCTGTGCAGAGTTTCAAAACAGGCGTTTTCAGCCCAATACTGGCATATGGAAGAAACAGCAGAAAGCACAGGGAAATATCTGCTTCTAAATCCAAAAGGCAGCTATCTAGCAGAACGGTTGTCAATGTGTGCACTCAACTTCCAGAGTTAAACCAGTGTGTGGATTCAGCAGTCTGCAAACACTTTCTGTGCAGAGTTTCAAAACAGGCGTTTTCAGCCTAATACCTTCATATGGAAGAAACAGAAGAAAGCACAGGGAAATATCTGCTTCTAAATCCAAAACGCAGCTATCTAACAGAACGGTTGTCTATGTGTGCACTCAACTTCCAGAGTTAAACCCGTGTGTGGATTCAGCAGTCTCCAACTCTTTCTGTGCAGAGTTTCAAAACAGACGTTTTCAGCCCATTACCGGCATATGGAAGAAACAGCAGAAAGCACAGGGAAATATCTGCTTCTAAATCCAAAACGCAGCTATCTAACAGAACGGTTGTCAATGTGTGCACTCAACTTCCAGAGTTAAACCCGTGTGTGGATTCAGCAGTCTGCAAACACTTTCTGTGCAGAGTTTCAAAACAGGCGTTTTCAGCCCAATACCGGCATATGGAAGAAACAGCAGAAAGCCCAGGGAAATATCTGCTTCTAAATCCAAAACGCAGCTATCTAACAGAACGGTTGTCAATGTCTGCACTCAACTTCCAGAGTTAAACCCGTGTGTGGATTCAGCAGTCTGCAAACACTTTCTTTGCAGAGTTTCAAAACAGACGTTTTCAGCCCATTACCGGCATATGGAAGAAACAGCAGAAAGCACAGGGAAATATCTGCTTCTAAATCCAAAACGCAGCTATCTAACAGAACGGTTGTCAATGTGTGCACTAAACTTCCAGAGTTAAACCCGTGTGTGGATTCAGCAGTCTGCAAACACTTTCTGTGCAGAGTTTCAAAACAGGCGTTTTCAGCCCAATACCGGCATATGGAAGAAACAGCAGAAATCCCAGGGAAATATCTGCTTCTAAATCCAAAACGCTGCTATCTAACAGAACGGTTGTCAATGTGTGCACTCAACTTCCAGAGTTAAACCCGTGTGTGGATTCAGCAGTCTGCAAACACTTTCTTTGCAGAGTTTCAAAACAGACGTTTTCAGCCCATTACCGGCATATGGAAGAAACAGCAGAAAGCACAGGGAAATATCTGCTTCTAAATCCAAAACGCAGCTATCTAACAGAACGGTTGTCAGAGTGTGCACTCAACTTCCAGAGTTAAACCGGTGTGTGGATTCAGCAGTCTGCAAACACTTTCCGTGCAGAGTTTCAAAACAGGCGTTTTCAGCCCATTACCGGCATATGGAAGAAACAGAAGAAAGCACAGGGAAATATCTGCTTCTAAATCCAAAACGCAGCTATCTAACAGAACGGTTGTCAATGTGTGCACTCAACTTCCAGAGTTAAACCCGTGTGTGGATTCAGCAGTCTGCAAACTCTTTCTCTGCAGAGTTTCTAAACAGACGTTTTCAGCCTATTTTCGGCATATGGAAGAAACAGCAGAAAGCACAGGGAAATATCTGCTTCTAAATCCAAAACGCAGCTATCTAACAGAACGGTTGTCAATGTTTGCACTCAACTTCCAGAGTTAAACCCGTGTGTGGATTCAGCAGTCTGCAAACACTTTCTGTGCAGAGTTTCAAAACAGGCGTTTTCAGCCCATTACCGGCATATGGAAGAAACAGCAGAAAGCACAGGGAAATATCTGCTTCTAAATCCAAAACGCAGCTATCTAACAGAACGGTTGTCAATGTGTGCACTCAACTTCCAGAGTTAAACCCGTGTGTGGATTCAGCAGTCTGCAAACACTTTCTGTGCAGAGTTTCAAAACAGGCGTTTTCAGCCCAATACTGGCATATGGAAGAAACAGCAGAAAGCACAGGGAAATATCTGCCTCTAAATCCAAAACGCAGCAATCTAACAGAACGGTTGTCAATGTGTGCACTCAACTTCCAGAGTTAAACCCGTGTGTGGATTCAGCAGTCTGCAAACACTTTCTGTGCAGAGTTTCAAAACAGGCGTTTTCAGCCCAATACCGGCATATGGAAGAAACAGCAGAAAGCACAGGGAAATATCTGCTTCTAAATCCAAAACGCAGCTATCTAACAGAACGGTTGTCAATGTGTGCACTCAACTTCCAGCGTTAAACCCGTGTGTGGATTCAGCAGTCTGCAAACACTTTCCATGCAGAGTTTCAAAACAGGCGTTTTCAGCCCAATACCGGCATATGGAAGAAACAGCAGAAAGCCCAGGGAAATATCTGCTTCTAAACCAAAACGCAGCTATCTAACAGAACGGTTGTCAATGTGTGCACTCAACTTCCAGAGTTAAACCCGTGTGTGGATTCAGCAGTCTGCAAACACTTTCTGTGCAGAGTTTCAAAACAGGCGTTTTCAGCCCAATACCGGCATATGGAAGAAACAGAAGAAAGCACAGGGAAATATCTGCTTCTAAATCCAAAACGCAGCTATCTAACAGAACGGTTGTCAATGTGTGCACTCAACTTCCAGAGTTAAACCCGTGTGTGGATTCAGCAGTCTGCAATCACTTTCTGTGCAGAGTTTCAAAACAGGCGTTTTCAGCCCATTACCGGCATATGGAAGAAACAGAAGAAAGCCCAGGGAAATATCTGCTTCTAAATCCAAAACGCAGCTATCTAACAGAACGGTTGTCAATGTGTGCACTCAAATTCCAGAGTTAAACCCGTGTGTGGATTCAGCAGTCTGCAAACTCTTTCTGTGCAGAGTTTCAAAACAGACGTTTTCAGCCCTTTACCAGCATATGGAAGAAACAGCAGAAAGCCCAGGGAAATATCTGCTTCTCAATCCAAAACGCAGCTATCTAACAGAACGGTTGTCAATGTGTGCACTCAACTTCCAGAGTTAAACCCGTGTGTGGATTCAGCAGTCTGCAAACACTTTCTGTGCAGAGTTTCAAAACAGGCGTTTTCAGCCCAATACCGGCATATGGAAGAAACAGCAGAAAGCACAGGGAAATATCTGCTTCTAAATCCAAAACGCAGCTATCTAACAGAACGGTTGTCAATGTGTGCACTCAACTTTCAGAGTTAAACCCGTGTGTGGATTCAGCAGTCTGCAAACACTTTCTGTGCAGAGTTTCAAAACAGGCGTTTTCAGCCCAATACCGGCATATGGAAGAAACAGCAGAAAGCCCAGGGAAATATCTGCTTCTAAATCCAAAACGCAGCTATCTAACAGAACGGTTGTCAATGTGTGCACTCAACTTCCAGAGTTAAACCCGTGTGTGGATTCAGCAGTCTGCAAACACTTTCTTTGCAGAGTTTCAAAACAGACGTTTTCAGCCCATTACCGGCATATGGAAGAAACAGCAGAAAGCACAGGGAAATATCTGCTTCTAAATCCAAAACGCAGCTATCTAACAGAACGGTTGTCAGTGTGTGCACTCAACTTCCAGAGTTAAACCGGTGTGTGGATTCAGCAGTCTGCAAACACTTTCCGTGCAGAGTTTCAAAACAGGCGTTTTCAGCCCATTACCGGCATATGGAAGAAACAGAAGAAAGCACAGGGAAATATCTGCTTCTAAATCCAAAACGCAGCTATCTAACAGAACGGTTGTCAATGTGTGCAGTCAACTTCCAGAGTTAAACCCGTGTGTGGATTCAGCAGTCTGCAAACTCTTTCTCTGCAGAGTTTCTAAACAGACGTTTTCAGCCTATTTCCGGCATATGGAAGAAACAGCAGAAAGCACAGGGAAATATCTGCTTCTAAATCCAAAACGCAGCTATCTAACAGAACGGTTGTCAATGTTTGCACTCAACTTCCAGAGTTAAACCCGTGTGTGGATTCAGCAGTCTGCAAACACTTTCCGTGCAGAGTTTCAAAACAGGCGTTTTCAGCCCAATACCGGCATATGGAAGAAATAGCAGAAAGCACAGGGAAATATCTGCTTCTAAATCCAAAACGCAGCTACCTAACAGAACGGTTGTCAATGTGTGCACTCAACTTCCAGAGTTAAACCCGTGTGTGGATTCAGCAGTCTGCAAACACTTTCTGTGCAGAGTTTCAAAACAGGTGTTTTCAGCCCATTACCGGCATATGGAAGAAACAGAAGAAAGCCCAGGGAACTATCTGCTTCTAAATCCAAAACGCAGCTATCTAACAGAATGGTTGTCAATGTGTGCACTCAACTTCCAGAGTTAAACCCGGGTGTGGATTCAGCAGTCTGCAAACACTTTCTGTGCAGAGTTTCAAAACAGGCGTTTTCCGCCCAATACCGGCATATGGAAGAAACAGCAGAAAGCCCAGGGAAATATCTGCTTCTAAATCCAAAACGCAGCTATCTAACAGAACGGTTGTCAATGTGTGCACTCAACTTCCACAGTTAAACTCGTGTGTGGATTCAGCAGTCTGCAAACACTTTCTGTGCAGAGTTTCAAAACAGGCGTTTTCAGCCCAATACCGGCATATGGAAGAAACAGCAGAAGGCACAGGGAAATATCTGCTTCTAAATCCAAAAGGCAGCTATCTAACAGAACGGTTGTCAATGTGTGCACTCAACTTCCAGAGTTAAACCCGTGTGTGGATTCAGCAGTCTGCAAACACTTTCTGTGCAGCGTTTCAAAACAGGCGTTTTCAGCCTAATACCTTCATATGGAAGAAACAGAAGAAAGCACAGGGAAATATCTGCTTCTAAATCCAAAACGCGGCTATCTAACAGAACGGTTGTCTATGTGTGCACTCAACTTCCAGAGTTAAACCCGTGTGTGGATTCAGCAGTCTGCAAACTCTTTCTGTGCAGAGTTTCAAAACAGACGTTTTCAGCCCATTACCGGCATATGGAAGAAACAGCAGAAAGCACAGGGAAATATCTGCTTCTAAATCCAAAACGCAGCTATCTAACAGAACGGTTGTCAGTGTGTGCACTCAACTTCCAGAGTTAAACCGGTGTGTGGATTCAGCAGTCTGCAAACACTTTCTGTGCAGAGTTTCAAAACAGGCGTTTTCAGCCCAATACCGGCATATGGAAGAAACAGCAGAAAGCCCAGGGAAATATCTGCTTCTAAATCCAAAACGCAGCTATCTAACAGAACGGTTGTCAATGTGTGCACTCAACTTCCAGAGTTAAACCCGTGTGTGGATTCAGCAGTCTGCAAACACTTTCTTTGCAGAGTTTCAAAACAGACGTTTTCAGCCCATTACCGGCATATGGAAGAAACAGCAGAAAGCACAGGGAAATATCTGCTTCTAAATCCAAAACGCAGCTATCTAACAGAACGGTTGTCAGTGTGTGCACTCAACTTCCAGAGTTAAACCGGTGTGTGGATTCAGCAGTCTGCAAACACTTTCCGTGCAGAGTTTCAAAACAGGCGTTTTCAGCCCATTACCGGCATATGGAAGAAACAGAAGAAAGCACAGGGAAATATCTGCTTCTAAATCCAAAACGCAGCTATCTAACAGAACGGTTGTCAATGTGTGCACTCAACTTCCAGAGTTAAACCCGTGTGTGGATTCAGCAGTCTGCAAACACTTTCTTTGCAGAGTTTCAAAACAGACGTTTTCAGCCCATTACCGGCATATGGAAGAAACAGCAGAAAGCACAGGGAAATATCTGCTTCTAAATCCAAAACGCAGCTATCTAACAGAACGGTTGTCAGTGTGTGCACTCAACTTCCAGAGTTAAACCGGTGTGTGGATTCAGCAGTCTGCAAACACTTTCCGTGCAGAGTTTCAAAACAGGCGTTTTCAGCCCATTACCGGCATATGGAAGAAACAGAAGAAAGCACAGGGAAATATCTGCTTCTAAATCCAAAACGCAGCTATCTAACAGAACGGTTGTCAATGTGTGCACTCAACTTCCAGAGTTAAACCCGTGTGTGGATTCAGCAGTCTGCAAACTCTTTCTCTGCAGAGTTTCTAAACAGACGTTTTCAGCCTATTTTCGGCATATGGAAGAAACAGCAGAAAGCACAGGGAAATATCTGCTTCTAAATCCAAAGCGCAGCTATCTAACAGAACGGTTGTCAATGTTTGCACTCAACTTCCAGAGTTAAACCCGTGTGTGGATTCAGCAGTCTGCAAACACATTCTGTGCAGAGTTTCAAAACAGGCGTTTTCAGCCCATTACCGGCATATGGAAGAAACAGCAGAAAGCCCAGGGAAATATCTGCTTCTAAATCCAAAACGCAGCTATCTAACAGAACGGTTGTCAATGTGTGCACTCAACTTCCAGAGTTAAACCCGTGTGTGGATTCAGCAGTCTGCAAACTCTTTCTCTGCAGAGTTTCTAAACAGACGTTTTCAGCCTATTTTCGGCATATGGAAGAAACAGCAGAAAGCACAGGGAAATATCTGCTTCTAAATTCAAAGCGCAGCTATCTAACAGAACGGTTGTCAATGTGTGCACTCAACTTCCAGAGTTAAACCCGTGTGTGGATTCAGCAGTCTGCAAACACTTTCTGTGCAGAGTTTCAAAACAGGCGTTTTCAGCCCAATACCGGCATATGGAAGAAACAGCAGAAAGCCCAGGGAAATATCTGCTTCTAAATCCAAAACGCAGCTATCTAACAGAACGGTTGTCAATGTGTGCACTCAACTTCCAGAGTTAAACCCGTGTGTGGATTCAGCAGTCTGCAAACACTTTCCATGCAGAGTTTCAAAACAGACGTTTTCAGCCCATTACCGGCATATGGAAGAAACAGCAGAAAGCACAGGGAAATATCTGCTTCTAAATCCAAAACGCAGCTATCTAACAGAACGGTTGTCAATGTGTGCACTCAACTTCCAGAGTTAAACCCGTGTGTGGATTCAGCAGTCTGCAAACACTTTCTGTGCAGAGTTTCAAAACAGGCGTTTTCAGCCCAATACCGGCATATGGAAGAAACAGAAGAAAGCACAGGGAACTATCTGCTTCTAAATCCAAAACGCAGCTATCTAACAGAACGGTTGTCAATGTGTGCACTCAACTTCCAGAGTTAAACCCGTGTGTGGATTCAGCAGTCTGCAAACACTTTCTGAGCAGAGTTTCAAAACAGGCGTTTTCAGCCCAATACCGGCATATGGAAGAAACAGCAGAAAGCCCAGGGAAATATCTGCTTCTAAATCCAAAACGCAGCTATCTAACAGAACGGTTGTCAATGTGTGCACTCAACTTCCAGAGTTAAACCCGTGTGTGGATTCAGCAGTCTGCAAACACTTTCCGTGCAGAGTTTCAAAACAGGCGTTTTCAGCCCAATACCGGCATATGGAAGAAACAGCAGAAAGCACAGGGAAATATCTGCTTCTAAATCCAAAACGCAGCTATCTAACAGAACGGTTGTCAATGTGTGCACTCAACTTCCAGAGTTAAACCCGTGTGTGGATTCAGCAGTCTGCAAACACTTTCTGTGCAGAGTTTCAAAACAGGCGTTTTCAGCCCATTACCGGCATAAGGAAGAAACAGCAGAAAGCACAGGGAAATATCTGCTTCTAAATCCAAAACGCAGCTATCTAACAGAACGGTTGTCAATGTGTGCACTCAACTTCCAGAGTTAAACCCGTGTGTGGATTCAGCAGTCTGCAAACACTTTCTGTGCAGAGTTTCAAAACAGACGTTTTCAGGCCATTACCGGCATATGGAAGAAACAGCAGAAAGCACAGGGAAATATCTGCTTCTAAATCCAAAACGCAGCTATCTAACAGAACGGTTGTCAATGTGTGCACTCAACTTCCAGAGTTAAACCCGTGTGTGGATTCAGCAGTCTGCAAACACTTTCTGTGCAGAGTTTCAAAACAGGCGTTTTCAGCCCATTACCGGCATATGGAAGAAACAGCAGAAAGCACAGGGAAATATCTGCTTCTAAATCCAAAACGCAGCTATCTAACAGAACGGTTGTCAATGTGTGCACTCAACTTCCAGAGTTAAACCCGTGTGTGGATTCAGCAGTCTGCAAACACTTTCTGTGCAGAGTTTCAAAACAGACGTTTTCAGCCCAATACCGACATATGGAAGAAACAGCAGAAAGCACAGGGAAATATCGGCTTCTAAATCCAAAACGCAGCTATCTAACAGAACGGTTGTCAATGTGTGCACTCAACTTCCAGAGATAAACCCGTGTGTGGATTCAGCAGTCTGCAAACACTTTCTGTGCAGAGTTTCAAAACAGGCGTTTTCAGCCCAATACCGGCATAAGGAAGAAACAGCAGAAAGCACAGGGAAATATCTGCCTCTAAATCCAAAACGCAGCTATCTAACAGAACGGTTGTCAATGTGTGCACTCAACTTCCAGAGTTAAACCCGTGTGTGGATTCAGCAGTCTGCAAACACTTTCTGTGCAGAGTTTCAAAACAGGCATTTTCAGCCCAATACCGGCATATGGAAGAAACAGCAGAAAGCCCAGGGAAATATCTGCTTCTAAATCCAGAACGCAGCTATCTAACAGAACGGTTGTCAATGTGTGCACTCAACTTCCAGAGTTAAACCCGTGTGTGGATTCAGCAGTCTGCAAACACTTTCTGTGCAGAGTTTCAAAACAGGCGTTTTCAGCCCATTACCGGCATATGGAAGAAACAGAAGAAAGCCCAGGGAAATATCTGCTTCTAAATCCAAAACGCAGCTATCTAACAGAACGGTTGTCAATGTGTGCACTCAACTTCCAGAGTTAAACCCGTGTGTGGATTCAGCAGTCTGAAAACACTTTCTGTGCAGAGTTTCAAAACAGGCGTTTTCAGCCCAATACCGGCATATGGAAGAAACAGCAGAAAGCCCAGGGAAATATCTGCTTCTAAATCCAAAACGCAGCTATCTAACAGAACGGTTGTCAATGTGTGCACTCAACTTCCACAGTTAAACCCGTGTGTGGATTCAGCAGTCTGCAAACACTTTCCGTGCAGAGTTTCAAAACAGGCGTTTTCAGCCCAATACCGGCATATGGAAGAAACAGCAGAAAGCCCAGGGAAATATCTGCTTCTAAATCCAAAACGCAGCTATCGAAGAGAACGGTTGTCAATGTGTGCACTCAACTTCCAGAGTTAAACCCGTGTGTGGATTCAGCAGTCTGCAAACACTTTCTGTGCAGAGTTTCAAAACAGACGTTTTCAGCCCATTACCGGCATATGGAAGAAACAGCAGAAAGCACAGGGAAATATCTGCTTCTAAATCCAAAACGCAGCTATCTAACAGAACGGTTGTCAATGTGTGCACTCAACTTCCAGAGTTAAACCCGTGTGTGGATTCAGCAGTCTGCAAACACTTTCTGTGCAGAGTTTCAAAACAGGCGTTTTCAGCCCAATACCGGCATATGGAAGAAACAGCAGAAAGCACAGGGAAATATCTGCTTCTAAATCCAAAACGCAGCTATCTAACAGAACGGTTGTCAATGTGTGCACTCAACTTCCAGCGTTAAACCCGTGTGTGGATTCAGCAGTCTGCAAACACTTTCCATGCAGAGTTTCAAAACAGGCGTTTTCAGCCCAATACCGGCATATGGAAGAAACAGCAGAAAGCCCAGGGAAATATCTGCTTCTAAACCAAAACGCAGCTATCTAACAGAACGGTTGTCAATGTGTGCACTCAACTTCCAGAGTTAAACCCGTGTGTGGATTCAGCAGTCTGCAAACACTTTCTGTGCAGAGTTTCAAAACAGGCGTTTTCAGCCCAATACCGGCATATGGAAGAAACAGAAGAAAGCACAGGGAAATATCTGCTTCTAAATCCAAAACGCAGCTATCTAACAGAACGGTTGTCAATGTGTGCACTCAACTTCCAGAGTTAAACCCGTGTGTGGATTCAGCAGTCTGCAATCACTTTCTGTGCAGAGTTTCAAAACAGGCGTTTTCAGCCCATTACCGGCATATGGAAGAAACAGAAGAAAGCCCAGGGAAATATCTGCTTCTAAATCCAAAACGCAGCTATCTAACAGAACGGTTGTCAATGTGTGCACTCAAATTCCAGAGTTAAACCCGTGTGTGGATTCAGCAGTCTGCAAACTCTTTCTGTGCAGAGTTTCAAAACAGACGTTTTCAGCCCTTTACCAGCATATGGAAGAAACAGCAGAAAGCCCAGGGAAATATCTGCTTCTCAATCCAAAACGCAGCTATCTAACAGAACGGTTGTCAATGTGTGCACTCAACTTCCAGAGTTAAACCCGTGTGTGGATTCAGCAGTCTGCAAACACTTTCTGTGCAGAGTTTCAAAACAGGCGTTTTCAGCCCAATACCGGCATATGGAAGAAACAGCAGAAAGCACAGGGAAATATCTGCTTCTAAATCCAAAACGCAGCTATCTAACAGAACGGTTGTCAATGTGTGCACTCAACTTTCAGAGTTAAACCCGTGTGTGGATTCAGCAGTCTGCAAACACTTTCTGTGCAGAGTTTCAAAACAGGCGTTTTCAGCCCAATACCGGCATATGGAAGAAACAGCAGAAAGCCCAGGGAACTATCTGCTTCTAAATCCAAAACGCAGCTATCTAACAGAATGGTTGTCAATGTGTGCACTCAACTTCCAGAGTTAAACCCGGGTGTGGATTCAGCAGTCTGCAAACACTTTCTGTGCAGAGTTTCAAAACAGGCGTTTTCCGCCCAATACCGGCATATGGAAGAAACAGCAGAAAGCCCAGGGAAATATCTGCTTCTAAATCCAAAACGCAGCTATCTAACAGAACGGTTGTCAATGTGTGCACTCAACTTCCACAGTTAAACTCGTGTGTGGATTCAGCAGTCTGCAAACACTTTCTGTGCAGAGTTTCAAAACAGGCGTTTTCAGCCCAATACCGGCATATGGAAGAAACAGCAGAAGGCACAGGGAAATATCTGCTTCTAAATCCAAAAGGCAGCTATCTAACAGAACGGTTGTCAATGTGTGCACTCAACTTCCAGAGTTAAACCCGTGTGTGGATTCAGCAGTCTGCAAACACTTTCTGTGCAGCGTTTCAAAACAGGCGTTTTCAGCCTAATACCTTCATATGGAAGAAACAGAAGAAAGCACAGGGAAATATCTGCTTCTAAATCCAAAACGCGGCTATCTAACAGAACGGTTGTCTATGTGTGCACTCAACTTCCAGAGTTAAACCCGTGTGTGGATTCAGCAGTCTGCAAACTCTTTCTGTGCAGAGTTTCAAAACAGACGTTTTCAGCCCATTACCGGCATATGGAAGAAACAGCAGAAAGCACAGGGAAATATCTGCTTCTAAATCCAAAACGCAGCTATCTAACAGAACGGTTGTCAGTGTGTGCACTCAACTTCCAGAGTTAAACCGGTGTGTGGATTCAGCAGTCTGCAAACACTTTCTGTGCAGAGTTTCAAAACAGGCGTTTTCAGCCCAATACCGGCATATGGAAGAAACAGCAGAAAGCCCAGGGAAATATCTGCTTCTAAATCCAAAACGCAGCTATCTAACAGAACGGTTGTCAATGTGTGCACTCAACTTCCAGAGTTAAACCCGTGTGTGGATTCAGCAGTCTGCAAACACTTTCTTTGCAGAGTTTCAAAACAGACGTTTTCAGCCCATTACCGGCATATGGAAGAAACAGCAGAAAGCACAGGGAAATATCTGCTTCTAAATCCAAAACGCAGCTATCTAACAGAACGGTTGTCAGTGTGTGCACTCAACTTCCAGAGTTAAACCGGTGTGTGGATTCAGCAGTCTGCAAACACTTTCCGTGCAGAGTTTCAAAACAGGCGTTTTCAGCCCATTACCGGCATATGGAAGAAACAGAAGAAAGCACAGGGAAATATCTGCTTCTAAATCCAAAACGCAGCTATCTAACAGAACGGTTGTCAATGTGTGCACTCAACTTCCAGAGTTAAACCCGTGTGTGGATTCAGCAGTCTGCAAACACTTTCTTTGCAGAGTTTCAAAACAGACGTTTTCAGCCCATTACCGGCATATGGAAGAAACAGCAGAAAGCACAGGGAAATATCTGCTTCTAAATCCAAAACGCAGCTATCTAACAGAACGGTTGTCAGTGTGTGCACTCAACTTCCAGAGTTAAACCGGTGTGTGGATTCAGCAGTCTGCAAACACTTTCCGTGCAGAGTTTCAAAACAGGCGTTTTCAGCCCATTACCGGCATATGGAAGAAACAGAAGAAAGCACAGGGAAATATCTGCTTCTAAATCCAAAACGCAGCTATCTAACAGAACGGTTGTCAATGTGTGCACTCAACTTCCAGAGTTAAACCCGTGTGTGGATTCAGCAGTCTGCAAACTCTTTCTCTGCAGAGTTTCTAAACAGACGTTTTCAGCCTATTTTCGGCATATGGAAGAAACAGCAGAAAGCACAGGGAAATATCTGCTTCTAAATCCAAAGCGCAGCTATCTAACAGAACGGTTGTCAATGTTTGCACTCAACTTCCAGAGTTAAACCCGTGTGTGGATTCAGCAGTCTGCAAACACATTCTGTGCAGAGTTTCAAAACAGGCGTTTTCAGCCCATTACCGGCATATGGAAGAAACAGCAGAAAGCCCAGGGAAATATCTGCTTCTAAATCCAAAACGCAGCTATCTAACAGAACGGTTGTCAATGTGTGCACTCAACTTCCAGAGTTAAACCCGTGTGTGGATTCAGCAGTCTGCAAACTCTTTCTCTGCAGAGTTTCTAAACAGACGTTTTCAGCCTATTTTCGGCATATGGAAGAAACAGCAGAAAGCACAGGGAAATATCTGCTTCTAAATTCAAAGCGCAGCTATCTAACAGAACGGTTGTCAATGTGTGCACTCAACTTCCAGAGTTAAACCCGTGTGTGGATTCAGCAGTCTGCAAACACTTTCTGTGCAGAGTTTCAAAACAGGCGTTTTCAGCCCAATACCGGCATATGGAAGAAACAGCAGAAAGCCCAGGGAAATATCTGCTTCTAAATCCAAAACGCAGCTATCTAACAGAACGGTTGTCAATGTGTGCACTCAACTTCCAGAGTTAAACCCGTGTGTGGATTCAGCAGTCTGCAAACACTTTCCATGCAGAGTTTCAAAACAGACGTTTTCAGCCCATTACCGGCATATGGAAGAAACAGCAGAAAGCACAGGGAAATATCTGCTTCTAAATCCAAAACGCAGCTATCTAACAGAACGGTTGTCAATGTGTGCACTCAACTTCCAGAGTTAAACCCGTGTGTGGATTCAGCAGTCTGCAAACACTTTCTGTGCAGAGTTTCAAAACAGGCGTTTTCAGCCCAATACCGGCATATGGAAGAAACAGAAGAAAGCACAGGGAACTATCTGCTTCTAAATCCAAAACGCAGCTATCTAACAGAACGGTTGTCAATGTGTGCACTCAACTTCCAGAGTTAAACCCGTGTGTGGATTCAGCAGTCTGCAAACACTTTCTGAGCAGAGTTTCAAAACAGGCGTTTTCAGCCCAATACCGGCATATGGAAGAAACAGCAGAAAGCCCAGGGAAATATCTGCTTCTAAATCCAAAACGCAGCTATCTAACAGAACGGTTGTCAATGTGTGCACTCAACTTCCAGAGTTAAACCCGTGTGTGGATTCAGCAGTCTGCAAACACTTTCCGTGCAGAGTTTCAAAACAGGCGTTTTCAGCCCAATACCGGCATATGGAAGAAACAGCAGAAAGCACAGGGAAATATCTGCTTCTAAATCCAAAACGCAGCTATCTAACAGAACGGTTGTCAATGTGTGCACTCAACTTCCAGAGTTAAACCCGTGTGTGGATTCAGCAGTCTGCAAACACTTTCTGTGCAGAGTTTCAAAACAGGCGTTTTCAGCCCATTACCGGCATAAGGAAGAAACAGCAGAAAGCACAGGGAAATATCTGCTTCTAAATCCAAAACGCAGCTATCTAACAGAACGGTTGTCAATGTGTGCACTCAACTTCCAGAGTTAAACCCGTGTGTGGATTCAGCAGTCTGCAAACACTTTCTGTGCAGAGTTTCAAAACAGACGTTTTCAGGCCATTACCGGCATATGGAAGAAACAGCAGAAAGCACAGGGAAATATCTGCTTCTAAATCCAAAACGCAGCTATATAACAGAACGGTTGTCAATGTGTGCACTCAACTTCCAGAGTTAAACCCGTGTGTGGATTCAGCAGTCTGCAAACACTTTCTGTGCAGAGTTTCAAAACAGGCGTTTTCAGCCCATTACCGGCATATGGAAGAAACAGCAGAAAGCACAGGGAAATATCTGCTTCTAAATCCAAAACGCAGCTATCTAACAGAACGGTTGTCAATGTGTGCACTCAACTTCCAGAGTTAAACCCGTGTGTGGATTCAGCAGTCTGCAAACACTTTCTGTGCAGAGTTTCAAAACAGGCGTTTTCAGCCCAATACCGACATATGGAAGAAACAGCAGAAAGCACAGGGAAATATCGGCTTCTAAATCCAAAACGCAGCTATCTAACAGAACGGTTGTCAATGTGTGCACTCAACTTCCAGAGATAAACCCGTGTGTGGATTCAGCAGTCTGCAAACACTTTCTGTGCAGAGTTTCAAAACAGGCGTTTTCAGCCCAATACCGGCATAAGGAAGAAACAGCAGAAAGCACAGGGAAATATCTGCCTCTAAATCCAAAACGCAGCTATCTAACAGAACGGTTGTCAATGTGTGCACTCAACTTCCAGAGTTAAACCCGTGTGTGGATTCAGCAGTCTGCAAACACTTTCTGTGCAGAGTTTCAAAACAGGCATTTTCAGCCCAATACCGGCATATGGAAGAAACAGCAGAAAGCCCAGGGAAATATCTGCTTCTAAATCCAGAACGCAGCTATCTAACAGAACGGTTGTCAATGTGTGCACTCAACTTCCAGAGTTAAACCCGTGTGTGGATTCAGCAGTCTGCAAACACTTTCTGTGCAGAGTTTCAAAACAGGCGTTTTCAGCCCATTACCGGCATATGGAAGAAACAGAAGAAAGCCCAGGGAAATATCTGCTTCTAAATCCAAAACGCAGCTATCTAACAGAACGGTTGTCAATGTGTGCACTCAACTTCCAGAGTTAAACCCGTGTGTGGATTCAGCAGTCTGAAAACACTTTCTGTGCAGAGTTTCAAAACAGGCGTTTTCAGCCCAATACCGGCATATGGAAGAAACAGCAGAAAGCCCAGGGAAATATCTGCTTCTAAATCCAAAACGCAGCTATCTAACAGAACGGTTGTCAATGTGTGCACTCAACTTCCACAGTTAAACCCGTGTGTGGATTCAGCAGTCTGCAAACACTTTCCGTGCAGAGTTTCAAAACAGGCGTTTTCAGCCCAATACCGGCATATGGAAGAAACAGCAGAAAGCCCAGGGAAATATCTGCTTCTAAATCCAAAACGCAGCTATCGAAGAGAACGGTTGTCAATGTGTGCACTCAACTTCCAGAGTTAAACCCGTGTGTGGATTCAGCAGTCTGCAAACACTTTCTGTGCAGAGTTTCAAAACAGACGTTTTCAGCCCATTACCGGCATATGGAAGAAACAGCAGAAAGCACAGGGAAATATCTGCTTCTAAATCCAAAACGCAGCTATCTAACAGAACGGTTGTCAATGTGTGCACTCAACTTCCAGAGTTAAACCCGTGTGTGGATTCAGCAGTCTGCAAACACTTTCTGTGCAGAGTTTCAAAACAGACGTTTTCATTCCATTACCGGCATATGGAAGAAACAGCAGAAAGCACAGGGAAATATCTGCTTCTAAATCCAAAACGCAGCTCTCTAACAGAACGGTTGTCAATGTGTGCACTCAACTTCCAGAGTTAAACCCGTGTGTTGATTCAGCAGTCTGCAAACACTTTCTGTGCAAAGTTTCAAAACAGGCGTTTTCAGCCCAATACGGGCATATGGTAGAAACAGCAGAAAGCACAGGGAAATATCTGCTTCTAAATCCAAAACGCAGCTATCTAACAGAACGGTTGTCAATGTGTGCACTCAACTTCCAGAGTTAAACCCGTGTGTGGATTCAGCAGTCTGCAAACACTTTCTGTGCAGAGTTTCAAAACAGGCATTTTCAGCCCAATACCGGCATTTGGAAGAAACAGCAGAAAGCCCAGGGAAATATCTGCTTCTAAATCCAGAACGCAGCTATCTAACAGAACGGTTGTCAATGTGTGCACTCAACTTCCAGAGTTAAACCCGTGTGTGGATTCAGCAGTCTGCAAACACTTTCTGTGCGGAGTTTCAAACAGGCGTTTTCAGCCCATTACCGGCATATGGAAGAAACAGCAGAAAGCCCAGGGAAATATCTGCTTCTAAATCCAAAACGCAGCTATCGAAGAGAACGGTTGTCAATGTGTGCACTCAACTTCCAGAGTTAAACCCGTGTGTGGATTCAGCAGTCTGCAAACACTTTCTGTGCAGAGTTTCAAAACAGACGTTTTCAGCCCATTACCGGCATATGGAAGAAACAGCAGAAAGCACAGGGAAATATCTGCTTCTAAATCCAAAACGCAGCTATCTAACAGAACGGTTGTCAATGTGTGCACTCAACTTCCAGAGTTAAACCCGTGTGTGGATTCAGCAGTCTGCAAACACTTTCTGTGCAGAGTTTCAAAACAGACGTTTTCATTCCATTACCGGCATATGGAAGAAACAGCAGAAAGCACAGGGAAATATCTGCTTCTAAATCCAAAACGCAGCTCTCTAACAGAACGGTTGTCAATGTGTGCACTCAACTTCCCGAGTTAAACCCGTGTGTGGATTCAGCAGTCTGCAAACACTTTCTGTGCAGAGTTTCAAAACAGGCGTTTTCAGCCCAATACGGGCATATGGTAGAAACAGCAGAAAGCACAGGGAAATATCTGCTTCTAAATCCAAAACGCAGCTATCTAACAGAACGGTTGTCAATGTGTGCACTCAACTTCCAGAGTTAAACCCGTGTGTGGATTCAGCAGTCTGCAAACACTTTCTGTGCAGAGTTTCAAAACAGGCATTTTCAGCCCAATACCGGCATTTGGAAGAAACAGCAGAAAGCCCAGGGAAATATCTGCTTCTAAATCCAGAACGCAGCTATCTAACAGAACGGTTGTCAATGTGTGCACTCAACTTCCAGAGTTAAACCCGTGTGTGGATTCAGCAGTCTGCAAACACTTTCTGTGCGGAGTTTCAAAACAGGCGTTTTCAGCCCATTACCGGCATATGGAAGAAACAGCAGAAAGCCCAGGGAAATATCTGCTTCTAAATCCAAAACGCAGCTATCTAACAGAACGGTTGTCAATGTTTGCACTCAACTTCCAGAGTTAAACCCGTGTGTGCATTCAGCAGTCTGCAAACACTTTCCGTGCAGAGTTTCAAAACAGGCGTTTTCAGCCCAATACCGGCATATGGAAGAAACAGCAGAAAGCACATGGAAATATCTGCTTCTAAATCCAAAACGCAGCTATCTAACAGAACGGTTGTCAATGTGTGCACTCAACTTCCAGAGTTAAACCCGTGTGTGGATTCAGCAGTCTGCAAACTCTTTCTGTGCAGAGTTTCAAAACAGACGTTTTCAGCCCATTACCGGCATATGGAAGAAACAGCAGAAAGCACAGGAAAATATCTGCTTCTAAATCCAAAACGCAGCTATCTAACAGAACGGTTGTCAATGTGTGCACTCAACTTCCAGAGTTAAACCCGTGTGTGGATTCAGCAGTCTGCAAACACTTTCTGTGCAGAGTTTCAAAACAGACGTTTTCAGCCCATTACCGGCATATGGAAGAAACAGCAGAAAGCACAGGGAAATATCTGCTTCTAAATCCAAAACGCAGCTATCTAACAGAACGGTTGTCAATGTGTGCACTCAACTTCCAGAGTTAAACCCGTGTGTGGATTCAGCAGTCTGCAAACACTTTCTGTGCAGAGTTTCAAAACAGGCGTTTTCAGCCCATTACCGGCATAAGGAAGAAACAGAAGAAAGCACAGGGAAATATCTGCTTCTAAATCCAAAACGCAGCTATCTAACAGAACGGTTGTCAATGTGTGCACTCAACTTCCAGAGTTAAACCCGTGTGTGGATTCAGCAGTCTGCAAACTCTTTCTCTGCAGAGTTTCTAAACAGACGTTTTCAGCCTATTTTCGGCATATGGAAGAAACAGCAGAAAGCACAGGGAAATATCTGCTTCTAAATCCAAAGCGCAGCTATCTAACAGAACGGTTGTCAATGTTTGCACTCAACTTCCAGAGTTAAACCCGTGTGTGGATTCAGCAGTCTGCAAACACTTTCTGTGCAGAGTTTCAAAACAGGCGTTTTCAGCCCATTACCGGCATATGGAAGAAACAGCAGAAAGCACAGGGAAATATCTGCTTCTAAATCCAAAACGCAGTTATCTAACAGAACGGTTGTCAATGTGTGCACTCAACTTCCAGAGTTAAACCCGTGTGTGGATTCAGCAGTCTGCAAACTCTTTCTCTGCAGAGTTTCTAAACAGACGTTTTCAGCCTATTTTCGGCATATGGAAGAAACAGCAGAAAGCACAGGGAAATATCTGCTTCTAAATCCAAAGCGCAGCTATCTAACAGAACGGTTGTCAATGTTTGCACTCAACTTCCAGAGTTAAACCCGTGTGTGGATTCAGCAGTCTGCAAACACTTTCTGTGCAGAGTTTCAAAACAGGCGTTTTCAGCCCAATACCGGCATATGGAAGAAACAGCAGAAAGCCCAGGGAAATATCTGCTTCTAAATCCAAAACGCAGCTATCTAACAGAACGGTTGTCAATGTGTGCACTCAACTTCCAGAGTTAAACCCGTGTGTGGATTCAGCAGTCTGCAAACACTTTCCATGCAGAGTTTCAAAACAGACGTTTTCAGCCCATTACCGGCATATGGAAGAAACAGCAGAAAGCACAGGGAAATATCTGCTTCTAAATCCAAAACGCAGCTATCTAACAGAACGGTTGTCAATGTGTGCACTCAACTTCCAGAGTTAAACCCGTGTGTGGATTCAGCAGTCTGCAAACACTTTCTGTGCAGAGTTTCAAAACAGGCGTTTTCAGCCCAATACCGGCATATGGAAGAAACAGAAGAAAGCACAGGGAACTATCTGCTTCTAAATCCAAAACGCAGCTATCTAACAGAACGGTTGTCAATGTGTGCACTCAACTTCCAGAGTTAAACCCGTGTGTGGATTCAGCAGTCTGCAAACACTTTCTGAGCAGAGTTTCAAAACAGGCGTTTTCAGCCCAATACCGGCATATGGAAGAAACAGCAGAAAGCCCAGGGAAATATCTGCTTCTAAATCCAAAACGCAGCTATCTAACAGAACGGTTGTCAATGTGTGCACTCAACTTCCAGAGTTAAACCCGTGTGTGGATTCAGCAGTCTGCAAACACTTTCCGTGCAGAGTTTCAAAACAGGCGTTTTCAGCCCAATACCGGCATATGGAAGAAACAGCAGAAAGCACAGGGAAATATCTGCTTCTAAATCCAAAACGCAGCTATCTAACAGAACGGTTGTCAATGTGTGCACTCAACTTCCAGAGTTAAACCCGTGTGTGGATTCAGCAGTCTGCAAACACTTTCTGTGCAGAGTTTCAAAACAGGCGTTTTCAGCCCATTACCGGCATAAGGAAGAAACAGCAGAAAGCACAGGGAAATATCTGCTTCTAAATCCAAAACGCAGCTATCTAACAGAACGGTTGTCAATGTGTGCACTCAACTTCCAGAGTTAAACCCGTGTGTGGATTCAGCAGTCTGCAAACACTTTCTGTGCAGAGTTTCAAAACAGACGTTTTCAGGCCATTACCGGCATATGGAAGAAACAGCAGAAAGCACAGGGAAATATCTGCTTCTAAATCCAAAACGCAGCTATCTAACAGAACGGTTGTCAATGTGTGCACTCAACTTCCAGAGTTAAACCCGTGTGTGGATTCAGCAGTCTGCAAACACTTTCTGTGCAGAGTTTCAAAACAGGCGTTTTCAGCCCATTACCGGCATATGGAAGAAACAGAAGAAAGCACAGGGAAATATCTGCTTCTAAATCCAAAACGCAGCTATCTAACAGAACGGTTGTCAATGTGTGCACTCAACTTCCAGAGTTAAACCCGTGTGTGGATTCAGCAGTCTGCAAACACTTTCTGTGCAGAGTTTCAAAACAGGCGTTTTCAGCCCAATACCGACATATGGAAGAAACAGCAGAAAGCACAGGGAAATATCGGCTTCTAAATCCAAAACGCAGCTATCTAACAGAACGGTTGTCAATGTGTGCACTCAACTTCCAGAGATAAACCCGTGTGTGGATTCAGCAGTCTGCAAACACTTTCTGTGCAGAGTTTCAAAACAGGCGTTTTCAGCCCAATACCGGCATAAGGAAGAAACAGCAGAAAGCACAGGGAAATATCTGCTTCTAAATCCAAAACGCAGCTATCTAACAGAACGGTTGTCAATGTGTGCACTCAACTTCCAGAGTTAAACCCGTGTGTGGATTCAGCAGTCTGCAAACACTTTCTGTGCAGAGTTTCAAAACAGGCATTTTCAGCCCAATACCGGCATATGGAAGAAACAGCAGAAAGCCCAGGGAAATATCTGCTTCTAAATCCAGAACGCAGCTATCTAACAGAACGGTTGTCAATGTGTGCACTCAACTTCCAGAGTTAAACCCGTGTGTGGATTCAGCAGTCTGCAAACACTTTCTGTGCAGAGTTTCAAAACAGGCGTTTTCAGCCCAATACCGGCATATGGAAGAAACAGCAGAAAGCACAGGGAAATATCTGCTTCTAAATCCAAAACGCAGCTATCTAACAGAACGGTTGTCAATGTGTGCACTCAACTTCCAGAGTTAAACCCGTGTGTGGATTCAGCAGTCTGCAAACACTTTCTGTGCAGAGTTTCAAAACAGGCGTTTTCAGCCCAATACCGGCATATGGAAGAAACAGCAGAAAGCACAGGGAAATATCTGCTTCTAAATCCAGAACGCAGCTATCTAACAGAACGGTTGTCAATGTGTGCACTCAACTTCCAGAGTTAAACCCGTGTGTGGATTCAGCAGTCTGCAAACACTTTCTGTGCAGAGTTTCAAAACAGGCGTTTTCAGCCCAATACCGGCATATGGAAGAAACAGCAGAAAGCCCAGGGAAATATCTGCTTCTAAATCCAAAACGCAGCTATCTAACAGAACGGTTGTCAATGTGTGCACTCAGCTTCCAGAGTTAAACCCGTGTGTGGATTCAGCAGTCTGCAAACACTTTCCCTGCAGAGTTTCAAAACAGGCGTTTTCAGCCCAATACCGGCGTATGGAAGAAACAGCAGAAAGCACAGGGAAATATCTGCTTCTAAATCCAAAACGCAGCTATCTAACAGAACGGTTGTCAATGTGTGCACTCAACTTCCAGAGTTAAACCCGTGTGTGGATTCAGCAGTCTGCAAACACTTTCTGTGCAGAGTTTCAAAACAGGCGTTTTCAGCCCATTACCGGCATATGGAAGAAACAGAAGAAAGCCCAGGGAAATATCTGCTTCTAAATCCAAAACGCAGCTATCTAACAGAACGGTTGTCAATGTGTGCACTCAACTTCCAGAGTTAAACCCGTGTGTGGATTCAGCAGTCTGCAAACACTTTCTGTGCAGAGTTTCAAAACAGGCGTTTTCAGCCCAATACCGGCATATGGAAGAAACAGCAGAAAGCCCAGGGAAATATCTGCTTCTAAATCCAAAACGCAGCTATCTAACAGAACGGTTGTCAATGTGTGCACTCAACTTCCACAGTTAAACCCGTGTGTGGATTCAGCAGTCTGCAAACACTTTCCGTGCAGAGTTTCAAAACAGGCGTTTTCAGCCCAATACCGGCATATGGAAGAAACAGCAGAAAGCCCAGGGAAATATCTGCTTCTAAATCCAAAACGCAGCTATCGAAGAGAACGGTTGTCAATGTGTGCACTCAACTTCCAGAGTTAAACCCGTGTGTGGATTCAGCAGTCTGCAAACACTTTCTGTGCAGAGTTTCAAAACAGACGTTTTCAGCCCATTACCGGCATATGGAAGAAACAGCAGAAAGCACAGGGAAATATCTGCTTCTAAATCCAAAACGCAGCTATCTAACAGAACGGTTGTCAATGTGTGCACTCAACTTCCAGAGTTAAACCCGTGTGTGGATTCAGCAGTCTGCAAACACTTTCTGTGCAGAGTTTCAAAACAGACGTTTTCATTCCATTACCGGCATATGGAAGAAACAGCAGAAAGCACAGGGAAATATCTGCTTCTAAATCCAAAACGCAGCTCTCTAACAGAACGGTTGTCAATGTGTGCACTCAACTTCCAGAGTTAAACCCGTGTGTGGATTCAGCAGTCTGCAAACACTTTCTGTGCAGAGTTTCAAAACAGGCGTTTTCAGCCCAATACGGGCATATGGTAGAAACAGCAGAAAGCACAGGGAAATATCTGCTTCTAAATCCAAAACGCAGCTATCTAACAGAACGGTTGTCAATGTGTGCACTCAACTTCCAGAGTTAAACCCGTGTGTGGATTCAGCAGTCTGCAAACACTTTCTGTGCAGAGTTTCAAAACAGGCATTTTCAGCCCAATACCGGCATTTGGAAGAAACAGCAGAAAGCCCAGGGAAATATCTGCTTCTAAATCCAGAACGCAGCTATCTAACAGAACGGTTGTCAATGTGTGCACTCAACTTCCAGAGTTAAACCCGTGTGTGGATTCAGCAGTCTGCAAACACTTTCTGTGCGGAGTTTCAAAACAGGCGTTTTCAGCCCATTACCGGCATATGGAAGAAACAGCAGAAAGCCCAGGGAAATATCTGCTTCTAAATCCAAAACGCAGCTATCGAAGAGAACGGTTGTCAATGTGTGCACTCAACTTCCAGAGTTAAACCCGTGTGTGGATTCAGCAGTCTGCAAACACTTTCTGTGCAGAGTTTCAAAACAGACGTTTTCAGCCCATTACCGGCATATGGAAGAAACAGCAGAAAGCACAGGGAAATATCTGCTTCTAAATCCAAAACGCAGCTATCTAACAGAACGGTTGTCAATGTGTGCACTCAACTTCCAGAGTTAAACCCGTGTGTGGATTCAGCAGTCTGCAAACACTTTCTGTGCAGAGTTTCAAAACAGACGTTTTCATTCCATTACCGGCATATGGAAGAAACAGCAGAAAGCACAGGGAAATATCTGCTTCTAAATCCAAAACGCAGCTCTCTAACAGAACGGTTGTCAATGTGTGCACTCAACTTCCCGAGTTAAACCCGTGTGTGGATTCAGCAGTCTGCAAACACTTTCTGTGCAGAGTTTCAAAACAGGCGTTTTCAGCCCAATACGGGCATATGGAAGAAACAGCAGAAAGCACATGGAAATATCTGCTTCTAAATCCAAAACGCAGCTATCTAACAGAACGGTTGTCAATGTGTGCACTCAACTTCCAGAGTTAAACCCGTGTGTGGATTCAGCAGTCTGCAAACTCTTTCTGTGCAGAGTTTCAAAACAGACGTTTTCAGCCCATTACCGGCATATGGAAGAAACAGCAGAAAGCACAGGGAAATATCTGCTTCTAAATCCAAAACGCAGCTATCTAACAGAACGGTTGTCAATGTGTGCACTCAACTTCCAGAGTTAAACCCGTGTGTGGATTCAGCAGTCTGCAAACACTTTCTGTGCAGAGTTTCAAAACAGACGTTTTCAGCCCATTACCGGCATATGGAAGAAACAGCAGAAAGCACAGGGAAATATCTGCTTCTAAATCCAAAACGCAGCTATCTAACAGAACGGATGTCAATGTGTGCACTCAACTTCCAGAGTTAAACCCGTGTGTGGATTCAGCAGTCTGCAAACACTTTCTGTGCAGAGTTTCAAAACAGGCGTTTTCAGCCCATTACCGGCATATGGAAGAAACAGCAGAAAGCACAGGGAAATATCTGCTTCTAAATCCAAAACGCAGCTATCTAACAGAACGGTTGTCAATGTGTCCACTCAACTTCCAGAGTTAAACCCGTGTGTGGATTCAGCAGTCTGCAAACACTTTCTGTGCAGAGTTTCAAAACAGGCGTTTTCAGCCCAATACCGGCATATGGAAGAAACAGCAGAAAGCCCAGGGAAATATCTGCTTCTAAATCCAAAACGCAGCTATCTAACAGAACGGTTGTCAATGTGTGCACTCAACTTCCAGAGTTAAAGCCGTGTGTGGATTCAGCAGTCTGCAAACACTTTCCGTGCAGAGTTTCAAAACAGGCGTTTTCAGCCCAATACCGGCCTATGGAAGAAACAGCAGAAAGCACAGGGTAATATCTGCTTCTAAATCCAAAACGCAGCTATCTAACAGAACGATTGTCAATGTGTGCACTCAACTTCCAGAGTTAAACCCGTGTGTGGATTCAGCAGTCTGCAAACACTTTCTGTGCAGAGTTTCAAAACAGACGTTTTCAGCCCATTACCGGCATATGGAAGAAACAGCAGAAAGCACAGGGAAATATCTGCTTCTAAATCCAAAACGCAGCTATCTAACAGAACGGTTGTCAATGTGTGCACTCAACTTCCAGAGTTAAACCCGTTTGTGGATTCAGCAGTCTGCAAACACTTTCTGTGCAGAGTTTCAAAACAGGCGTTTTCAGCCCAATACCGGCATATGGAAGAAACAGCAGAAAGCCCAGGGAAATATGTGCTTCTAAACCCAAAACGCAGCTATCTAACAGAACGGTTGTCAATGTGTGCACTCAACTTCCAGAGTTAAACCCGTGTGTGCATTCAGCAGTCTGCAAACACTTTCTGTGCAGAGTTTCAAAACAGGCGTTTTCAGCCCAGTACCGGCATATGGAAGAAACAGCAGAAAACACAGGGAAATATCTGCTTCTAAATCCAAAACGCAGCTATCTAACAGAACGGTTGTCAATGTGTGCACTCAACTTCCAGAGTTAAACCCGAGTGTGGATTCAGCAGTCTGCAAACACTTTCTGTGCAGAGTTTCAAAACAGGCGTTTTCAGCCCATTACCGGCATATAGAAGAAACAGCAGAAAGCCCAGGGAAATATCTGCTTCTAAATCCAAAACGCAGCTATCTAACAGAACGGTTGTCAATGTGTGCACTCAACTTCCAGAGTTAAACCCGTGTGTGGATTCAGCAGTCTGCAAACTCTTTCTGTGCAGAGTTTCTAAACAGACGTTTTCAGCCCATTACCGGCATATGGAAGAAACAGCAGAAAGCACAGGGAAATATCTGCTTCTAAATCCAAAACGCAGCTATCTAACAGAACGGTTGTAAATGTGTGCACTCAACTTCCAGAGTTAAACCAGTGTGTGGATTCAGCAGTCTGCAAACACTTTCTGGGCAGAGTTTCAAAACAGGCGTTTTCAGCCCAATACCGGCAAATGGAAGAAACAGCAGAAAGCCCAGCGAAATATCTGCTTCTAAATCCAAAACGCAGCTATCTAACAGAACGGTTGTCAATGTGTGCACTCAACTTCCAGAGTTAAACCCGTGTGTGGATTCAGCAGTCTGCAAACACTTTCTTTGCAGAGATTCAAAACAGACGTTTTCAGCCCATTACCGGAATATGGAAGAAACAGCAGAAAGCACAGGGAAATATCTGCTTCTAAATCCAAAACGCAGCTATCTAGCAGAACGGTTGTCAATGTGTGCACTCAACTTCCAGAGTTAAACCCGTGTGTGGATTCAGCAGTCTGCAAACACTTTCTGTGCAGAGTTTCAAAACAGGCGTTTTCAGCCCAATACCGGCATATGGAAGAAACAGAAGAAAGCACAGGGAAATATCTGCTTCTAAATCCAAAACGCAGCTATCTAACAGAACGGTTGTCAATGTGTGCACTCAACTTCCAGAGTTAAACCCGTGTGTGGATTCAGCAGTCTGCAAACACTTTCTGTGCAGAGTTTCAAAACAGGCGTTTTCAGCCCAATACCAGCATATGGAAGAAACAGCAGAAAGCACAGGGAAATATCTGCTTCTAAATCCAAAACGCAGCTATCTAACAGAACGGTTGTCAATGTGTGCACTCAACTTCCAGAGTTAAACCCGTGTGTGGATTCAGCAGTCTGCAAACACTTTCCGTGCAGAGTTTCAAAACAGGCGTTTTCAGCCCAATACCGGCATATGGAAGAAACAGAAGAAAGCCCAGGGAAATATCTGCTTCTAAATCCAAAACGCAGCTATCTAACAGAACGGTTGTCAATGTGTGCACTCAACTTCCAGAGTTAAACCCGTGTGTGGATTCAGCAGTCTGCAAACACTTTCTTTGCAGAGTTTCAAAACAGGCGTTTTCAGCCCATTACCGGCATATGGAAGAAACAGAAGAAAGCACAGGGAAATATCTGCTTCTAAATCCAAAACGCAGCTATCTAACAGAACGGTGGTCAATGTGTGCACTCAACTTCCAGAGTTAAACCCTTGTGTGGATTCAGCAGTCTGCAAACACTTTCTGTGCAGTGTTCCAAAACAGGCGTTTTCAGCCCAATACCGGCATACGGAAGAAACAGCAGAAAGCACAGGGAAATATCGGCTTCTAAATCCAAAACGCAGCTATCTAACAGAACGGTTGTCAATGTGTGCACTCAACTTCCAGAGATAAACCCGTGTGTGGATTCAGCAGTCTGCAAACACTTTCTGTGCATAGTTTCAAAACAGGCGTTTTCAGCCCAATACCGGCATATGGAAGAAACAGCAGAAAGCACAGGGAAATATCTGCTTCTAAATCCAAAACGCAGCTATCTAACAGAACGGTTGTCAATGTGTGCACTCAACTTCCAGAGTTAAACCCGTGTGTGGATTCAGCAGTCTGCAAACACTTTCTGTGCAGAGTTTCAAAACAGGCGTTTTCAGCCCAATACCGGCATATGGAAGAAAAAGAAGAAAGCACAGGGAAATATCTGCTTCTAAATCCAAAACGCAGCTATCTAACAGAACGGTTGTCAATGTGTGCACTGAACTTCCAGAGTTAAACCTGTGTGTGGATTCAACAGTCTGCAAACACTTTCTGTGCAGAGTTTCAAAACAGGCGTTTTCAGCCCAATACCGGCATCTGGAAGAAACAGCAGAAAGCCCAGGGAAATATCTGCTTCTAAATCCAAAACGCAGCTATCTAACAGAACGGTTGTCAATGTGTGCACTCAACTTCCAGAGTTAAACCCGTGTGTGGATTCAGCAGTCTGCAAACACTTTCTGTGCAGAGTTTCAAAACAGGCGTTTTCAGCCCAATACCGGCATATGGAAGAAACAGCAGAAAGCACAGGGAAATATCTGCTTCTAAATCCAAAACGCAGCTATCTAACAGAACGGTTGTCAATGTGTGCACTCAACTTCCAGAGTTAAACCCGTGTGTGGATTCAGCAGTCTGCAAACACTTTCTGTGCAGAGTTTCAAAACAGGCGTTTTCAGCCCAATACCGGCATATGGAAGAAACAGCAGAAAGCACAGGGAAATATCTGCTTCTAAATCCAAAAGGCAGCTATCTAGCAGAACGGTTGTCAATGTGTGCACTCAACTTCCAGAGTTAAACCCGTGTGTGGATTCAGCAGTCTGCAAACACTTTCTGTGCAGAGTTTCAAAACAGACGTTTTCAGCCCCATACCGGCCTATGGAAGAAACAGAAGAAAGCACAGGGAAATATCTGCTTCTAAATCCAAAACGCAGCTATCTAACAGAACGGTTGTCAATGTGTGCACTCAACTTCCAGAGTTAAACCCGTGTGTGGATTCAGCAGTCTGCAAACACTTTCTGTGCAGAGTTTCAAAACAGGCGTTTTCAGCCCAATACCGGCATATGGAAGAAACAGCAGAAAGCACAGGGAAATATCTGCTTCTAAATCCAAAACGCAGCTATCTAACAGAACGGTTGTCAATGTGTGCACTCAACTTCCAGAGTTAAACCCGTGTGTGGATTCAGCAGTCTGCAAACACTTTCTGTGCAGAGTTTCAAAACAGGCGTTTTCAGCCCAATACCGGCATATGGAAGAAACAGCAGAAAGCACAGGGAAATATCTGCTTCTAAATCCAAAACGCAGCTATCTAACAGAACGGTTGTCAATGTGTGCACTCAACTTCCAGAGTTAAACCCGTGTGTGGATTCAGCAGTCTGCAAACACTTTCTGTGCAGAGTTTCAAAACAGGCGTTTTCAGCCCATTACCGGCATATGGAAGAAACAGAAGAAAGCACAGGGAAATATCTGCTTCTAAATCCAAAACGCAGCTATCTAACACAACGGTTGTCAATGTGTGCACTCAACTTCCAGAGGTAAACCCGTCTGTGGATTCAGCAGTCTGCAAACTCTTTCTGTGCAGAGTTTCCAAACAGTCGTTTTCAACCCATTACCGGCATATGGAAGAAACAGCAGAAAGCACAGGGAAATATCGGCTTCTAAATCCAAAACGCAGCTATCTAACAGAACGGTTGTCAATGTGTGCACTCAACTTCCAGAGTTAAACCAGTGTGTGGATTCAGCAGTCTGCAAACACTTTCTGTGCAGAGTTTCAAAACAGGCGTTTTCAGCCCAATACCGGCATATGGAAGAAACAGCAGAAAGCCCAGCGAAATATCTGCTTCTAAATCCAAACCGCAGCTATCTAACAGAACGGTTGTCAATGTGTGCACTCAACTTCCAGAGTTAAACCCGTGTGTGGATTCAGCAGTCTGCAAACACTTTCTCTGCAGAGTTTCAAAACAGGCGTTTTCAGCCCAATACCGGCATATGGAAGAAACAGAAGAAAGCACAGGGAAATATCTGCTTCTAAATCCAAAAGGCAGCTATCTAGCAGAACGGTTGTCAATGTGTGCACTCAACTTCCAGAGTTAAACCCGTGTGTGGATTCAGCAGTCTGCAAACACTTTCTGTGCAGAGTTTCAAAACAGGCGTTTTCAGCCCCATACCGGCATATGGAAGAAACAGAAGAAAGCACAGGGAAATATCTGCTTCTAAATCCAAAACGCAGCTATCTAACAGAACGGTTGTCAATGTGTGCACTCAACTTCCAGAGTTAAACCCGTGTGTGGATTCAGCAGTCTGCAAACACTTTCTGTGCAGAGTTTCAAAACAGGCGTTTTCAGCCCAATACCGGCATATGGAAGAAACAGCAGAAAGCCCAGGGAAATATCTGCTTCTAAATCCAAAACGCAGCTATCTAACAGAACGGTTGTCAATGTGTGCACTCAACTTCCAGAGTTAAACCCGTGTGTGGATTCAGCAGTCTGCAAACACTTTCCATGCAGAGTTTCAAAACAGACGTTTTCAGCCCATTACCGGCATATGGAAGAAACAGCAGAAAGCACAGGGAAATATCTGCTTCTAAATCCAAAACGCAGCTATCTAACAGAACGGTTGTCAATGTGTGCACTCAACTTCCAGAGTTAAACCCGTGTGTGGATTCAGCAGTCTGCAAACACTTTCTGTGCAGAGTTTCAAAACAGGCGTTTTCAGCCCAATACCGGCATATGGAAGAAACAGAAGAAAGCACAGGGAACTATCTGCTTCTAAATCCAAAACGCAGCTATCTAACAGAACGGTTGTCAATGTGTGCACTCAACTTCCAGAGTTAAACCCGTGTGTGGATTCAGCAGTCTGCAAACACTTTCTGAGCAGAGTTTCAAAACAGGCGTTTTCAGCCCAATACCGGCATATGGAAGAAACAGCAGAAAGCCCAGGGAAATATCTGCTTCTAAATCCAAAACGCAGCTATCTAACAGAACGGTTGTCAATGTGTGCACTCAACTTCCAGAGTTAAACCCGTGTGTGGATTCAGCAGTCTGCAAACACTTTCCGTGCAGAGTTTCAAAACAGGCGTTTTCAGCCCAATACCGGCATATGGAAGAAACAGCAGAAAGCACAGGGAAATATCTGCTTCTAAATCCAAAACGCAGCTATCTAACAGAACGGTTGTCAATGTGTGCACTCAACTTCCAGAGTTAAACCCGTGTGTGGATTCAGCAGTCTGCAAACACTTTCTGTGCAGAGTTTCAAAACAGGCGTTTTCAGCCCATTACCGGCATAAGGAAGAAACAGCAGAAAGCACAGGGAAATATCTGCTTCTAAATCCAAAACGCAGCTATCTAACAGAACGGTTGTCAATGTGTGCACTCAACTTCCAGAGTTAAACCCGTGTGTGGATTCAGCAGTCTGCAAACACTTTCTGTGCAGAGTTTCAAAACAGACGTTTTCAGGCCATTACCGGCATATGGAAGAAACAGCAGAAAGCACAGGGAAATATCTGCTTCTAAATCCAAAACGCAGCTATCTAACAGAACGGTTGTCAATGTGTGCACTCAACTTCCAGAGTTAAACCCGTGTGTGGATTCAGCAGTCTGCAAACACTTTCTGTGCAGAGTTTCAAAACAGGCGTTTTCAGCCCATTACCGGCATATGGAAGAAACAGAAGAAAGCACAGGGAAATATCTGCTTCTAAATCCAAAACGCAGCTATCTAACAGAACGGTTGTCAATGTGTGCACTCAACTTCCAGAGTTAAACCCGTGTGTGGATTCAGCAGTCTGCAAACACTTTCTGTGCAGAGTTTCAAAACAGGCGTTTTCAGCCCAATACCGACATATGGAAGAAACAGCAGAAAGCACAGGGAAATATCGGCTTCTAAATCCAAAACGCAGCTATCTAACAGAACGGTTGTCAATGTGTGCACTCAACTTCCAGAGATAAACCCGTGTGTGGATTCAGCAGTCTGCAAACACTTTCTGTGCAGAGTTTCAAAACAGGCGTTTTCAGCCCAATACCGGCATAAGGAAGAAACAGCAGAAAGCACAGGGAAATATCTGCTTCTAAATCCAAAACGCAGCTATCTAACAGAACGGTTGTCAATGTGTGCACTCAACTTCCAGAGTTAAACCCGTGTGTGGATTCAGCAGTCTGCAAACACTTTCTGTGCAGAGTTTCAAAACAGGCATTTTCAGCCCAATACCGGCATATGGAAGAAACAGCAGAAAGCCCAGGGAAATATCTGCTTCTAAATCCAGAACGCAGCTATCTAACAGAACGGTTGTCAATGTGTGCACTCAACTTCCAGAGTTAAACCCGTGTGTGGATTCAGCAGTCTGCAAACACTTTCTGTGCAGAGTTTCAAAACAGGCGTTTTCAGCCCAATACCGGCATATGGAAGAAACAGCAGAAAGCACAGGGAAATATCTGCTTCTAAATCCAAAACGCAGCTATCTAACAGAACGGTTGTCAATGTGTGCACTCAACTTCCAGAGTTAAACCCGTGTGTGGATTCAGCAGTCTGCAAACACTTTCTGTGCAGAGTTTCAAAACAGGCGTTTTCAGCCCAATACCGGCATATGGAAGAAACAGCAGAAAGCACAGGGAAATATCTGCTTCTAAATCCAGAACGCAGCTATCTAACAGAACGGTTGTCAATGTGTGCACTCAACTTCCAGAGTTAAACCCGTGTGTGGATTCAGCAGTCTGCAAACACTTTCTGTGCAGAGTTTCAAAACAGGCGTTTTCAGCCCAATACCGGCATATGGAAGAAACAGCAGAAAGCCCAGGGAAATATCTGCTTCTAAATCCAAAACGCAGCTATCTAACAGAACGGTTGTCAATGTGTGCACTCAGCTTCCAGAGTTAAACCCGTGTGTGGATTCAGCAGTCTGCAAACACTTTCCCTGCAGAGTTTCAAAACAGGCGTTTTCAGCCCAATACCGGCGTATGGAAGAAACAGCAGAAAGCACAGGGAAATATCTGCTTCTAAATCCAAAACGCAGCTATCTAACAGAACGGTTGTCAATGTGTGCACTCAACTTCCAGAGTTAAACCCGTGTGTGGATTCAGCAGTCTGCAAACACTTTCTGTGCAGAGTTTCAAAACAGGCGTTTTCAGCCCATTACCGGCATATGGAAGAAACAGAAGAAAGCCCAGGGAAATATCTGCTTCTAAATCCAAAACGCAGCTATCTAACAGAACGGTTGTCAATGTGTGCACTCAACTTCCAGAGTTAAACCCGTGTGTGGATTCAGCAGTCTGCAAACACTTTCTGTGCAGAGTTTCAAAACAGGCGTTTTCAGCCCAATACCGGCATATGGAAGAAACAGCAGAAAGCCCAGGGAAATATCTGCTTCTAAATCCAAAACGCAGCTATCTAACAGAACGGTTGTCAATGTGTGCACTCAACTTCCACAGTTAAACCCGTGTGTGGATTCAGCAGTCTGCAAACACTTTCCGTGCAGAGTTTCAAAACAGGCGTTTTCAGCCCAATACCGGCATATGGAAGAAACAGCAGAAAGCCCAGGGAAATATCTGCTTCTAAATCCAAAACGCAGCTATCGAAGAGAACGGTTGTCAATGTGTGCACTCAACTTCCAGAGTTAAACCCGTGTGTGGATTCAGCAGTCTGCAAACACTTTCTGTGCAGAGTTTCAAAACAGACGTTTTCAGCCCATTACCGGCATATGGAAGAAACAGCAGAAAGCACAGGGAAATATCTGCTTCTAAATCCAAAACGCAGCTATCTAACAGAACGGTTGTCAATGTGTGCACTCAACTTCCAGAGTTAAACCCGTGTGTGGATTCAGCAGTCTGCAAACACTTTCTGTGCAGAGTTTCAAAACAGACGTTTTCATTCCATTACCGGCATATGGAAGAAACAGCAGAAAGCACAGGGAAATATCTGCTTCTAAATCCAAAACGCAGCTCTCTAACAGAACGGTTGTCAATGTGTGCACTCAACTTCCAGAGTTAAACCCGTGTGTGGATTCAGCAGTCTGCAAACACTTTCTGTGCAGAGTTTCAAAACAGGCGTTTTCAGCCCAATACGGGCATATGGTAGAAACAGCAGAAAGCACAGGGAAATATCTGCTTCTAAATCCAAAACGCAGCTATCTAACAGAACGGTTGTCAATGTGTGCACTCAACTTCCAGAGTTAAACCCGTGTGTGGATTCAGCAGTCTGCAAACACTTTCTGTGCAGAGTTTCAAAACAGGCATTTTCAGCCCAATACCGGCATTTGGAAGAAACAGCAGAAAGCCCAGGGAAATATCTGCTTCTAAATCCAGAACGCAGCTATCTAACAGAACGGTTGTCAATGTGTGCACTCAACTTCCAGAGTTAAACCCGTGTGTGGATTCAGCAGTCTGCAAACACTTTCTGTGCGGAGTTTCAAAACAGGCGTTTTCAGCCCATTACCGGCATATGGAAGAAACAGCAGAAAGCCCAGGGAAATATCTGCTTCTAAATCCAAAACGCAGCTATCGAAGAGAACGGTTTGTCAATGTGTGCACTCAACTTCCAGAGTTAAACCCGTGTGTGGATTCAGCAGTCTGCAAACACTTTCTGTGCAGAGTTTCAAAACAGACGTTTTCAGCCCATTACCGGCATATGGAAGAAACAGCAGAAAGCACAGGGAAATATCTGCTTCTAAATCCAAAACGCAGCTATCTAACAGAACGGTTGTCAATGTGTGCACTCAACTTCCAGAGTTAAACCCGTGTGTGGATTCAGCAGTCTGCAAACACTTTCTGTGCAGAGTTTCAAAACAGACGTTTTCATTCCATTACCGGCATATGGAAGAAACAGCAGAAAGCACAGGGAAATATCTGCTTCTAAATCCAAAACGCAGCTCTCTAACAGAACGGTTGTCAATGTGTGCACTCAACTTCCCGAGTTAAACCCGTGTGTGGATTCAGCAGTCTGCAAACACTTTCTGTGCAGAGTTTCAAAACAGGCGTTTTCAGCCCAATACGGGCATATGGAAGAAACAGCAGAAAGCACATGGAAATATCTGCTTCTAAATCCAAAACGCAGCTATCTAACAGAACGGTTGTCAATGTGTGCACTCAACTTCCAGAGTTAAACCCGTGTGTGGATTCAGCAGTCTGCAAACTCTTTCTGTGCAGAGTTTCAAAACAGACGTTTTCAGCCCATTACCGGCATATGGAAGAAACAGCAGAAAGCACAGGGAAATATCTGCTTCTAAATCCAAAACGCAGCTATCTAACAGAACGGTTGTCAATGTGTGCACTCAACTTCCAGAGTTAAACCCGTGTGTGGATTCAGCAGTCTGCAAACACTTTCTGTGCAGAGTTTCAAAACAGACGTTTTCAGCCCATTACCGGCATATGGAAGAAACAGCAGAAAGCACAGGGAAATATCTGCTTCTAAATCCAAAACGCAGCTATCTAACAGAACGGATGTCAATGTGTGCACTCAACTTCCAGAGTTAAACCCGTGTGTGGATTCAGCAGTCTGCAAACACTTTCTGTGCAGAGTTTCAAAACAGGCGTTTTCAGCCCATTACCGGCATATGGAAGAAACAGCAGAAAGCACAGGGAAATATCTGCTTCTAAATCCAAAACGCAGCTATCTAACAGAACGGTTGTCAATGTGTCCACTCAACTTCCAGAGTTAAACCCGTGTGTGGATTCAGCAGTCTGCAAACACTTTCTGTGCAGAGTTTCAAAACAGGCGTTTTCAGCCCAATACCGGCATATGGAAGAAACAGCAGAAAGCCCAGGGAAATATCTGCTTCTAAATCCAAAACGCAGCTATCTAACAGAACGGTTGTCAATGTGTGCACTCAACTTCCAGAGTTAAAGCCGTGTGTGGATTCAGCAGTCTGCAAACACTTTCCGTGCAGAGTTTCAAAACAGGCGTTTTCAGCCCAATACCGGCCTATGGAAGAAACAGCAGAAAGCACAGGGTAATATCTGCTTCTAAATCCAAAACGCAGCTATCTAACAGAACGATTGTCAATGTGTGCACTCAACTTCCAGAGTTAAACCCGTGTGTGGATTCAGCAGTCTGCAAACACTTTCTGTGCAGAGTTTCAAAACAGACGTTTTCAGCCCATTACCGGCATATGGAAGAAACAGCAGAAAGCACAGGGAAATATCTGCTTCTAAATCCAAAACGCAGCTATCTAACAGAACGGTTGTCAATGTGTGCACTCAACTTCCAGAGTTAAACCCGTTTGTGGATTCAGCAGTCTGCAAACACTTTCTGTGCAGAGTTTCAAAACAGGCGTTTTCAGCCCAATACCGGCATATGGAAGAAACAGCAGAAAGCCCAGGGAAATATGTGCTTCTAAACCCAAAACGCAGCTATCTAACAGAACGGTTGTCAATGTGTGCACTCAACTTCCAGAGTTAAACCCGTGTGTGCATTCAGCAGTCTGCAAACACTTTCTGTGCAGAGTTTCAAAACAGGCGTTTTCAGCCCAGTACCGGCATATGGAAGAAACAGCAGAAAACACAGGGAAATATCTGCTTCTAAATCCAAAACGCAGCTATCTAACAGAACGGTTGTCAATGTGTGCACTCAACTTCCAGAGTTAAACCCGAGTGTGGATTCAGCAGTCTGCAAACACTTTCTGTGCAGAGTTTCAAAACAGGCGTTTTCAGCCCATTACCGGCATATAGAAGAAACAGCAGAAAGCCCAGGGAAATATCTGCTTCTAAATCCAAAACGCAGCTATCTAACAGAACGGTTGTCAATGTGTGCACTCAACTTCCAGAGTTAAACCCGTGTGTGGATTCAGCAGTCTGCAAACTCTTTCTGTGCAGAGTTTCTAAACAGACGTTTTCAGCCCATTACCGGCATATGGAAGAAACAGCAGAAAGCACAGGGAAATATCTGCTTCTAAATCCAAAACGCAGCTATCTAACAGAACGGTTGTAAATGTGTGCACTCAACTTCCAGAGTTAAACCAGTGTGTGGATTCAGCAGTCTGCAAACACTTTCTGGGCAGAGTTTCAAAACAGGCGTTTTCAGCCCAATACCGGCAAATGGAAGAAACAGCAGAAAGCCCAGCGAAATATCTGCTTCTAAATCCAAAACGCAGCTATCTAACAGAACGGTTGTCAATGTGTGCACTCAACTTCCAGAGTTAAACCCGTGTGTGGATTCAGCAGTCTGCAAACACTTTCTTTGCAGAGATTCAAAACAGACGTTTTCAGCCCATTACCGGAATATGGAAGAAACAGCAGAAAGCACAGGGAAATATCTGCTTCTAAATCCAAAACGCAGCTATCTAGCAGAACGGTTGTCAATGTGTGCACTCAACTTCCAGAGTTAAACCCGTGTGTGGATTCAGCAGTCTGCAAACACTTTCTGTGCAGAGTTTCAAAACAGGCGTTTTCAGCCCAATACCGGCATATGGAAGAAACAGAAGAAAGCACAGGGAAATATCTGCTTCTAAATCCAAAACGCAGCTATCTAACAGAACGGTTGTCAATGTGTGCACTCAACTTCCAGAGTTAAACCCGTGTGTGGATTCAGCAGTCTGCAAACACTTTCTGTGCAGAGTTTCAAAACAGGCGTTTTCAGCCCAATACCAGCATATGGAAGAAACAGCAGAAAGCACAGGGAAATATCTGCTTCTAAATCCAAAACGCAGCTATCTAACAGAACGGTTGTCAATGTGTGCACTCAACTTCCAGAGTTAAACCCGTGTGTGGATTCAGCAGTCTGCAAACACTTTCCGTGCAGAGTTTCAAAACAGGCGTTTTCAGCCCAATACCGGCATATGGAAGAAACAGAAGAAAGCCCAGGGAAATATCTGCTTCTAAATCCAAAACGCAGCTATCTAACAGAACGGTTGTCAATGTGTGCACTCAACTTCCAGAGTTAAACCCGTGTGTGGATTCAGCAGTCTGCAAACACTTTCTTTGCAGAGTTTCAAAACAGGCGTTTTCAGCCCATTACCGGCATATGGAAGAAACAGAAGAAAGCACAGGGAAATATCTGCTTCTAAATCCAAAACGCAGCTATCTAACAGAACGGTGGTCAATGTGTGCACTCAACTTCCAGAGTTAAACCCTTGTGTGGATTCAGCAGTCTGCAAACACTTTCTGTGCAGTGTTCCAAAACAGGCGTTTTCAGCCCAATACCGGCATACGGAAGAAACAGCAGAAAGCACAGGGAAATATCGGCTTCTAAATCCAAAACGCAGCTATCTAACAGAACGGTTGTCAATGTGTGCACTCAACTTCCAGAGATAAACCCGTGTGTGGATTCAGCAGTCTGCAAACACTTTCTGTGCATAGTTTCAAAACAGGCGTTTTCAGCCCAATACCGGCATATGGAAGAAACAGCAGAAAGCACAGGGAAATATCTGCTTCTAAATCCAAAACGCAGCTATCTAACAGAACGGTTGTCAATGTGTGCACTCAACTTCCAGAGTTAAACCCGTGTGTGGATTCAGCAGTCTGCAAACACTTTCTGTGCAGAGTTTCAAAACAGCGTTTTCAGCCCAATACCGGCATCTGGAAGAAAAAGAAGAAAGCACAGGGAAATATCTGCTTCTAATCCAAAACGCAGCTATCTAACAGAACGGTTGTCAATGTGTGCACTGAACTTCCAGAGTTAAACCTGTGTGTGGATTCAACAGTCTGCAAACACTTTCTGTGCAGAGTTTTCAAATCAGGCGTTTTAGCCCAATACCGGCATCTGGAAGAAACAGCAGAAAGCCCAGGGAAATATCTGCTTCTAAATCCAAAACGCAGCTATCTAACAGAACGGTTGTCAATGTGTGCACTCAACTTCCAGAGTTAAACCCGGTGTGTGGATTCAGCAGTCTGCAAACACTTCTGTGCAGAGTTTCAAAACAGGCGTTTTCAGCCCAATACCGGCATATGTAGAAACAGCAGGAAAGCACAGGGAAATATCTGCTTCTAACTCCAAAACGCTGCTATCTAACAGAACGGTTGTCAATTGTGCACTCAACATCCAGAGTTAAACCCGTGTGTGGATTCAGCAGTCAGCAAACACTTTCTGTGCAGAGGTTTCAAAACAGGCGTTTTCAGCCCA